>NC_140956.1:28510669-29143169 GCF_014529385.1 Adiantum capillus-veneris | reverse complement strand
ACGCAAGAGAGAGAAGAGCTAGTGTAAACATGAACTGACAAAGTTTGAAACGGGATGTCCCTGCATGATGTGGACAGATTGTGGTCCACCATTTTGATCATATCTCATCAACCGTGTCTTCGAATAAAAAAATAAAAATAGGAGCAAAAATTCATCTCATGAGCTGTGGTTTTCAGTTTTTATACATTATCCAATTCGGATTGGAACCTTGTGTTAAAAATTTACCAAAATAGGGCATCGTTTTGGCAGATAAGTCTTCTTGTGATCCCCTTAGCTTAGACTTCTAGTTGATTCCAATGGACACCTCCTGTAATATGAAAGCATGCCATTTCTTCTTGAGGTTTGTAATCATCCTCTTAATAATGCATTAAAATGAGTGCATATTTGAAAATCATGCAAGCCAGTGTCCCACTAGGATTTCATTCCTTCCTAGTAGCTATTAAAAAGAAATATAATAAAAATATCTAAATATCTAAAAAAGATATTTATTGAAAATCACACTAGATATAGGATCTGGCTAGAGTGTGGGGTGATAACGGGATAGTAGAAAAAAAGAACCAATGCTTCTTCCCCTAAGTTAAAGAGGCATGACTATTGACGCTTTTTCACACAATACTTTGTAACGGTAAAGTAAGAATATGTTACCCTTGAGATAAATAGGATGTAAAGAAAGCTTATTATTATACTTAGATATGCATATGTACATTATGGAAAATATAATTATGTATAAAAAATCACAAAATGAATCTCATAGAATTTGTTCCCACTATGTACGTGCCACAACATGATAGTGTATGGTGTCTCAAGAGATTTTTTCATGACTAGAACTCACATCAAAACTTACCAGGGCGCTTAACATCCCAAAGCAAGCTTAAGGACCAAATTTCACCCGATTTGGATCATTTTGGCTTAGTTAACCTCTTGGAGAAGCTGGCAGTGACCAAGGCCTACATAGGAGAGATTGATCTACCTACATGGATTAGAACTTCAAACTAAGCCTAATTTGGACTAAGAACATCAAGGAGACTACATGATTCAAGTTTGAGTCAATTCTGAGAATTTAGACATCATACACGTATGATGTCTATAGGCCAGTTTAGTGCTCAGATTGAGAATTTGCTGGTCCAGAAGTCTTCCATGTGATCCTAGCATTCCATCTGTCTTATCAAATCAGGGCTTGGAATTCATACAAGGGTCTTGTCTTTATATACAGTAGTAAGTGAGAATTACTGAATTGATAAAGATTTGCAGAGTCTAAAGTTTTGTGTAGACAATCATAACCAAGGACCTTGCAAAAAGAACCAATAGGTGTCTTTTGACCCAAAATTAGGTCTCTTGGACATCATATGCGTATGATGTCTAAGTGGTCAGAATGAAGTTCTATTTCTACCCCAGTTGCCCCTTGATGTGTACAACATGCACATGTGCTCACAAACATATTTTGATATCAAAATTGCACCTTATCACCACTTTTTACCAACGAAATTACCAACAAGAGTAAAACTCTCTCAATACTCAATTTATATTCCCAAATGAGATGAAACTTGGTGTATGTGCTCTGCACAATATGCAGACTATGGGTATCAAGTCAAAAGTTCAGTTTGACTTCCAGATTCACCCTTGAGACATCACGTATGATGTCTGCTGATGAATTTTTTGCCAAATTTCATCCACAAGCATCCACAAGTTTCCAGCACTGGTTTTCAAGCATTTTTACCAATTTTCCATGCAAAAATATGCAATGAATCACAAGTTTCCAAAATTTTTCATTTTCTATACACAACTTTTGTCTTTTGGGACCAAATATTGGTCAAGACTTTAGTCTCAAGATGTAATTAGGGTAAAACACCCTTGAAGAACACTCTGTTGCAGTTTGTTTTGGAAAATTTGGTCTCTTTCTAGGCCCTAAGACATCATACGTGTATGATGTCTGCTGATGTAAACTTGCACTTTTTTCATCTAGATCTCTTGCATATGTTTTCTTTTATGCCCATCATCATTCACCCATGCACAGTTGTCATGAAACTTGTTTATTGCATGTTATCCCTAAAAACCAACTTTTTAGAGATCATAAATGCGAACAAGCATACAAGAAAAAATTTCCATGATGAAAATCTCTAGATCACAGTCACATGTCCTATCTACAATTAGTCCTACTCATCATGTGGAATTTTGTGATTGTGGATAGAAAAACACTTTACTGCCACACACAGACTAGTCAACATTTTTGCACCACCACAACCACTCAAATACCAACAACTATACCAAACTAACTAAAATTTTCTACCGCAAAAGATCCAAGCGAGACACACGCTCCCTAGAACCTCTCCAAGATCTCAAGATTTCTACTCTTGGATCCTACCTAAAGTAAAATAATAAGACTCTTGGAACCAGAGGAACTTTCACCTTGTAGGACTAGTCTAAGGTCATCTACCTAGGGCTCTTGTCCCCAAAAACGGCATCAATGTTGTTGGGAAAATAGTCTGCTCGCAGTTTCTAGTGAAGTGATAACTAGGCCAACAAACAAGATGTCAACCAAGGACAGAGCTTGACCCATAGGCGCATGGAAACAAATAGATGGGTGTCAATCATCTACTCAACCTTCTAGAGGCAATCACTACCAAGGGAAATCATCTCAAAGCACACTATGTATGCACAACTGCTACCCCCGGAGGATTCACTCTATATACAAAACGTGACGCCACCTGCGAGTGGACAACTTTGATAGAACCCCTATATACGACTCGTATTAGGAAATATATCCCCCCCCCCCCGTTTCTACGCTTATACGACAATCAATGAAGAAAACTATCATACCCCTATCTTACATATAAAATTTAGGTTTCACATGATCTAACTTAGTAAAACTAGTCAAAGAGTGTGTAGCATAGTGACTGACAACATGCTAAGGAGCCGACTCGGGTGTATCCTCAATGTGTCTTAGTTTGAATTTCAAACTATGTGCCCAATCAACATGCACTCTGGATACTCGTACAATTATGACCCATCCAAAGCTAGTGTAAATCACTCCTTGATCTGCTCTAAATCACCCTTATCTATGATCGGCTTGATGCCAAATTTGATGTGTGACCTGATAAAAAACTTCCCCAAAATTCATCCAAGTTCTATTGCACACCGATGACCAATCATTACAAGTAATCAAATCGAGTTTGTTTTTCCACAACTTATAGTACCCAACCAGTAAGGTTTGAAGCAAGAAAATGAACACCTAACAATGTAACAATCTTCCCACAACTTATAAGTTTATTTTGCCTTTCACCCCACGAGTGTGCAATCTTGATTTTTTCTATCAAGATCAATTCATGAATTGTATCAACCCACCAAAAGAGATCACCTTCAACCTTTTCCTATCTATATGTGATTGAATAATTTTCTAGCCAAGAATTGTCTCAAATTTAAAATCAATCTAGGTGCACACTTAGCATGTGAGGTGTTTGCACCTCGCCACGTATGTTATAAACACACTTTGAAAAACCACATTATCATGAACATGTCAGGTATATCTTGCAATCAACACACTTCAGTAAACCACATCAATTATGACCATGTCGGGTATATCTTGCAATCAACACACTTCAGTAAACCACATCAATTTTCCATATAAGAGTGAGCCACTACTCGCCATACACATCAACCAAATTACCATAAAACACATGTTTCTGCAATAGGTCTTGAGTACCATCCCAATGTTTTCACTAACACATCTAAACATAAAGCGTGTTCATAGCTTGCAAATGGTGTGCTTCAAAAAACAAAAAAATTTCTTTTGTTCACAGTCAAAAGAAACCACATTAAAAGTTGAACACTCATGAACAATATTTTTCTTTTGCTCAAATAGATTACACGTATAGTCAAAAGTTAATTAAGGGCATTTTGTGATTTGTTGAGGGTGACATGTTTGGCATAAACATCACATCATGTTTTTTTCAACCAATCAACGCGACAAACAATCTCATTAAGAGTTCTCACACGCACACTAGTGTCTTGCACGATGCAAGCTTCAAGCTACATGATCACATGTGGTACAAGAAACCCAAACCCTTCCTTGCCATTTACATTCTCACAACATCTTGCTAGTAACATTCTCCAAAATAAAATAAAATATCAATGCACAAAGCCACAAGCCTTAAACAAAACGTTGGTGCACAAAGCCACAAACCAATGGTCATACCCTTTTATCAACTCGCTTAAAGACACCAAGTCCAATGCGAGATCCATGTTGGAGAAATATTTCTATCAACACGCTCAAAGAGACAACATTCAAATGCCAACTAGTGAGCAATGTCCATTGGCAAGTTCAAAAAATAGACAACTATCAAGAAATCTTTAGACCATAATACTGATCATACGATAGCATTGAATCATCTTTTTCACAAATATACATAACAATGACACAATGTTAAAAAGTACAACGAAAAAGCAATACACATGAGTAGCTAATCCACATAAATGCTTATGTCGTAAATTCTTCTTCTTTAAATGTCATGGATGCTCTAAAAAATATTAGTCTCATTGTTTATAAGTAGAGATCTCTTCAGGTAGTATGATATAAACAACTGGAAAAATGCAAAGACACTTTGTAGCTAAAACATGTGGGCTTATACCATATTGAAGCTCTCCATACAATACGTCACATTAGAAAATACTTAACATGAGTAACTAACCCACTTTATGAAGTACATGTATCATGTATGGCATCTTTCATTGAATGTCATGGAGGTTCCACATAACAAAACGTTTTGTCATCAAGTAGAGGTCTTTTGAGGTAGTATGATATAACCCATCAGCAAAATGCAACAAAACTTTGTAGGCAAAACTCTTGCACCTGCACCATATTGAAATTCACCATAAGATGAAAATTGATGTTAATTAAGAAGCTAAATCTTACAAGTTTTAGAATTTACAAAAGGACATAATTATGAAAAGTAAATGAAGAAAAAACATCTACCTCAAAAATCAAACTCGCATATTATCCATCCCCATTCATCTTACAAAAAAAAATTCAAGCATGTCAGGATGACTTTGAGCATATAATAGAATTTAAATAAAAATAGCCATCTACACAAATCAAATTACCTTTCACATTCTTCAAATAATCATTAAAGACCTTATAATCATTAACATCAAGCACATTTTTTTTTGTGTCATCATAATCCAAGTGCGCTTTAGCAATTATGGAATCCAAAGATACTGCTTGATTGTCCACTAAATCGTATGTGTAGCTTCTTCTACCCTTGGCCACTTGATACCATGATAGATGAACCTCCACATTAGGAGGATAATCTAGAATATCAAAACGACCACAAGTCTCTTTGAAACTACCTCCGTTTCCTTATCATGCTCACGACTCTTCCCAAGTACCATGTCCCTTTGCTCACTCCTTGACTAGTACTTGCAAATCAACCACGATTTTTCTCCTTTGCACTGTCTTCCATTGTTGTCTTCTCAAACAAAACAACACAATATGATCCGTTTACAATACATGTGTGTGTATCTAATTGAGTCTTCTTTTCCAATGAGAAAAGACCTTCTGTGTTTACCCTTGTGAGCCTATCCTTTGACAATGTAGGATTCGCATTTAGATGGCTTGTAAGAGTGATTTTGCATATGGTCTTTGAATCAATCAAAACAAGAGACAATATTTATTTCACTCCACTCTCCTCTTCATCAATAAGACAATTTGGTGGAGTTCACTTTCAGCCATGATAATGTTCTCATCCTCGGTATGCCCATCAACTTGAGTGGATGAGTCCTCTTCATTGTCATTGTCAACGTCAGCAACACTGAGAAGATAAGAGAGATCACACTCTCTCCATGCATCATTACACCAATATTTATGTTGCATACCGAGTGTTGAACACAACATCTTCGCTTCCGATAAACCCTCTTTTAGAGCGCTAATCATATGTCCATACTATGCACACTGCTATAATCATGGATATTAACTAATGACACACCTGCTATATGATTCATCTGCAACTAGATATTCTCTTGCTTTGCATGAGCCATAGGAAAAACAAGAGATGATCCTGCTTGCATTTTAGCAATCCTATTTAGAGCACCTGTGCTACTCAGCAAATCATAACCATCGAATCTCTCATTTCTTATCATGCCTCTCACGTTGCTGAAGAAGTTCTCACAAGAATCAAAACCTGTGGAAGAAAGAGGAACCTGCAAGTGGCCATACTTATCCCTAAAAGCCTTTATCAATAGGACGACAAAATGGCAAGACAATTGAATGTACAAAAAGGTTTATCTGCTTATAGAATTTTGCTTCAAAGAGTATGCTTCATGATTCATAATCCACATGCACCATAGTCTAATCACAATGGAAGATTATATAAGTATTTAAGCATGAGAGTTACTCCTTGATACTATTCAAATCTCTAACATGTGAAAATACAAAGGTACAAAATAAGATTGATGATGTAGGTACCTGAAAAGCAAAAACACCCTCACAGCCGCTTTGACACGATCAAATAAGATGAGAGAAGGAGATAAAAATATATTAATGTATGATGCAACTATCCCAAGGTACATCTCCGTAGCAAGTGTTCGCTCTCGACGAATAGTGGATTGGGTCCGCAATAAGATTAAGCAATTTTGAAAATTGTGGCTTGCTATTCTTTGTGCGGACCTCCAATTTTGGGGATCGTTTCTTTCAATGTCACCTTGTTGAAGACCATGCTCCTCAACCTTGAAAGTTTGATATAGAAGAGCTACATGACTTAAAGTAGTCAAGTCATGGCAGATGACTAATCTTCTAGATGCATTATCAAGAGGATTAATCAATTTCTTTCCATTGTGAATGAAATCTGAATCATCCAAACCAAAAATAAACCCATTAATCTCAATCGAAGCTATGAAAGGCCAAGATTGCCATGACATTGAGAATCTATTGCCTAGAGATGATGTATAATCCTCTAGCATAAGCTTTCTTCACCTCGAGTCTACATGAGAAGCATGGCCAATTAAGGGACCCACAATGCTTCTCACAAATTTATTCCAATAGAGGGAGATTCCCATCCATCGCTCTCTGATAAACAAAGAATCAAACTTGTTGCATGTCAATTGAACTAAAGCAACCAGCTTTGGCAAGCAATCAATCAAAGGATTTGCTATGAAGACTCTTGCATACTGTGCAATCACATTATTTTGAAAAGAGTCAATAATCAGGTTGTAACCCTCCTCGCCATTTCCAACAAGTACCACAAAGTTTGGATTGCAAAAATGGTTTTCCTTTTTGCCACAAAATCCGAGTAGATGATCAACTCGTGCTACCCAACGAATCATTCTTTTGACAACGGTTCTTCTTCAACAATAATTACTGGCACACTTCCCATACAAAGTCCATTTTTTTTTCATGTGAGAAGTGTAGATTTCATCCAAATGCTTGAATATATCCTCTCTTAGACCTGCTCGATAATAAAGAGCTTTTCGAGTATCCCACATGGTTGTTGACAAATTTGGACCTTCAAGATTCAAGGAAAGAAAATTATGCAACCGAGTACCTCCCCAAATCTTTATAGCCTTAGAGAGATTCTTTGTTGTTTCTGAGTACCGCTTTCCTGTATTTTTTCTTGCCATGTTTTGAGAAGTATCCACAAGAAAGTTCCATAAGGCCTCTTTCCCTTGAAAAAGGCTATACTTATGAGCATTGACTATGTCATGGAAAAACTTCTTCACATCTCCTCTTTTCATTGCTTCATATGTGCTTTCTTGAAGACTTCGAACAACACTTAAGGCTACAACTCTTGTTTTGGTGAACCGAACCTGACTTTTAAGTTTCCTAACCATCTTTCCCTTGGCTCTTGCAATCTGTAAAATTTCTGAGTGGGTCATGAAATCTAATCTTCTTCCATCGCCTATATTTTCCATTGCTTTGTCTTCTTGATACAAAAGCATGAAAAAGTCTTGCTCTTTGGGGATTGTAGTGCACTTTGTACACTGAAAGTTTTCAAATGGAACCCCATGAAGATTTACTCGTTTGCAATCTTTATGGCAAATTGTCCCTCGGATACACACAAGAACCTCTTTAAACAAAAATGTGGCCATCATAGTTGGCTCACAATCCCAACAACCACCTACTTTGTAGTCATCCAAGAAAGGTTTCAAATCAAATATCTTGTCTTCAACCTTATAAGTGTCTTGCCAAAATCCCCAACAAAGAGTGGATAGCAAATAATTTTTTGCATATTGTGCATAGACACATTAAGTGTCATAATAATCAATATCTAATTCTCCTAAATGATTTTCTCATATTAAACTGATCATTTAATGTGGGGAAGTGCCAAGGAAGAAAAATCTAGAATATTGGTTAAGCCAGCAGACCGGCCACAGTAGGGATCCAAAGGAGGGAAAATAGGGATCCAAAGGGGGGGCCATCTGCAAAAGAGCCATGTGCAACAATGGGCTAAAAAGACCCTAAGGTTCAGCCCATTAAGACTTCCAAAATGCTAAGGTTCCAAAATTCAAAGGTTGTGTCCAAAGGTTAACCCTAGGGAAAATTGGATGCTTTGTGTGTGCCGTAAAAGTCTTTGCACATCCCTACATGGGAGGGGGCGAGCCCCAAAGGTAGGGGATGAGAGAGAAAGCCTTACACACACACACAGGCTCCCTTTACACAAAGGGAATGAGGGACACATGTCAGCTCCGTAGGCCAGATGCCCACAAGGTGTGCCCAATTCCTATTGGAAGGCCCTTGAAGTGGACCAATGAGAATTAAGCTAGAGTAAATGTAGTTTAATTAATTTAAAAACATTTAATAAAAGAAACCATTGAGAATTAAGTCTCCTAGAAGACTATTGGGCAGTCTCCCAAAGGGTCCAATGAGCATTCAGAAGCCCCATGGCTTGCCTGATTTCTATTGGCCAGGAGACAAAGGGGTCCAATGAGAGTTTAGTTTAATTGTTTAATTACCTAAAGCTCTCACAAAAGGGGAAAGGGGGACACATGTCAGAAGGCTATCACTTATGCTGCTTAATACCTATTGGCTTGACTGGGGGATGTCCAATGAGGCAAAAGCCAAACCAAATTAGCAGCTAGGGCTCGCCCAAGAGAGAGAGGGGGCTGATTTTTGCTGGGCATTGACACACACACACTCACACTTGACCATGTGTGAAGGAAGAATACTCTATCTCCTCCCAAGCTTTAATGGAGAGCTCATCACCTACTCCAAGCTTGTGAGATAGAAGCCTACATCAACACTCTCTTGGCATGTGGATGCAAATCCAAGCAAGAGCCAAGCTTCAATGCATGCTCATCTCCTCTACCAAGCTAATTACTAAGCTAAGCTATGCTAATATGAGTGATTATGTGAGGAGATGTACATCTTTCTCGTAAGATACTCCTTCTTCCTCTCAATCTACTCTCATACCCTGCTAGCTCTCACCATCTTCGAAGGTGTGTGAGGTCTTGGGTCTGAGAACGGGGATAATTCAATTTGTGTTTGATTAAGTGTTTTGCTTGGTGTATGAAGCTTCCATCTTCATTGCACTAGCTAGTCTTGAAGGAACACAAGGAATTGTATTGTACAATGTCTCTCTTGATGGGAGAAACCATAATACAAAGCCTTTTGGAGGGGGGACCGGCTCCATGCAAATCCGGTCCTCAACTGTTGTCAATAGCTTAATTTCTCTCTCTTTTGAAAGTATTTTCGATGCTATCTAACTAGGTGTTATTCTTTTTGTTGCTCTCTCCACCCAAGCACTCTTGTAATTCTCATTAGGAATCTATTCTAATGAAATGCCCACTATGTTCATGCTAATTTCCGCTACACATAAGTTATAAGGCCATTAAATGTTACATTGGTATCAGAGCTCAAGGTTTCTCTTTTCTTGCTCAAGAAGGGAGGTCCTCAAGCTAGCTAGAAATGGTTGGTATTATTAATTGCCTGTGAGTAAGTAGAATAGGTATTTTTCAGCCTTGCAGTGCGCCTGCCTTTGTGCAGTTAATGGGGCATCACCGTCGAGAGCTATGGTCTTAATAGTGGAGTCCTACGGGGCTTGCCTACGGCTTAACCACTATTGAGCTATTAGAAGCTTGACAGGAGCCGGTGCTGTCTTGGTGTCGAAAGACCCTCTCTTCTATTCCTTGCAATTAATGGTATTCGAGCCGCAGGTACAGTAGCTTGAGTGCTTTTTCTAAAGGGGTAAAGAGGAGTAGCAACTAGGGCTTGAAGTGACAAAGTATACCTAAAAAGTTTACACCTGAAAGTTGTTAGAATGGCTGACAATAGTAAAGAGAGTGAAATTAATGTTCATAACTTTGATTTTGCTCATGAGCAAGCTACTAATGATGCTTCAATGCTTGTTAACTATCTTGTTTCTAGGCTTCAACAAGCCATGGGCAATCCATCTCTCCAAAGTGAAGTGCAACGGCAGCTCCGTGCTCACGGGATTCTCCAAGCTCATCACCATGACGAGAGAACACCTAGGAAGCCTCCTTGTGAGACTACCAAAAGAGGTCTCTCTCCGATTCGAGAAGAAGAAGAGAATCCATATGAAGGGCTCAAGAATTTACTTCTTGATGATGCATCTCCTTCCCAAAGGAGAACTCAAGAGCCTCCACCGAAGGAACCAGAAAGAAGCGAGTCTCCCGCCACCTCAGCGGAGATGGCCCCACGAAGACGGCGGGCTAAACGCTCTTCATCACCACCAAAGCCGAGAAGACCATCGTATTCTTCTCCTCACCACAATTCAAAGAGGGATGATAAAAAGCAAGAGAAGAAAAAGGCGAGAAAGAGGACACCCTCTTCTCCATCTTCTTCATCCTCTTCCTCTTATGACAGCTATGGTGAAGACGACAAAGATCAAGACAAGAAAAAGGCGAGAAAGAGGTCACCCTCTTCTCCACCTTCTTCAAATTCTTCACCTTCTGAAGAAAGTGATGGTGCAACTTTTGAACCATCAAAAAGAAGAGGCCATAGGAAATCCTATGCCGCATGGAAGAGGTCGTCCAAGCTGAAGAAATTCAAAGAGGGAGGGAAGAGCATCTCTTTCCTTACCTATGATGGCACCTTCGGTGCTACGGACAAAGTCTTGGCCTTTATCCATCAATTCGATGCGGCGTTTGGAGATGAGGGCTTCACAGAGTCCTCTAAGCTACGCCATGTAGCTATGCACTTTCAAAAGTCCGCCAGACAATGGTGGTCTAGCTTACGAGCCGACGGTGAAGCTCCAGGAACATGGAAGGCTTTAAGAGCTTCCATTATGAAGCAATTTTTGGCCACCGATGCCAAAGACAAAGTACTCACCGAATGGCGAAGCTTAAAGCTCTCTCCCAATGAATCCATCCACAAATATGTAGACAAGTTTTGGGACCTACAACTCAAAGCCACTGTCTTCAAAAAGTTGGATTTTGGAGAGCAAAAGCAACAATTTTGTGTGGGCTTAACCGAAGAAATGGCGGAGTATGTCAACTCCCAAAGGCCACGTACCATATCGGCGGTAATACACCATACTATGGTGGCCTCTCGAATCAATTTCCAAACGGGGGGTAAAAGAAATAATAAGCCCCCAGAAAACAAGGGTTCCAATGAGCCTAAGGGGAAGGACAATGTCCAAAAGTCTCCTAAGGGCAATTCCAACAAAGCTAAAGAGAAGGGAGTTTACAAAGGAAAGAATAAACTCTCTCCTGAAGAGCTTGAGCGTTACCGCAAGGATAACCGGTGTTTCAAGTGCGGCGAACAAGGGCATGCATACCGCGCTTGTCCCCAAAAGAACAACCGCCAAGATCCTCCTAGAGCTTCTCTGGTTGAAATCCAAGAGGAGGAGATTCACCAAACTCACCACAAAGGATCTCCTCTATGCCATGCTTGGGAAAAGGTAAGAGAACATGATGCTTTTATTCTCTTTGACCCTGGTTCTACTCACAATTTAATATCTATGGAGTTAGCCACCAAGCTAGGCATACAATCCTACGAGATGGGAGATATCCTACCCGCAGACAATGCCTTCAAGGGGCAAGAAGCTTCAGTCACTCCCTTAATCGGGAAATTGAGGCTTCATGTCCAAGGCTATGTGGACAAAGAGGACTTCTTTATCTCTCCTCTCAAGCATGAGGATGTAATCCTAGGGGCACCATGGTTTGACCGCCTGGCTGCCGATGTTAAATTTCCTGAAAGGAGAATCTCCTTTAAGCTCATGGAAAAAGACATGTATATAGATGCTAAGGAGATGGGTAACACCATCCCCATTGTACATACACCAGCTTTCAACAAGTCAATAAAGAGCTCTATTTCCGTGTACATGATTTTTGTTAAAGATTCTCAAAATGAACCTAATGCTTTAGCAAAAGAAAATAAAAGCAACCAAAAGGAATTAGAGTTATCCAATTTTCTCAAGGGGTTTCAAGATGTTTTTATTGACGACATCCCTTGTGAGCTACCTCCTAAACGAGGTAATGATGACCATGCAATTGAACTTCTTCCAGGAAGTTCACCGCCTAACAAACCTCCTTATAGAGTTTCTCAAGCTCAACAAGAGGAGATTATGCGGCAAGTGCATGAGTTAGTTGAGAAGGGCATGGTTAGGCCTAGCTCATCTCCATTTTGCTCACCTGTGCTATTAGTGCAAAAGAAAGACGGCACATATCGTATGTGTGTCGACTATAGAGCACTAAATAGGATCACTATCAAGAATAGGTTTCCCGTTCCACGGGTAGAAGACCTATTTGATAAGCTACAAGGATCGACCTACTTCAGTAGGATTGACCTAAAAAGTGGCTATCATCAAATAAGGATAGTTGATCAAGACATTGTAAAGACCGCATTTCGTACTACATTTGGTCTTTACGAATACATTGTCATGCCTTTTGGCTTGACCAATGCACCAGCCACATTCAACCGCTTGATGGAGAAGCTGTTCAGGCCTCATCGAACCTTCACTGGAGTGTTCTTTGATGATATTATCATCTACTCTAATTCATTGGAGGAACACAAGCAACACCTCCAGGTAATATTTCAAGTTTTAAGAGAGAATAAACTTTATGTTAATCGAAAGAAAAGTGAATTTTTCTTGCAAGAGATTCAGTATTTATCACATTATCTCTCAAGATGGCATCCAAATGGATCCATCCAAGTTAGAGGTAATAAAAGGATGGCCTAAACCAAGGAATCTTCATGAACTAAGAAGCTTTATAGGTATGTGTGCATACTATAGACGCTTCATAGAAAAGTTCTCACAAATTGCGGGACCATTACATGACCTAACAAAGAAAAGTGTTAGGTATACATGGTCTGCTAAGGAGAACAATGCTTTCGAAAAGCTTAAAGAAAAGCTTATCTTTCAACCTGTGCTTACTCTACCGGATCTCTCAAAACCATTTGAGGTCCAATGTGATGCTTGTGGTGATTGCCTTGGGGCTGTTTTTCTCCAAGAAGGGCACGCCATAGGCTATGAGAGTCGAAGGCTCGACCCTGTTGAGCAAGCTCTAGGCATATATGAAAAAGAACTCCTTGCAGTTCTACATGCCTTAGACTCATGGAAGCACTATTTATTGGGGACTCCTTTCATTCTGCGAACGGATCACCAAAGTCTTAAGTACTTCATGACGCAGACCAAGCTCTCCGACAAACAAATGAGGTGGGCAAATTTCCTTTCGCAATTTCATTTTCATATTGCTCACATTGCTGGCAAGCATAATCAAGTAGCCGATGCACTCTCAAGGTGACCGAGAGTGAATGTGGTTTCCATAGCAACTCACAATGATCTATCTTCAATGATAGATGAGTATGCTATTGATTCCGATTTTAGAGATGTGATTTCAGCCCTTGCATTAGGGAAGAAAGAAGAACCATTTACTTTACAAGATGGTTATCTTCTCTATGGCAATAGACTATGCGTTACTAACTCACTACGTGAGAAAGTAATGTATGAATCTCATGCTCCCCCATATGTGGGGCATAGAGGGATTCAGTCTACCTTAAAGAGAATTGAAACATATTTCTATTGGCCTACCATGAAAGTGAACATACAAGAGTATGTTCCAAATGTGTGGTATGTCAAAAGAAAAAATTTGATAGAGGGAAGCAACCTGGATTGCTTCAACCCTTGCCAATCCCTAATTCACCTTGGGAGAGCATATCCATGGATTTTATCTTTGGATTGCCTAAGTCTATCCATGGGAATACGGGGATATGGACGATAGTAGACAAGTTCAGTAAACAAGCTCATTTTATACCTGTCAAAAAGACTATCAAAGCCCATCAAATGGCAACCCTCTTCATTTCACAAATTTTCAAGTACCATGGCTTGCCAATGTCCATAGTGTTGGATAGAGATCCTAGAATGACCAGTAATTTCTGGAAGGGTCTCTTTGAGAATTTAGGAACAAGGCTAAACTTCTCTTCGGCCTATCATCCACAAACTGATGGCCAAAGTGAAATAGCTAACCTAACCATTCTCGATCTACTAAAAGCCTATGTAACGGAAGTAGATTAAAGATCCCAATGGGAGAAGTACTTACCCTTAGTAGAGTATGCTTACAATAACACTGTACATACTTCCACAGGAAAAGCACCTTTCGAGGTAATTGAGGGAAGATAAAAAAGTCCCTTGCTACTTAAGGTACATGGGAAGATCTTCACTGCAGATGAGTATAGTTGTGACCTACAAGAATCTTTCCAAAAGATTAAGGATGCTATCTCTATCTCACAGCAAAGGCAAAAGGCTGTTGCTGACAAGCACAGAAGAGCCCAAGACTTTAAAGAAAACGATTGGGTCTTGTTAAAGTTTCCGAAAGCTCGATTAAGGCACACGACGGGCAAGAATCCTACGGGCCACCAAAAGTACTATGCTAAACTAGCAAAAAGGTACTATGGTCCCTTCCAGATTCTTAGGCCAATCAATGAGATGGCCTATCAACTTAAGTTGCCCAATCATTGGCTCATACACAATGCTTTTCATGTGAGCCTATTAAAGCCTTACAAAGGAGAGCCACCTCAAGAACCAACTATTGAAGACCCACCGGAGATCGAGGACCAAGAGGAGGTGCTGCAGCCCGAGTCCATTCTCCAACATGAAGACAAGGTATTAAGAGGCGACGATATCTTATTAAGTTTAAGAATTATCCTTTCGAAAATGCTAGATGGATGCAAAGCATACAATTAAAGGATAACCTAAACCTTGTCAATGCTTACAATGCTTCCCAAGAGTAAGAAAATGTACAAAATGTTAAAAATGAACAAAATTTTTGTCTTATAAGACTCTCTTTTTCTTTATTTGTGCACAAAAATGAAGTAGTATGCATGCTTAGATCAAGTTTGCGGAGACGACGTCTCCCAAACACCAAGTAGATCTTGTCACTCTACTATGGAAGACTGATAGGACTAATGTGCAGACATGCTTGCGGCAGCCTCAGGCTCTCAAGCGCCAAATGGACTAGTCATCCATTATGGAATGATGTCGTAGGGTAACATAGGGATCCTCTACCCGCTAAGAAAAGGACTCATGAATATGCTTTATCTTCTCTACACCATAGTCGAGGACGACTATGATTTCAAGAGAGAGGTAATGTCATATAATCAATATCTAACTCTCCTAAATGATTTTCTCATATTAAACTGATCATTTAATGTGGGGAAGTGCCAAGGGAGAAAAAGATAGAATATTGGTTAAGCCAGCAGACCGGCCACAGTAGGGATCCAAAGGAGGGAAAATAGGGATCCAAAGGGGGGGCCATCTGCAAAAGAGCCATGTGCAACAATGGGCTAAAAAGACCCTAAGGTTCAGCCCATTAAGACTTCCAAAATGCTAAGGTTCCAAAATTCAAAGGTTGTGTCCAAAGGTTAACCCTAGGGAAAATTGGATGCTTTTTGTGTTCCCTAAAAGTCTTTGCACATCCCTACATGGGAGGGGGCGAGCCCCAAAGGTAGGGGATGAGAGAGAAAGCCTTACACACACACACACACAGGCTCCCTTTACACAAAGGGAATGAGGGACACATGTCAGCTCCGTAGGCCAGATGCCCACAAGGTGTGCCCAATTCCTATTGGAAGGCCCTTGAAGTGGACCAATGAGAATTAAGCTAGAGTAAATGTAGTTTAATTAATTTAAAAACATTTAATAAAAGAAACCACTGAGAATTAAGTCTCCTAGAAGACTATTGGGCAGTCTCCCAAAGGGTCCAATGAGCTTTCAGAAGCCCCATGGCTTGCCTGATTTCTATTGGCCAGGAAACAAAGGGGTCCAATGAGAGTTTAGTTTAATTATTTAATTACCTAAAGCTCTCACAAAAGGGGAAAGGGGGACACATGTCAGAAGGCTATCACTTATGCTGCTTAATACCTATTGGCTTGACTGGGGGATGTCCAATGAGGCAAAAGCCAAACCAAATTAGCAGCTAGGGCTCGCCCAAGAGAGAGAGGGGGCTGATTTTTGCTGGGCATTGACACACACACACTCACACTTGACCATGTGTGAAGGAAGAATACTCTATCTCCTCCCAAGCTTTAATGGAGAGCTCATCACCTACTCCAAGCTTGTGAGATAGAAGCCTACATCAACACTCTCTTGGCATGTGGATGCAAATCCAAGCAAGAGCCAAGCTTCAATGCATGCTCATCTCCTCTACCAAGCTAATTACTAAGCTAATCTATGCTAATATGAGTGATTATGTGAGGAGATGTACATCTTTCTCGTAAGATACTCCTTCTTCCTCTCAATCTACTCTCATACCCTGCTAGCTCTCACCATCTTCGAAGGTGTGTGAGGTCTTGGGTCTGAGAACGGGGATAATTCAATTTGTGTTTGATTAAGTGTTTTGCTTGGTGTATGAAGCTTCCATCTTCATTGCACTAGCTAGTCTTGAAGGAACACAAAGAATTGTATTGTACAATGTCTCTCTTGATGGGAGAAACCATAATACAAAGCCTTTTGGAGGGGGGACCGGCTCCATGCAAATCCGGTCCTCAACTGTTGTCAATAGCTTAATTTCTCTCTCTTTTGAAAGTATTGTCGATGCTATCTTACTAGGTGTTATGATTTTTGTTGCTCTCTCCACCCAAGCACTCTTGTAATTCTCATTAGGAATCTATTCTAATGAAATGCCCTCTTTGTTCATGCTAATTTCCGCTACACATAAGTTATTAGGCCATTAAATGTTACATTAAGTATACAATATTCATCCTTTATTCAAACATGAAATGATTATATAAAGATAGATACCTAATGCATTTTGTGACATGTCTATGTTACTATCATTGCAAGGCTCTACAATAAGATTAAAACACACACTTGAAATGTTAAACACACTAGTCATTTTTCATGTAAAAGAAAAAAGCTTTTTTACTCACCTAGGTTAGTGTTGCATTTGAAGAAACCATGTAAGTTTCTTTGTCTCTTATCTTCAATTGGCGCTTTTCTTGGATGGACCGCCTTTGCTATCTTTTCATCAACGTCTCCATTAGCCGCTTTGACATGAAGCTTGGACTTAACATGTTCAATCATACATTAGCCAATTGATCGGGTCTTTGGAAACAAAGGTATCCATTTCTTGGCCCATCTTCCCATTATGGTTGATGAGAACTAAGGACAGTATGAGAGTGTTGCTATTGCTTTCTCAAGGATCCCGTAGACAAATGATGCCCTTAGTTCTTTGGGTGCCGATGGGGTTCAATTTCTTATTGCATGTATCATAGAGAGCTACGTTGCTCTTGCGATTGGGAGGCATTGGAATTTTGGGTACATGAGCTACAAACTTTGTGAGTTCAGCATGCAAGTAAGGGTTATGTAGGGGCTTTGACAACAGCTAGACATGACATGAATTCTATACATTCATTCACTTGCTTTGACACTGGAGATGCGTAAGGAGCTTGGGGTCATAGTATTAGCTCATAGTACGAGGAGATGATTGATGCAATAATCAAGTTTGGAGCTTTGATATGTCCCAACATGGGGAATGCATCGTTCCCTTATGAAAAAGAAGAAGAAGAGGAGAATTTCAATGCCGTAGGAAGCTATCCTAGGAGACCTCAAAGATTTATGTGATGAGGGTTAAACTCGATACCATCATCATCATCGGACATCATTTTCATGATTTCCATCATATTAAAAACCTTTCATGTGAACAAGCTCTTAACATAATTAAAGACATTATTTTGGAAATAAACTTTGAGAGAATGGCTTTGAGTCACCGAGCATGTGAGTGTGTTTGTTTGCTTTGGATACTCAGTCACGCCCGCTGCTCTTTTTAGTGTCACTAGTGCCATCGTAGCCCAAGCCCGCCCCACACACCCTGCGCACTCCTTGGTGGAGTGCTGCTTCCTCATATTGTCCTCAACGTCCTCCTACCCAGCCATAGAAGTTGCCACCCCTGGTTGGGCTATGCTCCGCACTCATGCGCGGTTCCCGTGAATTCAGCCAAGCGCCTACTCTTTGAACTGTCTCTACTGCGCCTAGGACCCCTAGCCTCCAAACCTGACTCAGCCCTCTTCAAGAAATCATACATGTGGAAATTTGCAACACATGCACAATCTCTTCCTTTTATCACGAAAGCTCATGCACAAAGCAGATGTTCCATGAAACTTAAAACCCCATGTCAATAAATATTGAATAGATCAGGTTTATGTGGTTGATACCCTTTTGAAGAGCTAGGGTTCACATCATCTTGATCCCTCTTGTATTCTATTGCCCATGGAGCTAATGCCAACATCAACATGAATCTGCTCATCCATATTTTCCCAGAGAGAGAGAGAGAGAGAGAGAGAGAGAGAGAGAGAGAGAGAGAGAGAGAGAGAGAGAGAGAGAGAGAGAGAGAGGAATCACCTTGTCATGTAGGCCCATGCACTGGTTGAGAGAGACAATACTATTATGAATATTGGATCATGCGTTTAATGTTTGTGTGTATGTGTATTTGCAGATTGTAATGGCTTATGCTAAGGTTTACAGTATTTGATCTCCACTCTTAGATCAAGGATTAAGGATCAATGGTTGTAAATAGGATCACTCTCTTTACCTCTCTTTAGGAAAGCACCCCTTGTTTTATGTAAAGAGATCTCTATCTTTGTACTCTCTTGATTAATATAAAGAGGTCTCGCACGGGGGTATGCTCAAGTCAGTTGGCCCATGCACTCGTGCGAGAGGGAGTAGCCTTCACCCCCATCTGATGTCGTTCTTCTTCTCTCTCTCTCTCTCTCTCTCTCTCTCTCTCTCTCTCTCTCTCTCTCTCTCTCTCTCTCTCTCTCTCTCTCTCTACTCTCACTCTCCCTCTCCCTCTCTCTCATGCGTAGCATCCTCACTCTCGAGGAGCGCCCACACACAACACATTGAACGGATCGTCCCTCTTGCATGCGCATCCGTGCTCACCTGCGTCTGTGTCGCAACAGTGGTATCAGAGCTATGGCTATGCTCCATGGACACATCAAATAGAGGAGATAATTTTTCATATCATGATCCTGTTTAGACTATTAATCATGTCTTAATCATGTTTGTTTAGACTAATCGCTTTGTTATGCATGTTGATTACAAAGAACATAAAAAACTCTTGCTTCAGATAGGATTCGAACCCATATACTGCTTCTTCATTAACAGCATGGTTGAGGAACACCATGAGTAGCAGCTCTCTCTCTGCAATAACATCCAATCTCGGAGTCTTCTATTGACATGCAAGCCTCCTTCTACAGAGCATCCACATATGCATACAAGATAAGTGCAATTTACTTATTCTTTTAGCTATAATTATAGTCCTAATTGTTTAATTAATCGTTAATTGTCTTAATTTGATGCTAATCAATCACGAACAAAGCTTGTGCATACAAAGCTTGAAGCTGCCTACACTATACATGTGCAAGATGATTCCGCATCTTTAAGAAAAAAACTTCTATATGGTCAACAAAGTTTCCTGCAATCATACGAGCACTCTTTTACGGACGACAAGTGCCTTTACACTCAAATGGCTCCTATACTACGGCTACATATGGCTCATTCCTGGACTTGTTGAATCCCCAAAATAGGTATGGTGGTTTTCCAAATCTGTCACAATGAGAAAAAGGGACGACCCGACTTTTACTATAAACAAGTATGGGTTTCTCCTTAAATTTTACTTGGTTGTATTACTAATCATGGGATTACAATCTCCTATGATGTGATGCTACTTGATCAAGAAAAATTTAGATGCATCCACCCGTCTTCCTCTGTCTTAACTCATAACAAAGCACGCTTTCCTCCTACGGTAACCCTCTTGACTTTCTGCAACATCACCTCCAATAAGTCTCCTGAACCAAGCACACAGAAGCTTGCAACAATGCACTTATGATTTTGAGCTATCAAGCATATTGTTGAAGATGGAAATTTTTGATATTAGCATTACACACTCTAATCCTGGAATACATCACTTTGGTGTTATTTGACGTGTATCCATCTCTTTCACACATCACATACACCGACACACAAGAAATTGACTTCGTACACCAGGATTCCTACATGCAAGCACATGCACGTCAAGTGGAGATTGTTTAGCTTGCATGAACACCTTTATGCTATTTTTGTGAACTGATCATTCCTTGTAGCTATGTAAAGCTCTAATTCTCAAGCTCCTACTTACGAAAAAATGGGTAACTTATGCAATTTATGGATTTTTATGATGAAGTTAGAGAAGCGTGAGAAGTGTGCTAATGTCGTTTCTTTGAGAACAATTCATTTGAGTCCATGTCTACAAGCATACTGTTGTAGGAAGTAACTTTTGTTGTCTACTCTTAATCATTTTAGCTTTAAACAAATAGACATACGGCCTTTATAGATATATGCAGTCCTTCTCATAGAATAGTCATTTGCACCTACACTGGGATTATTTACAAGTCTTAATCTAGCATTGAATCTTATCAGTTTTTAATCCATCTTTGCATGCATCAACATAATTATGCATCTAGCAAATAGAATAAGGCATGCTTTTTGGAACATGCAATGTGTAGATAAGTCCTATTAAATAGTGTGTATTCCAATGTAACCATCTCTTCTTGTATCCTCTCTTAGCTTGTTACAAATTGTTCATCTTGCCCTGATTAGGATGTGAACTGTGTCTTTCAAGCTCTCTTACCTTAATGTTGTCTTCGGTTTTGCTTGCAATGTATATAATGGTTCAAAAGGTTGTGAATTTGAATCTCTCTTACCTTTCTCCACATTTCAATAAAGGCATCATTTAATTTCAGGGATTGGCATTTAATTTAAAACTTGTCACACACAAAAAGCTACCACACATAAGATTAGGTGAGCTTTATACATATTTATAACCAAAAAGACACTCATTTTCCACATGAAATAATAACTTATTTGATTGTTTACTACTGTACGATAAGAAGGGTAAACTAGCATTTGGTCTGAGCACCTCCCATGCTCACAATTATTTTGAGTCCGTAGATCTTTGACAAATACATTAAGCTATTTTGTTGCAAGTGTGCGGACTCTCTGTGCCATTAATGCCTTTGCAGTTGGTCCATATATTGGTGCAATTTTTTTGGACTATTTCTTTGTATTGCCTAATCAAAAGCCTGACATCTTGAGAGAAATTCTTGGTTCTTATCTTCTCTTTACTGATCCTATGATTTGACAAGGGTAAGAATGCAAGTTTGATATTTTATTCGCTGTTGTCACTAATTGATAAACACACAGAACCCTTTTCACCTTAACAAGAGTTAACATAAGGACTTTCTGTCAAGCTCTGTGTAATAGGATTTGTTCATGACTTAGTTTCAATATACATAAACACATGTTACTCATTTTAATACAAGTCACATATAGGTGGTACTTGTACATACTAGCATCTCTAAGTCCCACTTTACAAGCACTTGATTTCTGCATACCACAATCACAGTAATGCATTGAGGCCTGACGAGGCACCTTTAGGCAATGCATATCATCAACTTTGGTCAAATAGTTTGATTGTCAGTAAATGGAATGGAATACAATCACGACTGGACTTGATTGGTACATCGGTTGGTTCTAATGGATTTGATTCAAAAACACGTTAGAGTACCTATGCCTTTGATAGGAAGGTCTCTCCGTTATGCAAGTGATATGGAAATTATTGTTGTTATGTACATGTGTGCTAGAGTTCCTACGCCTAGTGAGGCAGGACTCTCCGTGATATTTACATGTGAAACTGGCCCACCACATATTAATTTGCTATTGTTATGAACAACTAACGTCAGTTGTTTTTGTTGCCCCGAGGCATGTGATGAAATGGATTTCATGACGGGCATGCGATGGATTGGATTTGATGATGGGTATGTTATGGGGTAGAAGTGATCATGCTTTTATGTGTATCATGTGTCTGTGATGTAGCAAGTCAAGGGAGCTAGGAGTGGGCAAGATGCTAGTACTATTATCCAGTGACCGAGATGCTAGTAGCTAGTAGCCAGTGACAATACATATAATGCATGTTAGAATATTCTTAAAGATGACATTCATGTTGCTAATGTCTACCAGGTGTCAAGGATCGACAAATAATTTGTATATCTAACTACTTTACCGTGCTTTCTGTCAAGTTGTAGATAACTATCTAACAAGCAGCTGAGGACAATTGCTTTCTCAACCTAGGAGTATGTTATGAATATTGGACCATGCGTTTAATGTTTGTGTGTATGTGTATTTGTAGATTGTAATGGCTTATGCTAAGGTTTACAGTATTTGATCTCGATCGTCAGATCAAGGATCAATGGTTGTAAATAGGATCACTCTCTTTACCTCTCTTTAGGAAAGCTCCCCTTGTTTTATGTAAAGAGATCTATATCTTTATACTCTCTTGAATAATATAAAGAGGTCTCGCGCGGGCGTATGCTTAGGTCAGTTGGCCCATGCACTCGTGCGAGGGGGAGTAGCCTTCACCCCCATCTGATGTCGTTCTTCTCTCTCTGTCTCTCTACTCTCTCTCACTCTCTCTCTCTCATGCGTAGCATCCTCACTCTCGAGGAGTGCACACACAACACATGAACTGATCGTCCCTCTTGCATGTGCATCCGTGCCCACCCGCGTCCGTGTCGCAACAAATACATGCTGAGGTATGTCACCTATTAGCTCGTTGTGGCTAAGATGAGTTGATTGGAGGGCAGGCGAGCTCACGAATGTGTGGTCGAGAAACAATTTTTGTTCAAGCCTCTTAAGATAGATAGAGAGTTAAGGGAGGATGGAGTAGCACTGCTAATGTTGTTCAAATGCAAATTGAGCTTGCGGAGGGCAAGAAGTTGGTTGACTTGTGCAAAACACACACCACCAAGGCCTTTCACAACAAGCCGAAGGACGATCACCTACCCTTGCGTGCATTTTAAATCCTCCCACTTTCCTTGGCATGCTCCGAGACACACAATCTAGCATGTTGTTGATAGACTACAACAATAGGGAAACACTGTTTTATCTAAGCAACAAAGTGAGAGAGAGAGAGGAGCTAGAGGAAGGAGACACTAAGCGTCTAGAGAAACACAAGTGGCTTTCGTGTTCTACAAGATACTTTTCTTTCTATATGCAAGTGTAGGTGATTGCATCTAGAGATGTGTTCACACATGACAGAGGGAGCTTAGGCTCAGCCATGGCCGCTTGCAAGCTACTAAACGTAGTGAGAGTCCTCGCTTCTCAACCGCTAAAAACAGCCTAGAGCTTCTAGGCCCTTCCCCTATTGAACATATCTTGTTATCAATGTGTTCTCAGAGACGAACTTCCAAACATACTGACCAATGTGTAGCCTAAGTATGCGTTTTTTTGAGACATACAATCCTCACCTGCAACTTGTGACGATTGTGCCTAGTTTAGGTGCCAATGTGTTCAAGTGGGGATCCATCAGGTTGGCAGAAGAGAGGGCCAAAACTCTAGCGAGAGGTTGAGACATGCATGGCCTAATTACAATCTGTGATGTATCTGCTGCTCACCATGCAGCCAAGTAGGTTAAACCCAGAGAGAGAGAGAGATCAAATTTTTTGAGGGCGTCCGCCAAACGCCTAGGCACAACACAAAGAAAAAAAACTGCTCCAAGTGTATTCTATTCTGTTGCTTATTGACGTATCCTATTTTTTTGCTTATCGATGCTTGATAAATCTCAACTTTCCTCATAGCATTACAACAGAAGTCTATGGCGGATTGGTCTAGTATAGAGTAACTCTCTACGTGCTTAGCAAACAAGTCAAAAGTCTAGTTAGGCCAAACGCAAAAAAAATAATTTGGCAAGTGCATGTACCTGAAATCTCATAGTGTTGCAGTCGAGTTTCCTCTACTTCAATTGTTACGCATTCCTGGAAGCCTCTACTTGTGCCTCTCTCTCTGTCTCTCTCTCTCTCTCTCTCTCTCTCTCTCTCTCTCTCTCTCTCTCTCTCTCTCTCTCTCTCTCTCTCTCTCTCTCTCTCTCTGTTTGTAATGGAATTTTCCTATTCAATTTGAGAGTAGCGGAATTTAATGAGAGTACTTTCAAGAAATGATTTTGTGAGCATAGCGGGTAGACATAATTGAAGATAGCAACATAATTACAGCAATTAGTTAACTTGGCATGGACAATACTTTTGCAAGAGAGAGAATTTAGAGAACATGACAACAGTTGAGGACCAGATTTATGTGGAGCCGGTCCCCCCTCCAATAGGCATTTGTATTATGATTTCTCCCATAAAGAGAGACTTGTTACAATACATTCTCTGTGTTCTTTGTGACCTAGGTGAAGCAATGAAGATGTAAAGATTCATGCATCACCATCATAGCATAACCTAAACTTGAATAAAGCTTTAACTATACCAAGCCTCAGTCCCAAGACCTCAAACACCTTCGAAGGTGGAGAGAGCTAGCAGGGAATGAGGGTAGGGAAGAGGAAGAAGAAACATTTCATACGAGAAAGAGCTAGTTCCTCACTTATCATAACTCTTGTGCTAGCATACATAATAGCATAGTAATGAAGAAGAAATAGATGGCAAGCTCAAGCATTGAAACATGGCTCTTGGATGGATTTGCACTCCATAGCCAAGAGTGTTGGTGTAGGCTCTCAACCTCTACTTGCTTGGAGAAAGAGAGGGAGCTCTTGCACTTTGCATAGTACACAATGAGAGTGTTTGTGAGTGTGTGTGGGTGAGTATACCCCCTAAGCACCCCCCTAGCTTGCTTGGGTCGACCCCCCCTTGTAGCTCATGCTTGAAGCTCATTGGACCCCTCTAGGCCTCGCCAATCACAAGCAGGAGCCATTACAAGCAACATGGGTAGCCTTGGGACAAGTGTCCCCCTTTCCCCTTTGAGAGAGAGGACTTGATAAATGCAAAATCAATTAATTAAATATCCTTAATTATCATTGGACCCCTTGGGTGGCCAACCAATAGGTTTCAGGCACACCATGAGGGCAACATGAGGAGGAACTTGACAAGTGTCCTTGCTGCCTCTTCAAGCTGGGGCTTCCCTTGTGTGTGTGTGTGTGTGTTCTCTCTCATCCCCCCCCCTTGTAGGCTCGCCCCCCTCCTTGTAGGGATCTTTTTGACTTTGGATGAGCAAGCCCCTTAGTCATCAAGCATGACTAAGCACTTGAAGTAGGGGGTGTTCCCACAAGCATCTCAGACAAGCTTCTCAAGGCACCTCAAGGACTTTTACACACATTATTGGAGATATTCAATGAAGCTAACCC
Source organism: Adiantum capillus-veneris (assembly GCF_014529385.1). NCBI lineage: Eukaryota > Viridiplantae > Streptophyta > Polypodiopsida > Polypodiales > Pteridaceae > Adiantum > Adiantum capillus-veneris. Next base: position 29,117,573 of record NC_140956.1, on the reverse strand, counting down.
TAAGGTCTTATGCTCCATTGGTTAGCCTTGCTCTTGATAGACCATCTCCCATTTCGGCCCCTTTACTAGTGGCCCCGTGTTGAGATAGATCTATAAGCACATATCTATATCTTAACACTTGTTCCCATTTATTCTCCCACATTCAGTGATCAATTTAATATGAGAAAATCATTTGGGTTGGTTAGATATTAGATTTTAGGACATTACCTCTCTCTTGAAATCATAGTCGTCCTCGACTATGAGGTAGAAGAGATAAAGCCTTAGTCATTAGTCAATCGTACTTAGCGGGTAGAGGATCCCTATTTTACCCTACGACATCTTTCCAAGATGGATGACTAATCAATTTGGTGCTTGGGAGACATAGCTGCTGCAAGCATGTCTACTCTTTAGTCCATTTCATTCTCCCAAAGTAGAGTGACAAATTCTACTTGGTGTTTGAGAGACGTCGTCATTACAAACATGATTCTAAGCATGCATACTAGTTAAATTTGTGCACAATTAAAAAGAGGATTAGTCTTATAAGACAAAAACATGAGTCATTTAAAAGAGAGTTGTACATTTGCTTACTCTAATGTAGCATTGTAAGCATTGACAAGGTTCATACTATCCTTAAGTTGTACTCCTTGCATCCATTTAGCATCTTCAAAAGGATAATTTTTGAACTTAATAAGATACCGTCGGATTATCTTACCATGTTGTAGTACCTTGTTTTCATGCCAAAGGACAGCTTCGAGTTGTAGCACCTCTTCTTGGTTTTCAACTTCGGGAGGGTCTTCAATAATTGGTTCAGTTGGTGGCTCTCCTTTGTAGGGCTTAAGTAGACTTACATGAAAGGCATTGTGTATAAGCCAATGGTTGGGCAACTTGAGTTGATAAGCCGTCTCATTGATGGGCTTCAAGATTTCGAAAGGACCATAGTATCTTTTTGCTAGTTTAGCATAATACTTTTGATGGCCCGTAGGATTTTTGCCCGTCGTTTGCCTTAATCGAGCCTTAGGAAACTTGAGTAAGACCCAATCATTTTCTTTGAACATTAAGGCTCTTCTGTGCTTATTAGCAGCAACTTTTTGCCTTTGTTGACAGATGGCTATAGCCTCCCTAATCTTTTGAAAAGATTCTTGTAGGTCACGGCTATACTCATCGGCGGCGAAGATCTTCCCATGTACTTTGAGTAGCAAGGGACTTTTAGGTCTTCCCTCTATGATCTCGAAAGGTGCTTTCCCCATAGAAGTATGTACAATATTATTGTAGGCATACTCTACTAGAGGTAAATACTTTTCCCATTGTGAGCGTTGATCTACTTCGGTAACATAAGTCTTGAGTAGATCGAGTATCGTAAGATTGGCTATCTCACTTTGGCCATCCGTTTGTGGGTGATAGGCCGAAGAGAAACTCAATCTTGTTCCTAGATTTTCAAAGAGACCTTTCCAGAAATTACTGGTCATTCTAGGATCTCTATCTGACACAATGGATGTGGGTAATCCATGGTGCTTGAAAATCTGAGATATGAAGAGAGTTGCCATTTGATGTGCCTTAATAGTCTTTTTGACAGGAATAAAATGTGCTTGCTTGCTAAACCTGTCGACTATTTTCCATATTCTTGTATTCCCATGGATACACTTGGGTAATCCAAAGATGAAATCCATGGATATACTCTCCCATGGCGAATTTGGAATAGGCAATGGCTGGAGTAATCCAGGCTGCTTCCCTCTATCATACTTGGTCTTTTGGCATACTACACATTTTGAAACATACTCTTGTATGTCCATTTTCATGGTAGGCCAATAGAAATACGTCTCTACTCCTCGGAGAGTAGGTTGAACATCTCTATGCCCTGCATATGGACGAGCATGGGATTCATACATAACCATCTCACGAAGGGAATGGGTAACACATAGCCTATTGCCATGGAGAAGATAACCATCCTGCAAGGTGAATGGTTTCTCTTTCTTCCCCAAAGCAAGGGCCGACATTATGTCTCTAAAGTCAGGGTCAATAGCATACTCATCTATCATAGAGGATAGATCATTGTGAGTAGCTATAGACACCGCATTAACTTTTGGTCGTCGTGAAAGTGCATCGGCAACTTGATTGTGCTTACCAGCTATGTGAGCAATATGGAAATTAAATTGCGAAAGAAAATTTGCCCACCTCATTTGTTTGTCGGAAAGTTTGGTTTGCATCATGAAATACTTGAGACTTTGGTGGTCGGTTCGTAGGATAAATGGAGTCCCCAATAGGTAGTGCTTCCATGTATCTAGGGCATGTAGAACAGCTAAAAGCTCTTTCTCATAAATTCCCAAGACTCGTTCATCACTATTGAGCCTTCGGCTCTCATATGCTATGGCATGCCCTTCTTGAAGCAAAACCGCTCCAAGGCAATCACCACAAGCATCACATTGGACCTCAAATGGTTTTGAGAGATCCGAAAGCACGAGGACTAGTTGGGAAGTAAGCTTATCTTTGAGTTTTTCAAAAACATTTTGCTCCTTAGCAGTCCATACAAACTTAACGTTCTTCTTTGTTAAGTTGTGTAGTGGTCCTGCTACTTGAGAGAATTTTGCTATGAAGCATCTATAGTATGCACACATACCAATAAAGCTTCTTAGGTCATGTAGATTCCTTGGGTTAGGCCATGATTTTATTACCTCTAACTTTGATGGATCCATACGAATACCATCGTGAGAGATAATATGACCTAGATATTGAATCTCTTGAAGGAAGAATTCACTTTTCTTTTGGTTGAGAAAAAGTTTGTTTTCCCTCAAGGCTTGAAAAATCACTTGGAGATGTTGCTTATGTTCCTCCAAAGATTTGGAGTAGATGATGATATCATCAAAGAACACTCCAGTGAATTTACGATATGGTCTAAAAATTTTCTCCATGAGACGATTGAAAGTAGCTGGTGCATTAGTCAAGCCAAAAGGCATGACTAGATATTCATAAAGACCAAATGTTGTGTGAAACGTGGTCTTGAGGATATCTTCATCCACTATCCTTATTTGATGATAGCCACTCTTAAGGTCAATCCTACTGAAGTAGGTAGAGCCTTGTAGCTTATCAAACAGATCTTCTACCTGAGGCACGAGAACTTTGTTTTTGATAGTGATATGGTTTAGTGCTCGATAGTCCACACACATACAGTATGTACCATCTTTCTTTTGCACTAAAAGGACTGGAGAACAAAACGGAGAGGAACTAGGCCTCACCATCCCTTTGTCTACCAATTCCTATACTTGCCTCATAATCTCCTCTTGTTGAGCTTGTGAGACTCAATAAGGAGGTTTGTTAGGCGATGAGCTTCCTGGAAGGAGCTCAATACGATGGTCATCATCCCCTCGTTTTGGAGGTAGGCCCATAGGGATATCATCGATGAACACATCTTGGAATCCTTTAAGAAAAGTAGACAAGGTTAACTCTTCATGATTCCTATCATTTTCATTTGATGAAACATTATTAGCTTTTAGAGACTCTTTGAAATAAATCATGTACGCAGAAACTGAGCTCTTCATTGATTTATCAAAAGAAAGAGGATTTACAAGTGGAATAGTGAGACCATGGTCACTAGCATCTATATACATGTTCTTTCCCCTGTAGGTGAAGTAAATTCTCCTTTCAGCGAACTTCATGTTGGCAGCCATGCGATCAAACCATGGTGCCCCTAGGATAACATCCTAATGTTGGAGAGGAGAGATGAAGAAGTCTTCTTTGTCGACATAGATTTGGACATGAAGCCTCAACTTCCCAATCAAGGGAGTAATGGAGGCTTGTTGTCCCTTGAAAGCTGCATCAGCTGTTGCTATATCTCCCATCTCAAAAGCTTGAATGCCCAACTTGGTGGCCAACTCTATTGATATGAAGTTGAGAGTAGAGCCAGGGTCAAACAAGATGAAGGCATCATGCTCTCTTACCTTTCCCCAAGCATAGAAGAGTGATGATCCTTTGCAATGAGCATCCTCTTTTGGAGCTTAGATGGTGGAAGCCCTAGGAGTCTCATTACGAGTATTCTTCTTGGGGCAAGAACGATAGCCATGTCCTTGCTCCCCACACTTGAAACATTTATGGTCCTTGCGAAAAGCTTCAAGCTCTTCAAGAGAGAGTTTGTTTTACCTTTGTAAACTCCCTTCTCCTTGGACAGATTGTTGTTGTTGGAAGTTCCTTGGGAATTATTTTGAGCATTGGATTTCTCCTTTGCATCATTTTTATCTTTGTTTTCCATGGGCTTGACATTACGTCTAGCCCCTTGATGGAAATTGATGCGTGAAGCAACCATGGTGTGGTGGATTACTTTGGTAATAGTACCGGGCCGTTGAGAGTTGATGTATTCGGCCATCTCTTCAGGTAATCCCGCACAAAATTGCTGTCTTTGCTCGGCAAAGTCTATCTTTTGAAAGACAGTAGCTTTGAGATGTAAATCCCAAAACTTGTCTACATACTTGTTGATAGACTCATGAGAGAGAAGCTTCAAGCCGCGCCATTCGGTAAGAACTTTATCTTTAGTATCACTTGGAAGAAATTGCTTCATGATAGAAACTCGTAGAGTTTTCCATGTCTTTGGGGCTTCTCCATTGCCACGAAGGCTAGCCCACCATTGACGAGCTGATTTTTGGAAGTGCATAGCTACATGGCGTAGCTTGGAGGACTCTGTGAAGCCCTCGTCCCCAAAGACCGCATCAAATTGCTGGATGAAGGCCAACACTTTGTCAGTAGCACCAAAGGTGCCATTGTAGGTGAGAAAAGAGATACTCTTTCCTCCCTCCTTGAACTTCTTTAGCTTTTGTGACCTTCGCCATGCAGGAAATGATTTGCGATGTCCTCCCCTCTTGTATTCTCTAGGAGAATAGCCATAACTTTCATCGAAAGAGGAGGAAGGTGAAGAAGAAGGAAAAGAGGGTGACCTCTTCCTAGCCCTTTTCTTCCTTTGTTTCCTCTCTTTCCTTTCAGAGTGATGAGGAGAAGGACTACAGGTTTCTCTTTTCCTCTTGGGAGGAGTAGGCGATCGTCTAGACCGCCGTCTTCGTGGAGCCACCTCTTCAGAAGAACTTAGACTTTCATTGCTTTCTTTCTCTTTGGATTCCTCCTCTCGAATGGGAGAGAGTCTTCTTTTGGGGGTCTCTTCAAGAGGCCTCCTAAGCTCTCTCTCCTCTGGGAGAGGAAGGGAAATTCCATAAGCACGAAGTTGTTGAGTAACTTCGGCTTGCAAAGCAGGGTTGCCCATAGCTTGCTGCAACCTAGCGACAAGATAATTCACAAACATGGGAGCATCATCATTAGCACCTTCATGTGCAAAATCAAAGCTATCAATGTTCATTCTACTCTCTTGATTATTGTCAGCCATGTTAACAAAATTTATGTTTATACTTAGTGTATGCTTTGGCAGTTCAAAACCTTAGTTTCCACTCCTCTTAGACTTTGAAAATTGGCTCTTAAGTATCTACACCCACGGCTCAAAGTGGTTAATTATAGAGAGTAGAGGAATAGGTCTAACATAGCAGAGTTGCCAAGGGCTAGCTCCTTTCGGACTTCTTATGGCTCAATAATGGTAAAGCCATAGGCAAGTCTAAAATGACTCCATTATTAAGTCCAAAGCTCCCGAGGTGTGCACCATCCCCCACATAGTGGCCTTAACAAAACCGATATTAGATCCCAGTTCCACTTACTCTATTATAATTAACAACATCAACCATTTATAGGCTACTTAAGGACCTCTCTTATTAAGCAAGAGAAGAGAAACCAAATGCTCTGATACCAATGTAATGGAATTTGCCTATTCAATTTGAGAGTAGCGGAATTTAATGAGAGTACTTTCAAGAAATGATTTTGTGAGCATAGTGGGTAGACATAATTTAAGATAGCAACATAATTATAGCAATTAGTTAACTTGGCATGGACAATACTTTTGGAAGAGAGAGAATTTAGAGAACATGACAACTGTTGAGGACCGGATTTATGTGGATCCGGTCCACCCTCCAATAGGCATTTGTATTATGATTTCTCCCATAAAGAGAGACTTGTAACAATACATTCTTTGTGTTCCTTGTGACCTAGGTGAAGCAATGAAGATGGAAAGCTTCATGCATCACCATCATAGCATAACCTAACCTTGAAGAAAGCTTTAACTATACCAAGCCTCAGTCCCAAGACCTCAAACACCTTCGAAGGTGGAGAGAGCTAGCAGGGAATGAGGGTAGGGAAGAGGAAGAAGAAACATTTCATACGAGAAAGAGCTAGTTCCTCACTTATCATAACTCTTGTGCTAGCATACATAATAGCATAGTAATGAAGAAGAAATAGATGGCAAGCTCAAGCATTGAAACATGGCTCTTGGATGGATTTGCACTCCATAGCCAAGAGTGTTGGTGTAGGCTCTCAACCTCTACTTGCTTGGAGAAAGAGAGGGAGCTCTTGCACTTTGCATAGTACACAATGAGAGTGTTTGTGAGTGTGTGTGGGTGAGTATACCCCCTAAGCACCCCCGTAGCTTGCTTGGGTTGACCCCCCCTTGTAGCTCATGCTTGAAGCTCATTGGACCCCTCCAGGCCTAGCCAATCACAAGTAGGAGCCATTACAAGCAACATGGGTAGCCTTGGGACAAGTGTCCCCCTTTCCCCTTTGAGAGAGAGGACTTGATAAATGCAAAATCAATTAATTAAATATCCTTAATTATCATTGGACCCCTTGGGTGGCCAACCAATAGGTTTCAGGCACACCATGAGGGCAACATGAGGAGGAACTTGACAAGTGTCCTTGCTGCCTCTTCAAGCTGGGGCTTCCCTTGTGTGTGTGTGTGTGTGTGTTCTCTCTCATCCCCCCCCCTTGTAGGCTCGCCCCCCTCCTTGTAGGGATCTTTTTGACTTTGGATGAGCAAGCCCCTTAGTCATCAAGCATGACTAAGCACTTGAAGTAGGGGGTGTTCCCACAAGCATCTCAGACAAGCTTCTCAAGGCACCTCAAGCACCTTAATCATGCACCAAGTCAAGCACCTCAAGCATGGAGCCAGTCAAGCACCTCAAGCATCTTAATCAATCACCTCAAGCATGACAAGCACCTCAAGCACGACAAGCACCTTGAGCTTGGGCCGGGTTCCCACCTCAAGCTCAGCCCTAGCTTACCTAAGGTCAAAGGACTTTTACACACATTATTGGAGGTCTTCAATGAAGCTAACCCTAAGGTCTTATGCTCCATTGGTTAGCCTTGCTCTTGATAGACCATCTCCCATTTGGGCCCCTTTACTATTGGCCCCGTGTTGAGATAGATCTATAAGCACATATCTATATCTTAACACTTGTTCCCATTTATTCTCCCACATTAAGTGATCAATTTAATATGAGAAAATCATTTGGGTTGGTTAGATATTAGATTTTAGGACATTACCTCTCTCTCTCTCTCTCTCTCTCTCTCTCTCTCTCTCTCTCTCTCTCTCTCTCTCTCTCCACAACTCAAAATAGAGCATGTTCAACTCAAGCACCATTTTTTTGGGGGCAGCTACTATTGAATTCTCATGCAACTTTGGAACTTGAGCTCTTAGACCTACATCACACACGGACACGGATGTAGTGCACATTGATATGGGTTTTATAGTGTGAATATCCCAATACTCACTTGATTATTGGCAACAACTCCTCCATGGCTACCTCAACATGTGCTAAGATGCCTCTTTGAGAGCACGCCTACTTGCTTTGGTTTACATTAAATGTCGTACAACTTACAATCATGGCCAAGCACCCGTAGTTGATTGCCAATAAAATGCAAGCGATTGCAGCTAGTTGACCAAAGCGTCAAAGCGCTTTCGTAACCTATGCCCCTAGGGCCTATCGCCTTATCACTTTTTCTAAGTGTGCATGCCTAAGAATGAAGTGAAAACACATACTGATAATTGATGATGACAAGCTTGAGCTCCCCCAAAAAGCATTGTGATTGGCACAACGATCATGCCTACCTACACGTTGGCCTACCAGGCCAAAATTTAGAAGAGAAAGTCCACAATTCAATGCCTTGATGAAAGAGAATATGTCTTCTCTTATAAAGGAAAAGCGCTAAATCAACTTTCCAAAAAGGAAGCAACAAAAAACTTAAAAGGGAAGCAAAAACCATCCCAAAATGATGTCCGTAAGGCAGGTAACGACATTGTCAGGAGGGGATGCCAAGAGTGCAGTCCATCTTGTAGCTTGTTGATGTTGCAAAGCTCCCTCTTCAGCTTCCAAGAGTTCCTCATCTTCAGCATCTGCGTCCATGTCTTCCTAATATTATGCTTCTTGGTGGTAGAACCTACTATCACTCCCCCATTAACACTCTTGAGCTTGAAAATATTTTGTTGCTGGGGCTTGATTCCTAAATAAATACACCATTCAAAGACTATCAAAATGCTTCCCATATTTTACTTTTTGAAGGTTGTCCAGGTCATGAAAAGATTGTCGGGCTTGCTGGGTCACCCCTCCAAGAAACAAAATTCCACTACTACCTTGTTGAATTACCACATGCCATCTCAACACGGTCCTGGTATGCCTACCCCAGTGTGACTGGGGCTTAGACTAAAGTCAATTAGTCCAAAAATACCTCTATCCCGCCAACAAACTTTGAGAGTTACCTCTAACATTGAAATTTCAAATTTGGTTACAAAATTTGAATTTGTAGGTGGGAATTTGGAAAAGAGTGCAGCTCTCATCGAGGAGGATGGTACTTAGACGGGAAGAAAAACTGCATCTTTGCATTTGTATGTAGCAATAAATGTGAGCCTTGAGGAAGCTAGCATAGGGAATGTTTAGAGCAATGCACGATATAAGGCAGATGTGATGCGTCAGTGATTTTTTGGCCACTACACTAACACCATTATCTTCATATGGGAGCAACAACATCTATTTTATTGCTGAAAAGACTGGCTCAACATCGGAGCTCCTTACTGGCTCCTCTACCTTACTTGTGCCTTATTTCTATAAGTGGTCATGTAGTTTGCCATGTCACTTGCAAAAAACTGAACATCTCACAAAGGCCTCCCCACGGCACACCAAAAAGATTGGAAACACCATTGATGAGGGTGAACATCAGGGAACAAAGTAGAGGGCAACATGCCATATTTTCCCAAAAAAAACAACAACCACTCTGAGCCCACACAAGATGGAGGGAAGACACCTACTTATGTGTTGTTTCAAAAAGGGACCATGACACATAAGAAAGACCAAAATCGGGAAAATCCCTAACCCCCCCCACCACCACCACAAATGGAAGCCAAGTAGCTCGCTTCACAAGTTCCTCGTTCATCAATGATTGATTGTTGATCGTGAGCACCCATTAGTAGTGACATATTGCTGAAAAAGGTATGTTGTTCCACCTTTTTCTACTACAAAGCCCAAAAATGCATGAACTACATGACACAATGTCATATTGGCTGTAGATCCAAGCCTACCCATGTCCCTCTCCATACCTATCCACATTTAAAGAAAAAAATTATGAGCATGACCAATACATATATCAATGTCGTTGACGTGACAAGTGAACATGCTCATTATCAGCACCTTAAGTACACATGAAAACGGTGATGCACTAATAATTAGGGAAACTTACACTCATGACAATCAAGTATGTATGTTCTACAGCTACCTGGTCTATATATGAAGAAGAAAATATAGTTTGAGGGAGCAGTGATAGGCCTTATCTTGATTGCTTTCATAAATGAGCTAAATTAGGTTGCAAGATATATCCTTTCCTTTATGCTTGATGTTACTGTAGCACAAAGTTCTCAAGAGGTACACGTACTGTTGTATGACTCCATAATGGTGAACATTGTAACCATCACCTTCATCATGCATATTATTGACTACACACTATGGCATCCCTACTACATCATCAATACCCAATAGAGGCTGTAGAAACATTGAAATAAAACTTACTACAGTGTGCAACATGGTTATGGTGCCAAGGAAACCTTGGGTGGTTTTGACCAAAGGTGAAAGGATGACCTTTTGCCATACCCAATCACTTATGCTTGCATCTTGAAGACATGTGGCCTTATGCAAGACCTTCACAAGATGACAAAATTCTCAATGAGGGATATGGTCTTAATCATAGGAGAGATACAATATCTTAGTCCTTATCACAAATCAACAAAGGCAATGGCCTGGCGTTGGGTGTTTAGGTAAGGATTGTGTATGACATCAAATATTTCTTTCATATGTATAGTAGGTTACACAATGCAACTCTATTAGCTGGGTGAGCATAAACAAATATGTTCATACTTATTGATGTTTTGGATTTTAAAAACCCCTTCAATAAATTTACATCTATTGATTATTTATGCCCCTAATATAAATAAATTATGTAAGACTTTAGCAAATTTAATACCCTTCCACTGAACACATGTGCTATCTTACATTCCATAGTGGACATCTCGGGTTGGGAAGCCATGATTTTGAAACACAAAAACTTCCTCTCATTTTTCCCTTTTCTCACTTCTAACCCCCCCCCCCCCCCCCCCCCCCCCCCCCCCCCCCCCCCCCCAAACCCAAAATAAATATGATACCCCCTCCCTTATTTTTAAGCTTGGGAGATAAATTAATGGGGGCTTGCCCCTAACTTATATGCTTATGTAACTTGTAAAAAAACCCCCTCCCTTGCACTTATGTGGTGCGGTAAGTTTTCCATGGTGAATCCCCTGGGACGCTACCTTTATCACGATGGCTACGCTCTCCAAAACATGACCTAACGTTGTCGAATCATCACAAAACTCAAGGATTAACCTCTACACACCTAGAGGACACTACCCTAAATTATTTAATCCAACTTACTACGTGCAAACACTTGGTGCAAAAAACATGTATGAAGACAGGTTGTAAACTACAAGTCATTGATTCTCAACGTGCTTAGGCCTAAAGTGTATTTTAACTCTTCTTGAACACAATGACATATAGCAATCACAAAACGGATACAAGATCAGATAAAAAAATCATTTCAAAGCTCGTGGGAGACCTCTTCCCAAAGAGACCGTAATCATTCAAGCTTGGCATCAAAGCGTAGCTCTCGCAAGTGGGTGTCCATGTATCTGGGTTTTGTCACAAAGCGGTCCTCCACCATAAGCTAGAGAAGATTCTCTCTATAGAAATCCATCTTGGTGCCCAACTCCTATGTAATTGTATCCATGTCTTCCTGGGTGTAGCTGAGTCAGGTCGTCGGGGCGAATGAGCTTGGTGATCTTAGATTGTGTAGTAGTTAGAGAGGGTGCATCCAATGAGTACTAGAAGGGGGGAAATCTATCCATGCTAAACCCATGTGTTTGAAACCATGATGTCATCTTCCCATACTAGCATGATGTATCTCCTTGCATGAGTAACTGTCAAGAGGACTTAGGTTCTAGGCATGCATATCTATCTTTAGGAAGGTCCCATAGGTAGTGTATAAAGGAGATTGATCCTGTGAGCACCTTAACCAGTAGTGGGGGGGCAGCTGGCTCTGCTCCGATAATGTCGCATGGTACTGAGGCCTTGGCTATAGTAAGTCATGAGATCATAGAGACTAGAGGCTTTGCCATGTTCCCCCATCCATCGTGCAATCCGACCTCCCATGATGGTCCAATGAAGGTCCCCTTATCTTGGATCCATAGAGCAATGCAGAAGACACCAAAGTGTCAAAGAGCTAGAGATTCATTCAAGGCTCTTGAAATTGAACCTGCGAACACATCCTCTCCAATCTACCCAATGTTGGTCAGTCTAGCCTCCTCTGCTCTCCTCAATGAATATGTTGATCCACTAAATACCACCCCAAGGTAAGTGTAAGGATCTGTTTACTCCACTGTCTCTTGGCTGTATGTGAATGAAAGTGCTAACCTCCTGATTCACTATGGGTGGTATTAAACATCATGACCTTGGTTTTACCAAGGTTGAAAAACTAACCACTTTCATGGGCAAACCAATGCAAAGCATCCAAGTGACATTGCATACCATCTGGAGAGTCAAAGATCAACACAACATCATCAACATATAACAATCGTGGAATCCATGTCCCTACCAGATGTGCACCTCTATCACCATCTCTCTCAATATAGTCAGAAAACTCATCTATGTACGTACCAAATAGAGTAGGTGAGAGCAGACAACCCTGCTTCACTCTAATAGTGGAGTGAACTAATGAAAATATCCCCTCTAATGTGCGTACATGACCCTCTAATGACTTGTATAATTCCATGATCTCCCAAATTAGCTTTGTGGGTGCTCCCATCTCTTGTAGTCTGCACATCACTCTAGCTTAGGGTACTATGTCAAAAGCTTTGTGGAAGTTCACAAAGCTACAATACATCCCTCTTCCATGCAATCTGCCCTCCTCAATAATGTCGTTGAGTGTCAAGATATGGTCAAGAGTAGAAAAACCTCTCCTAACCCTGCCTACCTAGCTTTGCAAATACCCTCCCTCTCTACCCATCTACTCAGTTGCCGCTCAAGAATGGATGTGTACAACAGTGCCAATGTGTGTCCAATCATGATAGCGTGATGACTCCCAATCTCCATAGGGTCTCTTGACTTGAAGATAGGTACAATAGTAGATAAGCTCCAAGTATGAGACAAGCCCTCACACATGGCACGATTGAACATAATTGCTAGAAGCTATGTGAGAAGATCCTAGGCATGTATGAAATGCTCAACCACTAAGCCATTATGATCATATGCTCTCCCAGTCCTCATCCTATCCAGATGGTCTTCTTCACCATCTCACTGGTGAAAAAAGCATACATGTGTGGGCATGGATCAGGGGGGTTGGGAAGGGGCGGCTACCTAGAAACTATGTTCAAAGATGATGCGTACTAGTCCCAGGCCTCTATAAAGGTAATTTCAAGGGGTGGGGAGAGAGAGAGAGAGAGAGAGAGAGAGAGAGAGAGAGAGAAAGAGGGAGAAAAGTCTCATTTCTCTTGGTTCATCATATTAGCAAGAAAGACATCCATTCTTTGGCAACATCCCTTGGCCCTCCTTTCCTAATTAAGGGTCGATCTCAACCTCCATGTGTGTGCGGGGACAATTATCAAGTTATGACCGCTTATGTGTGCCTCAAAATTAAGGGGGAGACCTTATTTAACTCCAAATAATAAATTTAATTCTCTTTTAATTTAACTCTCCAAGTTAAGGGGGTTACCCTTATGATTTTATGAAAATCGTCACATGCGCAAGAGCAGCTTGCTCGTCCGCGCATGCGCAGGTGACCATTGAGCTCCAACGGGTTGCAAAAAGATGCATCTTTAATTACGGATGGAGATAAATACAGGCTTATCATGTTCCATCAATGGCATCTAACCTATGCCGATTTCAGATGGAGCACACAGGCGGCTTCCTACCCGAAATGTCATCACTTAGAATGTGTTGATTGCAAGGTACATCAAACATGGCTATGGCATGGATGCCCTGTTTTATTTTCACCACACCTATAAAGGCTTGTGATTTGGTTGATATGTATGTCAAATGCGGTGCCCTATTAAAAGTATGAGCAATTCTTGAAGTGCATCCTCTCATCTTGTTGATTGTAGAATATGCCGAACATGTCTCTAGCAACGGCTGTCTCAACTAGATGCAATGAGAAGGCCTTTTTCAAAATGCTAAGGGAGTGCGCACTCAGACAAGCAAAAGACTCGCAAAAACATGCTCAAAAGTATCTTGATCATCCGCGTGCACGCGGATGATTGACGAGCTCCACAACAGTGGGTTTCTCATGAAAGATGCATATGTAGGGAGTGCATTGTTGAGTGCGTATATCAAATGTAAGGTTCTTTCACGAAATGTTAGCACTTGAAATGCATTGATTGTAGGATATTCCAAACATGGATATGGCAAGGAAGCTCCAGGATCTTTCCACCTAGATGCAAAGATGACCTACAAAAGACAACTTGGAATGCGTGTTCAAAAGTAGATCATCTGCGCACACGCAGATGAGCAATGAGCATGTTACTTTAGAAAGATGCATATTTTGCGAGTACATTGTTGAGTCAAATGTAGTACCCTCATGAAATGATTGGAATTCATCACTTGGAATGCGTTGATTGAAGGGTATACCCAACTTGGCTATGGAAGGGAATCCCTATGCTGTTTTCACCAGATGTGAAAGGAGGGCTTGCACCCTCAAGGCTGCCTTATGCAAGATATTTTCTCAACAATGTTTTGGTTGATCTGTATGCCAAATGTGGTGCCCTATTGGAAGCATGAATAGTTTTTGATGGGCATCCTTTCCAAGTCATCACCTCATTTATTGTAGGATATGCCCAACATGCTGGCAAGGAAGCTCAAAGATGTTTCAACTGGATGCAAAGGGAAGGCCTTTCTCCAAATGCAAAGGGAGTGTGTGCACACCACCAGGGAAAGTCTTGAAGCATGTGCTCATGGGTAAGATAATTCACAAAATGAGTTTTCTAGTTAGGGGCTATTGGAGAAACATGTGCTTGGTTAATCTTTGGTTGATATGTATATAAAATGTAGTGCCCTTACAAAAGCACGTTTTTCTTGTTTGAGCTTTGTATCCAAAATCTCATTTCTTGGACCACGTTCATGGCTGGATATGCCCAACTTGGCTATGGCAAGGAATCTCTAGGCTATATAAACCAGATGCAAACGAAGACCTTTCTCTAGATACAATCACCAAGGCTAGCGGCTGGTGGAGAAACACATTGAGCTTGAAAAGGCTTATGTGGACATGCATGCAGAGAGAAAGTCTTTCTAAAAAAAGAAATCATGTATACATGTACCATGGAGACCTATGACCTTACACACCTTTACATGGGTGAGAAAATTCACAATGAGATTGCTATTTAGTGGCGGTTGAAGAAATATATTGTGCTTGGGAGTGATTTGGTTGATATGTATAGTAAACATAGTTCCCTTATGAAAGAAGGAAAAGTTCTTGGGTGAGATTTTTGTCTGAAATGGTGTCTCATGGAACATGTTGATTGCAAGATATGCCAAACATGGCTAAGACATGCTTAGTTCTATTGTTCATTGGATGCAAAGGGAAGTATACAATCACCTACGCTCGCTTCTTAAAGGCATGTGTTCTCACACAAGGAGTTGACATGGATGAGATAATTCATAAATGAGATTTCTTTAGGGGCTATTAGATAAAGATGTCATTCTTAGAAAGACTTTGTGTGGTATGTATTACCAAGTGTGGTTGGTGTTGTCTTACTATCCAAAATTGCCATAGTGAGCTACCTCACCCTATCAAGATCACTCAAACATTGTGGATATCCTCATCCTTTCATTGTACATAGGCGTGTGTGAGTTAGGGGACTTTTCCCATACCTCCCTAAAAACACTCAATTAGCTAGTCACTGGGCTAGTTGAGCCAACAAAATAAATAACATAAAACCTTGAAAAGTATATGATGGTCTTTTTATGTGTAAATATTTTCATTATATATAGGGCTTATATATATGGATTTTTATTCTAATTATTTTGGTATTTTATTTAAATATTTATACCTAGATGTGTGTTTTATTAGACTTATGTATACCTTCTTTTATCTTCTTGCACCATGAGTATATTTTTTTTCCAATGAGTACATTCCCTTATCTCATAAATATTTTTTTATTTTATACAAATCAACCCCACATTTTTATCCTCACCCTTGTGAAAACAAAAAAGACGGCTTTTACTCCCTTAATCACTTTTATTAGATAATTTTCATTCACTTGCAAACTTTTTCTCTTTTACCCAAAATAATACAAAAGAGGGACATATCATATGATTCAAATATCTTTTTTCATATCCATAATTGTTCCATATTTTTTCATTATGTACTCATTATTCTAACACCATGTGCTCACTGAGCTAAAATCCATGAATAGTCCATACACTAGTCCCACCATGTATATATTTCTTTATTCACCAATAATCCTCTTCCATGCTTGTGTAAAGATACTTTGGATGTTTTGTATCATGATAACCAAGGAGGGGCTCACTCTTGGATGCATTGTGCAAATTCAACAAAAGGGGGCCACTAGAAGACTCTTACAGGCATAGAAAAGAGGCTTTTTGGTGAGATTTTTGGCGCCTATCTCCACTCAAAATTTGAAGAGGTGACCAACAGACAAAACATAGCCTACAAGCTAGATAATCACCTTGATTTGTTTCATAATTTTTGAAGCTACCAGCGATGAGATATGAAATTTATGGTGAAGCCCAATCTGCTCACTTTTTCCGACAAGTCACCCCTAGTCTTTTCTCACTTCTTTTCACACTTCTCTTCACACTTCCACACACACACACACACACTCATTCCTCTTTATCCCTCACTCAAACCTATACCTTCCATGGTTTATCTCACCCTCCTCACCATTACCCTCCCCTCTCACACCCATAGCTCTCTTTTGAAGCTCTACCTACATCCACCATTTCATATCTCTCTCTCTCTCTCTCTCTCTCTCTCTCTCTCTCTCTCTCTCTCACACACACACACACACACACACACACACTCTGTGTGTGTGTATTTTTAGCATTGATATTAGTGATAGTGTAGCCTTTCTTCTTGCTTGTATTGCTCATGGATTCTCCTCTGCTGTTGCATCCTAGTTCTCTTTATAACTAGGTGGTGTCCCTTCACTTGTTGTTGGTTGTGGGTTTTTTTTTTTGCTTGTTTGTGGTAGCCCCAATCTAAATTGAGTAGTACAAGAGCCTGGAGGGATGTTTAGAGGTCGCCTCTCTTGTTGCTTGCCCCTGATCACCACCTCAATTTTGGTGCCCCCACGAAGGACGGCTTGTGTATGTGTTTGTGTAGGTTCAACTTTTAGAATAGTCACCTAGTTTGCATGAATCATGAGAATTTGTATGATCATTTCATTCCTATTACAAGGCAAAAGGTGCACATCATTGTTAGTACTAAGTTGCAATGTCAATGTGTAACTCATAGAGTTTTAGATCCCCTTAGGTTGATCGAGATAAACGCTTCAGTAAATCCTTTTATTTTTCCTCTCATTAGGTACAACCTTAGTTTGGACATCTATGTTTTTGTTCTATTTTAAGCACTAGGTCAAGCATAGACCATGATAATGCCCTTGGAATAGAGGTTTTTTTGTTCCATTTCACTCCACACATTAGAATAAACGTTACAATTAGTAGAAAGATCCATTTTCAACAACGTATGGTGTTCATGTTTGGTGCCCAAAGAGTAGGAGAAATTCTTGTTTTACCAAACCCTGTCATCCTGCCTCTTGTTGGCTATCATAAATCATTTGATGTGTATATTTTTATTTTGTTGTAGAATACATTGCAATTTAGAAAACATTATTCTATAAATCTTTTTTAGAAAGAAAAAAACATGTTTCACTTTGAAATCGATTCAATGGAGTTCCAATGCCAAATGTCAAGATATCCCCTCTTCTTTGGAGAGCCTGGCGAGGATACCGAGCTATTTCTAGAAAATTTCAAAAGGGGTTGCCGCATAAAAAGAGTGATAGGAGATGATTAATGCTTAGAAATGTTTGAGGTAGTTCTGAGGAAGGATGCTAGCACCTGGTTTGACTCTTTATCTCAAGACGTTAAGGGAAACTATAAGGAAGTTATTGAATATTTCAAGCAATACTTCTTTGACCCCCAAAACACTCAAAAGCTATGGCAAGATATCGTTTCATAAAGCAAAAAGACTTAGATGACTACTACATGTACAAACAACAGTTTCTACATCTTTGGGCTGTATGGGTGAGAAATGTTGCTAACCTTGGTGATGGTGCAGAGTTCCTAAAGAAGGAAAGGTTCATAGTACGATCTTTTCCTCACACTCAAGATAAAACATTGAGGCGGGTGCACTTGCTACCTTTGATGCAGTTGAAACTAGGGTTGTTGAGAAGTATAGACAACTCAAGTGCCTAAGGGGAGAGGTTCCAATAGAGAGTCCTAGACCCAAACAAAAATTTCAAGCATCAACATCTAGAGATATTCCTGAGGTAATAGTTGAGGTGATTGAAAAGTTAAATGAATCCTTAAGCAACTTTTCAATTCGTCTTACACAAGCTCTAGGTCCCAAGGGACAAATAAAGAAAGTAGAGGAGCAAGAGCTACGACCTAGAAGACTTTTTCAATGTATGAATTGTGGAGATTCTGGACATGGGATGTATAATTGTCCTTGGCCTCGTGGGGAGCCAAGGAGACCTAACTTGAATTATCCACTGATGAATGCAGGTGAAGGAACTAGTCAGCAACCACAGATTCTACAAAGGCCAAATGCAGTTAGACCACCTCCGCGAGGAACATAAGGAGTTCCACCTTTGCTAGATCCAAATGTGCATTAAGTGTGGCCGTGGAAAAGGTAAGGAGAAAGAAGGAGTAACGTCACAAAGTGATCATCGACGAGAAAAGAAAGCAAAGGAGTCCAAGGAAGCCAAGAGGACTCGACGTTGTATCAACCTCCAAGACTTCCCTCTTGGACATGGTATGGCTCCATACAACCTGTTGGAATACCTGAGAGGTAAGGGTCTTGATATCTCATGGCCTCAATTTCTTACATTATTTCCACAAGTTAGAAGGGATTTAACGAAGTTATTTAGCACTAGGGGAAAGGGTAAAAGAGAGTGTGCCTCTTGTAAAAACTGCACAAGCTAAAATGAATGATGATATTACACTTGTGCTAGATTTTTGCATTAGAGGAAGATTGGTTAGGAAAGGTCTAGTGGACGGGGGTGCACACATTTGCATAATGACAAAGGGACTCATGCAAAGACCAAGAATGCACATCCATGAGACACCTCAAATTAAAGTCAAGATGGAAAACAATAGCAAGGCTAGGTACATAGGTTTGTAAAAATGTTTTTGTGGAGGCCTTTGGCTAATAAAAATGCGAGCTTTATAGGAATGGGAAAGTGGAAAGTTAATTTGCAGAAATGACAACCATAAGAAGGTTGTATTTGACATGAAGGAGCAACACCAAGAGGAGCTCCATGAAGAATCATCACAAAGTGAGATGGAGGAAGGTTGGACCAATAGCACTTCAGAAGAAGAAAGTAGTGGTGGCAGCATTACTGAAGACGATTATTCCATTGAAGTCATGGGGGATAAGGTTTAAGCCAAATAACCAAGAGACCTCTTATCAAGGTTTGGAGGAGTTAAGTTCCCAAGAGAAACAAACTACGCAAGATGAAGGAATGATAGAAGGCATGCTATCAACAACACTTAAAAAGGAAGAAAGAGAGGAGTTCAAATGTGTGCTAAGGAAGTTTCTTAGGATTTTTGCTAAAGACTACATAGATGTACATGGGGTAGATGATGTTCCACACAAGATTGAGTTAAAGCTTGAGGCCACACCTATAGCTTGGAAGCTACAAAGGCTAGGAGTTATCAAGGAGCAGGCTCTACTCAAGGAGGTAAGAAAGCTTCTCGCAGCAGGTTTCATTTATCCAGTGGAGAATTCAGAGTGCGTCTCTCCCATTGTTGTCACTCTCAAGAAGAATGGAAAGTGGAGGGTGTGTATGGATTACCATGAGGCAACAAAAAGAGATCAATTTTCCCTCCCATTACCCCGACAAGTGCCACATAGGTGAGGATGAAGTGATCTTGCTTCGTCACAAAGTTTCTTACAGACATCGAGGTGGATCCTTCAAAGGAAAAGGCTCTTATTGAGTTACCATCACCCAAGAGTCTTAAGGAGGTCATCTCATTCATTCAAAAGGTGAAGTATATGTCACACTGCATTCACTTATCCTCAGAGTTACTTCACCCTTTGCAAAAGTTGACACAACAAGTAGAATTCGCATGGTCCAATGAGCTTGAAGAGTACTTTTGTAACATTAAAGTCATTTTGTCAGAGCTACCAACACTCATGCCTCCTTGTAAGGAGTACCCATTCTTTGCTAGTTCTAATGTTGGGAAGGAAACAATTGGTGCATTTTTATTACAACAAGACCCCCATAGTACCAGGATGCGACCCATCTACTTTGCTTGTAGGGTCATGAATACTTTGGAGAGAGGCTACACGGAGACTAAACTCCTGATGTTTTCTCTCATGTTTGTGGCTCATCATCTTCTCCAAGATTTTGAGAAGGGAGGCCTACACCAACAACTCTTGGCTTTGTGATGCAAATTCAACCAAGATCCAAGCTTCAATGCATGCCCATCTCCTCTACCATGCTAATTACTAAGCTATGCTAAGCTATTAAGAGTGATTATTTGAGGAGAAATACTTCTTTCTCGTAAGAATACTTGTTCTTTCTCTAGATCTACTCTCGTACCCCACTAGCTCTCACCATCTTCGAAGGTGTGTGAGGTCTTGGGTCTGATACCGTGTGGGAATTGATGATGTGTAGCCCGGCCTCAGAATTTAAAGTTCTCGGATTTCAAAGCCGAGAACCGCATGAATCAACCATTCGAGGAGCCGGAGGTAAAGAAAACCACAAAAAAAGGCATTTTTTCCTTATTATCACTGTCACCAAACCCTGAAGGGCGCATACAATATCAGGGACCTCTCTATCCCTATAGCGGGCCGCCATTTTTTTTTATAATCTCTCTCTTTCTCTTTCATTATTTTTCCACACACACTCTCTCTTACCCCTCCTCTTGGCCTCACATATACCCCTCTCTCCCCTCTTGTTTTCTTCCCACCAGCAGGCCGCGTTCCTCTCTCTCTCTCACTATCTAACACGAAAGTTTCTTCTCAAAGAATCAAAAGGTGCAGCAGCAAAAGATATGAGATGAGAAAACAAAAACAACGGGTTGAAAACGAAGAGAAAGAAAAAATGCTAGCCGAGGACAAGTTGAAAGAAACTGGCAATGAATTCAAGGAAACAATCGTGAAATCTGGAGGATCCATTTTGGTTGATAAAATTTTTGAACCTATTAATGCTGCCTTGGAAGCTTACCAAGCAGGACTTAAAGCAGGCCAAAACATGGAAAACAAATGGAAAAACTATCCATCTCCAGACATGGAAGCAGCAAAGATGGAGGCTTATCAAAACTTGGTAAGATGAAAAAAGCTCTAAAGGAGATATACACAACCAAAATGGAAACCATGGAAGGGGATGGTAAGGATGTAATGCATATTCTATCCCATTACAAAAAGTATACTCTCCAAGATCGGAAAATCCTAATCAAAAAACCTGTTAGGGAACTACAAAAACAAGGCGAGTCTTACGAAGGACCTGAAAATGCTAAAAGGGTAGAATTGGCTGAACCAGGAGAAGAGACTAGACCGGCTTACATTGCAAATGACCTAACAGAAGAAGAAGAAAAGATTATGCTGAGCTTGTTAAAGGAATACTGGGATATCTTTGCTTGGTCTTACAAGGATCTCAAGGGTGTTGATCCAAAAATCTGTCAACATACTATACCCATGAGAGATGATGCGAAACCAAGTAGACAAAGACCATACACTTATTACAAAATATTTGCCAGAAAAATCAAAGAAGAGATTGAAAAACTAAAGGAAGCCGAATTCATTTACGAAATTGAACACACAGATTGGGTGTCTCCAATTGTGGTAGTACCTAAGAAGAATGGGAAATTATGAGTATGTTTTAATCTCAAAAAAGTGAATGCAGCTACCATTAAAGACAACTTCCCTCTTTTGATAACTGAGCATGTTTTAGAACGGATGGCAGGAAAAGAAGCATACAGCTTCTTAGATGGTTTTCTGGGATATAATCAACTTTTGGTTGACCCAAAAGATCAGCATAAAACTGCTTTTGCAACAGAATGGGGTATATTTGCCGATCGGGTTATGCTGTTTGGGTTAACTAATGCTCCAGCCACATTTCAGATATTGATGACCATGCTTTCAAAGATATCTTCGGAAATTCTTAGAAGTATACATGGATGATCTATGCGTACATTAGTCAATCCGGGCTGATCATTTTGAACACCTCAAAAAGGTATTCGAGAAATGTAGGCTTTACAGGATTTGCTTAAACCCTGAAAAGTGCACATTCATGGGGATACAAGGAAAAAATTCTTGGACATATAGTGTCTAAAAATGGCATAGCTACCGACATTGAAAAGATTCATGTCATTGCTGATTTGCCTAGACCAACAACGGTCAAGGGGGTACAAGCCTTCATGGGACATTGTGGATATTACCGACGCTTCATCTACATGTACACTATAATTGCAAAACCCATGTATAGCTTGATTACGCACTTTGAATGGACCGAGGCATGTGAAGAATCCTTCATGAAGCTAAAGCAAGCTCTCACCTCAACTCCAATATTGAAAGCACCCGATTGGGATAAGGTATTCCATGTACATGTAGATGCTTCAAACTTTGCTATTGGTTGTATACTAGCCCAACCAAGAGATGGGAAAATTGACTTTCCTATTTCTTATGCTAGTCAACAATTGAACATGGCAGAAAAGAATTACACCACCACTGAAAGGCAAGGACTAGGAATGATCTATGCCGTTAAAAAGTATAGACATTACCTACTAGCCAACAAGTTTGTGTTCTTTGTGGACCACCAAGCCTTGTTATATTTAGTCAATAAGCCATGCAGCACAGGAAGAATAGTGAGATGGTTCATCATTCTTCTTAAATTTGATTTCACTGTGGTTGTAAAAAAAGGCACTACACATAAGAGAGCATATCATTTGTCAAGGATTGTTTCAGGGGAATCACCTAAAGCAGTATACGATGATCTACTAGATGCCTGTTTGTTCTCCGTGGAAATGATACCTAGATGGTCGGATATTTTTTTGTCATTGATGACAATAGCTCAAGTGGATTCACAAATACCACTTCCTATCACAATTGATTTAATCGAGCAATCAGCTATGTATCAATTACTAGCTAGAAGGCTATATAAGAGAAATCAAGACAGGATATTGCTTTTATGCATTAACCCTGAAGAAAAGGATCAATACCTAAGTCAAGCACATGTTACCATATTATGACTTCACTTTGCGGAAGACCAAACTATGCAACGAATCTTAAGACTTGGAGTATTTTGGCCGACTATGAGGAGAGATGTTAGATATTTTGTAAAAGATTGCCCTCAATGTCAAAAACAACCACCCATTCCTCATGTAACATTGTTTCAAATGTCACCTGCTCCTAAGTGGAGTAATTATATGGTTACTTACTTATCGAGCCGAACATTTCCTGAGGACGTGAGTAAATGCCATCAAAGAGCAATTGAAACTGAAGCAAGAGACTATGATCTTATATGGAACCAATTGTATTGGAGAGGTAAAGATCAACATTTGCGTGTGCAAATGAAAACGAGTATATTGCGATTATAGAACAAGCACATGCTCGATTAGCTAGAGGTCACTTTTCTAGTGAGACCACCGCAAGAGAAATCTTGATGGCAGGCATATGGTGGCCAACACTTTTTGCAGATGCCAAAGAATATGTTCGGAGGTGTGATGCTTGTCAAAGAGAAAAAATGCCAACACGAGTAGACAGCATGCCCTTAAGACCAATGATGGGGACTAGAGCCTTCGCAAAATGGGGTATAGATTTTGTTGGACCGATACAGCCACCTGCTTTTAGAACCCAAGCTCGATATATCATTGTAGCTACGGACTATTTGACCAAGTGGGTCAAGGCTAAAGTGACTCAAAAGAATGATGCCAGAACCACTGTTGCATTCTCATATGAGTATGTATTCACAATATATGGACTGCCAATAGAGATTGTCAGTGATCGAGGAACTCATTTCCTCAATGAGGTAATAGAGTATTTGCTTAATGAGTTTATGGTCATCCATAACAAATCAGTGTTAAGTATGGAGCCTGATTTACCCTTTTAATTTTCTATGGTAAAAGCGCACATTTGTAAGGCCTCCATTATGAGGAGAGCCATCGTGCATGAAGGAAAATCACTCACCGGAAACCAAAATTTTCACAGACAAGAATCAGGGCAACTTTAGAGGCCTCGAGGGCGGAGGCCCCCGAGACTTTTTTTTTCGCCAGAATATTATGGCCGGATGGCGGCCGAAAAGTGGTCGGAAAACAACCGGTCGGTTGGCCGGTGGCCGGTGGCCGAATTCAAAAGCGGACTTGTCTTCTCAAGGGCGGCCACACATGGGCGGATTGGAGGGTCCAATTTGGAGTTATTCGCAAAAGGGCGGCTACACATGTCTGTCTCTCATAAGAGAGGGCAGCCCTTTTGGCCTATAAAAGGAGGCCATTTCTACACACATTTCAAAGTGTGAAGTTGATGCAACAAGGTGAGTGTGAGGTGGTTAGAGTGAAGCAAGGCGTGAGCTCTATCAAGGGTTCAATCCCTTTGTAAACTACTTCTTCTTTTGAAGTGCTAAAGCCATTGAGTGGCTGCTTTCCCGTGGACGTAGCCCACATTGGGTGAACCACGTATATCGTGTGTAATCTCTCTCTCTCTCTCTACTCTATAATCTCTTATGTGTGAAATCTATCTCTCTCCATTAAGTAATCTACTCAAAAATCTATTTAGCTACGTCTTATTTCCTAACAACTGGTATCAGAGCAAGGTTTGCTCGTAGCTAAATTATCTCAAGGAAAGGATTCCTTGAATTGAGTGGGAGTTATGACGGAGGAAGGGAAGCTCAAGATTGAGAAGTTCAACGGCAAAAACTACCAACATTGGAAGATGCAGATTGAAGACTATCTCTACCAGAAGGACCTCTATTTGCCACTAGGCGGTCTTGCGAAGAAGCCCGCAACAATGGCAGATGAAGTAGGGATTGTCCTTGATCGAAAGGCATTGGGAACAATCTGGTTAAGCTTGGCATCAACGGTGGCATTTAATGTTTCGGAGATGAAGACCATGGAGGACATGATGAAGTCACTTGACGACTTCTACGAGAAACCATCGGCATCCAATAAGGTATTTCTTATGAAGCGCTTGTTCAATCTAAAGATGGCAGAGAATGGTTCAGTTGCAGAACACCTAAATGACTTTAACACAAACATAAGTCAAATTCGATCGGCGAAAATCAATTTCGATGACGAAGTGCAAGCTCTCCTTATACTATCATCTCTACCGGATAATTGGGACAGCCTTGTGATGGCTGTAAGTAATTCTATCTCTGGTACAAATACTCTTAAGTTTGATGATGTTGTGGGTGTTCTCCTAAGTGAGGAAATGTGAAGGAGAAGCACAGGAGAATCATCAAGTGCTGCACTATCAGTGGAAACAAGAGGAAGGCCTAAGGAGAGGTTCAAAAACCAAA
This sequence comes from Adiantum capillus-veneris, assembly GCF_014529385.1. Classification (NCBI taxonomy): domain Eukaryota; kingdom Viridiplantae; phylum Streptophyta; class Polypodiopsida; order Polypodiales; family Pteridaceae; genus Adiantum; species Adiantum capillus-veneris. The sequence goes on along the minus strand of NC_140956.1, from coordinate 29,092,483 downwards.
AGGGTCGTGATCGCTCAAGGCAGAGCAAGTCACGCACAAAGTCAGTTCTTGAATGTTGGAACTGCGGCAAGAAGGGCCACGTCAAGAAGGATTGCTGGTCCAAGAAGAAGAAGGAGACAGAGTCTCAAGACAACAAGCCAACATCAAAGGCCAATGTGGCAGGTAAAGTAGAGCAAGATGCTCTAATTCTCTCATTAGACAATGTGTCTAATTCCTGGATAGTAGATTCCGGGGCTTCATTCCATGCCACACCACACAAGCAACATTTCCAAGACTACACCAAAGGTAATTTTGGGTTTGTATACTTGGGAGATGATGAAGCTTGTGAGATTGTTGGCAAAGGTACAATTTCTGTCAAAACTGCTAACGGAAATGAATGGAAGCTTAAAGATGTTAGGCATGTTCCTTCTCTTCACAAAAATTTAATCTCTACAGGACAATTGGACGATGAAGGTCACAACATTGCATTCGGAAACAAACGGTGGAAGATCTCAAAGGGATCTTTGGTGGTTGCCAAGGGAGAAAAAGTCGGTACACTTTACTTGTGTATTGTTAGGACGCAACCTTCAGCTTGTGTAGCAACTACAGAAGTTGACAATGCAGTGTGGCACTACCGACTTGGGCATATGAGTGCCAAAGGAATCCAAATCCTTCAAACAAAGAAGCTTCTACCAGGTTTGAAAGAAGTGGAGTTAGAGTTTTGTGAAGATTGTGTTTATGGTAAACAAAAGAGGGTAAAATTTCAAAAATCAGAAAATGAAAGAAAAAATAAAAAACTTGAGTTGGTTTATTCTGATGTTTGGGGTCCTGCAAGTACACCATCACTTGGTGGCTCATTGTACTATGTAACATTCATAGACGATGCGACTAGAAAAACATGGGTTTATGTCATGAACAATAAATCCGATGTATTTTCCATATTTCAAAGGTGGAAATCCTTTGTGGAGAATGAAATAGGTACCAAGGTTAAATGCCTCAGATCCGACAATGGAGGTGAATATTGCAGCCAAGCTTTTGAAAGCTTTTGTGCTAGCAATGGCATTCGGAGGCAAAGGACAACCCCAAGGACACCTCAACAAAATGGGATTTTGGAAAGGATGAACAGGACAAGCATGGAGCGAGCACGAAGCATGCGGCTACATGCAGGCCTACTGCTTGAGCTTTGGGTGGAAGCTGTAAAAACGTCTGTGTACCTAATCAACTGGTCACCCTCAACGGCATTGGATGGGGGAGTTCCAGAAGAGTCATGGACAGATAAACCGGTGAATTATGCATTTCTCAAAGTGTTTGGGTGTGAGGCTTTCATGCACATAGATAGAAGCCTAAGATCAAAGCTAGATGCAAAGTCCAAAAAGTGTTTCTTGATTGTCTATGGAGAAGGTGACTTTGGGTATCGCCTATGGAATCCTGAAGATGGTAAAATCTTAAGGAGTAGGGATGTAATTTTTAACGAACAAAATATGCACAAAGATTACTTGGAAAGAAAACAAACAAAAGAAATAGGTGATGAGTACATGGAGCTTGAGGACGGTGAAGACTCAAGGACTGCAAACGGTGACAATGTGCAACGACGTCAACCAAATGAGGAGCCTCAACCTATTCCCCGAAGATCTACAAGAGCAAGTAGACCTCCAGAAAGGTTTGTTCCTTCCTTCAACCATCTCTTGATCTCAGATTCTGGAGAGCCGGAATCATACGAAGAAGCTATGCAACATGAATCCAAAGAAGAATGGACGAAGATCATGCAAGTGGAGATGGACTCACTACATCGCAACCAAACATGGGAGTTGGTTGAGTTGCCTAAAGGTAAGTGGGCACTTCAAAACAAATGGGTGTACAAGCTGAAGGAAGAAGAAGGTGGGAAGAAAAGGTACAAGTCTAGGCCTGTGGTAAAAGGGTTTTCTCAAAAGAAAGGTATTGACTTCAATGAAATATTTTCTCCTGTTGTAAAAATGAACTCAATTAGGCTTGTCTTAAGCCTTGTGGCTGCTCATGATTTAAATCTTGAGCAAATGGATGTAAATACAGCATTCCCTCACGGTGACTTAGAGGAGGAAATCTACATGCTTCAACCAAAGGGGTATGAAGTAAAAGGTAAAGAGAAAATGGTTTGCAGATTAAAGAAGAGCTTGTATGGTTTAAAGCAAGAATCAAGACAATAGTACTTGAAGTTTGATCAATGGATGTTGGATCATGGATTCACAAGATGCAACTCGGATCACTGCGTCTACACGAATAATTTGGGAGATGGGAAGTTCATCATCCTAATGTTGTATGTTGATGACATGCTGATTGCAAGTGCTAACATGCAGGACATCAAAGACCTAAAAGAGGAGCTGTCTAAATCTTTTTCAATGAAAGATTTAGGTGCTGCAAAGAGGATACTTGGTATGAAAATATCAAGGGACAGGACGAAGAAGACAATAAAGCTATCTCAAGAAGATTACGTCAAGAAGGTACTAGAAAGGTTTGCAATGCAAAATGCAAAACCAGTTTCTACACCTTTGGCTGGTCATTTTAAACTAACGAAGGATATGTGTCCAAAGACACAAGAGAAGCTAGCCTATATGTCTAAAGTTCCATATGCTGCAGCGGTAGGTTCTCTAATGTATGCTATGGTCTGGACAAGGCCAGACATTGCACATGCAGTGGGAGTTGTGAGTAGGTTCATCGACAACCCAGGTAAAGAGCATTGGCAAGATGTGAAGTAGATACTTAGGTATCTAAAAGGGACAACAACAAATGCTTTGTATTTTGGAGGAACTGATATTTTTCTAGAAGGGTATGCTGATGCAGATATGGCAAGTGACAAAGATACTCGAAGGAGCACTACTGGCTATGTGTTCATGGTTGGAGGCACAACAGTAAGTTGGGCTTCAAAGCTGCAGAAAGTGGTTTCACTTTCTACCACGGAAGCAGAGTATGTAGCAATGACGGAGGCAAGCAAAGAAATTATGTGGCTTCACAGATTCTTAGAAGAGCTTGGATTCAAACAAGAGAATTGTGTCTTGTACAGTGATAGCCAAAGCGCTATCCATCTTGCAAAGAACTGTGCGCTCCTTGCCGCACTGTCAAAGCAAGGGACTTGCCGATACACCGTGTGCGAGCCACAAATGGCTCCAAGCACACAACAAGCCTAAACTAGCAAGCTCAAGAGAGAAAAGGGTGTGTCACTCACTGCTCTACGCTTGCCTTCGTGGTGGATTCCTCGCCGCGATGAAGAAGAAGCTGCAGTCGTGCCGCGCTCAACCACTTCGCCGCCGTCGTGCCTTCGTAATGCTCGATCGCACACACACTCTCCCTCTCTCTCTCTCTCTCTCTCTCTCTCTCTCACATACACACACACACAAGGAGGTGAAGAAGAAGAAGATGGAGATGGAGATGGAGCAAGAGCACTCTTCTACTACACAAATGAGAGAATGAGTGAATTTTAGGTTTAGTTGGCTTTTATATGAGCTCACCCCATTCACACTTGGGCGCCCATGCTTAGCCAACTAATCCCTTGAATGTCCCGGTTAGAGTGCGCCTCTCATCGGCGATCACTCTTACCCTTTTCCTATTGGTCCGACAAGCGCGGTACCTGAATCTACCAAATACATAATACATGTCCGTCGTAGGTGATGGGTTGTCCGTTAGCCGTGAGAGTTAACATGCCCCCCTTCCTGATGTAGATTCCGTCCTCGGAAGCTATTGAGTTGAAGTTCGTTCGTCGAGGTGGAAGTGATGCCTTCCGTCTGCAAATGATTATTTGGCCTTAATTAAAGGCCAAATGGTATGTTCCCAGCAAAAAATCATGGGGTAGGGATAGGAGAAGAGTGTGAAGCTTCCCAACTCGCTAGAGCAGCAATTGAAAACCTCTTAAGAACTTTATTTCAAAGCCAACTAAGACAAAAAGCAGTCCTAAAGGAAATGAAAGACCATCATCAAGAAAATTTCACTTAAAAGTGTATATAGGATCAAAACTAAGCAAAAGGTTACATGCAAAGTTGTGAAATTTTCCTGGATCAATTTTCCCCCTCAGATGGATTCAAATTCTGGTGCAAAATTGGTGGGGAGCTAGGAAAGGCAGTGCTTTTCATACACAAATCACCTAGAATCAAGGCAGCAATAGATATCAGTCTAAGGATGTGCCCAAAAGTGGTTCCAAAAAACTAATATGGAATTTCTCATGAAATCATCACCTGACTGATTACTTTTTCTTTGACCCCCCAAATTCTTTTCACAATGATTCAATTTTGATGTGTGTGCTTATTTTGTATGCCTTGGGTTTTTTGCTTTTCAAGAAAAAGCGCCCATACTGGGAACCTCTAGGGCTCTAGTACCATAGGCGATACATGTGAGTGAAGTACCCAATCAAACTGAGATTTCTCTTCCAGCTTAAGATTTTACAATGTGGCACTTTGATTGGGGGGTCATATAACACTGATACACCTCCCCAGGCTCATCACATTAGTAAAATCCCTTTATAATACTTAAGCTAAAGGTCAATAGGGTCAAGCCCACTAGAAATCCCTAGTACATTTCACACAATGCTGCCTAGATCGGATTAAGAACCTAAGTAACCATTGATTATTAGGAAGGCATTCCCCATGGTATTAAGAGAATATCTCTAACACCTAACTTGGTCAAACTAGCTTAGTCGAACTTGCTTGATTTTTAAACCTAGACAAGGGATTATGACAAAAAAGACATTGAATTAAATGTTTGATACTAAGCAAATGTGCTGGATATTATGCTACCAATCACAATCAAAGCAGACAATCATAGATGCAAAAAAGATAAGGGACAATGCTAATTGACAAGAAACACCTGTTTGTGTTGATGGTGGTGCTTGAACAGAATAGTGAATGAAAGAAAGGTTCCAGGAAGGTCCAAATCCTAACCACAGCAACACGTTCCTGTACCCACTATGAAACACAAACAATACCTCTAGGAGGCACATCAGTGGGAAAAGAGAACTTTGCTAATCACTCAACTCTAAAACAGAAACACTCCTATCGTACTAATCTTACCTACCCTCTATCACTCAAGTGATGAGGATCAAAGGTGTTTCATGACATAGGTTTCTGTTTCAGTGTACCGGATGTAAATGTGTAGGTCTGGGTCAATGTTTTGACTTTCATTGTGCATACTCGTTTGCTAATTGCTCTTGCTATTTATTTTTTTGTTTTTTGCGAGTATAAAGCTTTATATGTACATTCCCTAAGATTGGTGATTGAGAGGTCAGGGAAAAAGGTTGAGAGGGAAACAAATGAATGATGACTATCAGCAAACACTCCCCCCTTCCTTAGGTAGATCATACCGTTTGAAATGAGCTTGTCACCCTTTGAAACCAATTGTTCCAGTTAGTAATAGGTGGAGATTTTTGCCAGTAGTTTTCTATTACCTTAGGCGCCTCGTCGAGTTGCAAGGGTGGTAAGGTACTCTCCCAAGATCGAACTTGAAGTAGTTCATCAGGTGATTCTTGAACACTGGGAGGTGTGGATTCCTTTGTAGCTTTATGGAGGTCCACTATTGTAGGTGGAGGCTGTGGAGAAGCTTTTACCTCTACGGATGCATTACATGAGGAGCTAGAAGCTTCATGGGACTCCCCCCTTCCTGAGTTAGGTGGAACAAATCGTTCTTTCTTTGGTACCCAAACTAGCTCTAGAGCGGGTGTGTAGCATTTTGTGATTTTTTTCTTTCCACGATCATTGATTCGTTTTGGAGCTACGGGATTGGGCTCACATGGGTCAGGTGATAGGTAAGAGCACAATCTACGTTTTGGCACCCAGATTTGATCATTTCCTTGGTAGTAGCCTTGGGCTTCCAATAGTCGTTTAGGGATCCATCGCAACATTTTCTTACTTTTCTTGGAGCGAGTGGTACGTTTCTTACAAGGCTTCTGTTTTTTAGCACTAGCTATGGTCACTAAAGAAGCTTTAGGGACCCACTTGTATGTTTTCTTCGTTACATTAGGATGAGTCTTGTCAGAAGCTATATGCATTGCTTGTAGCATATTTAAGGGTACAGGCATTTCATCCCCCTCAGGTGTTACCCAGGTCGTCCCCCTATTTCCCCAAGTGTCTATGGTTGCTGATAGGTGGACCCAATCCACATTGTCCGACTCAGTCATCCCAGGTAGGATATCCATATAAGGAGAGTTCTCCCCAATATCCGTGTCTTCATTACACGTGTAACAATATTGTAATGGATCTGAGTGAATTGTTGTGTCTGATCGATTATCAATGATGAATTTATTTCCTAGAGGATGCGTTCGACCACTTAAAAGATCAACTCGAATGACAGAGTCTTGGAACTGTAAGTAGACGTGGTTTTTGGACCAGTCATGCACCATTTTTGCTTCCCTCATGAATGGACGCCCTAAGATCATCTCAAATGACATAGGATGCTTGGAAAAATCCATAACAATGAAAGTTTGCCTTACCTTGTGTCCCAAGACCTTGATCCAGAGATCCTTTAGCATTCCAATAGGTGTAACAATAGATCCATTATCCATTTTTACCACTACGCTTGTGGCTTCAAGGTGAGGTCGCCCCATAGACTCCCAAAAACTCTTTGTCACCATGCTGACTCCCGCACCACCGTCAAGGACCCCCTTTGCAGTTAATCCTTTAGTAGTGATTGGTAGAGTAGCATTAGATTCATAACCTTCAAAGTATTGCCCCAACTTGTTAACGGGTACTTCAATTACAGATTCATGTCCCGCTAGGTCAGATGGTGGTGCTAAATGTTCCTCATCATTCATTACCGAGTCAGGTTTGTTCAAATGTGCAAACTATGGTAATCCGGCCTGTAATTCTCCATTGAGGAAGGCTCGAAGAGCTGAGACTAGCTCGGGGTCTTTATATAGTTTGGACATGATGGTGGTTCTAACTTCTGAAGACATGAAATCCATCAATTTGGAAACATTTAATGGCATCTTGTAGGACGTAGGACCCTGACAAGATAATGGCGAAGATGGAATCTCCACTTCCTCAAGGGGGTCGGGCATTCCCTCACCAAACATTCTCTCTAGTAGGAAAGGTGTGTGTCCACTTTCAGATGTCCTACCCTCACTCTCTTCCCGAATGATATTGGGTATAGCTAGCAGCCTGTAGTTCTTGTGAGGTTGAACTTGTGTGGGAAACACTGTGTCCGACATCTGGATATGTTTGGGTTTAGGTTCTAATGTTCGTTGAGTTTCTTCCACCAAACCCCTCAGTTGTTGGACTCGTTCAATTTCCACTGTTGGGTTTGGATAGGTTCCAATCTTTCTCTTGCAATCCTCATTTTTTGTCTCTCGTGGCTTATCTTGGGGATTCGCAACTGGGTGGTTTAACTTTGAATACTCTTTTGGTGTTTGTCGTAATTCCCTCTCGTGATCCTCCTCACTAGCTTTTTCCTTTGTAGTAATAGTTTTGGTCTCCGTGGTCTCTATCGAATCTAAGTCATCCTCAGGGTCATTCATATACACGGGATCCTCTCCTGTCCCTATGTTAGTCTTTGAACTAGGTTTTGAGCTAGCAGCATTAAGGGATTTCTTTCTTCGTGTTTTCTTCTTTCTCGCTCGGCCAATGGATGCAGCATCTCTCTCTTCGAGGATGTAATTTTGCTTTTGGAGCATCCACCGTGTGAGTGCATTCACTGGTGCTATGTTTATAGTTGGTGGTGTCCCATCAACAATCTCTATTAAGTTCAATGGTGTGATTTTCAACGTGTTTGGATTGTTAGGACACTGTGCGATCAAATGATCTATGCCACAACGATTACAAATGAGTATTGGAATTGCCAATGCACTCCCTTGACTTGTTTGCATTAGTGCAGCATTCTTTCGCATTCTAATGGGGCACTCAGCTACTCGATGTGGTCCACCACATTCGTAGCACTGAAGAGGTGGTCTCCTGGCAAAACTATTAATGTTTTGGCCTCTTGCTGCTAGCGCAGTAGCTTGATATACCAGTTTGATTTGTCCCCAATGGTCTTCCATATAGTACATGGGACACTCCTCAAGCATGTCAACTCCATAGGTGATACTAGAGTCTATGTCCTCTTCGCAATCTACATAAGTACTAGATGACTCGCAACCTATTTGGTTCATAGGTGTAACTCTTGGATGAGGGGGTTGCGGTCCTAGCACTGGAGGTGGAAACGGTGTGGTTTGGACCACATTTTGGGTTCTAGGGACCATGTGATGTAATGGCAACTGTTGCTCCATGGGTGGGGTAGGCATCAATGCAGGAACTCGAGGTGAGCCTGCCCAAGCTATAGGCGGTCTATTTTCCATGATGCCTTTAAGCATTAGGCAATCCTTTGCTTGATGGCCATACCTACCACACGCGTTAAAAGTCCCATTAAACTTTACTCTGAAAGTAGGGCATTTACTCGTAGTATGTGAGCCCAAGCAAATTGAGCACCATTGTTGCTCCCTTCTTGGATACATATGAGTGTTTTGTGGAGCACGATTACCCATAAGGCTTTCTTGGATGGCCTTGGTGAGATCTGCCAAAGTCATCTCAGATATCGTTTGCTCTTTCACGATTGGCTTTAACTTCATTGGCTCATGCCCTGATGCTTGCGAGCTACTAGACTTCGGCTCGGCAGACACTCTTTCTCCTGCAATCATTAAATTATCCTCCAATTGGATTGCATTCATGGTGACTGCTTCCCAAGTAGTGATACCTCTAATGACTAAGCCATTATAGATACTTTCATGTCGTAGTCCCCTAATGAATCTATCGAGCAATTGGTTGTTGTTGAATCGCTCGTTTGGATTGCATCGAGAATTCAAATTCTTTAGGCGACTAATGAAGTCTCTCACAGATTCACCTTCTTCTCGTTGGGCTTTCTGGAGCTGAGAGGCTACACCCCAAAGTACTCCCTCTCGTTTGTATTCTTTTAAGAATAGTCTCCTAAGAGTAGAGTAGATCGTTTTCTCTTCTACTCTTAAGGTTCTATACCAATCTCCAGCCTTTCCGCTTAGGGTCAAACTCAAAGCCTTACACTTATGTAGCTCATTGTGCTCTTCCAAGGAATCGCACACATGTTCAAAGACTTCCATATGCTTTCTAGCATCTCCGTCTCCACTGAATTTCTGTGTGAGCTTAGCTACTTGAACTGCCTTGCTCCTAGGCTCTCTATCAGGTGCACTACGCATGTTTTCCGCAATAGAGCGACCTATAATTTGAGCAAATGCTGCCAAATATCCTATTTGAGCAGGTATAATGGGTGTATGTGCTCCTGGAACCACATGTGAGATGGGAGTTGGCCTTGGCCTTGGCATACGTGCGGCTCTTGGGTCCCATATTTCGTATGGTGGTGTACCAGACAGTGGTCCAAAGTTTACAGGCGTGGCCCTAGGCATAGGGGGTGCCTGATATGGCATGTTATTATTAAATGGCATGTCTCCACTTGTATAAGATCTTGGATAATTCCATTGTGGATTGTAAGCTCTTGGAATAATCGGAGGTGTAGGAGCTACATGAGGCTGAGGTACGACAGGTGCACATGATTGATACATACATGTAGGTATAGTTGGGGGCATTGTGCTACTAGGCATCGGCGCAGTGTTAACAAATGAACTCCATGGTGTATTTCTTGTCATGCTCACCACTGGGATATGCATGGTAGCCGTAGTGTCATTAAGAGAAAGATGAGCTAGATCTGGGAAGGTAAAGCTGCCACTTGTGGGCTCAGATTGTACTGAGGCCCCTGGCGAAACAACATATGGAGGATCAATGGGGCTCACTGAGGGAGTCTCCATTTGTGATAGGGTTGGTTGGTTGGCTTTTCCCGTATCCAAGAATCTCATTAGGTCTGTTGAAGGCATGTTGATCCCTGTGTTCTATCTTTCTAACTCGACAATCCTATGGAGAACATCACAGACTTTCTGTTGTTGCTCATCTATGCTAGTAGAACCCGGTGTGGATTGTAGAACATCTAACCAACCCACATGATAGGTGTGTCCTGTGTACCGATTAGTTAAAGCTTCTGCTTGTAGGTCATACTCCCACTTTTCGTTTAGGAATATCCCATCTAGGCCTGGCGTGCTGGAGGTTTCCCTCGAAGTGGAAGCATTATTGCTCCCCATTGCTTGCCCCTCCGTGACTGCTACCTTGGGAGCACTCGGTTACTCGGCTGGCATGATTGTTGTCATAGGAGCCTTTGCTTTCAGGGCTCGACTTTGTTCTAGCCCTCATAGGTTCTCAATTTCCCTCTCCCTTGTTGCTTGCATATAGCGTTCGATCTCTTGCACTTCGGCAAGACTCCTACCATCGGGTAGTAAAACCTCAGAGGGAGATAGTCCTAAAGAATCAGGAGGTGCAGTGGATGGAACATTCACATGCACACTCTCAAGAAGCATAGAGTCTATTTTAGGCATGAATGACAAATTTACTTCCCCACTCCCTTCATTTATTTCATTAACCGCATGTTCAAAGCGAGTAGCTCTACTAAGGGTCTCTTTTAAGCGGCTAAACACGCTGGACCCGGGCCGTGGGCCCATGGCATGCATGTCTTGACTTGAACTATCAGGTTTTGGTGTAGGATACCCCTCCATGACTTCGTAGTCAGAGGAAGAATCACTAGACGCGATATGAGGATCTTGGTTCGCGCTACCTTGAGTCCCGGTCGAAGGTCCAGAACCTAGGGTGGAGGAATAATGGGTGCCCGCGTAAATGGAGGCACTACCAATATGCTCGTGCTCTAACACTCGTCCAGAGCGTAGGTACATGTGACCTCCACACTCTAAACGCGTTGGTGAGTGCCTGTGAAGGCCGCTCACTTAGTTTTTTTTTTTTTTTAAGGTGTTTATAACCCAAGTTTTTCGTTATTCTTGGTTATTTTTTGTAACCGAGCCACAAAATATGGCGTGTAATAGCTCAAGACGAGCGTTTTGGCTAAAGGAACGTGCCGTGCTTTACAGCTCCCTATTCGGCTACGTGAAGCCCTCGAAATCCTGAAAATAGTCTTTATAGTCCTCGAAATCCTAAAAATAGTTTTTACATATAAAAAGGTGTATAAACTATATTTTAAAATTGAGGACTCAGGTCTGGGTTTGGGCTTGAGCTTGGGGAATGATCCCCAGCCCGATCCTTCTTTTTATGATAATTTTTTTTTAAGTCGCCGCGCGCGCACACACACACTTAACCTACACCTAACTTATCTACTTACAGCTAATAGAGATACTGCCACACACACTCTAACATTGTTTACACAGTACTATAGTAGCTAACAGATCTACAAAACTAACCTTACAGAACTAACATTGAACCTTACAGAACTAACATTCCATAGCTAATACCTTAATTCTAACAGTACATTGCAAAAAAATTGTAACTCCTTCTTTACAGAAAACAAAAAAGACAGTACAGTGTAACAAAAATCTTCTCCACACAACCACACACCTTCCTTCTTCACAAATCCTTCAATTGAAATTGCATCACAAGAAAGCGTAAAGTGCTTAACCGAGCTTAGTGTAGGGCATTTCCCCGGCAACGGCGCCAAAAATATGCGCTCCTTGCCGCACTGTCGAAGCAAGGGACTTGCCGATACACCGTGTGCGAGCCACAAATGGCTCCAAGCACACAACAAGCCTAAACTAGCAAGCTCAAGAGAGCAAAGGGTGTGTCACTCACCGCTCTACGCTCGCCTTCGTGGTGGATTCCTCGCCGCGATGAAGAAGAAGCTGTAGTCGTGCCGCGCTCAACCGCTTCGTGGCCATCGTGCCTTCGTAATGCTCGATCGCACACACACTCTCCCTCTCTCTCTCTCACACATACACACACACACACAAGGAGGTGAAGAAGAAGAAGATGGAGATGGAGATGGAGCAAGAGCACTCTTCTACTGCACAAATGAGAGAATGAGTGAATTTTAGGTTTAGTTGGCTTTTATATGAGCTCACCCCATTCACACTTGGGCGCCCATGCTTAGACAAATAATCCCTTGAATGTCCCAGTTAGAGTGGGCCTCTCATCGGTGATCACTCTTACCCTTTTCCTATTGGTCCGACAAGCCCGGTACCTGACTCTACCAAATACATAATACATGTCCGTCGTAGGTGATGGGGTGTCCGTGAGCCGTGAGGGTTAACAAGAACTCAGCCTTTCATTCAAGGAAAAAGCACATTGAGGTGAGATATCACTTCATACGCACTCTTTTGGAAGCGGGACAGCTAAAGGTAGGAAAGGTGCATAGAAGTGAAAATCCTACAGACATGTTTACAAAGGTGGTCAACAAGGAGAAGTTGAGCTTTTGCTCATCTTCAATCGGCATTCAAGGATGAGAAGCCAGAATGGAAAGCAGTCACAGGTGTTTGGTTTGGAGATCAGTCTCCAAGTGGGAGATTGTTAAGTATGGAGCCTGATATACCCTTGTAATTTTCTGTGGTAAAAGCGCACATTTGTAAGGCCCCCATTATTAGGAGAACCATCGTGCGTGAAGGAAAATCACTCACCGGAAACCAAAATTTTCACGGACAAGAATCAGGGGCTACTTTAGAGGCCTCGGGGGCGGAGGCCCCCGAGACTTTTTTTTTCGCCAGAATATTATGGCCGGACGGTGGCCAGAAAGTGGTCGGAAAACAACCGGTCGGTTGGCCGGTGGCCTGTAGTCAATGGCCGATGGCTGGTGGTCGGAAGTCAATGGCCGGTGGCTGGTGGTCGAATTCAATGGACGGTGGCCGAATTCAAAAGCGGTCTTGTCTTCTCAAGGGCGGCCACACATGGGCGGATTGGAGGGTCCGATTTGGTGTTATTCGCACAAGGGCAGCTACACATGGCTGTCTCTCATAAGAGAGGGCAGCCCTTTTGGCCTATAAAAGGAGGCCATTTCTACACACATTTCAGAGTGTGAAGTTGATGCAACAAGGTGAGTGTGAGGTGGTGAGAGTGAAGCAAGGCGGGAGCTCTATCAAGGGATTAATCCCTTTGTAAACTACTTCTTCTTTTGAAGTGCTAAAGCCATTGAGTGACTGCTTTCCCATGGACGTAGCCCACATTGGGTGAACCACGTATATCGTGTGTACTCTCTCTCTTTCTCTCTCTCTCTCTCTCTACTCTATAATCTCTTGTGTGTGAAATCTATCTCTCTCCATTAAGTAATCTACTCAAAAATATATTTAGCTACGTCTTATTTCCTAACAATCAGCTCCCTATCACCCACAAGCAAATGGACAAGCTAAGCATACGAATAAAATTCTTAGCTCGGTACTGACCAAAGTGGTTAGTTCAAGAAGGAAAGACTGGGAAATGAATCTCCATGCTGCTCTATGGGCTTATCGAGTGTCATTCAAAAAAAATCTAAATGCTAAACCCTTTAACCTTGTTTATGGTCTTGATGCCATATTGCCAATAGAATTTCTATTGCCAACATTAAGGGTAGCACAGAATTTTGAGTGGACTGGACATGAATTGTCAGAAATACTTGAAGATTTGGAAAATCTAGAGGAGCAAAGGCTAACTACTGTAGCTCATATCTATGCACAAAAGCGGAAACAAAAACAGTTTTTTGATTCCCACTTTATCACCAAAATCTTCAAAAAAGGAGACTTAGTTCTAGTCTATTCACTTAAGCAACACATTCCCAAGTGTAAGAAAAAGGAAAACGGACCATTTATCATTGACGATGTATCTCCAAGTGGAGTAGTAAAATTGTCCACCCTAGACGGTGAACCAATGGCTAATTGGATTAGTGGATGTTGTTTAAAGAAATACAATTTGTCACTAACCAATGAATTGCTAGAGAGAATGCATGCATCCAAACAAAGGGAGATGAAGCGACAGCAGATTATTGATGAAGCCCAAGAGGAAGCTAGACTTTGGGTACTCAAGCGTAAAGCTGCTCTCAAGAATCAACAGATACCGATTTCCATCAACACGTTGGAACTAGATGATCAACAATGGAAATTACCTAAGATGCAGTTTCAACACATGACAACTGGTTAGATGGAATGGATCTACGCATCAAAGTACAGCTCAACAATCATAGCACCGATGCTTTGGTAGACACAGGAGCTAGAGTGAATGCAGTAAGTTATTCCACATACAGGAAAGCAACAAGTCAAGCATTGACGGTAGGAATAGCGACAATCAAAGGATGCGACAAGAATCCAACTCCAATTGGGAGTAGTCAACTTGAACATGCTAGTACATGGATGTTCATGTCCACATCATTTTGTATGCTTGCCAGATGAACACATGAATGAGATGATGATTCTTGGAATTCCTTGGATGCGTATATACAAAGCAGTACCAGATTGGGATACAAATCAGCTAAAGGAGGGCAACTCATTGTTCAATTGCACCAAGCAAGGAGGAATGGAAAAGATGCAATCAGAAAACCAATCCATGAATCAAATATTATCCATCTCCTCAACAAACCAATGCTACAAGTAGCATGCAAGGAGTCAGGCAAATTTGGGTACCAAAAGCACAACTTAAGGATAAACAATTCAGATCTGGGTTCCTAGAAGCAACATAAGACGGTTCCAAGGATTCGAACACAGAATCGAGCATCTATGAGCAAGGAACCTATCATGAAAAGGGTTTGGAAGAAAAAGGAGCACTTATCTTCTCAACACTCCGCTAAACCAAATCAAATAGTGGCGAGTTAAGTCTCAACACACTCTAACACACCATGCAGCACCAAGCCGACCGAGCTACCAATGCCAAGAAAAAGCTCGACAACTATCTAACGTGCTACCAACAGCTCAAGCAATCAGTGTGCTAAAACACCCTGATGCTACTATCACAAAGAGCACAAAGGCTACAAGATTCTCTCTTCAGAAGACATCAGCAGCAAACCTCGACATCGGAAACCCTTGAGTTATTTACTCAAGACCCAGCTCTTGCACAATATCTTGGTTTGAATTGCATTGATCTTCATATCATGGTAGATCCAATCATGTCTATGCATGGAGACACTTGTTCAACCCATGCACGCAGTCGTCCCCAGAGCACGTCATCTAGGAGGGGTGGAAGGGCACTAAGTATTAAGTAATTAGGGGCAATGTCTGAAGAGGGAGGAAAAAGTTCCATGTTAACGTGTGATTTTTTGTAAAATTACCTAATAATGCCCTTATAATTCATCGACAAGGGAAAATCCATTGATAATATCTTCCCGATGAGTGTAAATAGTGTATATACTATCAGAAAATCATCAAAAATAGTCCTTTTTTGGGTTTTTTCCATCATTTTTGTTGATAAGGAGGCTTAAAAATGGAGAAATCCAACAAAAAATAATAAAGTTGTATTTTTCAAGAGATTTTCTTAATTATTGGATTATTACTCTACTTTTTTAGAGAACTGTGCTATTTTCTTTGATTTTTTCAAATAAACATGTCAACATTAATAATAAATAGCAAGAAAGCTCAAATGGAAAAATTGAAGACATGATGATGATCAGAAGGACAAGGCGGACGAGCACAAAAATTTTCAATAAAATTAGAAGACGAAAGCGGGAAGCCTAAATTAGGCGGCCAAGCCTACTTTTGCAAAATTCTTGCAGAATGAGCTATAGGAACCGATCAGGGAAATTTTTGAGTCTAACATAGATTTCACGGCCTAGTAGGACGAACGGGGGAATCTGGGGAAATTTGGTTCGGGAAGTCCAAGTATAGATATCCAGGGTAGGCTAAAACCACCTCATTTCCACTTGGAGCCTTTGCAGAGAGCGTTTTCGGCTTCTTTCGCGCGACATTTTTGGAGCCCACAGTTGACCTTTTTCAGCGCCATCTCACATGAGACATGAGGGGTAAGTTCTTTACTCGATAATGATTCATTTTGTACGGCTGGTAGCTAGTCTAAAGCCCAAGAAAAAACCCTAGAAATCGAGCAGTGCACGAAGACCTACGACCTAAAACTGACCATAGCGGCCTTTCATCATCAGCTTGACCAAATCGGATGGGATTTGAACCAAAGCATGCCCTAACATAATAGAACAATTCTATACCATCAGATGACCATTCGGCTAGGGTCAAGGGGGTCCCACTAGAACAGTTAAAGTTTTTGGCAATTGCCAGAATTCCGACCTGACTCAACAGATGGCGTGCTAATGAGGTCCCTATACAATGTATATGATTGGTTTGGTGAAATCCATCAAGCAAAGCCCTCGAAAAGAAAAAAACGGCTCGAAGGCTACAAAGCGTCAAATGCGACATACGAGGCCAAACTAACTCCAAATGAGCCAGAATTGGACAGGTAGCTTCACGACTATGTTACGGACAAGTCCAAAGCCTCAAAATTGACTGACCAACCCAAAAGACAGAGTAATCACAAAAAATGGTGATTTCAGATTTGACAGAGCACAAAGTGATGCCGGCATGACCAAACTTGACCAAATTCAATTTAGGACTTGTATTAGGTGTATGAAACATGTTTAGGGTAAAATTTGTGAGATTTTCAAAGTTTTTGTCACTGTTGTAAATAATCACAATTATTTCCTTTTGCATGATTTTTTCTTGGAAATTGTTAAATCACCTCACCCATCATGTGTACACACCTATTACATGCCAAAAATCAAGTATGAGCCAAAATGACCACCCATTACTTATAAACTTGCTAAAAAATGCAAAGAAGTCCTTGCAAGCCAAAATCTGGGTTATGAACAACTTTTCTTGATCCAAATCACCTCATATCTCATACCCCAGGTCTATTCCATGCCTAGAACCAATTTATGCCAAAAAAATATCAATTTTGGAAGAAAAGCTAATAATCGCGATTATTTACTTTTTGCTCAAAATTGGGAAATTTGGATATTTTGTCATCATACATCCAAAGTACATGTTGCGATAAGCCCACTAGCCAATTTTAAGTCAATTTGGATTTCAAAATCTCAAATTTCCTTTATCTACTGTTTCAAAGACCAAAAGCCAAAATCTGGTACCATTTTCAACATGTGCATCCAAATGAGCCCATATTTCACTCAGAGCATGTATTTGGCATATACTTCAAGCCTATGAGGCCAAGTTTGCAAAACGTTGAAATTTTTTCTCAGTTGTAAATAATCGTAATTATTTACTTTGGTTGCAAATTTTTGTTTTGACCATACAGTATTGTTCCTTGCATGATTTTATACATCTTTGCTTGTTTGGAAATTGATTTGAAGCAATTTGGACCAGATTATCAGCATTTCAATCTAAAAGAACATTCCAGAGAAAAATTCATCAAATCTGCTAACTTTGCACTCTATTCACTGAACAAGAGCAATGCAAGCCGCGGAGAAGGCCAAGAAGAAGCTAAACCAAAAAGAAAAACTACAAGAATTGCATGCGTATCAACAGGACCCCGAGTCAGTCAAGGCGGCAAAAGCATCCTATCTTTCTAAAGAACAGTTGGAAGAACACCACACCACGGTCTTCACTGGTAGGTTCAAGAGTGAAGAAGGGCATCGGGTGGAGTTGCAGCTCTTGCCTAAAGAGGTCTACGATGTAGCTGCAAAGCCAAAAACCAAAGAAGCTAACCACAGGTTGGGGCTCCGACATTTCTACAAACAAGAGCCTTGCGAAGTGGACTTTAAGAAAGCTTACGAGCTTCTGTCTATCTACCATCAAAGAAGACGGAACCGCCCAGATATCAGACACCCAAGGGAACAAGGTCGAGGTTGTAATTACAAAAGAAATAGTGGCAGAGGAACTCAGACTACCCATTGAAGGAATGACCATGCGGGCAAGAGACAGGAAGACCGTAGGCACATTTACCAAGGAGACATTTGCCGATCTCATCCACAAACATGTGGAAGAGCCAGCCCGTTTGTACCATCAACACTTCCATTTCCTGGCAAAAAGGCCACCAAGGTACACGACACCAAATCATGCAGTTGCCACCACCTTTACTCAAGTTCTGAAGTCAACAACAAGGCAGCTTGTGGACCACGCGCAGTATGTCTTGACAACATTGAAGGCCACCAAAAAGGAGGGTAAAATCACATACTTGGGTGCACCAGAAGTGTTGACAAGAATAGCCTATCATGCCATCGGCATGGCTGATAAACTATCGCCTGCCCCTGATCAGAATACATGGATCTTGGCTGCACAACCCTCTCCAAGAGCTACAAGATCGAGTAAAAGATCTTTTAAATCAGGTGATGAATCAGATGACAGCTCATCAAAGCGACACAGCAGCGAAAGCTCTGACAACGAAGAAAAGAGAGCTAGAAGGGAGGAGATGAAGAGGAAAGCTGTGGCTACCCATCAAGAGGAGCCAGCTCAAAAACAAGCACGATTCAAAAGAGAAAAACAGGCTTACCAGCGCAGTAGGCAAGCACAAGGAAAGGACCCAAAAAAGTGGGTACCCACAGGCCTGAAAGGACCTCGAACAAAGCATCATACAAGAAAAGAGTCCGAGGATCCAAAAGATTATTTAGAAAGAATGTACCAAGAGGCCGAAGCCTTAAAGCTGAAAGAGGCCGAAGAAGCGGCAAAGAAGGTTGAGGAAGAGGCTACCAAAGAGCAAAGCCAGGCATCTCCCCGACCACCTCACCGCCGCCAGAACAACAGGACCATCGCATGCGTATTCCACCACCATCACCGCGAGGCCAAGATACCAATGAAGAAGCCGAGACCGAAAAAGAAAAGATTCAGAATTCAACCACCAAACAGAAGCTACACAAAAAGCTGACCACACCGAACGTCATGAGGAAAAAGAAGCCGAGCCAGAACCGGAGTAGGTAGCCGAAGAAACTCAAAAGCCAGTGGAAGAAATTGATAAAGAGGTGGATACAGAAAAAGAGCATATCACTACACATGAGAAAGAACCCGAGGCACAGAAGGAAGAAAGGCCAGCACCTGAAGAGACAATAAGGGTTGAGACCACACCAGCTATTTCCACTCAGCCAAAAACTGCCAAGGCATCAAAGCCTAAGGATGGCCATGGAGAAGAACAACCATCCACCTCTACAGTGCCACCAACACTTACAACATAGCAAGAAGCAACACAGGAGGCTGCAGGCACATCCCAACTAGCAAGACAGGAGGAATGGCAGTCCAATGACAAAGTAATTTTACAAGTAAATGAGTATGCAAGTCAGATGCAAGACATGACGGAGAAACTCCGCTCAGCAGCCTTAAACCGCAGCACAAAGGCCAAGGAACTAGAAATGGTCATCGATGCTCTTCAAAGAGAGCTTGATGACAGGATGATTACTATCATTGATCTCCAAAGGCAAGTGCAAGAGCTAAAGACAGAAGCGGAACACCATCAGATCACGAGGGACAAACAACAAAAGTAAATGGAGGAGTTAGATGACCTCCTCACTAAGTTATATGATGCCTGCAAGGTGAAAGACGAGCAGCTGATAGAAGTGACAAATGAACTTCTTACCACCTCTCTGTCAGCTCAGAAAATTCAAGTGCAGTTAGATGTAGCCAACGCTTCTCTGCAATATTCCGAACAGAGAATCAATGATCAGGCCATTTTCTTGCAACAATTCAGAGAAAATTCAGTCGTGGCCTCGATCAAGGGAACAGATGAAGTGTACAAGGCACTTGAAAAGAAAAACAGAGATTTAGAACTAGAAGTGAAGCTTGAACAGTCACAACGCAGAGACCTGGCACCGATGAGGGTCCAAAGAGAGGAGGAGCTCCTAAAGGAGATTGCAAAACTGAAGCGTATGAATCAACTCCTCAGAGATGGAAATCCCAACACACAGGAAGAGGGAGGAACTTCAGAGCCACCCCAAATTGACATTCCCTCAGTCTCGTTTGATGAATTTGAGACGCAGTCTACAGCAGAGCAAAGTGGTGATGAAGACTTTCAGTTCCACATTACTGACAAAGATACAATGCCAATGCTCCAGCTGTCAAAAGCTAAAGAGGACGCACCAAAGGAAAAGATCACCTTAGAGATGGATGAGCAGTGGAAGGACGCTATGGATTGGGAGTTGAGAGTTTTACACTCTATCAACGTCACTCAACTCACTCCCAATCAAATCAACACTCAATGGCACAAACTATCCCTTCCATACCCTCTCATCAAGGTAGAACTCTTATAGGTAAAAGAAAGGCTGTACAAGGACATGCAAGAAGACGGCGCAGATAAAGACCACCCAAAGTGGAGGGTAAGCTGGCTGAACAAGAATCCGAGATACCTGCTCTATTCACAAGAGCACCTGCAGCCTTACAGAAAGATCCAACATTCTGTCATGTACCCAGAGTAAGGACATGGTAAGCGCATGAAGGACTACAGAAGAAGAGGCCAACATGGCTCAATTTCCCTAGGCTCCCAGCTTCAGAGAGGCCAAGCGACGAAAGAATACATGGTGAAAACCCCAACGGGCACCATGACATTCTTCAAGAGTCTGCCAGATCTCTCCTGTGAAATGCTATATAGGATCTGCAGGATGCTACTCACATGCATACTGGTTTTCAATGAGTCTGAGCAGACAGGACCCCCATGGCTCTCATTCTTAGAAGGGAACAAAGGTTTATTCTAAGATCTGAGTGGGCAACCTTCAAAAGAAATCCTTTACGGATTCTATGCGACATGCATGTTCCTGCCATCGCATAATATGCTAGCCTTTGAAGAAGCATTCTACACTGGATTCTTCACCTGATGAACGAAGATATTTGAGACGGTGATAAGAAACCTCACATCCAGATTTGTAGGCTACTTAGCGATGGACGTGAAAAACCAAGTCACCATGCAATTTTTGCGAGTGCCTAACAAAGAACCCAAAATTTAATACCAAAAAGCACTGGAAGCACTGAAAGACCACCTCGCCCGCCGTCAACCCGAAGACTACTTCAGTCCATAAAGCTGTGTCAAGGGACGACACAGGCAAGGAGGGGAGGAATGTTAGTAGCAAGCTAACACGGACACCATTTTTTAGAGATCTCCTTGTAAAACAATTATTCTTTTGATAAATCGGAAATATTGTAACTCCTATTTTCTTGGTAACCTTTGTATTTAATGAGCCGGGGCTACAAGCTTCTAGATAGTATCAGCTAGTCAATTCCCAGCTTTGGTAGAACTCCAGATTATTAGTTTTGACCACTCAAAAACCTTGGCTAAGGTATAAAAGCCAATTTTTGTAAGTTTTTTAGAAGTTTTTGGAAAAGAAACATAGTGTGAGCTAATGGCGCTCACTTCTCTCCTTCTCGCGCTTCCTACTCCCTTTTTGGGTTTCAAATTTCGAATGCGTTTGTTGCATTGCAACCGCAGGTAAGAGCTCTATGCATTGATGTAAGCCATTCACAGTATTTCGTAGCTTTTGGCATCGCCGACCCGCAGCCTAATTTCATCATAACTAGGAAATTACACTTTTAAATCAAAACTAAGCATAGGTGGGGTATTGGGGTATCATTACTAAGCATTTAGATGCATTCTGGGTTGAAAACGACTAGGTCAAAAATCCACTATTGTTAATAATCGTGATTTTGGAACTTGACCTAAAGTGGGGTTTGAGTCCATAGGCATGTGTGCTTAGGTCTTATAAACTTGTCCTAGAAGTTTCGCTATGTTTGGATGTCATTTGATGCTGTAATGGATGTGATTTGCTTGCCGATGAACAATTGTCTTTTGGTGATTTCAGTCACTTGATCGGAGGTAGGACATCTCCCATCTCATAGGCTTGGATGCCTAGCTTGGTGGCCAACTTTTTGGATATGAAAATTTGTGAGTAGAACCAGGGTCAAAGAGAATAAAAGCATGATGTTCTCTTACCTTTCCCCAAGCATGGCATAAAGGAAATCCTTTGTGATGAGCATCCTCTTCTTGAATTTCGACCAAGGTATTTGTAGGAGGCTCATTACACGTATTTTGTGGGCGCAAGCACGATAGGCATGCCCTTTCTCCCTGTACTTGAAATAACAGTTATCCTTGGGGGTCCACCTCTATGTATGTAACTATACCATGAGAGTTCAACAAAAGGGGTTTTTTAATTCAAAAAGTTTGGGTAAGTTTACATAAATATATTTAAATAAGGGGTTTTTTATTTCACTTTGGAAAAAAACCCGTAAGTTCATAAAGAAAGAGGGGTTGTTTTATTAGTTCAAGATTCATAGATAAGGGGTTTTTTAAATACCCTTTGAATGCACGTTGTATAGATGGTCTACATATAGTGAACCCCCCGAGCGGTTATCTTTCCAATAATGCTCTAGCTCTTTAGGAGAGAGTTTATTTTTGCGTTTATAAACTCTCTTCTCCTTAACTTTGTTGTTGTTGACGTTGCCTTTGGGAGACTTTTGGACATTGTCCTTCCCCTTAGGCTCGTTACGGTCTTTGTTTTCCATGGGCTTAAGATTTCTCTTAGCCCCTTGTTTGAAATTGATAGGTAAAGCCACCATGGTATGGTGTATGACCACAAATATGGTGCGTGGACTTTGGGAGTTAACATACTCCGTCATATCCTCAGTTAAACCTGCACAAAATTGTTGTTTTTTCTCTCCAAAATCCATCTTTTTGAAGATAGTGGCTTTGAGATGTAAATCCCAAAACTTGTCTACATATTTGTGGATAGATTCGTAGGAAGAGAGCTTCAAGCTTCGCCATTTGGTGAGTACTTTTTCTTTGGCATCGATAGCCTAAAATTGCTTCATAATGGAAGCTCGTAAAGCTTTCCATGTTCTCGTATTCTAGACCATCATTGCCTGGTAGACTTTTGAAAAATGCATAGCTACATGGTGTAACTTAGAGGACTTCGTGAAGCCCTCATCTCCAAACGCCACATCGAATTGTTGAATAAAGGCCAAGACTTTGTCTATAGCACCAAAAGTGCCATTGTAGGTAAGGAAAGAGATGTTCTTTCCTCCCTCTTTGAACTTTTTGAGCTTGGATGACCTCTTCCAGGCGGCATAGGATTTCCTATGGCCTCTTATTTTAGGTGGTTCAAGAGCTGTACCATCACTTTCTTCAGAAGAAGAAGAATATGAGGAGGATGGAGAAGAGGGTGACCTCTTTCTCGCCTTATTCTTCCCTTGTTCCTCCTTTTTTGCACCATTACTTTCTTCATAAGAGGAAGAGGGTGAAGAAGATGGAGAAGAGGGTGACCTCTTTCTCGCCTTTTTCTTCTCTTGTTTTCTCTCGTTCCTCTTTGAATTATGGTTTAGAGAAGTATGCAATGATCTTCTCCGTTTAGGGGGTGTTGGAGAGCGTTTTTCCCACCGTCTTCATGGAGCCATCTCCACCGAGGTGGCAAGAGACTCACTTCTTTATCGTTCTTTCGGTGGGGTCTCTACTGTTGAAACTTGTGTTCTCCTTTGGGAAGGAGATGCGTCATCGAGTAGTAGATTTTTGAGCCCTTCGTACAGATCCTCCTCTTCTTTCCTTATTAGAGAGAGTCCTCTTTTGGAATTCTCTCTAGGAGGCTTCCTAGGTACTCCTCTTCTTGGTGGGGAGTTTGGAGAATAGCATGGGCGCGCGATTGCTGTAGCACCTCACGTTGGACGGATGGTTGCCCAGGGCTTGTTGTAGCCTAGAAACAAGATAGTTTACAAGCATAGGGACATCATTAGTTGCTCTTTTTCTAGAAAAATCAAAGCTATCAACATTCATTTCAATCTCTTTTCCTTTGTCAGCCATACTAGAAAATTTTATGTGTAAATTTTTACTTGTACTTTGGCACTTCAAGCCCTAGTTTCTACTCCTCTTTACCTTCAAAGATAAGCACTCAAGCATCTATAACCGTGGCTCAAATATTATTAATTGCAAGGAATAGAAGAGAGGGTTCAATAGAGCCAAGAGAGCACCGGTTCCTGTCAAGCTTCTAGTAGCTCAATAATGGTTAAGTCATAAGCAAGCCCCGTAGGACTCCATTTTTAAGACCATAGCTCCCCATTAACTGCATAAAGCAGATGTGCTTCAAGGATGAAAAATCCCTATTCTACTTACTCTTTTGCAATTAATAACACCAACCATTCATAGCAAGCTTGAGGACCCCTCTTCTTGAGCAACAAAAGAGAAACCAATAGCTTTGATACCACTGTAACATTTAATGCACTAATAACTTGTGTGTAGTAGAAATGGATAACATAGTGAGCGTTTCATGAAGAGCAAGTTCCTAATGAGCATAGAGAGAGTACTTGATTGAGAAAAAAACATAGCAATTTACACCTAGCTAATTTGGCATTGACAATACTTGAAAAGAGAGAAATAGAAAAATTGTCAATAGTTGAGGACCGGATTTACATGGACCCGAAGTTCCCCCTCCATAAAGGCTTTGTATTATAGCTTCTCCCATCAAAGGAGACTTTTGTACAATTCAATCTTTGTGTTTCTTGATAAAACTAGTTGGTGTAATGAAGATGGAAGCTTCATACACCAAATTAAACTTGAAAAACACACCTAGTGTCCCTAGCCTCACTCCCAAGACCTCACACACCTTCAAAAATGGTGAGAGCTAGCAGGAAATGAGGATAGATTGAGTGAAAGAAGAAGTATGCCATTGAAGCTTGGATCTTCATTGGATTTGCATTCCATAGCCAAGAGTTGTTAGTGTAGGTCTCTACTTCTCAATTCTTGGAGAAGGAGATGGGGTTCTTCTTGCACACATAAGTTGTGTGTGTGTGTGTGTGTGTGGCAATGAGTTAGAGTAAAAAGCAACCTTCTCTCTCATCTTGGTAAACCCCTCTTGATAATTTCTCATGCTGGCATCCCATAGGCCCCTATAAAGCTTAACCAATCATAAATTAGAATCATAATTGCTAGGCTTGTGATGTGTGTCTCCCTTTTCCCCTTTTTTGAGAGCTTTAGGTATTTAAATAATTCAATTAAACTCTCATTGGACCTCTTAGTCTTTTGGTCAATAGGAATCAAGCAAGCCATTAGGTTGTTGAAAGCTCATTGAACCCCTTGGTAGACTGTCCAATAGTCTTTTAGGGAGATTAATTTCTATTGGTTCTTTATCAAGTATGTTTAAATTGATTAGACTAAATTTACTCTAGCCTAATTCTCATTGGTCCACCTCTATGGCCATCGAATAGGATTATGAGAGGAGGTTGGGGGAAACTGGCATTGGAGCTTGACATGTGTCCAGTATTTCCTTTCTATAAAGGGGGAACCTTTGAGTGTGTGTGTGTGTGTGTTTCTCTCTCATACCCTACAATATGGGCTCTCCCCCTCTTTCCTAGGGATGTGGGAAGACATTTTAGTCTTCCCATTGAGTGGCCTAAAATGGCAACCATCTTTTTGCAGCATTTTCAGCCTACTCAATGTCCTCTTACTCATATGTGTATATATTTTTCTACGCTATTAAGTTATCTAGAGTAAATTCCCTCTCCTCGTTTAACCTTTGTGGTGACACATACATCGTACTCTTCCAAAAATGTCAACTTAATTATATATTTATTACCATCCTTTTCTATTTTGCTTTGTAAATAAAATTAAGCATACAATAACCAATTATCTACCTCCAAACTTTCTTACCTCTTGTAAATTAGTAGTAGAAAAAATTTATCTATATTCCGTCCCAAATAGATAAATTGTAATGGAAATCAACTCTCCATTTCTCTTTACCAAAGATTATGGTCTAGCTTTACAAGTCTTCTATGCCCTACACAGGTGGCTCAATATCTCTTAAGAATATCCATATAGTTTTTCTCCTTTCAAAAAAGACTCACATTGTATATTCTTTTCACAAGAAAATGAGATTGGTCCCTCCTCTATTTGTTTAAGCATCATACCCTTTTTGAAAAGCATGATTCCCCTTGGATGCATACAAGCAAAGGGCCCACACAAGAAGACTTTGAAACAAAAGGTTTCCTAGCCTAGTGTGGACCTTCCAGACCTAATTCCTTGATGAATGGGTATGAAGAATAGTCAAAATTCATATCAAACATGTTGAGAATGTCAATTTTGCCTTTTGAAGCATGTCATTCCAAGCTACACGTAAAAAATTATGGTCAAAACAGTGTAAATATGTCATAATCGCAGCAAAAGGGAATTGTAAATCAAGTAAATCAAGAGGGTGAGATCTTATCTTTCCCTTAGTCATCTTCCAAAAGAGTAATGAGTGTTCAAGGTCAATTGCATGTGATGGGACCGACCTAAAGATGCTTCTAATGCCATGACAGACAAGTTGAGATACCCCGCAGGAGCCACCCATAGGGCCTCATGGTGGGACACATATACATTATGCACCCCTATGGAGCCTTTACGGTCTAAAATTCTATTTCCTATGAGTAAATAATCTATTTTATGTCCAATATCCAATAAGTGGTCAAAGGACACTTAATTAGGGTTAGTCACTCACCCTAATTAAGTGTAGCATAATCTCACTCTTGCACAGGTATAAATAGCCCCTCTTGGAGAGACTCAAGGACACACACACCTATTTTTCAACTCCATTTTGTTCTTGATCAATAGTAGAGAAACCCCCAACTCTCCCTCTTTCACATCCTCCCTCCTAGCCCTCCTCTTTGGAGGAAGTGCAACTCTATCCTCCACTCTTCCTATTCTATAATATCTTACTCCACCAAGTCAATAAATCATTGTAGCACCTCAATAATTTGTAAATACATCATGATCTCTCTCATGGTTATTTTAATGATCATTAAATCATCTTCGACAAGTGTCGCAATTCGTGATGGTTAGCCAACGTCTTTCCTCCCCTTAAAAGGTGTGTAAGAAATCAAGTAAGTGTTCTACTCTCAATTTACCATTGGTTTGTTTCTCCACACTTATTCAACAATTCTAAAGAAATTTATCACTCCAATTCTCTTTGCTTCATAACATATGCATGTGTATACCTCTCATGGTGATTTTAATTGTCATGGCATTGCATAGATGGAGATGAGCTCTCTATGCAAGGTGTGTTAGTTTGTTCTAGGTGATCCCCTTGTGTTTTTTGAGAGGCAAGTCTTGTGCACATGATCTTTGATGAGCGCTTGAGAGAGGAGGAGTTTGGATATATCATGGGTCTTATTATGGGAGAAGGTGAAAGTAATTCCACAAATTGCATATTTACACTTGGTGCATGGCATTGGGTTCCATAATCTTTCATGGAGTCAAGTGTCCAAAGTGTACATAGTAAGGGGCTCTCAAAGTGCATTGCTTTTGTGGGTGTGTGCAAGTGTATCTGGTTGGTTTCTTTCTCCACTCCCAAAAAAAGGTGGTGCCCCAAGTTGTGTGCGTACTTCTCTACGAACATTTTGTGAGGGTTGGCTCATTGGTTTGGGTTTAGAGGCCTCATTTCAAAAAGCTCGCTCTCATAAAAGTGGTGCCCCCAATGAGGATCATATTTCCAAGTTACCTTCAATTTTTAGTGATGAATAATGGAGCTCCCATTTATCCATTTCATTTATGCACAACACATTAGAGTAAATGCTCACGTACATAGAAAAGTCTTTTTCCAACAACGCATTGTTTTATGTTTGGTGCAGAAAGACCTAGAGAAATACTGGCATCACCCAATCCAATCGTACTTCCAATCATCAATTATGAAACTTCTTTTGATGTTCACATTTCCATTTTGTTTTAAAAACAGGAACAAGGAGTGGTGAAGGGGTACTCAAGGGCCATATGAAGGAACGAGGTCTTCAAACCAACAATGAGGAGTAGCACATAAATCAAGATTAAAAAAATAAACCTTTTAGGCCTATTGCTCGACAATCCATTCATATAATCATTGCAACCAAGTTTAGGTTTCAATCTATCATAAGAAGGATATTTGGATCCACTCGCCTCAATGAAATAAATGCTTCAATTAATCCATTTATTCTACCTATGATAAAGTACAAATTAACAATGGATGTGTACATCTTCATTTCAATGTAATCAGATTTATAGTGTCAACAATCTTGTGCTTCTCGTAAGAGAAAATTTTCTTGAAAAATAATCAAAAAGTCTACACAAAATGTCAAGTGCTTTTCCACGTTTTATGCAAGAAGTGGGGAAGATGCGCAAGAGTTTCTTAACAGCTTGGAGATGGCACATTTCATATCCGGAAGAGATGAAGAGGAAGTGAACTTACGAGCCTTCCCGCATGTTCTCAAAGCAGAAGCTAAAGCATGTTATGAGACCTTACAACCTCAAATCATGTCCAACTGGGAGAGATTGCGAGCAAGCTTCCTCTCCAAGTTCGGGCAAGGTGATACTTCAGAAGGATTATGGAAATGTCTTATTGGACATAAGCAGGTATCACTTGAAGACTATCCCTCTTATGAAGCAACCTTTGTCAATCTATGGGGTAGGTGGGAGGCTAAACTAGAAAATCATGGTGGTGCACCTAACTTTCTAAAAAAAGAAAGATTCATGGTTGGTTTGTATCCACTTTTAAAGGCTAAAGTAGAGCTAAAATTCCCATCCACCTTTGAAGAAGCACGTGAGGTAGCCATCATCAAGTTTAGAAAACTACACTTCCACGCACATAGAGCAAGGGGTTTGAATAAAGTGGGTGAGAGGGAGTCTTCACAAACCATGGAAGCACCAATTAGGGCCCCTCTTTCACAATCTTCACAAATAGGAGATAGCTCTCAACAAGAGGTTTTACAAAGGCTAACTCAACAGCTTGAGAACCTCACTCTGAATCTAGTACAGGGCCTACCTCAACAATGACAACCAAGACAAGGGAATTAGAAGATCAACGACGACAAGCTCAAGAGTTGCGATGTTGGAATTGCAATGAAATGGGCCACAGCATGTACAATTGTCCATATCCAAGGTGACTCCCGAGAGACATATACCCCCCTAGACCGCCTTTTCTCATTATGCAACAAGAACTTGTTCAAGGCCTACAAATCCTTTGTCGACCACCACCACCAGCAAATATACCCCCTGTCCCACATGAGGAGGAAGAAAGAGGAGTCAACATCATCAAGCTAGAAGAGGTAATGGATGAGCATACTCTAAACTTTGATGTTATGCCGGCAGAAAAACGCACAAGAGCACATGATAAGGATGAAGACATGAGAAGTGAAGGAACAAATTCAGCTAGAAGGGACAAGAAGAAGAAGTCAAAGATGGAATAAGCTGAGAGTAGCAGGAATAAAAGATCAAGGCGAAGGGAAATTGGTATCAAAGACTTCCCATTGCGAAAGGAGCTAGAGCCCTACAAAATCTTGGAGGATTTACAAACCCGAAAGCCAAACATTTCATGGCCACAACTTCTACACCTATCAGCCAAAGTAAGAAGGCAGTGGCCAAAGTTGGTAAGTACAAGAATTCCAAAGAAGAAAGAAAATGTATACATTAAGGTTGTGGCCCCAAAGCTACAAAAAGATGTGGAACCCATTGTGGATGCTTACATAAGGGGTAAAAGGGTGTCTAATGTATATGTTGATGGTGGAGACCAAATGTGTGTGATCATGAAAAAATCAATGAATAGGTTAGGGCTTGAAATTAAAAAGTCCTTTTATTGTCAAGCTAGGCTAGCCAACAACTCAAATGTGAAGTGCTTGTGGATCATCGAAAATGTAACATAAATGCACGAGTGGATATGTATGTCATGGCAGCTAAGGGGGAGGGCTACCACATCATCCTAGGGAGGCCTTGGCTCATTGCTATGAATGCATATCAAAAATGGGGAAGTGGTTGATTGATTCTTAAGAATGTTCAACCGATGGTGTATGACTGGCGAGAAGAAAAGAAACTAGATATCAACTATGAAACCACGGTAGATGAAGAGAGAAAGGAGAGTCCTTACTCAAGTGATGAGGAAGCGTCAACCAGTGCATCAAGCAGTGAAGAGGAGTCTCCTTTGGAGGTAATGGGAATTGTATTTAACACCAACATCCAAGATGTTTCCATAGAAGAAAAGTGAATAGACAATCACATAGGAGGGGATGAAAGATACCACCACCTCAAAGAAGGATTTGAGAAGATTCTTGCAAAAGATCTTACTTGTGAGGAGAAGAGGTCCTACATCAATATGTTAAGGAGGTCTCCTAAGTTGTTTATCACTGACTACTCACAAATAAAAGGTGTAGATGTAATAGAGCATCAAATTGAATTGAAACCAGGGACCAAACCCGTAGCTCAAAAGTTAAGATGACAAGGATCTGTGCAATGAAAGGCTCTCCTACAAGAAGTGAATCGGCTCTTGAAGGCTGGCTTCATCTATCCAGTATCCAATTCCGAATGGGTATCACCTATCGTAGTCACTCCCAAGAAGAATGGTAAGTGGAGGGTCTGCGTGGATTAAAAACCCCTCAATGCTGCAACAAAGAGATACCACTTCCCTCTGCCTTTCCAAGATGAAATTTTGAATGAAGTAGCAGGTCATGAATGCTACACTGTGTGTGATGGGTATTCGGGACATTTTCAAATTAGAATAGCAGAAGAAGACCAACCAAAAACCACTTTCATCACACCTTGGGGATGTTTTTCATTTAGAGTAATGCCTTTTGGGCTCACCAATGCTCCTAGCACCTTCATGAGATTCACAATCTTTGTATTTCAACCATTCTTTGGAAAATCTATAAGAGTCTTTATGGATGATTTCTGTATTTATAGTTGTAGATCACTTCACTGCCAAAAGGTTGAAGACGGGCTTACGAGGCTCCATCAATTTTGGGGACAACTCAAACCAGAGAAGTGTCATATTGGTGAATCTCAAGTGGTTTTTCTAGGCCATGTGGTTTCTTCACAAGGTATTCAAGTGGATCCCTCTAAAGTAGAGGCCCTTTTGTGATTATCTCCACCAACAACAACTAAGGAACTAATGACCTTCAACCACAAACTGAGGTATATGTCTCGCTTCAAGTGGATCCCTCTAAAGTAGAGGCCCTTTTGTGATTATCTCCACCAACAACAACTAAGGAACTAATGACATTCAAACACAAAGTGAGGTATATGTCTCGCTTCATCCATCTTCTAGCAGAAGCCATCACCCCTTTGCATAGGTTGGGAGAGCAATCCCAAGGCTACCCATGTTGCTTAACTGGCTCCATGCTTGAGGTGCTTGACTTGGTGCATGATTAAGGTGCTTGAGGTGCCTTGAGAAGCTTGCCTGAGATGCTTGTGGGAACACCCCCTACTTCAAGTGCTTAGTCATTCTTAATGACTAAGGGGCTTGCTCATCCAAAGTCAAAAAGATCCCTACAAGGAGGGGGGCGAGCCTACAAGGGGGGGGGGATGAGAGAGAACACACACACACACACAAGGGAAGCCCCAGTTTGAAGAGGCAGCAAGGACACTTGTCAAGTTCCTCCTCATGTTTCCCTCATGGTGTGCCTGAAACCTATTGGTTGGCCACCCAAGGGGTCCAATGATAATTTAGGATATTTAATTAATTGATTTTGCATTTATCAAGTCCTCTCTCTCAAAGGGGAAAGGGGGACACTTGCCCCAAGGCTACCCATGTTTCTTGTAATGGCTCCTGCTTGTGATTGGCTAGGCTTGGAGGGGTCCAATGAGCTTCAACCATGAGTTACAAGGGGGGGTCGACCCAAGCAAGCTAGGGGGGTGATTAGGGGGGTATACTCACCCACACACACTCACAAACACTCTCATTGTGTACTATGCAAAGTGCAAGAGCTCCCTCTCTTTCTCCAAGCAAGTAGAGGTTGAGAGCCTACACCAACACTCTTGGCTATGGAGTGCAAATCCATCCAAGAGCCATGCTTCCATGATTGAGCTTTCCATCTATTTCTTCTTCATTACTATGCTATTATGTATGCTAGCACAAGAGTTATGATAAGTGAGGAACTAGCTCTTTCTCGTATGAAATGTTTCTTCTTCCTCTTCCCTACCCTCATTCCCTGCTAGCTCTCTCCACCTTCGAAGGTGTTTGAGGTCTTGGTATAGTTAAAGCTTTCTTCAAGTTTAGGTTATGCTATGATGGTGATGCATGAAGCTTTCCATCTTCATTGCTTCACCTAGGTCACAAGGAACACAAAGAATGTATTGTAACAAGTCTCTCTTTATGGGAGAAATCATAATACAAATGCCTATTGGAGGGGGGACCGGCTCCACATAAATCCGGTCCTCAATTGTTGTCATGTTCTCTAAATTCTCTCTCTTGCAAAAGTATTGTCCGGATTTATGTGGAGAAATCATAATACAAATGCCTATTGGAGGGGGGACCGGCTCCACATAAATCCGGTCCTCAACTGTTGTCATGTTCTCTAAATTCTCTCTCTTGCAAAAGTATTGTCCATGCCAAGTTAACTAATTGCTATAATTATGTTGCTATCTTCAATTATGTCTACCCGCTATGCTCAAAAAATCATTTCTTGAAAGTACTCTCATTAAATTCCGCTACTCTCAAATTGAATAGGCAAATTCCATTACATAGGTTGGCAAAGCAATCTACATTTTAATGGAGGGAACATGAAAAATGTTTTGAGAAAGTGAAGGGCATGCTTTGGTCTCTCTCAACGATAATGCCACCAGATCCAAAGGAGACCTACTATGTCACTCCAGGTGTAGGTTCGGAAGCAATTGGTGTTGTTTTGATGCAAAAAGATCCTAAAACATCATACATGAGGCCGATCTATTTTGCAAGCAAGGTGATGACTTTTGCAAAGAGGGGATAAACTGAAATGGAGAAAAAGGTATTTGCAATCTTGTTTGCTGTAAGGAAGTTTCAATCGTATCTTCTTCCCGTTCCATTTGTTTTTCTCACCTTGGAGCACAATCTACCATATGTAGTACAACACATGAGCCTCTGATCTAGAATAGCAAAGTGGGTGCTTAAACTCCAGGAATTTGAATACACTTTCCTTGTAGAAGATAGCACAAGAGCAGGACTTACAGACATTCTCACCTACAAAGTGAGAGGAAGGCTCAAAACAATTGAAAGAGAAGAAGATTGATAATGCCCATACTTTGTGCTTTGACGGAGCTTGTCAATGTCAACATGACAAAGAAAAACGAGAATCATCATTTTGAACCCACAAAAGGAGGGTAATGGTTAAAAAAGGTATCACTCTACCCAATGTCCACTCCAACAATGAGGCTAAGTATGTTGCTCTAACCCTTGGGTTAGAAGAATTCAAAGAATTAGGCATGCAAAGAATTATTATAAAAGGTGATTCTTTGCTAGTGGTCAAGAAAATCCAAGGGACTTGGAGGTGCAATAATCGTACATTGTTTGAGTGTCTTAGTAGTGTAAGAGCTTTGATGAAGGGTTTAAAGCAACACAGGTACAACACATTGTGAGAACTCATAACAAGGAAGCAGACTTTCTTGCAAATGAAAAGCTTCAAATGACGGTAGGAGGTGTGAAACTTTATGAAACCAAATATCAAGGTCAAGAGGAGCTAAAAGACATTATTTTCTTCCTACAAGCAGGTGAGAGTCCCAACCACTTAGATAAGGTGCAAAGACATAGACTAGTTAAGAAGGCCACACATTTCCACTTGATTGGGGATGACTTATATCACAAAGGGAAAGATTTGGTCTTAAGGAGAGTACAGGTGTGCAGGAGATAGAGAAAATTCTTCTTTCATGTCATGATGATGGCTGTG
This sequence comes from Adiantum capillus-veneris, assembly GCF_014529385.1. Lineage (NCBI taxonomy): Eukaryota > Viridiplantae > Streptophyta > Polypodiopsida > Polypodiales > Pteridaceae > Adiantum > Adiantum capillus-veneris. The sequence continues at coordinate 29,059,164 of NC_140956.1, read as the reverse complement.
GGTGGTCACTTTTAAGAAGATATTACAAGTAGGAAGATTTCACAAGTAGGGTATATAAGCTAAAACCTAAGGCTTTGTAAAGGACAAATTACGTTATCTCAATTAATATACAGTCGTGGATTCTGCAGTACACAGTAGTGAGCTTCACGCACACACACCGTCGCACACACTAATCACATTGCAGATATGAGAGTAGGAGCGTGTTAGCATCGAGGAGCTCTCCGCGTCGACGCAAGCAATGCAAGCCGAGGACCACATCGCGAGCCCACCTGCTACGAGCTATATTTGGTCGTAAGTACCTCAAACGACATCCATTCTGAATGATAGAGTAGTCGTTAGAATCAGGGCGAGAAGCTCTTCGTGTTGCTGTCTTTGTAGATCAGTTTCGGACACTTTGGAAATTGCTGTTTTGTGTCTATCGCGACAGCGATTAGAAGTCTTACAGTTATGGTTTTCAGGGTTTAGGTGTTTGGCCACATAGGATATGTCCTTGTGAGTCTTACCCTCCAATTTTGAGTCATTCTGATATGATTTGAGACTGTTTCGAGCTTGTAGTGTTTCGTAGGATGCATTGTCTGTTTCTTTGCTTTATGGTAGTGTTGTGGTAGGATTAGTGACTGTAGAGTGTTGTTCGTGTCTAGCTCAGGGTTGACAACCCAGAGATTGCCTCCATGCCCTAGTCGGGTCAGCTACGTCCTTGGATTGACAGTTTGTTGGTCTGTGTTCTCGCTGTGCTCCATCGTCCGTCGCGGCGTACCCGCTAACATTGGCACCGCTGCCGAGGACGAAGCGCCTAAACTAGCGTAGACCGCATCACTCGTGTTTGATAGTATAGCGTTTCTCTAGAGTTTTCTAGAGTGTTGTCACCATTTGCCTTCTTAGTGGGAAGTTAGAGAGCGGATCTCTTGACTGAGGGATAGCCAGGGAGCCTCCGTCTCGCCGAGGTGGTCCACCATGAGGTTGAGGTATGGTTATATTCTTTTGTTGTGTATTTAGATTAGGTTTTATGGTTGTGAAGAACTCGAAAGAAAAAAAAAACGCAAAGAAAAACGCAAAAGGTAAGTAGGAGGCTGTTTGCTTGCCATAAAGCAAAAACAACCATTCAACCATCCAAAGTAGGACTTTAGGTAGTGTAGGACATCTAATGTTTATCTAGAGCAATTTTGACATGAAAATGTGCTTGAAAACACAAAAGGCGGAATTGTGATGATTTTGGTAAAAGTGCTCTAAAATGGTCGTTTGAAAGCCGATTTGAGTGCTTGTTTTTGCATTGGAGACCTTAAGGTAGGGGGAAAACACGGATTTGGTCCAATCCCAAAAAAAAAAAAACCCTTAAAAAACCCAAAAAGAAAAAATCTGAAACCAAATCTGCAATTTTCAACAAAAAAAAAAGTTTGACCTCAAGACCTTGTTTTGCATATGCTCTAGAGCTTGTATGTGAAATTTCAAAGCATTTGCATCAGTGCTTGTGCATCTAAGTGGGAATTTGTTTTCCCTGAGTGCAAGGAAGTGAACTGTGAAATACTTGAATCCAAAGGAAAAGAAGTCCAAATTGAATGAAACTTTGGGGATAGGCTTTTAAGGGCATTGGGAACCAAACTATCCAAAAACAGAGAAAAAAATACTTTCCAGTGGCTCTCTGCCTAGTCTATCGCGATAGACTGATGAATTGGAGATAGACTCACAATCAGGCAAAACCCCTCATACCACAGGTAAAACACATCAATACAAGGCTGCTCCCAAAAATTGAGTGTACTTGGACACCTGCTTGACCACTAAACCTCAAGTCTGGTGTTTAGAGTCTAAGTTCAGAGACACAGTGGTAAAAAGACCTTGACCAATAGTCCAAACATTGTACAACTTTGTGTATTCACTATACAGAGGATAAGGAAACTAGTTGTGAAGAGAACTTTGTAAAAAGACCAAAACTGGGAAACTTTATGAGCCTATCGCGATAGGTTGGGGATATTTAGCTATGGATCTTATTTTGCAAATCCCTCCTAGGGATAGCTTAAGCAGAGCCTACATAGCATACACACCAAATTTCAAGGTGTTTGGATCACTAAAAGTGAATCTAAAGCCCAGATAGAGATTCAGGTTCTCACAAAAACACTAAAAATGGCCCAAAACACAAACCAAGTGTCCAAATTGCATGAAATTTGAGGGATAGGCACAAGAGAGTAAAAGGAATCTAAAAGTGAAGTCACAATTTTGAGTTGAATTTTCCTGCACAACCTGCTGTGTCTATCGCGATAGACTCATGACATTTTGAGTAGGACAGTTTTTGGAAATTGTGACTTGATAGCTTGAATCCACTCCTCACCTAGACCTTAACCATCATTTCAAATTTGAAATTGGACATCAAGAAGACCACTAAACCTCAAGTATGGTGTTTTGAGTCAGACTTCAGAGACAAATTGGGTAAAGGGACTCGACCAAATTTCCAAACCTTAAGAAACTTGGTATACATGATCTGCAAAGGGTAGGGAATACATCTGTGAAGAGAAAATTTGAAAAAAATATCATTTTAGCATACTTGGTGAGTCTATCGCGATAGACTAAGAACCCAGTGATAGAAACTAATTTTTTCAAAAACCTCTGTGGCATAGCTTGGAAAGGTGCTATCAAGGACACATAAAAATTTTGAAGTCATTTGGACATCAGAAAGTGGGTCTAAGACCATTTGAGAGGATTCAACTTGTAGAAAACACCAGATCTGGTCTAACTGACAAAGTAAAAGTCCAAACCACTTGAAAATTGGTAGGAGGACTAAGGAGAGGTGTTGGAACACAATGGTATAGTCAAAGTTCAATTTTGACCTATAAAAGGGGTACTTGCTGAGTCTATCACGATAGACTCAAAGTAGGGCCAAAGAAATTGAAATTTTCAAACCCTCTGGAGCATAGCTTGTTTAGCCTCTCAGGAGGTTACACACAAAATTTGGTGCATTTTGGACATTGGGAAGTCATCCTAAGTCTATTTTCTAGTGAGATCAGATAGACTCAGAATTCTAGAGTTGGAGTTAGAGACCTAAGAAAAACTCCAAAACAAGTGGAAATTGGTGAGCAAAGGTGTACAGAGCATAGGGAACACAGTGGTGAAGAGAAATCTAGAAATTTTTCAAAACTAAAGAACTTGCTGAGTCTATCGCGATAGACTAGGGTTTTTTCACAAAAATTGAAATTTTTGAAAATTGACCTTAGGGCCTTGTTCTACATGTTGTTGTGAGCCTATGGTTAAAATTTGAGTAAATTTGGAGTATTGTAAGTGCATCTAAGAGGTTACTTCATAAGATCAGAAAAGAAACTGTTGTTTGATGCAAGTTACAAAGGAAAAGTATTCCAAATTGCTTGAAACTTGGTGAGTAGTATCTCAAGAGAAGGGGGAACTCAAATCTGTAAAAACAGTTGAAAAATTGTATCCCAGTAACACTCTGGTGAGTCTATCGCGATAGACCCAGAAATTCATTGTAGAAAAATCAAAATTCAAATCTGACTTCATATTTGGGTTCAGAAGGCCCATTATACCCTGTACACAAAGTTTGAGTGCATTTGGACATCTGCAAGGGGTACTTGGTGAGTTTATCGCGATAGACAACTGAGGAAAAAATTTTGATTTTTTTTTTGAAACCAAGTATACCACTGGGTTTATCATTGCCTAAGGAGTGCACACACCAATTTTGAGCTCAAACTGATCACTTGCAAAAACATCAGATAGAGCAACTTTCCAAATTACATCTCACTGTTATGGTCATAAGTTTCACATACGGACTCCGATTCCAAAACTTTTTTTTATCAAAACGTAGCTTGAGAGCAGCACTACAGATCTTAGAGTAAATTGACCAAAATGGTTGCCAATGACATACATTTTGGTCAGTTTTGAAAAAAAACGTTGTTTAAGGCCTCAAAATGCATCCCGAAGTCAGGGGTGTCTAAAACCGACAATTTGAGAGAATTGTGAGAAAACGCTCATGGTTTTGGACATAGTTTTGGATTTTCCTTGGCCAAAACACTTGAACACACTGAGAGAGGTATTACTACAGCAAGCTAGATCTGTTAAGCCTAGAAGTCATGTCTACATCAGACTCAGACTCATCTTATACAAGCACATGGATTGCAGGGATATATGAGCACCCGCCCAGAATAGATCTTCCAAACCTACAATACATAAAGACCAATTTTGTGGAGAGAGTTTGGAGGAATAACCATGAAAGTGAAGGACTATATAGGTATATTAATGGAAATCAATTCAACCTTTACAGTTGCTTAGAGCCTTACCCAGATGAGCTAACAGAATACAAGCTCTTATATGTCTATACATACGAGGTCGACCGACAATGGACATCTTGATTTGTTGACAAGTATGGACGAGAATATAGAGCTGTAGAAAGAACAAATCCGCGAACCAAATTAGATATGAGTGGATATTTGGTCAATGAAGGACCTCAGATACATCCACCAAACGTAGGAACCTCTATGAGAATTCCAAAGAGGGGACCACCACCTGGATTTCCTCCTAGAGCGATAACGAGAGATGAAACGATACCAGAGAGGAGTATGTTCCATACTTTTCACCCCAAAGTATAAGACCATCTCAGCTAAGAAAATGGGTAAATAGAAAGTACAATGGCTTAGGAGACCCATACGCCCATGTCTCGGCTTTCAAGCAAGTCCTACGAGTAGAACGAGTAGAGGACTTCCACACGTAGTATGAGGGTTTTGGACTTACATTGGAGGACAATGCACAAGCATGGTTTGAACTATTGAACCGGAGAGAGTTCACAACCATTGAGAAAATGTTGGATGAATTTGTTCAAGAATTCACCGAGAGGGGCATAAAACATAACACCCTTCCTAAGATTCAGGAATTTAAACAAGGCGAAACAAAAACATTGCAACATGCAATACTGCGTTTCAAGAAATATGTTGCTAGATGTCCTACCCAAGAGTTACCCATGCCAGAACGTCAGATCCTATGCTTCATCAGAGGGCTTAGGAATGAGAATCTCCAAAAGGACCTATACGTGAAAAGATACCAAACCTTGGAAGAGGTGACCAAAGTGGCGGTTGACCTAGTTGACAATTTCGAATTCTATGACGATGGTCAGAAGAAGATGAATGATGCGAATGAGAAAAAGAAAACCTATGATCTTGAGGATCAAAGAGGGAATCTAGGACAAAACCAAGTAAATGTTGAGGAGAAAATCATAGAGAATGTGATGCAACACATCAACCACTTTGACAGAGTACCAGCCTATAGAACTCCTCAACAACGAAGGTGCATGGCATGTGGAGGGGACCATCCGACACAACATTGTCCTGACTATAGACCTAAGACTCCACCAGGGTTTGAGCACGTTATGTCTGAACCTCCTAGATATCATCCTGTAGCGGAACAAGTGTTCTTAAGTGAAAGACCCATAGCTACTAGAAATGCATATGTGAGTCATGAGCTTCAAATAGAAAGAAATGTGGTAGATCAGAGGTCACTTCAAGGTCAATATCAAGTATTGCCACAACAACCAATACGTCCATGTGACAGATGTGGTAGTAGTGATCACTTGATTAAGGATTGTCCACACCATGATATCATGATAAATGTATATTGTAATGAGTGTGCAATCACACATATGATTTTGGATTGTCCTAAGAATCCAAGAAAGAAAGGTAAAATGCAACCACATGTTACCTTTCCTTCTACCATCAAATCAGAGAAAGAACGAGCCGCAACAAAGGAGAGAGACGACAACAACAACAGAGCAAGAAGCAATTGCAAAAGAACAGGTGCTTAAACAACAAGAAGATGAAAGTAAGCAAGTTACTCCAGTAAACGTTGTCACAAGAGCACAAGCAAAAGTGCAAGAGCAGAAGCCTACAGATGGAGAGACTGGTAAGAGTTCCAAAAGCCGTAGAAACTCTAGACGAGCAAGAAGGACTAGAATGAAAGCGAGACTAGAAAGGGAAAAAGAGAAGAAAAGGTTGTTACAGCTGAGTTGGAAACAACTCAAGAGCAACAGACACAGCAAAGGGAAGTTGAAACCCTTAAACCAGCTGAAGCACCCAAGAGTGCTAGTTCAGGAGGATCTATCCTAGTGGACAAAGTGAATGAGCCTTTAGACGCGATTTTACAGGCTTATGAGGCTAGATTGGCAAATAGACAGACCTTAGAACAAAGATGGATGACTTATCCTTATCCTGAACTAGAGAAGCAGAGGCTAGAAATGTGTAAGCAGCTCATTGAAACTGCTAAAGCATTGCTAGAACCACCTCCACCAGAACTGAAGGATAGGATAGTCACCCCAGTGCACAAATACGAGAGCATTAAAGTAGACGAATTGCCTAGAGAAGAGGTGGATCATAGGGAAGAACCACTGCCAAGGTCGCAAGACTCAAGGGTAGTCCAAAATACAACAGATGAATCAATGAGGGATTTCCCACCTTATGTTCCTATAGTTGAGGAGCAGTGGCCAGAGGAGTTATGGAAGGCTATCCGAGATGCCCAAAAAAGAGAAGAGGATGCTGGACCAGCACCATTTCCTGAAATCACATTAGATAGACCACAAATGAGTGTTGATGTGAGGTCATATTATGGTGACGTAGGATCGGTAGCCTCCGAAGACAGTAGACCTGCATAGTTAAGAACTTTGCCATAGATACATGGGAGATTTTGAGGCAAAGTCTGAGATTGTGAGAGTTCCATCACAGAGGCTAGGAGGGACAAAAGAATTGGACACAAAAAATTTGACTGACTTGCTATCCACGCCAGTGAAGTGCACAATTACGTTGGCAAAACTTTTAAAAATCAGGCCAAGTATGTGGACGGATATAGGAAAATGCTTGGAAAAAATTGGGATCAAAAGCCCGTTAAGGTTCGTGGAAAAAGAGCTAGATGAGATCGAGAAGCCTAGATCAAATGTAAGACCGGTACCTCTGAACAAAGTAGGAGAGTACTATGAAGGAGAAGATGGTAATGCCACTTTGCCTGTCAAGTATAATGGGATTGAAATGAAAGCTATACTTGACAGCGGAGCAGGAATTGCCATAGCAACAAAACGAATATGGGAGAAATGGGGTAGGCCCGCCTTTAGAACAACCAGAATAAAATTAAAGTTAGCGGATGGGCATGTGGAAAGACCCATGGGATTGCTAGAAGCGATAGTGGTGTCTTCTTGTGGTATAGAGTATCCGCATACTTTTGCCATAGTTGACTTTGGCAAGAAAAATAACTATGAAATCATCCTTGGAAGACCATTCATGAGACAACTCAAGATGGTACAAGATTGGGGTTATGATTATCTATACTTGAGACATGCTGAAACCACAACACGTGTACATATGAGAAATCATAGTTACCAAGATGTAACTAGAACGCCTGTGGAAGATTTTGATTCTGCAACACAAATGGATCAACAGACCATCCGTGGATGGGTAAAAAGAAAGAAATCTGGATGTACGGAGCATCGGAGTGTAGTGACTTTGGGAGAAATGAGAATGCCTTAGAGAGGGTCTTAGAAGATGATGCTTACATAAGAGAACCTTTTCCGAAAGAGGCGTTAGAACCGCTAGAGTGGACTCAGATATTGGCTACTTTGGATGTCTGTGTTAATGAGACCACACCAAAAAAAAATTGCGATGAGAATGGGTATGACATAGTCCCCTACTACATGCTAAGGGTTATGTGTGAGATAGATGAAGAATCTGAGTATGAGTTCGAAACGGGGTTATCAGCTATGGGGATAGCACAAAACCAGATACCTAGCCCGAATACTGGTCATATAGAAATAGGTGCTCTTTGCAATCAGTGTGCGATAACACACTTGATTACAAATTGTCCAACTTGAATGCATAGTACAAAGGAGGAGCCACAAGTCAACAAAGCAAAGTTGTAGGAAGAAGGGCTAAGATCCAAAGAAGATGCTTCAGGTCCAGCACCTACAAACGAGCAATATGAAGACTTGGAATCAATCAAAGAAGAGGTGCAGCAATTGACAGGAAGTTCAGACACTATTGGTGACATTTCAACAGTTGAGCCGAGGAAGAAGAGCCTATGACTCTACAAGAACCAAATGCTGATTTTGTCTCTCCAAAAGACATATCAGAGGAAATGGTGGTCAAGCAGGATCTAGAACACACAGATGAACTCACAAGTGTGAACAATGAAGAAGAAGACAACAAGGAGTCCAGGCCAAAGATTGCTCAAGTCACTCAAGAGAACACAGGCAATCTAGTACCAAAGAAGATCAACTTTTTGCTAAGTGCACAAGACGGAGTCAAGATGAATTTTATGGCAGAAATTGATACAAATTCCACGACTAATGTCATGTCATATGGCATGTGGTTACTTCTAGGTAAGCCAAAGCTTTATGATATTCAATTAAAGGTAAATCTCTCACCCGAAGTAGATGTTATAAGTATGGGGATTGCAAAAGCTACTCTCCAACTACACTCACAGAATGTCAAAGAAAAAATCTTGGTGGTAGATTCTCGACAAATGGGAACACACTTGATTTTGTCCAAGCCATGGGCACAAGTCTTTGAAGATGAGCCTGAATCTTCAACAATGGTCATCACGACAAGCTATCAAGTGGCAACAGAGATCAAGCCTACAACAGTTCAAAGATTCTTGGCTACTGAAAAAGGCAAAGCTAAAGTAAGCCCACAGTCTCTAGCCCAGCCAATGTAAGTGCAAGACAAAGCCTCTACCTCAAAAGCCAAACCATCAACAAAACAATGGAAACCCAAGCAAAAAGTCTATCAACCGAAGTTTCCATCGCCCAAAAGTCTCCAAAGGAAGTCAAAACAGGTCAACCAAGTGCTAGTATCCAAGGCACAGATTAAAGTTAATGATCCAATTTGGATACAATCACAGGAACAACCTCAACAAGCAAAGGTAACAGGATGGATCACATCAAGCGAGTCAATTAATGCACAAGGCTACAAGAAAGAAAATTCATATGTTTGGGTCAACAAGCCCAAGATTAGCCTGGCGATATCCATCCCATGACAACCACTCAGACAGGAATCAACAAAGCCATCAATGTCAATCACATAACTCAACTAAGAGGAAGGACAGGTACAAAAAGCAAAAGAGAAGGTCTTCCACTGGACAAACCATATGACAAGTCTAGGTAATGAAATCAGAATTCTACCAGACTACCCAACAAAGTCAAGTGAAGATCTCACCTCCAAGCAAGTCCAAAGATTCATTCCAGTCGAGTTACTCGAAGAACAAGGATTCTATGAGGGTAACTTTCAAATCTGGTTACCTAAGGTAGTAGCTTATCAAGGAATCACCCAGGAAAAGCAAGAAACATCAAGAAATCAAGGGCAGCCACACGCTACACCCAAGAGTACTACAACCTATAGATGGATCCCTTGTCAATTACTACAAGAGCAAGGCTTTTACAAAAGCAACAGCCATATTTGGAAGTTAAAGACAAGGTACCATCAAGTCAAAGAAGAAACAAGGCAAGTGGCAAAGGAGATCACACCAGGCCCAAGAACAATGTGGGTTCCAAAATCCGCGATTGAGGCTCAACAACAAGAAAGATACACAACTCCTTACGGCCTCTTAACAACAAAAAGAAAGCAACGGTAAATGCGGAGGTCACAATTTTGAAGAACACTATCTCGAAGAAGAAGACTTCATCAACCATTGCTTCAACATCAATACATGTCTCATCAAGCGACCACAATTTGCTACCAAGGAATGAAGAGCAGATATATGCTAATGTATTGGACAACATGGCATCTCAAACAGAAACTAACGAGAAAGGCCTAAACATCAAAAGCATATGGAATTGGATTTCAGGCCGTGATCAGCTAAGTCCAAGTCGCCATTAAACTCACATGGCATAAGAGTCTAGAGTCGGGCAGCTAAGCCACTAAATGAGCAAAGTGTCAGACCCAAGCTTCAAGTTAATATTTTTCTGTGGTCTATGAGTCTAGCTAATAGGTATAAGCTCAAGTTGGAGAGTTGAGCATACATAAAATCATGTCGCTCATGCTGGAAGAGGTGAGCATAAGAGTCAAAGTCCATATAATATATAAGGTGGAGAAGGCGGAGTAGTCCAAAACAAAAACACTCACGCACTTGACACAGTGAGGAAGAGTGGAGAAACCTCGACAACAAAAACCCTTCTATGAGTAGTGAAAGCTTTTGAAGCACTCATGCTATATGTTTTGCTCGCTACACTAACTCCATGAAGAACCCATCAATACTCTTCTCTCGCACCGCATCTTGTTTAACATGCATAACTCTGTGCAAGCATATAGATGTCCCATCATTGGACATATGCATTAGGCACTCTTTTTTATTCCACTCATGCACTTACACAAACAAATGATGATGACCAAGCAGAAACAAGTTTTATAAGCCTTTGCTCAACAGCAATGACTCTGACTTCAAGCTACTAACACTTATCCATGTATATCAAGTCCATACTAGTAGCCATATGGCCATATGTACTTTAACTCAGCATAACTCTATAACATCAGAACCTAAGTACATATAGCCTCGCATTTAATTATGACTAAAGACATTTTTTCCCACTGGTTTTTTCCCTTTAGTCTTATCCAGGTATCTAAGACCTTCATTTTGTATATACGCTACATTTTACTTTTACTCTTTTATTTTTATAACAACAAAAACAAGAAGAACCACGATATCCCCACACTACTAATTGAAAATCTACTGACAAGTCAAAAGGGAGAGGCCAAAAAACAGTTTGACAAAGCTTCAAGTCAACTTACAGGTACAACTGCCAGATAACAACCACAGGAAAAGCAAATACTAGAGCTACAATGACAATGACCTGCTTCACCAACAAGTCGATACAACCTCATGCAATTCAAGATACAACAACCAATCGGAGGGGGAGTTTTCCAGGCTTCAGATACACTACAGGTACAACTTCAAGACAGCTTTAATATCACGCAAAGCAACCAACTGTAGAAGAGGCTGCCACAACAACTTCAACCAACACCAAGACATCAAGAACTCTTCAAGGCCAGCAAAGACATAGGGTCTTGTCGGGGACAACAAGAATTTGGAGGGGGAGAGTGTAGAAAGGACACCCTTTCATCAACGTTTCCACAAAGATTCCATTAAGATTCCTTAAAGATTCTATAAAGATTCCACATGAAGATGGTGATGAAGTAATGAAGATGAAGATGGATGCTGCAACATGAAGATATGAGTTCATGGACGTCATCGAATATCCGTTATTATTATTTTGAGCCATTACAGCCACTTTTGTAATGTTTACGGGAACCTCATATTTTAAATCGGCACTTGTAGTTTGGCCGCAGATGCTTGTATCATGAGTAAAGCCCACTCAGTTTCTTGTAATTAAGCTCTGTAGAAGCCTAGGGACAATTCAGGTCATTTGGCCGGACATTAGGTTTGAAGGCTTTGTATATAAGCTCAAACCTAAGGCTTTGTAAAGGACACGTTACGTTATCTCAATTAATATACAGTCGTGGATTCTGCAGCACACAGTAGTGAGCTTCACGCACACACACCGTCGTGCACACTAATCACATTGCAGATATGAGAGTAGGAGCGTGTTAGCGTCGAGGAGCTCTCCGCGTCAATGCAAGCAATGCAAGCCGAGGACCACATCGCGAGCTCGCCTGCTACGAGCTATATTTGGTCGTAAGTACCTCAAACGATATCCGTTCTGAATGATCGAGTAGTCGTTAGAATCAGGGCGAGAAGCTCTTTCGTGTTGATGTCTTTGTAGATCAGTTTCGGACACTTTGGAAATTGTTGTTTTGAGTCTATCGCGACAGCCATTAGAGATCTTACAGTTATGGTTTTCTGGGTTTAGGTGTTGGCTTGCATTCCACACCATACTATCCTCAATGCAACAGATTTTTAGAAAAAGTGAATGGAATGATAGGTAAGATCATTTCTAAGCAGGTTGTGGACTGGCCTAATGATTGGGATCACCATTTGACTGCTGCTCTTTGGGCATATAGGGCATCTTTCAAGGTATCTACCCAATTCACCCCTTTTCATCTAATTTATGGACAAGAGACACTTCTCCTCATTAAGGTAGACCTCTCAAGCTTGCGCGTTCTTGCAAGGGTGGCAAAAAAACCAAAGGAGGCTCTACATGAAAGGATTTTAGATCTCCAACGACTTGAGCTAGATAGAGAAGAGTCCATTGATCACTACATCACCCAAGCTACATGCCAAAGGGGAAAAATTAACAAGAAGCTCAAGGGGAAAGGATTGAAAGAAGGTATGTTGGTTCTTCGCTATGATAACCGACTTGATACTCGACTCAACAAAAAGTTTGTGCAAAGATGGGAGGGGCCTTTCATGGTAAAAACAAAGTTTGGGAATGGTAGTTACAGATTAGCACATCTATCAGGAAAACTCCACAAGACCAGGGTCAATGGATGGAGATTAAAGCCCTACTTTTGACATATCAATCCGTTGGTAGGAAGTCATATACCTACATCGTTGAAGATCCAAATTGGCATGGCTCAATTTGGCTTGGTAAATGCTCCACCTATTTTTAAAGCTTTGATGTGCAAAGAAGACCCATCCTTGGAATCTGAACATACCCAAGGCAACCCTCCCATCTTCCATCTATGGGACCGTGGTAATGAAAAGCAGGTCTAATGGAGTAAAAGAGTGCATGTCTCTCCTCCTAGAGATATGCATATCTCTAGGCTGGGGGGAGGGCTAATATGAGTGGCATAAAATGACAACCATCTTTTTGCAACATTTTCAGCCTACTCAATGCCCTCTTACTCATATGTGTCTAGATTTTTCTATGCTATTAAGTGATCGAGAGTAAATTCCCTCTCGTCGTTTAGCATTTGTGGCAAAATATACATCATACTCTTCCAAAAAATGTCACCTTATTCATATATTTATATTACCATCCTTTTCTATTTTGCTTTTAAATAAAATAAAGCATACAATAACCAACTATCCACCTCCAAACTTTGTTACCTCTTGTAAATTAGTAGTAGAAAAATAATATATCTATGTTCCATCCCATATAGATAAATTATCATGGAAATCAACTCTCCACTTGTCTTTACCAAAGATTATGCTCTAGATTTACAAGTCTTCTATGCCCTACATAGGTGGCCCAATATCTCTTAAGAATATCCATATAGTTTTTCTCCTTTCGGAAAAGACTCAAATTTTTTATTCTTTTCACAAGAAAATGAGATTGGGCCCTCCTATGTTTGTTTAAGAATCATACCCTTTTGAAAAAGCATGATTCCTCTTGGATGCATACAAGCAAAGGGCCCATATAAGAAGACTTGGAAGCAAAAGGTTCCCTAGCCTAGTGTGGACCTTCCAAACCGAATTCCTTGGTGCATGGGCATGAATAATAGTCTAAATTCATATCAAACATGTTGAGAAGGTCAAATTTTCCTTTTGAAGCGTGTCATTCCGAGCTACAGGTAAAAAGTTATGGTCAAAACAATGTAAATCTATCAGAATCGCAATAAAAGGGAACTGTAAATCAAGTAAATCAAGAGGGTGGGATCTTACCTTGCCCTTAATCATCTTCCATAAGAGTAATGAGTGTTCAAGGTCACTTGCATGTGATGGGACTGACCTAAAGATTCTTCTAATTCCAAGACAGACAAGTACCCCGCAAGAGCCAGCCGTAGGGCCTCATGGTGGGGCCCACATACATTATGCACCCCTATGGAGCCTTCTTGGTCTAAAATGATATTTTTTGTGAGTAAATAATCTATTTTATGTCCAATATTCAATAAGTGCTCAAAGGAAACTTAATTAGGGTTAATCACTCACCCTAATTAAGTGTAGCATAATCCCACTCTTGCACAGCTACTATAAATAGCCCCTCTTGGAGAGACTTAAGGACACACGCACCTATTTTTCAACTCCATTTTGTTCTTGATCAATAGTAGAGAAACCACCAACTCTCCCTCTTTCACATCCTCCCTCCTAGCCCTCCTCTTTGGAGGAAGTGCAACTCTATCCTCCACTCTTCCTATTCTATAATCTCGTACTCCACCAAGCCAATAAATCATTGTAGCACCCCAATAATTTTTAAATACATCATGATCTCTCTCATGGTTATTTTAATGATCATTAAATCATCTTTGACAATCAAGTGACGCAATTTGTGATGGTTAGCCAACGTCTTTCCTTCCCTTAAAAAGTGTGCAAGAAATCAAGTGTTCTACTCTCAATTTACCAGTGGTTTGTTTCTCCACACTTATTCAATTAGTCTAAAGGAATTTCTCACTCCAACTCTCTTTTGTCTCATTACATATGCATGTGGATATCTCTCATGGTGATTTTATTTGTCACGGCATTGCAGAGATGGAGATGAGCTCTCTATGAAAAATGTGTTAGTTTGTTGTAGGTGATCCCTTTGTGTTTTTTGAGATGCAAGTCTTGTGCACATGATCTTTGATGAGTGCTTGAGAGAGGAGGAGTTTGGATATATCATGGGTCTCCTTATGGGAGAAGGTGAAAGTAATTCCACAAATTGCATATTTATATTTGGTGCATGGCATTGGGTTGCATAATAGTTAATGGAGTCAAGTGTCCAAACTGCACATAGTAAGGGATTCTCAAAGTGCATTGCTTGAGTGGGTTTGTGAAAGTGTTATTTGGTTGGTTTCCTTCTCCGCTCCCAAAAGAAGGCAGTGCCCCAAGTAGTGTGCGTACTTCTCTACAAACATTTTGTGAGGGGTGGCTCATTGGTTTGGATTTAGAGGCCCCATTTCAAAAAGCTCGCTCTCACCCATGACCATCCAAATTTCCCCTACATTGGCCTTTGGACAATTGAATAAAAAATTAGGAACCTTAGCATATGGAAATCTAAATGGAGCTAAACCTTAGGTCTTTTCAGCTCCATTGAAGCACGTTTCTCTTTTGTCGACTGTCCCCCTTTGGATCCCTATTTTCCCTCCCTAACAGAGACCGGTCTGACAACTTTACCAATATTCTAGCTTTTACTCCCCTAGTACTTCCCCATATTAAATAATCAGTTTAACATGAGAAAATCATTTGGAAGTGTTCAATATTAGTTTTTATGATAGATATCCAACTCTCTTTACATCTCCTCTGAGGTATCATAGAAGGTTGTTTGAGAGTGGCCCATCTTGGCATTCAAGTCCCCTAGGAGGCTGACATCCCTAGAGAGCTCTCATATGTCTTATCTAAAATCATGTACAGTGATTTCCCCTTAGGAGATGTTGAGAGATGTGCTTGGGGGAAAATAGCATATTGCAATATAAAGTGGCCTCCTCGTCTCCGCTCCGTCCTTGACCCACATATATCTAGCATGCTCATTCCTTTGAACAATACGAATGAGAGGGTGCAACTCTTCCTTGAATTAATCTGCCACACATCTTGACCCACGTCCTCTATGCCGTGATCTCGCTTCGTGTATATAAGTGGTCTCCCATTGGTATTACATCACTCTCTAGTAAGTGTGACACTGAGAGTTTGATGTGTCTCAGAGTAGAAACTAATGTCTCTTCCCTTGAAGCTATCCTGAAATGCACCTACATCTAGCTTCATTGATCCATTACAATTTCATATTTCCATTTTAAAGTTGGTCCCATAGGTCTTGCATCATCACGTAGTGCGTCTTTCCAAGATCAACACTCTCTCCCTCTAAAGAAAGCAATTTTTTTGTTCTCCCTCGAAGCCTTGATTTATGGCATCAGCTGTTGCATGTGTGCAATTCGCACTAAAGTGAGTGACACCGGGTTAGCCGCACCGCCCTCTAGCCCCACCTGAGAATTTAAATTTCTCGGATTTCAAAGCCGAGAACTGCATGAATCAACCATTCGGGGAGCCGGAGGTAAAGGAAACCACAAAAAAAGGCAGTTTTTCCCTATTACCACTCTCACCAAACCCCAAAGGGCGCATAAAATATCAGGGACCTCTCTATCCCTATAGCAGGCCACCGTTTTCTTTTAAATCTCTCTCTTTCTCTTTCATTATTTTTCCACTCTCTCTCTCTTACCCCCCCTCTTGGCCTCACATATACCCCTCTCTCCCCTCTTGTTTTCTTCCCACTGGCAGGCCGCATTCCTATCTCTCTCTCTCTCTCACTATCTTTTCCCCCCCCGTTCCCCCCTCTCTCTCTCTCTTCTCTCTCTCTCTCTCTCTCTTTCCCTCATTGTCTCTCTCTAGCGCTCTCTCATAGGCTCGTGTAGGAGCAGGTAAAAAAACATTCTTCTCTCTCTCTCATAACACACACACCTACACACACACACACACTCCCCCTCCCATATCTCCCCCGCTCGCGTTCCCCTCCCATCCTCACTCTTGTTCTTCCTCTCTGTGTCACCATCGCCACACGTTAAAAAGCGTATATATATATATATATATATATATATATATATATATATATATATATATATATATATATATATATATATATATATATATATATATATATATATATATATATATATATATATATATATATATATATACACACACACACACACACACACACACACACACATACACACACGTTTCATAAAACATATACACACACACATTTCATAAAATAGTACCCCCCCCTCTCTCGTTCCCACACACACACCCCTACACAACCACAACCCCGTACATATGCACACATAAACGTATGCACACATATACAACACAATCACGCAGTCACCTATATACGCACACGCCTAAACAAACTCACCCATAGACACATATACACATACGTGCACACACGCATTGCACGCACGCATATACACCCACAATAAAAAGAGAAGGAATAATCAACATCGACGCCAAAGAGAAGAAATACGGCCAAGTCGCATGCCGCCAACACCAAAAGAAGAAGTGGCATCGAAGGCATGCCCCGCCGGCCGGCACCAAAAGGAGGTATAGCATCTCGGCTTCTCACAACAGATACCCAATTCCCGCAGCCCTAAACCTCACACCGACCACCTAAACCATCGACAAAACCCTTTTAAATGCCCCAAACCCCCACTCTTCGCTAATAACCTAGCCATGGCTAGTGGACTGTAAAAAAACTCTCCCCACCCCACTCGTTCCTGTCTTTATCTCTACCTCTCTCTCTCTATCTATCTCTCTTACTAGAGAGGCATCTAGACCTTCTACAGTGACTAGTGGATATTTGCAAGGACCATTGGGTAAGGACCATCTCTCAAGCCTATATAAAGAGGCCTCCGCTAAGCACAAAGGGAGACACAAGTGAAGGAGGAATAAACTAGCTCCATGCACGCTACATTGTAAGCACCACTAAGCACATAATGCACCCCAAGCTAGAGAGCTCATGGCATCATGTTGAGTTGAAAGCTTGGACAATTTAGCATTGGAAACATCACTATTTTCCCCATTCTCCACCACACCATGGTTGAGTTACTAGTCATGACCACTCCATGCACATAAGGTAGTCACTACTCTCCCGCAAGGCAACATGAGCACTCTTGGATTGAATGCATTGACACCATACTACCTTGGGCCACTCTCGATGTTGGTGATTGATGTCGGCTGCACCGTCTTGATGTTTTCCCTCAACTAACCTTCCTGCTAACTCCAATTCTCCATGCACCATATGGCGCTTGCATTCCATCATGCATCCCTAGTTCCAAGAGCCAGGTTTGTAACCATCAAGACCACCATTTGTAAGTATCATCATTGCCAATAAAAGGGTGCTATGTTGTCTTGATCTTTCATGTCCACTCTCTGTTCTTCTTAGTTTTGCTTTCCCACATTCACAGGATGTTTCGTCTCTTGTATATCACTCTGCTTGTGCTCCATCACGTGCGGCCTCTCCAATCAAGTCAGTAAGCTCCATTCCGACCTTGTCACATACCTCCCTCGTACACACTCTCCTAGTTGTTGACTAGGCATTTTCTACATATGGGCGTTTGCTGTATCACCATTTCATGTTGGATACCTAGAGGGCATCTCACTTTTGCTACCCTAGGTCATGTATGTCTGCGTCCTAGCCGCACTTATGCTAGGTGGTGCCCCTCTCTACCTATAGGATTACTCCTACCTTGAGATGATGCTTGGGGATGTTCAGGCTATGGGTGGTGTAGAGGCCACCCCATATGGCATGTTATCTCCGGCCATCATTTTCTTGGCGCCCCCACCGAGGATCCTTTCATGAAACTCTCCAGTTTACAAAACTCAAACCCCTAAACATTTTTTGGATGGATGAATGGTTAGCAGGGTTTGCTTATTGGATGATAGAAGAAGAAGAGCTCCAAGCACAACTAGACGAACTCTGCATCTCTAGCGAAGCTTGAGTGCCAGGAGTAACGGTAATGGATTTGCAGTGGGAGAGTCAACCAACATGCCAAACTCAGTGGATATACATAGGCCGGGTGCTAAGAAGAAGCAGGAGAAAGTCAAAACCATGTCCGCAACCTACAACCAACCTGCAACAACAAGATGGAGGGAGCTCTGCACAATAGAGAATCAACACTATTCTACTTCAAGAATCGGGTAACTCAAGTCACTGAGGTAATTATCACAGTCAGTTTCCAAGTCGCACCTGATGCTATAGCACAGATAACGGAAGCACATGCTCACGCTCTTACTAGAGAGACTAGGGATCTACAAAGCGTGTTTCAAGAAAGAACACCACCCTCTTCCACAAGCTTGGACAGTGACTAAGCACCTCTAAGCTTCACATGAATCAGTACAACTTACCTCAAGACAAATCACACATTCCGATATGAGTACGCTCAATCAAGGTAATACTAGACTTGAAGGCTCACTACCAGCACGTCATCGACACCATGTTGGGTGGGGAGCACTTTTTTGAGGTTATGGCATCAGAACAGCCATTTTGCTTACCTTTGGTACAAGGCAATGTACCGTTTGAGATTTCAATCTATGTTCTAGTATAAAAAGGGTATACACGCCTCCTTGTAAAGAAAAAAAGAAAAAAAAAACTTTTGATTGCAAGCTAATCAGTGTCTTTCTAGCTCTCTCTCTCTCTCAGTAATCATGGCAAGTGTAGCATTTCCAACATTTAAAGGAAAGAAGAGGGAGGATTTGGTAACAGATTTCCTAGATGACTTTGAAGTAGCATGTGTAGTAATCAACAAAGATACAGATGAATTCCGGGTTAGAATCTTTAAGCATCTCATGAAGCTAGAAGCTAGGTCATGGTACAGCGCACTTCCACAAGAAACTAAGGATGACTGGGAGCCCTTAAAAACTGCTTTTAAGAGGCGCTTTGGGGGAGGTACCACTTCAGAGAAGCTGTGGGACAAGTTGAGAGACTTGAAGGAGGAGGGTCTTTTATAATATGCCACGTATGGGTCCAAATTTGTAGATTTATGGGAACGGTGGGTTGAGTCACTGACAAGAGGGAAAGTTGCACCCGATTTCCTCAAAAAGGACCTGTTCACGCATGGCTTATGGCCCCTTCTCAAGGACAAGGTGAAGGGTAGATTCCCGACTACGTACGAGTTAGCTGTCGAGATTGCTCGCCTTAAGGACAAGAAGCTACAGATGAAAGCCAAAGAAACCGAGTCAACAGAAACAAGAAAATCGCATCGACAACAACCACGACAACCACCATTCCTCCACCACCACCGCCTCCTGGGGTAATAAATGACCAACAAGATATGTTGGCCCATATTACTGACCAACTGTAGAATTTGTTTGTCCACTTGATACAGTAAGGGAGGAATCAAGAAAGAGATCAAGACCTGGGAAGATCACAATGACAAAACAGGGAGTATCACTGCTACAACTGCGGAGAAGATGGTCACAGCATGTACTACTGTCCTGAATCGTGACAAAACTATAATAGAGAAGGTAGGAGGAACCAATTGTCACCCCCTAGAGAGAGAACACCCCCACCCCAAGCACCAGCCCCACCAACACAAATTCTACGTGGTTTAGGGTTTCACTTTTAAGCTTTTATCTTCAATGATTTTTCAACACTGAGGTAGAAGTGTATGTTCTTGTAATGCCTACTAAGGGGGAGGGCTATCCACTAATCTTGGGAATGCCATGGTTGATGGCCATGAAGGAAAAGCAAGACTGGGGCACTCTCCTTCTATGCATGATTGGTAAGAAAGGGGAGACAATCTACTACGACATGAAGACTGGAAAGGACCTAAAACATCGGCAGATGAAACCACTAGTGAGTCTTCCACTTCTGAGGTAGAGACCACATCCACCCACAAAAGTGACAGTTCCATCGATGTGATGGGTATCATCATGAAGGATCCACAAAGGGTAAGCACACGTGGCCATCCGTCACCAGAAGGGCAACACAATGAAGAGGAAAGTAAATCACCTGGCCTAGGAGAAAGTAGGTTGAAGGGTATGTTGTTTACGGAATTAACAATTGAGTAGAAAGATAAATTTTTGCAAATGTTGATGGGATTTCCTAACCTTTTCATTGACTACTATGAAAGAATCACAGGTATTATAGTACTGGAACACCATTTTAAGTTGAAGGAAGGGGTAAAACCCGTTTTGTGAAAAAGCTACGACGGCTGGGGGTCATACAAGAAAAGGCACTCCTACCTGAGGTAAGGAAGCTACTAGAAGCAAGGTTCATCTATCCTGTAGAAAACTCAGAGTGGGTGTCACCCGTAGTAGTGACGCCTAAAAAGAATCGTAAGTGGAGGGTCTGTGTTGACTACAAACCACTAAATGCAGCTACAGAGAGAGACCACTTTCGTCTCCCTTTCTTGGATGAAATTTTGAATGAAGTGGTGGGTTTTGAATGCTACACCGTGTGTGATGGTTATTTTGGGTATTTTCAAATATGCATAGCCTTGAAAGATCAGCTAAAAACCACTTTCATTACGCCATGGGGTTGTTTTGCATACAAAGTTTTGCCATTTGGTACGTGCCACATTCCAAAGATATGTCACATATGTCTTTCAACCGTTCTTTGGAACATCCATAAGAGTGTTCATTGATGATTTTTGCATATATAGCCCTCGCATTTCCCACTTAGAAAAGGTAATTGAGGGTTTGGCAAGGCTGCAAAGCCTAGGTGGGAAATTAAATGTGGACAAATGCCACATTGGGGAAAGTAAAGTCATTTTGTTAGGCCATGAAATTTCAGCAAAAGGTATCAACGCCGATCCAAGTAAGGTGTCCACACTCATAGCCCTACCTTCACCAACAATCACATGTCAACTGGTCTCTTTTTTACAAAAGGTGAGGTACTTGAGTAGATTCATACATCTACTATCACAACTTGTTCTACCACTGCAACAACTCCCTCAAAGATCAACTTTCACCTCGGATGAGGAGAGCGAACATCACTACAACAAGGTAAAGGAGGTCTTAGACACCCTACCAACTATCTCACCACCTAAGTGGGATGAAAGATTCTATGTCACCTCAAGCGTGGGTGATGACTCCTTGGGCGATGTGCTACTCCAGAAGGATACAAAACCATAGTTCATGAGGCCAATTTACTTCTCCAGTCAAATGATGACAGTAGTAGCAGAGAAAGGTTTCACCCATGTGGAACACCTAGTCCTAGCTCTTAGATTTTCAACTACAAAGTTTAGGTCATATTTTTTGCCTAAGCAATTTGTGATTCTAACCATGGATGAGATGTTTCCCTATGTTGTACAACACATGGATGTTTCTGCTAGGATGATCAAATGTCTGGTTCGTCTGCAAGAATTGGACTACACGGTACAGGTGGAAAGCACGACAAGGGCAAGCTTGGGGGGACTTATGACCTACCAAAAATTTTAGAAGATGGTGAAGCAATCTAAAGGGCAAGGAATTCAACCACTTCCAGATCCACCGATGGTAGAAAGAGAACACTCTCTCTACTTTGATGGAGCCTACCAGTGAGCACTCGACAAATCAGCTGCAGGCATAGTGGTCTTTGAACAAAGGTATCAAGGTATTTTCGCTTGGCCATTTGTTGGAATCACATTCTAACAATGATGTTGAGTATGCAGCACTATCCAAGGGTTTACAATGGTGCATCTCGTAAGGGGTAAAGCGCCTTAATGTATTTGGGGATTCTTTACTTTTGGTAAGGCAAGTAAATGTACTATGGACATGCAAGAATCCTAGCTTGAGGACTCACTTAAGTTGTGTAAAAACCTTGTTGGGAAAGTTTGAAGAAGTTCAATTACACCACATCTCAAGGGCTCAAAACCATGAAGCTGATGCCCTAGCAAGCGAAAGACTGCAGGAAGTGGTGGTTGGAACTATAAAGCTAAAGCTCCCTCTATTTCAAGGTAGTGACGCGTTACCTGACATCATGCATTTTCTGGAAACAGGGGAATGTCCACTGGATTTAACAAAAGGACAGAAGCAATGTCTCACCCGGAAGGCCACAAGGTATCGGCTTATCAATGAAGGTTTGTATTGTAAGGGTAAGGACCAAGTACTCAAGAAGGTCCCTCTCTCCAATGAAATTACGGAGGTAATTGCCAGTTGTCATGATGGTGTTTGCGGTGGTCACTTTGCCCTAGATATAACAAGTAGGAAAATTCACAGGCCGGTTTTGTATGGCCTAGCCTCAACCGTAATGTACACCACTGGTGTAAGACTTGTAAGTTGTGTCAAAAGTCCGGCACTAGGTCACTCATGCCTAAACCACAGACACCTATCCTTTCATATGGACCATTTGAAAAATGGGGTAAAGATGCCATAGGACCATTGCCTAGGGCCAACTCAAGGAGGTTCTACATCATCATGGGAGTCGACTATATGACTAGATGGGCGAAAGCTACAACCACAACTAGGATCACAGTTGTAGAGGTAGAAAAGTTTATCTACGAACACATATGCGGTTTGGCACACCATTAGAGATCATCTCTAATAGAGGGCTAGGTTTCAGAGAAGACTTGGTAGGAGAGTTAATGAAAAAACTTGGCATTACAAGGAGGCACTCCTCACCATATTACCCTCAATGTAATGGCTTAGTTGAGAAAGTGAATGGAATGGTTTGTAAAATATTACCAAGCAGGTTAACAATCATCCTGGATATTGGGATAAGTATCTACTCCCAGCTTTGTGGGCCTACAGAACCTCATTCGGTAGATCTTTAGGGTTCACCCCTTATCATTTGGTATTTGGCAAGGAGGCAATCTTGCCTATTGAGGTGCAACTTCAAAGTCTCAGAGTGATGGAAAGCCAACTTCAACGACCCAACATGCATTTGAGAGATCACATCCTCGACTTGGAAAGACTACATCTAGACAAAGAAGAAGCGATCAATTATTATGCAGCACAGGCAGAGCACAAACGGTGGCTTAGCTTTAATCGGCATCTTCGGCGCAAAGAGTTAAAGAAAGGAATGTTGGTGCTCCGCTACGACAATCGTTTCGACACACGCAAAGATAAGAAGCTCCTACTCCAATGGGAGGGCCCTCTCATCATCAGGAAAAAGTATGCCAATGGGAGTTACCAGCTTATGGAAGATGATGGCAAACATCATAAAACAAGGGTAAATGGTTGGCAGCTCAAACCTTATTTTCTTCGATTTGATCAGGCTCCGCGTATCGACATTCCTGATGAGGATACACCATCAACCTCCACCTTTGATGGCAATGATCAAACAGATGAGTTAGAGGCATTGAATGCCCCTAACCTTAGGGGGAGGGCTAATGACACCGGGTTAGCCGCGCCCCCCCCCCCCCCCCCCCCCCCCCCCCCCCCCCCCCCCCCCCCCCCCCCCCTCTCCCCCTCCCTCTCTCTCTCTCTCTCTCTCTCTCTCTCTCTCTCTCTCTCTCTCTCTCTCTCTCTCTCTCTCTCTCTCTCTCTCTCTCTCTCTCTCTCTCTCTCTCATTACCCCACCCTTTGACCCGAATAACTCCCCCCCCCCCCCCCCCCCCCCCCCCCCCTTGCTCGCTGTCGGCCAGGAGATGGCCCGGACCCCTACCTCACCTCATCTCTCTCGCGCTCTCTGGACCAGCCCGAAGGCGCGTAGCAGTGAACAGTTCAAGGCTCTCTCCCTCTCTCTTATCCACACCCACACACCTCACTCCCTCATATTACCCCCCTTTCCATCTCACCCCGTCTCTCTCTCGCCCTCTGTGCTCGAGGCCGATGCATCACCCTCTCTCTCTTTCTCTCGCTCTCTCATAGGCCCGTCCAGGCGTAGGTTAAAAAACATTCCTCTCTCTCTCTCTCATAACACACACACACACCTACACACACACACACACACCTACACACACACACGCACTCACACACACACTCTCCCCCTCCCATATCTCCCCACGCTCACGTTCCCCTCCCATCGTCACTCTCGTTCTTTCTCTCTGTGTCACCATTGCCACACATTAAAAAACGTATATATATATATATATATATATACACACACACACACACACACGTTTCATAAAATAGTACCCCCCCCCCCCCCCCCCTCTCTCGTTCCCACACACACACACCCCTACACAATCACAACCCCGCACATATGCACACATAAACATACACACACATATACAACACAATCACGCAGTCACCTATATACACACACGCCTAAACAAACTCACCCATAGACACATATACACATACATGTACACATGCATTGCACGCATGCATATACGGACCCACAATAAAAAGCGATGGAATAATCAACATCAATGCCAAAGAGAAGAAAGACGGCCAAGTCGTGCGCCACCAACACCAAAACAAGAAGTCGCGCCGAAGGCACACCCCCGCCGGCACTGAAAGGAGGTAACACATAGCATCTTGACTTCTTGCAACAAATACCCAATTCCGGAGCCTTACACCTCACACCGACCACCCAAACCATCGACAAAACCCTTGTAAATTCCCCAAACCCCCACTCTTCCCTAATAACCTAGCCATGGCTAGTGGATTGTAAAAAAACTCTCCCCCACCCCACTCTTTCTTCTCTCTATCTCTACCTTCTCTCTCTCTATCTCTCTTACTAGAGAGGCATCTAGACCTTCTACAGCGACCAGTGGATATTTGCAAGGACCATTGGGTAAGGACCACCTCTCAAGCCTATATAAATAGGCCTCCGCTAAGCACAAAGGGAGAAGTGACAAGTGAAGGAGGAGTACACTAGCTCCATGCACTCTACATTGTAAGCACCACTAAGCACATAATGCACCCCAAGCTAGAGAGCTCATGGCAGCATGTTGAGTTGCAAGCTTGGACATTTTAGCATTGAAAACATCACTATTTTTCGCATTCTCCACCACACCATGGTTGAGTTACTAGTCACTACCACTCCATGCACATAAGGTAGTCAGTACTCTCTGTTACGGCATGAGTCAGACATGCGGTCCTGTGGTGGTCTGGCCATTGCGGATTAGGAGTCATGCGGTATGCGGCGGCCGTGGCAGCAGTTCTTCACAGGATATCATGGGACAAGAGTGTGTGCAACAGTTGTATATGGAGGGGCATACCTATCTTTTGATAAAACCAACCAACCTCTATGTATTTTCATGACATCTACTGTTGTAACTCTATGTCCGGATTACATATGAATGAAGCAGGAGGTGTTCTGTGCCTGTGTACTGTGTACTGTCTTCTCTCCTATCTCTATGTGTCTGATGTTCACATAATGTAGTTTGTGGGTAATCATTCCCGTAATGCCTATTGCTCCTGTGCGGGCAATAGCCATTACATCTGACGACCACGATGTGTGATGGACGACCTGCGATGAATATGCATGCACACTAGGTCACAGGGTCCGCCTAACCCTGTGGTTCAAATTGTAGGAAGACGTTGGAGGAGAGGCAGTTCGGATGAATTTGTTTTTTCTTCACCGCGGGTTGAGGAATTTGTATCTCCATCACCAAGCCTGGTGCGTGGTAGGCGGTTGCGGTGGGCGAGGCGTACTCCACACAGTCAGTCATGCCCTCCTGTCGTACGTTCACCCTCACCCACACAGGTTGCTCCACCACCGTCTACGATAAGTAGTCCGGGGGTGTCTCCGCCACTGTCCCCACCTCCTAGTCCTCATCAGCTTTCTTTGGGGGGAGGTACAAATGGTCAAGGGGTGATGGCACATCCTCAGATTAAGTATAGTCGATTTCAAGTTCTTTTGAGAGAAGACCCTGATGCACATTTGCGCCAATTCAATAAAGCTTATGGATTGAATCATCCTGGGGTGGTGATTCCTCTCCATCAACAATCAGTGTTTGAATCTACACTCTTGGGGAAAGCTGCGAAATGGTTGTCCGAATACCCTGATGACGTTTCAGACGTATGTCGATGGATCCTGAGCGTTTCTACAAAGGTTTAGAACGGAAAAGATAGTCTCTCAACATTCGGAAAAGCTTCGAACGCTGCGGCAGAAGTCATTGCCAGTGGAGGATTACGCTACAAAATTTCGGATGCTTTTGCAGAGGGTACCTCAGGCACAAAGGCCGGCAGCAGAGGTGCTGAATGATTATTTTTTGCGGGGGATCAACAAGGATCTCAGAATTGCTATGGCAACAGTGGATAAGGTAACTACTCCACTGGATAATGTAATTGCTAGGGCTGTAGTAGCAGGAGAAGATTTAGAGGATACGGAATCTCCAAAGAAATCAAAGAAAAAAGTCAGGAAGAAATCTCATCGGAAGTTGCAAGACAGTGGTAGTGATAGTTTCGATTCGGAGTCCGCAGTATCAGATTCCTCATACTCAGCCAACAGCGATTCGGGGAAAGAATCGGAAAAAATCCTAGCGTCGCGGGAAAGGTGTTTCATTCGGAGCGTCGGAATCGGCTACGGTGGCTAAAAGTCTGAAGGAACTGTGGTGTACCCAGTGTCGAAATCCAGTCCATGCTGCTCAGGAGTGCGCAATGAATGAGAATTGGTGTGCGATTTGCACGACCAATACTCATAATACAGTGGAATGTTACTTCAACCGTCAGGGTTGTCAGAGCAAGGAGACTCTTCTACATGGAAACAACCATAGATAGGGCAGGGACAAGAGCCTGCTGTGGAGATGACTCATGCTCATACATCAGAGACGCCTTGCAAGGTCAAGCAGGAGAACAGGGTCAAGGAGGAGGACGAGGTCGCGGAAGAGGTGGCCGAGATCCTAATCGACCCAAGACCTGCCTTTTCTGTTTGGGGGATGGGCACTAGCAATCTGAGTGTACTGAAGCTATGGAATATGATCAGAAGAAGTAGGAACGCACTGCAGGAAAACAACCTAGTGTGGCTATGGTTCAGATTGAAGGATTGGAGGATTCTGATCCAGTGGTTTCATTAATCACGCGATCGGGTAAAAATGTGGTTCCACCACCTGATGTAAAGATTCCGGATTGGACGGCTCAGGAAGAAGTGCGGAAAAAGACTGTGTCCTAGTTGCCACAATCTGCACCACCAGTGAAGTCATCAGGACCATCGACTGTGGGCCTGGAAATAAAGGAAGGAAAAGTTGGAAATAAGGATGATATTCGAGAAGAGGAGGAATGGAATTCAGTTTGGAAAGAGGTCTTCACGTCACCCATACAAGTACCTCTGGGTTCATTTCTGAAATTGGTCCCGAATTTTCATAATGCATTGCTGCAACAAACGTCCACAGAGCTGAGGGAAGTCGCCATAGGGAAAGTTGAAAGCGAGGAGGATGATTCAGCCCCGTTGCTGACAAATAGGATCATAGATACCCGCATTCTGGAGCTTTCAGCTAGATACCATGGAACATACATTAACAAGGTACTATTGGATGGAAGAGAGGGAGTAAACATTATTACTCACGCAGCTTGTGAGCGTTTTGGACTCAGTGATTGGGAGCCTGCACCCTTTGTTGTCCGCATGGCAGATCAAAGAAGAGTGCAACCAGTGGGGTTACTTCGGGGCATTGTCTTGGATGTGGCGGGCTTATCTTTTGTTGTTTCCTTAGTAGTCTTGAATATTGAGGATCATAATCAAGATTATCACATTATCTTGGGGAGACCCTGGTTACGACAAGCGAGAGTAAAGCATAATTGGGAAGAAAATATGCTTACAGTAAAGAAGGGTAGAAGGAAAGTGTGGGTGATGTTGGGAACATGCAGACAACCAGTTCAGGCGACATGGCCGGTGATAGCAGAAACAATAAATATGGTGGAAGGATTAGAAGAGGACGAAGAGGAGCAATTTTTGAAAGCTAATCCGGATTTGGTCTCTATGATACCTGGTGGCATTTTTCTCTAGTTCCGACGGGGAACTCGGTGGGGGATTCAGGAACTCCATCAGGAATAGGGGAGCAACAACAGGTGCTTCCAAGTCCTGAATCATTGGAGGACGTTATTCAGCAAGAACATGCGTTTGAGGCGCAGATGGAAAAAATTACAAGGGTTAAAGAAGATGAATTAGAGAAGGTCTTTCTTGGGGAGCAAGCGGAGTCGCAGCCCATATAAATTAATAAGCAGCTTGAGGCAAGTTTTAGAGATGATTTGATTAAGTTACTGACAGAATTTAAGGATGTTTTCGCATGGGAATATGCGGATATGCAGGGATTGGATCCTAAATTTTATCAGCATACGATAAATCTGAAACCGGATGCGGTGCCAGTGAAGCAGCACTCGTATAGGATGAATCCGAATGTGGCAAAGCAAGTTAAGATGGAAATTGATCGTCTTTTAGAAGTGGTTTTTATTACCCCTATTGATAATCCGGAGTGGATTTCTCCAATTGTGGTTGTACCAAAGAAAAACAAGCAAATCCGAATTTGTGTGGATTACCAAAAATTGAATGCGGCTATTGTTCCAGATCCTTTTCCTCTTCCATTCTTGGATTCCATTTTGGATGATGTAGTAGGACATGAGATGTATACTTTTCTGGATGGGTTTAGTGGATATAACCAAATACGAATGGCATTGAGGGATCAGCCAAAAACAGCTTTTATTACCGCATGGGGTGTGTTTGCCTACACAGTGATGTGGTTTGGATTGCGGAATGCGCCTTCAACTTTTCAAAGGGATATGTTTCAAATTTTTGATCCTTATTTGACGGTTTTTATGAGAATTTTTCTGGATGATCTTAGTGTTTTTGGAGCGCAATTAGAGCACTTGAAGCAATTACGATTATGCTTTATGAAATACAGAGAGGTAAAATTCAGTTTGAATCTTTTAAAGTGTGCATTTGCTGTTCGCAGTGGCAGGCTATTGGGGCATATAATTTCTGAAGATGGTATTTTCGTGGATCCGGATAAAATAGCCACAATTATGGAAGCACCTCCACCGCGAAACCAGAAACAGTGTTAGATTTTCCTGGGTCAAGCTCGTTGGGATGGGAGACATTTGCGGTTTGTCGCGCATTTGGCAATCCCGATTACTCAGGCAGCACATGCTATAGATTTTGAATGGACACAGGAATGTGATTTGGCTTTTCGGAGATTATAACTTCAGTTATCCAAACCTCCGATTATGCTTCCTCCAAATTGGGGTCAGGATTTTCATGTGTTTGTGGATGCTTCGGATCGAGCTATTGGCAGTGTGTTGATGCAGGAACAAAGTCAAGGATGGTTCCGACCTGTCTATTATGCCACCAGACGCTTATCATCCCGTAGAAAGAAATTATTTAGTAACAGAAAGAGAATGTTTAGGGATGATTTATCCAGTGTGAAGAAATTTCGGCACTATCTGTTGGGCCGACATTTTTTCTTCCATGTGGACCATTCGGCTCTTTTATACCTAGTACATCAACAGAATTTGATGGGAAGATTGGCCAGATGGGTGCTTTTACTGCAGGAATTTGACTTTGAGGTCATACATCGTCCAGGGGCTCAGCATGCGGTGGCTGACTACCTATCCAGGTTAGATTTCGGTGAGCCACCGACGGGTGTAGCTGATGAATTTCCGGATGTGTCTCTGTTTCTAACAGGTGTAGTTGCCGAGGATACAACAGTTTCGCAATAGGCAAGGGTCATCCCTAGCATCCCATGGACATGGTATGAGGAGATGTTTCATTTTCTCGACAGTGGCAAAATGCCTTCCTTCTTGTCCATCATCAGAGGAAACGTATGGCTATCAGAAGCAGGAATTTTGAGATTATTATGGGGAAGCTCTATTATCGTACGGTGACGGATGTATTACTCAGATGTGTGCTACCACAGGAGCAGGAAGCAGCTCTGGAGGAAGTCCATACCGGTATTGCGGGAGGTCACTTTGCAGCATTAATCACAGCTCGAAAAGTTCTCCAATCAGGATTATGCTGGCCCACATTGTCAAGATGCGAGAAATTATGTGCAACAGTGTGATGTGTGTCAGCGGTTGGGGCAACCTACCAAACGGTCCAGAATGTCTTTTCAACCGGTTTTGCCCTTGGAGCCTTTTCAAAAGTGGGGTTTGGATTTTGTTGGCCCTTTTAAACCAGTTGCAGATCACACAGGTAATAAGTATATTTTGACAGCCACGGATTACGCTACCAAATGGATGGAGGCATGGGTTGAGAGATAATAGTGCAGTTTATGTGGCTGGATGCCTATATAAGGATATCTTTTCCAGATGTGGCTGCCCTATTGAGCTGGTTAGTGACATGGGAAGTCATTTTTTGAATAAGGTGATGGAGAGAATGATACGGTTTTATTTTGTATTGCACAATAAATTTTCTCCATATTATCCTCAGGCGAATGGGCAAGCAGAATCAACTAATAAGCAATTGATTCGGATATTAACAAAGTTAGTGAATATGCATTGAACAGATTGGGATGTGACCTTCCTTCCATATTATGGGCCTATCGGACAGCTTATAAAGTGGCAACAGGATTGACCCCTTTTAAGTTGGCATTTGGCATGGAGGCAATCACCCCGGTGGAGCATGTGGTTCCGAGTCTGCGGATACTAATTGCGGATCGGCTTTTTCTGGAAGATTCTGTGCTTTATTGTTTGGATGTTTTGCAGGAACTAGACGAAGAGCGGTTGCATAGCTTTGCAGTGCTGCACGAGCTACAGTCTAGGCAGAAAAAATGGCTAGATCGCCCGAAAGCATGGCAATTTGTTCGGGGATAGCTGGTCCATGTCTTTAATTCTCGCCTCGGGAAGATGCATGGGAAGCTTAAATTACGGTGGTCAGGACCATTCTGGATTTTTCAAGCATGCGGGCCCATCTCTTTTTATTTGGCGGATTTGCGGGGGGAGGTTATTTTTGTACCGGTCAATGGTTTCAGACTGCGCCATTATGTTTCACATACCCCGATTCAGTGCCCCTTTGCTGTGGTACAAGAGCCGAAAGCCGCCCTAATAATGATTGGGGATTCTTTTGCATGCAATCTTGGAAAGAGGGAAAGGAGCTATGATGGTTGCGACACCGTGGCTCGCCCTATTTTGGGAACTCATTGTGAGAAGGTTACTACATGCACACGATTATTTTTGTGCTCCTGTTTTGTGTATCGCGCGTCCTTAACTCTATATTCTCTGCTCTTGCATCTCATCGTCACCATGACGACTTCTCTCCTGCAATGCATCCCCTTCACTCCAGTAGAGCAGTTAGCGCTTCGCCGTGTGGATGCCTAGCTGCAAGATTTGTGGCTACGTGTGTTCGCCAACTTGGATTGGCAAGGGATACCTGTTCACCCACAGGCAGCAGGTTTGATTGAGAAACAGGCTGCTTGAGATATGGTGGATCTAAATAACCAATAGATTCATCTGACAGCAGAAAGAATTTCTAGGTGTTTTTGTTTGTCCAACGATGGAGTGGTGCGCACGTCTCATGTGATTCCTACTGCTGCAGATGTCGAGCAGGATTTTGGATTGAAAGTGAAAGGTGAATATAAGCTTTCAGGGTTGTCAGATGTAGCAACCAGGGATGCGTATAGATGGTTCCTCGGGGCAATTTGGCTATAAGCCAAAACCTATACCATCTTGACCAGAGCGAGGAATGTTTTGCATTCGGCCAACTTTGGGCCAGTGGCTTGGGCAACAATTGTCAGAGAAATACTGCTGGCTGAATGCCAAAGAGTGATAGCACAGTTGGGGCGAAATACCCCAACCAACACAAAAGTCGGCCAGCTGCTCACACTGATCTTTCCCTTAAGGGAAGTTTTTCCTCTCGCCCTATGTTCTCTTTGCCACTTTGAAGATGACCGATTGGTGGTCCAAGGGACTGTTGCCCCTCTAACGCAAACCCAGAGTTTGGCAATTCCTGTTGGGCGGAAAACATAGCAGCAGAATGTGGGCACTGAGGAATTTCCGGGTCCATCGACTGCAGTGGTACCCTCTGGAGCCCAAGAGATGGCCACTGCAGGACCACAAACCCGCAAGCGCGGCCAGGAGGAACAGCAGTTCTCTACACCACCTCCTGCGATTGCATCTCCTATGCCGGAGGATTCTGCAGTGGCACGCTGGCGTCACTGAATGCAGGAGAGAGTGGCAAGTGCTACTCCGCTGAGGACGAGCTCTCCAGCTGCGGACATTCCCTCCCAACCAGAAACTTCTAGAACCACCAATGCGGCTGCCTCGACGAGAGGTACTCTTCCCGCAGCGCTACCCGAGAGGCTACGGTAGCAAACCCTACTGACCAAATACAGGCGTGCGGCACTTTTTTGAGCAGACTTGCGGAGTCTATTCGTGCGGCCTGGACAGCCCCAGCAACAGAGGGTAGAGTTACTGAGCTGGAAACGCAGATAACGGCCCTGCAGACTCGCATTGCCGAGTTGACCAACCAAAAGGAATATTTGACTGCAACGGCTCTCCAACAGAATGCAAAAATACATATGCTTCGGGGGGCTAATGCTGTGTTTGTGGCGTCCATTCAAGAAGAACTACTTCAATTAAGAATGCAACATAGCCTTGCCTCATACTTAGCCTCGTACTCTGGTGATGAAATGATCAGTATGAATGATTTGGATGCGTTGGCAGTGGAGATGGAACAGGATCTCCGTATCTTTTTGGACAATCAACTATAGAGCTGGAACACACACTTACATGCTGAGGTGAGAGTAGAGGCACCAACACAGCAGGTTGTGATGCAACAACCTGAGTCATCCAACACTGACAAAGGTAAGAGTGTTGTTTCCGAAGGTTTTGATATTGCTGATTGGGCTCAAGCTATAGAGGATTGTGTTGAGGCCCAGGCTCATGTATCTCGTTTGCAGAAAATGATTCATCGATTTCATAAGGAGCGGCGCAGGGTCTGTTTTTGGGTGGAGAATTTGGCTCATTCTTTCTCCCTCAGTCTACCCCCATGCCCTCCATTTTGGTCTACTCTTAATCAATACCTTTCTCGCTATTATCCTTTACATACGCCTCTTGCTCCTTTGCCATAGGTGCCGCAATCTATTTCTTTTCTAATGCAGTTTATTCCTCAGGCTCCTTGGTCGGAACATACTGAGATAGATCCACATCTTTTGGATGAGGTCTATCGAGCACATACTGTAGATTTTAGAGGCTTTGGCTACATTGACATTTCCTCTTCACCAGAACAGGTCGAAGAGCAGCAACCGGAACCTTCCAACCAGAGGGGCTGAGTCTCAGTTCACG
This sequence comes from Adiantum capillus-veneris, assembly GCF_014529385.1. Taxonomy (NCBI): domain Eukaryota; kingdom Viridiplantae; phylum Streptophyta; class Polypodiopsida; order Polypodiales; family Pteridaceae; genus Adiantum; species Adiantum capillus-veneris. The sequence goes on along the minus strand of NC_140956.1, from coordinate 29,025,816 downwards.
CAATCCACGGTGCGTGCCAGGTGTTATGGCACGAGTCGCACATGTGGTCCTATGGTGGTCTAGACATTGCGGATCAGGAGTCATGCGGTATGCGGCGGCCATGGCAGCAGTTCTTCACAGGATATCATGGGACAGGAGTGTGTACACCGTTCCCGATCTGCGCTGGAGCAGCAGTTGTATATGGAGGGTCATACCTGTCTTTTGATAAAACCAACCAACCTCTATGTATTTTCATGACATCTACTGTTGTAACTCTGTGTCCGGATTACATATGAATGAAGCAGGAGGTGTTCTGTGCATGTGTACTGTGTAGTGTCTTCTCTCCTATCTCTATGTGTCTAATGTTCACATAATGTAGTTTGCGGGTAATCATTCCCGTAATGCCTATTGCTCCTGTGAGGGCAATAGCCATTACACTCTCCCGCAAGGCAACATGAGCACGCTTGGATTGAATGCATCGACACCATGCTACCTTGGGCCGCTCTCGATGTTGGTGATTGATGTCGTCGGTGGCTGCATCGTCGTGATGTTTTCCCACAACTAACCTTCCTACTAACTTCAACTTCGCCATGCACCATATGGCGCTCGCATTCCATCATGCATCCCTGGTGCTAAGAGCCAGGTTTGTATCCATCAAGACCACCATTTGTAAGTATCATCATCGCCAATAAAAGGGTGCTATGTTGTCTTGATCTTTGGGGTCCACTCTGAGTTCTTCTTAGTTTTGCTTTCCCACATTCGTGGGATGTTTCGTCTCTTGTATATCACTCTGCTTGTGCTCCATCACGTGCGGCCTCTCTAATCAAGTCAATAAGCTCCATTCCGACCTTGTCACATACCTTCCTCGTAGACACTCCTAACTGTTGACAAGGCATTTTCTACATATGGACGTTTGTTGTATCACCATTTCATGTTGGTTACCTAGAGGGCATCTCACTTTTGCTACCCTAGGTTATGTATGTCTGCGTCTTAGCCACACTTATTCTAGGTGGTTCCCCTCTCTACCTATAGGATTACTCCTACCTTGAGATGATGCTTGGGGATGTTCAGGCTATGTGTGGTGTAGAGGCCACCCCATATGGCATGTTATTTCCGGCCATCATGAGGTCATCCCCCATAAATATCCCAGTGTGTTTAAGAGTTGGTTTCTTATTCAAGAACTCTCCTAGACTCCTCAGTAGGGATACATAAAATCAATGCTCTTTCTTTAGAACTTCTTCCCCACCATTTTCTTTCTTCCCCACTCTCCATGCACCTGTATGTGCGGCTTCAAAAATGCCCATGCATTTCAAGAGTTCTTTCGATTCTTCTTCCACATTTCCAGGTCCTTAAGGCATGTGACACACACATAAAGGGCTCTAGTCTTCCTCTTTTTCTCTTCCTTAATGGTCATTGTCAGAACTAAGGCAAGACGGGACCCAAGCTAAGGGCCAAAACAGGCATGTGGTATAGAGGTTCCTATAAAAAGCATGGCCAAGGTCCTATATAGGCCATGGTTGGGTGGTTATTTGGATGTGTCAATCCCCTTGGTCTTAGATTGGTATCAAAGCCCAGTGGAGAAGGGCAATTACGGAGGAAGGGAAGGACAAGGGCATGGACTCTTCTTCTTCTTCTCTCTCTCTCTCTCTCTCTCTCTCTCTCTCTCTCTCTCTCTCTCAACATGGAGGCATGGCCTCCCTCTCTAAGTGTCTCTCTCTGTGCGCGTCTGTCGCACGTGTCAATGCAAGGGACTTGCCAATACACTGTGTGCGAGCCACAGATGGCTCCAAGCACACAACTAGCCTAAACTAGTAAGCTCAAAGATGACGATGGTGTGTCACTCACCGCTATATGCTTGCTATCGTGGAGGATTCCTCGCCTCGAAGAAGAGGGAGATGCCACTACGCCGCACTCATCTGCCTCGCCGTCGTCGTGCCGCTGCAATGCTCGATCACTCTCTATCTCTCTCTCTCTCTCTCTCTCTCTCTCAAGCACACACACACACACACACACACACACACACACACACACACACACACACTAGTACACAAGGGAGATGGAGCAAGAGCACTCTTCTTGCATTGCACAAATGAGAGAATGAGGTATTTTAGGTTTAAATTGAATTTTATATGGGCTTGCTCGTTCACATTTGGCCACCCACACTTAGCCAATCCTACCCAAACATTATAGGTTCCAGTTTTAGAGTGTGCCTCTCATCGGCGATCACTCTTAACCATTCCTATTGGACCGACCAGCCTGGAACCTGACTCTACCAAATAACTAATACACCGTCTATCGTAGGTGACAGGGTGTTTGTGAGCCGTGAGGGTTAACATGCCCCCCTTCCTGATGTAGATTCCATCCTCGAAATCTATTGAGTTGAAGCTCCTTCGTCGAGGTGGAAGAGCCTTTGATAGGAGTATCCTTATCCTTCTTCAGTCACTGCAAAATCAAACAAAATTGGCATAGTAATTGCATTCTTATGCAATTAAAAAGCATATGCAATATAGACAGACAAATTGATTGGTAACAGAATTTTAAACCATTTGGCAGCAATAAACATTAAATTGCAATATAATCAAACGCATAAATAGTTGTAAAGATAAAAAATTAAACAACTCTGGGGTCGCTAATTTAACGATCGAAAGGCACTAAAGATCGACTATTAATACCATGGGCAAGCTTCTCAATTTTCTTTGGTCAATTAAGTTGTTTAATCGCGAGAGCCAAGTATTTCATGTCTGAGGGCTAACTAGAGGCTATACCTAGAAGACCTTGTAGTTAAGCTACGATAAAAGGAATTTCTCATGAAATCATTGCCTGATTGATTCTCTTTTCTTTGACCCCCCAAAGTCTTTTCATAGTGAGTCAATTTTGATGTGTGTGCTTATTTTGTATGCCTTGGGTTTTTTGCTTTTCAAGGAAAAGCGCCCACACTGGGAACCTCTACGGCTCTAGTACCATAGGCGATACATGTGAGTGAAGTACCAAATCAAGCTGAGATTTCTCTTCCAGCTTAAGATTTTACATCGTGGCACTTTGATTTTTACTTTTTTTTGGTTCATTTTCAGCATTTTAATTTTGTAACTTTGGGGGGTCATATAACATTGTTACATTCCTCAGGCTCATCACATTAGTAAACTCCCTTTATAATACTTAAGCTAAAGGTCAATAGGGACTAAGACTACTAGAAAGCCCTAGTACATTTCACACAATGCTTCTTAAATCGGATTAAGAACCTAAGTAACCATTGAATTTTAGGAAGGCATTCCCCATGGTATTAAGAGAAAATCTCTAATGCCTAGCTTGGTCAAACTAGCTTAGTCGGGCTGCTTGATTTTAAACCTAGACAAGTGATTATGACAAAAAAATTACATTGAATTTAATGTTTGATACTAAGCAAATGCGTTGAATATTATGCTACCAATCACAATTAAAGCAGACAAACATGGATGAAAAAAAGATAAGCAGCAATGCTAATGGACAAGAAACACATGTTTGTGTTGATAAGCGTGCTTGATTTGAAGAGTGAGTCAAGATAAAGATTCCATGAAGGGTCCAAATCTAACAACTACAACACGTTTCTATACACACTAGGAAACACAAAGAATACCCTAGGAGGCACATCAGTGGGAAAAAAGATCTTTGCTAATCACTAAACTCTAAAATAGAAACACTCATATCGTACTAATCCTACCAACCCTCCATCACTCGAGTGATGAGGATCAAAGGTCTTTGATGACAAAGGTTTTTGTCTCAGTGTATTGAATGTGAGTGTGTAGGTCTAGGTCAATGTTTTGACTTTTATTGTGCATACTCGTTTGCTAATTGCTCTTTCTCTTTACTATTTTTGTTTTTTGTGAGTATAAGGCTTTATATATACATTCCCTAAGATTGATGATTGAGAGGTCAGAGAAAGAAGGGTAAGAGGGATATAATTCAATAGGCTGACAGGAATGAAGACTTCCCCCCTTCCTTGGGTAGGTCATACTGTATGAAACGTGCTCGTCACCCCTTGAAACCAATTGTTCCAGTTGTGGTAATAGGTGAGGATTTTTGCCAGTAGTTTTCTATTACCTTAGGTGCCTCGTCGAGTTGCAATGGTGGTAAGGTACTCTCCTAGAATTGAACTTGAAGTGGTTCATCAGGTGATTCTTGAACACTGGGAGGTGTGGATTCCTTTGTAGCTTCATGGAGGTCCACTATTGTAGGTGGAGGCTGTGGAGAAGCTTTTACCTCTATGGATGCATTACATGAGGAGCTAGAAGCTTCATGAGACTCCCCCCTTCCTGAGCTAGGTGGAACAAATCGTTCTTTCTTCGCTACCCAAACTAGCTCTGGAGCGGGTGTGTAACATTCTGTGATTTTTTTCTTTCCGCAATCGTCAATTCATTTTGGAGCTACAGGATTGGGCTCACATGGGTTAGGTGATAGGTAAGAACACAATCTACGTTTTGGCACCCAGATTTGATCATTTCCTTGATAGTAGCCTTGGGCTTCCAATAGATGTTTAGGAATCCAACACAACGTTTCTTAACATTTCTTGGGGCGAGTGGGACATCTCTTAGCAGGCTCCTCTCTTTTAGCCCTAGCTATGGTCGCTAAAGAAGCTTTAGGGACCCACTTGTATGTTTTCTTTATTATATTAGGATGAGTCTTGTCAGAAGATATATGCATTGCTTCTAGCATATTTAATGGTATGAGTGATGGTATTTCAACCCCCGCATGTGTTACCCAGGTTGTCTCCCTGTTTCCCCAAGTGTCTATGGTTGCTGCTAGGTGGACCCAATCCACATTGTCCGCCTCAGTCATCCCAGGTAGTACATCCATATAAGGAGAATCTTCCCCAACATCAGTGTCCGCTTTACACCTGTAACAATACTGCAATGGGGCCGTGTGAACTATGGTGTCAGATCTATGATCAATTATAAACCTGTTTTCTAGAGGATGTGCTCGACAAGTTACAAGATCCACTCGAATGACAGAATCTTGGAACTGCAAGTAGACATGGTTTTTAGACCAGTCATGTACCATTTTTGCTTCCCTCATGAAAGGACGTCCTAAGATCATCTCAGCAGATGCCATAGTGTTCTTGGAGAAATCCATAACAATGAAGGTAATTCTTATTTTATGTCCAAAAACCTTGATCTTGAGATCTTCTAGCATCCCAATAGGTTTAACAGTAGACCCATTGGCCATCTTTACTACTATGGTTGTGGTCGCAAGGTAAGGTCTTCCCATAGTATCCCAACAATTTTTAGTCACAATGCTAACCCCAGGGCCACCATCAAGGATTCCCTTCACAATTAGTCCCTTGGTAGTGATTGGTATGGTTGCATTGGATTCATCTCCCTCAAAGTATTGTCCCAACTTGTTGACAGGTATTTCTACAACAAGTTTCTCATCTAGGTTGGGTTGTGGATCTAAGTGTTCCTCCTCTATTGGCATCTCCCTAACTCCATCCATCTGTGAAAATTGTGGTAGCCCAACCTTTAGTTCTCCATTGAGGAAAGCTCGAAGAGCTAAGAATAGCTTAGGGTCTCCCTATAGTTTGGATTGTTAGGGTGTAGGCCAGGTGGCCGTGGGAAACCACCCTTATACACTTTATTTCCCCTATTCAATATAGGGAGAAATAAAGAGAAAGAGTTGACTCTTCTCTCTTTCTTCTCCACTAACCCAACACATGCTGTCTGTGTATCTTCCCCTTCCCCATTTCTCTTCTTCCCCTCTCTTGCACACACTCCGTACATGCACTAGATGATCACAACAATTGGTATCAGAGCTACGGTAGCGAACCGTACGCGCGACCGCTCTCAAACGATTGACTCAGAAGCAACATAGCTCGCCAGCTATGGCAGAACTTGGAGCTCCTGCTTGAGCTTGGCGGTGGCAGTAAATACGACACGGATCGAAGTACTCAAAGGGGATCTTGGCGGTTCCCGACATACGCAGTCCCTCTTGGGCGGAGGGAATCTTGGAAGTCTTGAAATCTCTATATGTGGCAGATCTGTGTGTGCAAAGCTTGGCTTGGAAGAGAGCCTTAAAGGCTTGAGTGTCAAGTGCTTCAAGGAATTGAGAGAATCAAGAGCAGGTTCTCTAAGAAGGGGTAGTCCAAGCAGAAGCTACAGGGCAAATCGAAACCAAGTTTGAAGACAAGAGATGCAGCAGGTGCTTGTGAGCAAGGCGGCCAGGTAGCCAGCTTGCAAGCAGTCCAAGCACCGGTTATTGGTCATCAAGCTTGGGATTTTGGGCAGCAGTTTTTTGATAGTAAGTTGGAAAACCACACACACATAGCCAATTGCAGTGGGCAGAACCGGGCAGCAGTGTGACGAGCAAGGAGCGATTGGGGGTAGTCCAATCAAGGCTCCACAGGAGCTTGGGGGAAATCAGCAAACAGTGATCTGAGGGAATTCAAGAGGCCAGAGCAATGCCAAGCTTGACATTGAGACAATTAGGAAGCGGGAAGTTTTAGTAGTGGGTAGATTCGGGTATGCAGCGAGAATTGAAGCAAACAAACACAAACACACACACACACTTGAGCCGCTCTCGGATAGCGCTAGGAGAACAACATCGGGTTGCAACCAAATCGGGCGGAGAGAGAGAGAGAGAAGCTCATTGGAGAATTGATGCAGCATTTTTGGGCAGCAAAGGCTTGGGGGATTTGCAGCCAGCGGCGGCTATTCGACTAGCATATTTCTGCTCGGCGGCAGAAATCGGCACATAGCGACACCGACACGCAGGTTACAGGCTACAAGGGGGTTTTTCAGCCCATTCACTCACAGATTCTCCAGGTTACCAGACACAGCGCTTTCACAGGCGCTTTGGCAGTCATTTCGACAGTAGATTCTCTGTGGACACATGCGTTGACAGATGCATTTTGTTGTGAGCACACATAGTGCTACTAAGCTCTTTTGAGAGCAAATATCCCCGCAGGGATCACTTTAACTTCATGCAGCAGTTCTTAGCGCATGTTTGAGCGTGATTTTACTCATGTACGTTGAGTTGCGGACACTGCCCATTGTACTACGTGTGGAGCCATTTTTTGCTATTTTGGCAGTTTTTCCCGGCCGTTTCTGAGACTCGGACCGGAAGAGCCCTTTCTGAGACTGTGGCTAGTCCATTTGTGTCTGCATTAGCCTTTGGAGGGTCGATAGCGTGAGGTTTTCTTTCAGCTGGGGTGTGCTCGAATGTTGAGACAGCTTCGGTGATACAGGTAGCTGGAGTTCCCCTTTACGGTACCCTCGCCATAGGATATGTATCTGGACGGTTATTTATGCTTTTGACATCGAGTTGGCACTCACATAGCAGTTGTTTTGTACAGAAGATGCCCAGTTAGTGCAGTTGGCACATTTATATGCATTTTGAGTTGAGTTTTGACTCCTCATACAAAGGAGACTCTGCCGGATTTACTTCCCGCGAGTCGTGCCTTCCATAGTTGGCACTTTTGAGTCTATTTCGGTTGAGATTTTACTCCCGATACAAAGGTTACTCTGCCCAAATTTCTACAGCGTCTCGCCATAGTTTGGCACCTCTCAAACCCTCTTATCAGCGATGGCTTCTTCTTCAGAAAAGGAGGAGTATTTCATTCGGAAGCTCGATGGTAGCAACTTCACCATGTGGAAAGAGCGCATGAAAGATGTTTTGATAAACAAAGGCCTCTCAGAACCGTTGAAAGAGCGCGCAGAGGATGATGATTATACACAAGCTCAATGGGAGCTTTTGGATGCAAAAGCCATGGCTACGATACGTCTACATCTAGCCGAGTCAGTCTTCTTCACTATCATCGGGAAGAAAACAACCAAGGAATTTTGGGATAGCTTATGTTCAGCATGGGAGAGCAAAAGTGCATCCAACAAAGTTTTTCTCATGAAAAAGCTTATGAAGCTCAACGTGAAAGAAGGTAGCACAATTTCCAGTCATTTAAATGAGTTCAACTCCTTGTTCAGTCATCTGACATCTCAGGGATTTAAGGAGTTTGACGATGAACTCAAGTCTATCTTCTTATTATGCTCTCTACCTAGTTCATGGGATATCTTTTGCACAGCCATTAGCAATAAGGCTCCGAATTGCAAGTTAGAATTCAATGTTGTCACAAATGCGTTGCTCACTGAAGAGATTCGTCGTAAATCTCTCAATAATGCTAGTCATGGAGATGCATATATGGCTGGTAGTTCAACAAAGCCAAGAGGCCGTGACAGGAACAAATACAAAAGCAAAAGTAGAGAGCGGAATCCTCGTAGTCCTAGCAGACACAGGAACCAAAGTAGAGACCGCAATGCCAAAAATGTCGAGTGTTACTATTGCCACAAGAAGGGTCATTAAAAAAAGGATTGTCGCAGCTTCCTAAGAGATCAGAAAAACATGCAAAAGGATAATTCTGGCAAAGGCAAAAGTACAGTAAAGATTTAGGAGCTCAACATTGTTGAGTCTCCCATGCCTACCACTGCAGTAGAGGATGCTCCTCCTCCAGTGATGCTCATTATGCCCACGGAGATTCATGCCGAGGTGACAACAGATGCCTCAGATGTTCTCGTTTTCACTTCAGATCTCACCCCAGATGCTTTGGTTGCACAGGATGAGGGTTATGCACAGAATTGGATCCTTGATTCTGGTGCAAGTTTTCATGTCACACCGCATAGAGAGTGGTTTTCTCTTATGCATCCATGCATGGAATAGTCAAGCTTGGTGATTCCTATGAGCTTGACATTATTGGCATTGGTGATGTGAAACTTCAGATGCATAATGGCACTACTTTTGTGCTGCAGAATGTCAGACATGTGCCCAAGCTTACAAAAAGCTTGCTTTCTATAGGGCAATTGGATGATCTTGGCTACACTACAGTTTTTGGTAATCGTTCTTGGATGATCCACAAGAACAACCTTATCATGATGAAAGGCAATAAAACGGATCCCTGTACTCTTTGTTTGTTTTGAGTGTCGACGAACACTCTATCTATGTTGCCGAGCTGCCGTCTCCTGAGTTGTGGCATAGCCGTCTAGGGCATATTAGCCAAAAAGGAATGAAAACACTTCAGCGTTTTGGCTACTTACCTGTGTTAGATTACACGGACTTTCCATTGTGTGAGCATTGTATGTATGGCAAACAAACTAGATTGACATCTTCGCCATTGAATAAGGAACTAGGCGAACCTCTAGACTTGGTCCACATTGATTTGTGTGGTCCAATGCCACATAAAACTCTAGGGGGGGCAAACTACTTTCTCACATTCATAGATGATTCTACCACAAAGGTGTGGGTGTATCTCCTTAAGCGTAAGGAAGAAGTCTTTTCGACATTCCAAAAATTCCTCGCCATGGTTGAGAACCAATCAGGAACAAAGCTCAAAGCTTTTCGCACGGACAATGGTGGAGAATACGTCTCCACAGAGCTCAAGGATTTTTGCAATAGAAGAGGCATTCGGCGGTAGTTTACTGCTCCATACACACCTGCACAAAATGGGATAGCTGAAAGAATGAATCGTACGATTCAAGAGAGAGTTGTCTCTATGATGTCTATGGCGAAGCTTACTCCCGAATTTTGGGGGGAAGCTGTTCTGACAGCAGTGCACATCATCAACAGGTCACCTAGTTCTCCTTTGAATTTCAAAATTCCAGAGGAATTATGGACTGGCAAAAGTCCAAGCTATGAGCATTTACGTGTATTTGGATGTGAGGCATATGCACATGTGCCCAAAGAACTTCGTCGGAAGTTAGATCCCAGATCACACAAATGCATCTTTATTGGCTATGGTGCAAACGGAGAGATGGGATATCGTCTCTGGCACCCACAATCAAACAAAGTCATTCGTAGCTCACATGTGATTTTCAATGAATCAAAAATGCACAAGAAGCCCATCAAAGATGTTGAGTACAGACGTGTTCGTTTTGAGGATGTAGCCTCCGAACCAACTCAGTTCAGTAGTGTTGCACCTACTCCTCAAGTGCAAGATACTACTATTGCTCCGGAGAGATCAGAGTCCAGCAGTCAGGCACTTAGACGCTCTGAGAGAGTATCACGTGCGCCCGAGCGGTTTGAGCTGGGTATACACCACATTTTGGTCACTGACAGTGGAGAGCCAACCTGCTACAAAGAAGCTATACAAATGGAGGATAGTGTTAAGTGGGAGCAGGCTATGCAATCAGAATACAATTCGATTGTGGCTAATGAGACATGGGATTTGGTTGAATTACCAAAAGGCAAAAATGCTTTACCTTGCAAGTGGGTATACAAGAAGAAGTATACAGCGGAACATCCTGAGCCTAGATACAAGGCTCGTCTAGTTGCCAAGGGTTTCAAGCAGCAAAAAGGTGTCGATTTTGATGAGATGTTCTCTCCACTTCGCGCAGTGCTTGGCTTGGTTGCTATCCAGGACATGGAACTTGTCCAAATGGATGTGAACACAACATTTCTTCACGGGGATCTCGATGAAGATGTCTACATGAAACAACCAGAGGGATTCGTATGTGAATCCCAAAAACCAACGAGGACAGAATTGGTTTGTAGACTGGAAAAGGCACTCTATGGCCTCAAGCAAGGTTCAAGGCAATGGTATCAAAAATTCGACAAATTCATGCAGTCTCAGGGTTACATTATAAGTCAAGAGGATCACTGCTTATACACAAAAAGGTTGAACGATGGTTCTTTAATCATCTTGATCTTGTATGTAGATGATATGCTTATCGCAGGCAAATCAATGGATGAAATCAATCAGTTGAAAAAGATGCTAAGCACTCAGTTTTCCATGAAGGGTTTGGGAGATGCCAATCACTTTCTTGGTATGCACATCAAGAGAGACAGGCAACGTGGAATTCTTGAATTATCTCAAGAAAAGTACATTCACAAAGTCTTGCAATGTTTTAGTATGCAGGGGGGGGAGTCATTGAGTACCCCAATGCAAGCATACTCCAAACTTAGCAAGGAAGAATCTCCCAAGACAGTGTCTGAGAAAGAGGAAATGGTGAAAGTACCATATTCTTCAGCAGTTGGCAGTTTGATGTACGCTATGGTAGCCACAAGACTAGACACTGCACATGCAGTGGGAGTGGTTAGTAGGTACATGGAAAACCCTGGCAAGAAGCATTGGGAAGCAATCAAGAAAATCCTCAGATACTTGAAAGGTACAGCTAGCAAGTGTTTACGCTTCGGAAAAAGTGATGCATCTATTGTAGGTTACACGGATGCGGATTATGCGGGTTGCATGGATCGTAGAAGATCCACATCTAGCTATGTGTTCATGTTTTCTGGAGCAGCTATCTCTTGGAGATCGTGTCTCTAAGATTGCACGTCTTCATCTACCACTGAGGCAGAATATGTTGTTGCGTCTGATGCCAGCAAGGAAGCCATATGGTTGGCTCGTCTAGTGGGAGAATTGGGCATTCACGAGGTTCCAGTTCTACATTGTGATAGTCAAAGTGCCATTGCTTTGGCAAAGAATCCAGTGTTTCACTCAAAGTCGAAACACATAGAGTTCAGATACCATGTCATACGAGATGCATTGGCTGGCAAGCGTATCGAGCTTGTCAAGGTTCACACCAACGACAACCCCGCAGATGCTCTCACAAAGAGCCTAGCCTCGGAGCAATTTACACATTGTATAGAACTTATGGGTGTAGGATGAAGCCTCGGCAATGCTTCATCAATTTTGTATAGACTAACTATACTAATGCCACTATTGGCCACCATGACCTTCAAGTGGGAGGTTGTTGGGGTGTAGGCCAGGTGGCCATGGGAAACCACCCTTGTACACTTTATTTCCCCTATTCAATATAGGGAGAAATAAAGAGGAAGAGTTGACTCTTCTCTCTTTCTTCTCCACTAACCCAACACAGGCTTCCCCATTTCTCTTCTTCCCCTCTCTTGCACACACTCCGTACACACACTAGACGATCACAACATGGACATGATGGTGGTTCTAACTTATGAAGTCATGAAGTCCATCAATTTGGCAATATTTAACGGCACCTTTTGGTCTTCATTACCTTGATGTTGGGAAGATGGGATCTCTATTTCTTTGATAGGGTCAGGTAGTCCCTCTGTAAACATTCTTTCCAACAAGAAGTGAGTACGCCCACTTTCCCATGACTTTAAGTCACTTTCTTATTGGATGACACTAGGTATGGCTAAGGGTCTATGGACTTGGTGAGGTTGTTGTTGCGTAGGGAACACTGTGTCTGTAATCTCGATCTGCCTAGGTGCTTGTTCCAGATCCCTTTGGGTATCTTCTACCAAACTTCTTAATTGCTTGACTCACTCAATCTCCTTTGTAGGGTTTGGGTAAGTTCCATCTTCTTCTTGGATCCTGGCCATTGTGGCTTATGACGATCTTCCTTGTTGGTTTCTTTCCTAGTGGTCGTTTTGGTGTCCATGGTTTCACCTGAATCAGAATCCTCTTCAGCATCATTCATATATACGGGGTCGTCATCAGTCCCTATGTTGGTCTTTGAAGTGGGCTCTGACTGTGCTGCTTTTTGCGATCTCTTCCTTCGAGTTTTCTTCTACTGCGATATGGAAATTGATGTCGTGTCTCTTTCTTCAAGAATATAATTTTGTTTTTGGAGCATCGATCGTGTGATTACATTTACTAGTACCACAGGTGTACTTTGTGATGGCTCCTCGGTAACCTTGACCAAGTTTAATGGTGTGATCTTCGACGCATTTGGATTAATTGGACATTGGGCAATCAAATGATCTATGCCACATCTATTACACATGAGTATCGGGATTGAAGACGTGCTCACTTGATTGGTTTGCATTAGTGTGGCATTATTTTGTAGCCTAATAGGAAACTCGGCTACATGATGTGGACCTCCACACTCATAGCATTGAAGAGGTGGTATCTTGGAAATGTAATTGATATTTTGGCCTCTTGCAACAAGAGCATCTACTTGATAGACATGTTTGACTTGTCCCCAATAGTCCTCCATGTAGTATTGTGGAATTTCTTCAAGCATATCCATCCCATAGGAAATATTAGTGTCTATATCCTCCTCATAGCCTTCCAAACAAGCAATAGATGACTCACAACCCACTTGATTCACAAAAGTGATTCTCGGATGTGGTGGTTGCGGTCCTAGCACTGGAGGTGGTAAGGGTGTTTTTTGAACAACATTTTGGGTCCTAGGGACCATGTGTTGTGGGGTTTGTTCAAGAGGTGGGATCGGCATCAATGTAGGAACTCGAGGTGTGTCTGTCCATGCTAAGATTGGTCTATTGGCCATTGTGCGCTTAAATACTATGCAATACTTAGCTTGATGACCATACCTCCATAGGCATTGCAATTCCCATTGAATTTTACTATGAAAGTAGGGCAGTCACTAGTACTATGCGGACTATAGCATATTAAGCACCATTGTTTCTCCCTTCTTGGATACATATTGTTTTGCGGAGCACGGTTGTCTCTAAGACTCTCTGGAATGGCCTTGGTGATATTTTCTAAAGTCATCTCAGATATCTTTGGCTCCTTCGGAATAGGCTTTAGGGTCATTGGTTGATGCCCTGATGCTTGCGAGATAATAGATTTAGGCTCAACAGACACTCTTTCTCCTTGAATCATGAAATTATCCTCCAATTGGAGTTCATTGGTGGTGACTGCTTCCCAAGTGGTGATACCTCTAATGACTAGGCCATTGTAGATATCCTCATGTCATAATCCCCTAATGAATCTATCAACCAATTGATTATTATTGAAGCGCTCATTTGGATTACAACGAGAATTCAAATGCTTTAAGCGACTTTATAAAGTCTCTCACCAACTCTCCTTCCTCTTTGGGCTTTCTAGAGCTGAGAGGCTACACCCCAAAGCACTCCCTCTCGTATGTATTCTTTCAAGAACATTATCCTAAGAGTAGGGTAAATCATTTTTTCTTCCACCCTTAGGGTTCTATACCAATCCCCTGCCTTCCCACTTATGCAGGTCATTGTGTTCTCCTAGAAAATCGTATATTTGTTCAAACACTTCGATATGCTTTCTCACATCCCCATCTCCACTAAATTTTTGTGTGAGCTTGGCTATTTGTATTGCCTTACTTCTAGGCTCTCTATCAGGCGTGTTACGCATATTCTCAGCAATAGATCGACCAATAGCTTGAGCAAATGTTGCCAAGTCACCTAAGTGAGCAGGCACCATGGGTGAAGGCGCTCCAGAGACTACATGTGGAGTAGGTATCGGCATTGGGATTGGCACATAGGAAGCCCTTGGGTTCCACGTTGGGTACGGTGTTGTGCCATGTGGTGGCCCAAAGTTCATATGTGTGGCCCTAGGCATAGCAGACGTCAGATGTGACATGCTAATGCCAGCAAGTATGGTCCCATGGAAATAAGAACTTGCGTGTTGTGGTTGTGGAGCATAGGTTTTTAAAACAATGGGAGGGGTAGGAACTACATGAGTACGAGGACCCATGGGTGTATACGATTGGTACACACTTGTAGGTACTGTTGTAGACATTGAGCTACCATGTAGCGGTGCTTTACTAACAAATGAGGTCCATGGAGTGTTTCTTGGCATGCCCATCATTGGGGTAGGCATGGTAGCCGTGGTGCATCAAGGGAAAGATGAGCTAGACTTGGAAAGGTAAAGCTATCACTTGTGGGCTCAGATTGCACTGAGACCCCTGGCAAAACAACATATGGAGGATCCATCGGACTTATCGAGGGAGTCTCCATTTGCGATAAGGTTGTTTTTTTAGCCTTCCATGTATCCAAGAATCTCATGAGACCCGTTGAAGGCATGTTGATCCCCCTGTTCAGTCTCTCTAGCTTAATAACCCTATGGATGACCTCACAAACACTTTGTTGTTGATCCTCTACACTAGTAGCACCCATTGTGGATTGTAGGACATTTAACCAACCCACATGATAAGCATGACCTGTGTATAGGTCGGGTTATAGTTTCCATTTGTAGTTTGTACTCCCAGTTCTCATTCAAAAACGCTCCATCTAGGCTTGAGGTGCTAGGGGTGTCCTTTGAACTAGATGCAATGTTGCTCTCTATGGGTTGGCCCTTAGTGGTTTCTAGGTCAAGAGCACTCGATTGCTCTCCTAGAAAGGATATTGACATAGGGGCTTTTGCTTTTAACTCTCTTCGTTGCTCCACCTTGCGTAAGCTCTTGATTTCCTTTTCCCTAGCCATAATGATATATCGCTCAACCTCTTGCACTTCGGCAAGGCTTCTACCATCAGGTAATATGACCTCGGAGGAGAATAGCTCTGAAGAATCAGGGGCTGTAGTGAATGAAGTATTCATGTGCACACTCTCTAAGAGCCTGGGGTCTACGTTGTCCATGAATGGTGAATTTACTTCCCCACCCCCCTCACTTACATTGTTAGCTCCATGTTCACAGCAAGTGGCTCTACTAAAGGTTTCCTTCAAGCAGCTAAGCACGCTCGGCTCAGAACGTGGGCCCATGGCATGCATGTCTTGGCTTGAGCTATCAGGATTAGGCATTGGGTAACCCTCCATGACATCGTAGTCAGAGGAAGAGTCATGTAAGAAACTAGGCAACTAGGCTCTGATAGATCCTCCTCCCAACCCCGGGGCGGTCACTTATCAAAAGCTTCCTATATCACGTGCGTTCAAGAGGTTATTAATAATACCTCAATATACATACTATATTTACACTATGTGCCTATTTAAAAAAAACCCCACCCCCCTCTATATGTATACATTTTGATCTTTTAATAATCCTCTCCGGTTAACTCACGTGATAGCATACACATTCTAAAAAGTGACCGCCACGGGATCCCAACCTCCCTTTATAGGGTGGGCTCTTAGCTCCTTGCCCTAGACGGATCCCCTCTCCACACTGCCTAGCCCGGCCCGTGGCCGTAATCCTTGCATAGCCTAGTTCTTAGGGTACAGGACCCGTGTCCTGACATTACTCCCCCCTTAAAGAAGAGTTTTCGTCCTCGAAAACAAAAGTGGGAAACTTCTTCTTAAGAACACTAATGTTTTCCCAAGTGGCACCTTCTTCAGGTCGGTCTTTCCACTTGATTAAGGCTTGTTTTCGTACATGATGGCGTGTACGCAACTCATGATAATCCATAACACGTTCAGGTTCATGCGGTAATGTAGGAGGTTCAATGTAGTCGAACAAAACTTGTTGATCGACGACGTTGTCGTCCCCATGTAATTGCTTTCATAAATGGCTTACATGAAACACCGGATGAATGCGAGAGTGTGATGGTAGTAGTAGTTTGTAGGCACGATCACCAACTCGCTTGAGTATTTTGAAAGGCCCACAATAGCGGGGAGATAATTTAGGTGTCAATCCAGTTTTCAGACTTTCTGAATGTTCTGGCACACGTAAAAATACTTCCTCCCCTTCTTCGAAGATAACTTGCCGACGTTTCTCATCAGCGTATTTCTTATACCGATCCTGTGCTTGTCGGACATTCTGATGAGCAAGTTTCAGCATATCCATGAGGTCTTGGAGAAAATCCTTAACCTGTTGAAGTTTTTCGGTTGCCATCCCCACCGTAACTGGTGACCTAGGTTGAAACCCGTACATGAGCATGAAAGGACTGAAGCCCGTTGTGACATGCTTAGAACTGTTGTAGGCAAACTCGAGAATAGGTAAGTATTCTTCCCAGTCTGTCTGTTTTTTGCTAATGTATGCTCGAAGCATATCCTCTAGCACCTTATTAACCCATTCCGTTTGACCATCTGTTTTCGGATGGTCAGCTGTACTGAGGTTGAGTTGTGTACCCAATCGTTTAAATACAGCTCGCTAGAAGTGACTGTTAAACTTTGGGTCACGGTCACTAACAATATTACTTGGCAACCCATATAATTTATACAGATTGTCCATAAATTATTTTGCTAGTTCTGGTGTCTTAACCGTTGATTTGGTTGGAATAAACTTACATAGTTTAGTCAACCGGTCTACGACCACCCATACTGAGTCATGACCTCGTATAGTGGTTGGTAAACCTACTATGAAATCCATGGAGATATTTTCCCATTTTCCATTGGGAATTTCCAAGGGATGTAAGAGTCCTCCTATTTTTAGGCACTCTGCTTTGTTAACTTGACATTTTTGGCAATGCAAGACATAAGATTGAACAAAGCCACGGAGACCTAGCCAGTAAAACTGTCGTCGTACGAGAGAGTAAGTTTTTCTAATCCCCGCATGCCCTACACTTGGACTATCATGACATTCATAAAGAATTTGGCGCCCAATGTCTGTGTCCGTCGGTACACAAACTCTCCCCTTGTGGAGTAGATACCCATTGTCGATGGTAAAATGCTTCCATCGTTGTAGTTCATCACTTGATAAAGGAGAACTAGGTGTGGAGGTTAACTGTGCACTACCTGCATTGGAGTGAGAAGGATCCCTCTTTTGAACATGGCTCCACACTTTGGAATATGTTTCATCTTGCTCATATTTTCCCTTAAGAGAATCTAAAAATTCACTACGAAGTTCCGTGAACAATAGCAAATTGATCTCTGGCATTCGACTGAGAGCATCTGCCACTATATTGTATCGGCCTTTGCGATACCTTAACTTGGCGTCATATTCCTGAAGGATCTCGGCCTACCTGGCTTTTCGACCCTTTAAATCTGTTTCTTGTGTAAACCATTTGATGCTTTCATGGTCAAACACAATCTCGAACTGAGCACCATACAAATAGTGACGCCATGTCTTTAAGGCAGACACTATTGCATAGAGTTCACGTTCGTAAGCAGAGTAATTCTGTTGAGCTGCATCTAGCTTCTTACTTTCGCATGCCTTTGGCCGTCCATCTTGTAAGAGGATTGCTCCAATAGCATGGTCACTGGCATCCGTTTCCAAAACGAATGGTTTCAAAGGATCGACAATAGCTAGTATAGGAAATGTAGCTAATGCATCCTTGAGTGTTTCAAAACTCTGTTGTTGAGTGGCACCCCACTGAAAAGACCTACCTTTTCCTTTTAGTTGGGCCGTCATAGGTACAACAAGGTGAGCATAGCTTTTAACGAACCTTAGGTAAAAACCTACAAAGCCCAAAAAGATCTTTAATTCTTCCAGATTTTTAGGAGGTGTCCATTTCCGGATGGTATCCACCTTGGATTGATCCATGTATAAGACATTAGCTGAAATAACATGCCCTAAGTAATGAATCTCTTCCTTGAGAAAAGCACATTTAGATTCCTTGGCATATAACTTGTTTGCACGTAACAACTCAAACACCTGTCTGAGATGTTGCAAGTGCTCTTCTTCAGAAGCACTATAAACTAGGATGTCATCGAGGAACACAATGACAAATTTGCCCAAATATGGTTTCAAGACACTGTCCATAAGTGTCATTAAAGTTGCGGGCGCATTGGTTAACCCAAAGGGCATCACCAAAACCTCATAATTTCCAAACCGTGTTCAGAATGCAGTCTTAGGGATATCAGCAAGCCGAAGACGGACTTGGTGATATCCTGACCTCAAATCAATTTTTGAAAAAATTCGTTTATGCGTTAACTTGTCAAATAACTCATCGACCCTTCGCAATGGGTATTTGTTCCTAATTGTCACCGCATTTAAACCTTGGTAGTCTATGCACATGCGCATACTGCCGTCCTTTTTTTTCACCAAAAGTATAGGCGAAGCCCATGGTGAAGAACTGGGTCATATAAACCCTTTGCTAAGGTAGTCAACAAGCTGATGTTCCACTTCAGCAGCCTCTGAGTAACTCATACAGTATGGTGGTTTACTTTTACAGGCTTACATCCTGTAGCCACGTCAATGCCATGTTGCACTGAACGTGTCAGCGGTAAACCTGATGGCAAATCATTAGGAAAAACATCTTGAATTCCTTTAAAAAATTTTGTAACTGATTAGCAACGTTTGCTTGTGTAGAATTAGAAATTGGTGGGATAGAGGAGAGAGAAGCATGCAGCATTGAGGAATGTTCAACAGACTCAAGATTGGAAAGAAAATGAGACAGTGAGCAACACAAGAAAGCCTGTTCTATTTCATTATTAGAAACGAGCTGCATCAGCTCAGCAGTACAAATCAATGGTGATGATGGTATATCCTTTTCTCCTAACAACAACACATGTGCGCCCTGGGAATCAAACATCAAACTGTTGTGCTTATAGCTACGCTTCAGTGATGGTCCTAGGCTATGCAACCACTCCCTAACAAGAACCACATCAGCCCTTTCCAGGTTCATAAGTTGAAAATCCAAACAAGTAGAGTACCCTTGTACTTCCAATGGAACTGCTCTGCATTGAGTATCACATACTTCACTGTCATGTCCATTCATCATTGCTACCTTGTAGCGGTGGGTACTCAAATTTTGAGGCAGTTTGAGTTTTTCACCAATCCATAATTGATGAAATTGTGCGTAGCACCGTCATCTACCAAGATGCGCACCTTGTGCCCTTGCAGATATCTGTGCATACGTACTAACTCATGTGGTCCAAAGGTCTATTGCCACATGGAAGCTGTGAGACAGCATTCATGCACCACCTCAGTGTGTGTTACTTCCACTGTAGAAAACTTGGAGGAAGACTCCAGAGGAAGTAGTTGCATCGTGTGCACTGCTTTCTCCTTCCCCTGGCAGCAGATTTCCCCTTGGGACAATCCTTTTTGCCATGGCTTCTTCCTAAGCATTGAAAACATAGCTTCTCTTTCTTTGCCTTATCAAAATCCTCAGGAGAGAGAGGACCCCTGGACCCCTTGGGTTTTTTAGATGCATCTGAATTAGCAACTCTAAATTTGTGTTTATTGTGCCCGTACTGAGTGCGTGTATTATTATGTGTACTATCAGGCACGTGACTATTATGTGTTTTCTTATCATCAGGGTCATCATGAATATGTGCTTTCACTATGGCTTCCTCAAGTGTTTTAGGGTCCTGACATTTGACATACTTCTTAAGTTCTAGAGTCAGACCTTGTATGAACCCTCGTACTTGCTGAAAGGTATCCAAGCCTTCCAACTTGAGGATGACGTCCCGATAGTGAGAGATATATTCAAGGAGTGTTGGCGCATGGAACATGTGTCCCAGTAGGTCCAATTCCGATCTGCCTCATTTGTAGGAAAAAACTCCTTGCTGAACATTGTTTCAAAGGCTGCCCAACTCTGCGGTATGATGCTCTTCTCCTTGAGAGACATCCACCATTTGTAGTCCTTGCCTTCCAGAGTTAAGCTCGTTTGTAGAGCTCTTACTGCATCCGGAGTGCGCTTTAAGGCGTGAATTCCATCCCATTTACTGAGAAAGATGTTCATTGCATCCTTATTGTGGTCTCGGTCTTCGCCTTTGAAAACTGGTGGTTTGAAATTCTTCAACAAATCATCTACCTCTTTGACAGTGAGAGTATGCAGTGTGTCATTAATTGGGCCTTGCCCTTGTGTTCCAACGTGCTCATGCATGTGAGTGTCAACCGGACTCTTAGTCTGTTGTTGCATCAATTGAATGACTAAAGTAGAAAGTTTAGTAACATTTTCATTTAAAGCCTTAAAATTTTCGTCCATGACTGTCATGCATGTCTGAAGTGCACGAAATTCCTGAATATCGAGCAATTCATAAGTATCTTCTCCTGTCGTAGCGTCGCGGGTACTCTCCTTGAGAGTATCCGGCCGTGAGCCATCATTGGCAGGAGCGAGAATACTTTGCTCAAAATCAAAATTCATGTTGATATCCGAATCGATGGCTATACAGTACAGTATAAGAAGTACTCAGAGAAAAATACCTGATCTCGGTAGTACTTGTAAATTATAGCTACTCCGCGCCGTAGCAGTGAATCCTCGTGCTAACTCCGCCTTGATTTCCAAAAAATACTCCCGTAGTTGTAGTTTGCACCGTAGCCGATATTTAGCCGTGCTAATTACATTGGTCGGCAAAGCTTTAAGCAATCTGTGATGTTGGATACTTGTTTGAAAACTTACAAGTTGTTGTTGACGAAGCTTGACGTCCTGTCGAAGAAGCTCTTGGCCCTTCGGAGAAGGTATGGTGAGCTCGGTGTTCCAAGCCGAAAATATTGTCGTATAATAATTAAGTTGCAAAAATCTAAAACTTTATCACTTCTGTATCGCTGAATTGTATATCGATAATCAAGAGTCGTCCGTCTCATTGTATGATGCCAAAACTGGTTTGGCTTGGATGCCGTATCTCATGTAGATTGTGTGGGTGTATGCCGAGGTGGGCATGCACCCTTGCCCTAAATTTTTGAGGGAACTGGCCAAGACCAAAGGCACTTGGGCCTATTTGGTGTGAAAAAGAAGCCCAAAACGGCGTTTGCAGGCAGCTATGGCACCCGATAGGGCCGCGAGAGCTTGGCAAGGGGGTAGCAGCGCGTGCGCTCCTCCGCAGGGTCGCCCCAGTGACGGGTTATGCCGCCAAGCCCAGCGTGCATCCGCTGAGCCCGCCTATGCGGCCTATGGTGGAAGGCGACCGTCCTTCCATCCTCGCCTCAAGGGGCCCTGCACACGGTGCTCGCCTGCGAGTTATCTCCCGCATGAGTAGGGCTCTTCTCCACGGCTCCCCTCCTCATGCACATACAAAGCCCAAAAAACGGCTAGCTCTCCACGCCTGTGTCCTAAAAAAGGAGTGGCTCTGATACCCGTGTAAGAAACTAGGAAACTAGGCTCTAATAGATCCTCCTCCCAACCTCCCTTTATAGGGTAAGCTCTTAGCCCCTTGCCCTAGACGGATCCCCTGTCCACACTGCCTATCCCGGCCCGTGGCCGTAGTCCTTGCCTAGCCTAGTTCTTAGCGTACAAGACCCGTGTCCTGACAAGTCACTAGCCGCTATGTTTGGGTCTTGGATTGTACTACCTTGGGCCCCTGTCGAGGGCCCAGAACCTAAGGTAGGTGGATATTGAGAACTCGCGTAAGTCAAAATGCTCTCTAGTTGCGTGGCCTCTAGCACACGACCAGAGCACAGATGCATGTACCTTTGGCACCCTACAAGCGTCAGCGAATAACCTTGAAGGTTAACCACTTACTTTTTTAGGCGTTTTGCACCCCATTTTCACTCGCTTTTTGATGTTTTTTAATGGTCGATTTTTGGATTAGCGAGTGTGATAGCTCGAAAGGAGCTGACGGACACAAAGTGGACCCCGAACCCTGATGGCCTCTAAAATGCCGGGGACCGAATGGCGCGCCTCGAGCCTGACACGGTAAAGCGAACAGGGGGCACCACCTAGCTTAAAGCGGCTAGGACGCTAACCACGATGATATGAACACCGCGAACTTACACACGGAGAGAGAGAGAGAGAGAGAGAGAGAGAGAGAGAGAGAGAGAGAGAGAGAGAGAGAGAGAGAGAGAGAGAGAGAGAGAGAGAGAGAGAGGGAGAAAGAGATTTGCAAATGACGAAAACCCTCGGGGGTGTGAGGGAGAATTATTTCTGCAGTATTTACAAATGGCACGCCGTGGTGGTAGAGAGGTAGGCAGAGGAGGTGGTGCAAACTACTTGGTGCGTTCTCTAAGACGGCTCAATGATTGTGAAGCCTGCTACCAAGAGCGTGTATATGTGTGTGCATCGACCATTGGAGTTGAGATATGGATGTGGTTCCCTTCGCATGGTGCAATTCCCAAGGCAAACCCAACACACAAGCCCCCTCCCCGATGATGGTGATAGTGTCAACTCTTCCCACTACATTATGTACATAAGCCCCCCATTCCCACCGCACGCTTGCGCACACATACAAAGAGTGTGAGAGAGGGAGAGGGTGAGTGTAAGAATACGGGAGAGCAGGGGGGGGTGTTCCCATGCGGCTCGACACAGAGGGAGCACGAGAGAGGGGTCGGGGTGAGTGCCCGAGGCTTGTGCCTAGCCGGGGGTGGCTAGTAGGGGGGGGAGGTTTGGGAGAGGGGGAGAGAGGATATTAGAGAGAGGTATGTAGGGAAAATGAGAGAGAGAGAGAGAGAGAGGGGGGGGGGGGGGGGGGGCATTATTTCATCCCATGCTTCCGGGGGGGGGGGGGGAATAAACTATGGGGAAAGATAGAAAGGGTATCTGAAACCGAGGGCGGCCGGCAAGGCTGGGGTATAGACAAGCGAGGGCCTGAGGGTGATAAGGCCGGCCAATCAAAAGGGGGGGGGGGGGGGGGGGTGCCATGCCCGTAGAGGTGTTGTGAGGATTGACCAGGCGGTGCCGAGCCTTCCAACAGTGTCTCCAAGGCTCCAGCAAAGGAAAAATAAGTTTTTTTTCTTTTTTTTTTCTTTGATTTTCAAAAATCGGCCATCATTAGCCCTCTCCCTTTGGCTAGGGGCATTCATGCTTCTAGCCCTTCTTCTCCTTCTTCAGCTGTGGAGTTAGAGGGTTCTCCCTCCTCTAGAATGTCTAGCATGAATTCTGGATCAAACCTAAGAAAATACCTTCTCAGTCTCCATCCATTGACCCTAGTCTTGTGAATTCTCCCATCTGCTTCCATCAGCTTATAGCTGTTGTTGTCATAGCGTCTCTTGATGATGAATGGCCCTTCCCATTTGGGTTGAAATTTCTTATCCTTCCTAGTATCAAATATGTTGTCGTATCTCAGTACTAACATACCTTTTTCCAGTCCCTTTTCCTTAAGCCCTTGATTGAAAGTGAGCCGACGTCGTTCTACATGTGCTGCATAGTGATTGATTGCTTCTTCCCTATCCAGTTGGAGTCTCTTCAGATCCAAGATGTGGTTTTGGAGGTTTCAAATTGGACGATGTATCTGGCTAGCCAAAACTCGTAAGTTGGCTATTTGTACCTCAATGGGTAGAATTGCCTCCTTCCAATAAACTAGATGGAAAGGGGTGAAACCTAGTGATGTTCGGAACGTTGTTCTGTAGGCCCAAAGAGCTGCCATGAGATGTTTATCCCAGTCCCCTATGTGATTGTTCACCTGCTTTGTGATGATTTTGCAAATCATTACGTTTACCTTTTCTACCATACCATTGCATTGTGGATAGTATGGTGTGGAATGCCGACGTGTGATGCCTAACTTCTTCATCAGTTCTCCCACCAAATGACCTCTGAATCCTGGTCCTCTATCTGATATTATCTCAAGAGGAGTGCCAAAACGGAAAATGATATGCTCAAAAATGAGCTTTGCCACCTCTTGGGCTGTAATGCGGGTGGTGACTGTTTCTTATGTCCATCGAGTCATGTAGTCTACACCCACCATGATGTACAGTTTACCGGATTGGGCCCTTGGTAAAGGACCAATTAGATCTATTCCCCATTTCTCAAATGGACCATATGAGATGATAGAAGTTTGTGGCTCATAGGTTAATGTTCGATCACTGGCCACTTGACAAGCCTTACATGTTTTACACCAATGGTGTACATCCCTGTTCAAGCTAGGCCAAGAGTATCCTACTTGTAGAATCTTCCTACTGGTGATTTCTAGAGCAAAATGATCGCCGTAGATGCCATCATGGCAACTAATTACCTCTGTGATCTCACTGGAGGTTGGCACCCACCTAAGAATTTGATCCTTGCCCTTACAATACAAGTGGTCGTTTACAAGGCGGTACCTAGTAGCCTTCCTTCCTTACCAGCCATTGTTTTTGGCCTTTGCTGTGTCCTACTGGACATTCTCCTATATCTAGAAATCTGATGACATCAGGCATAGCATCACTACCTTAAAAGAGGGGTAGCTTTAGTTTGATCGCCCCTACGGGAACATCTTGTATTCTTTCTTTGGCTAGAGAATCTGCCTCTTGATTTTCTACTCTAGGAACATGAAACAGTTTCACTGCTTCAAACTTCTTTAGAAGGTCCTTAAATTGGTGAAGTTGACCAAGTAAAACCTAATTCTTACAATCCCAAGCGCCATTTATCTGCCTTATCAAAAGCAAAGCATCACCAAACACATTTAGGCGTTGAACTCCTTGTGAAATACATTGTTCAAACCCAAGAATTAGGGCTACATATTCTGCTTCATTGTTGGAGTGGGAGTGTAATAACTGCCCGATGGAGAATACTCTCTCTTGTTGTTCATTGAAAATGACTATGCCTAGTGCAGACTGATCCATTGTTCTCTTGTATGCTCTATCAAAGAAAAGAGAGTGAGCTCTTTCTAGACTAGGACTTTCTACCATTGGTGTTTCTTCCTTTGCTTCCATGTTGCCTTCAGCTTCTTCTCATAATGGCGATGAGTGAGAATTCCCGCTAAACTAGCCCTGGTGGAGTTTTCTACTTGCATGGTGTAGTCAAACTCTTGTAATCTAATTAACCACTTTGAGATCCTAGATGAGACATCCATGTGTCGCATTACATATGGGAAAACCTCTTCCACTGTCAGGATTACAAAGGGTCTAGGTAGGAGATAGGAGCGGAACTTTGTGGTAGCAAACATTAGTGCCAGAACCATGTGTTCTACTTCGGTAAATCCCTTTTCTGACGGGGTCATGACACGACTAGAGAAGTAAATAGGATGCATGAAAGAAGTTTTGGGGTCCTTTTGCATTATCACTGCTCCTAGTGTATCACTTCCCACACTAGGGTTCACATAAAATGGCTCGTCCCACTTAGGAGGTGAAATAGTGGGAAGCTTAGCTAGGATTTGCTTTACCTCAATAAACTGCTGCTCATTCTCTTCACTCCATGAGAAGACATCCCTCTGGGTGAGTTGTTGTAGGGGAAGGACCACTTGAGATACCAAGTGAATGACTTGCTTAAGTATCTTACCTTCTGAAGGAAAGAAACCAGCTGCTTGGCGGTGGTGGGTGATGATAAAGACACCAGGGCCTGAATCTTGCTAGGGTCAGCCTCGATCCCTTTTACTGAAATTGCATGACCAAGGAGAGTGACTTTGCTTTCACCAATGTGACACTTATCCACGTTGAGTTGGCCACCCAAGGTTTGCAGCCTGGTTAAGCCATCATAGACTTTGCTTAAATGAAGGGCTCATGAGCTATAGATGAAAAAATCATCTATGAAAACCCGTATTGATGTTCCAAAGTAGGGTTGGAAAACAAAAGTCACATAGTGCTAAAATGTGGCTGGGGTGTTAGTGAGGCCAAACAGCATCACTCTGTAGGCAAAACATCCCCAAGGTGTGATGAAGGTTGTCTTCTTTTGATCTTTCTCCGCAATGCTAATCTGGAAGTATCCTGAGTAACCATCGCACACTGTGTGTAACATTTAATGGCCTAGAATCTTATTTGTAGAGGAAATTAGCATGAACATAGTGGGCATTTCATTAGAATAGATTCCTAATGATAATTACAAGAGTGCTTGGGTGGAGAGAGCAACAAAAAGCATAACACCTAGTTAGATAGTATCGACAATACTTTCAAAAGAGAGAGCAATTAAACTATTGACAACAGTTGAGGACCGGATTTGCATGGAGCCGGTCCCCCCTCCAAAAGGCTTTGTATTATGGTTTCTCCCATCAAGAGAGACATTGTACAATACAATTCTTTGTGTTCCTTCAAGACTAGCTAGTGCAATGAAGATGGAAGCTTCATACACCAAGCAAAACACTTAATCAAACACAACTTGAATTATCCCCGTTCTCAGACCCAAGACCTCACACACCTTCGAAGATGGTGAGAGCTAGCAGGGTATGAGAGTAGATTGAGAGGAACAAGAAGTATCTTACGAGAAAGAAGTACATCTCCTCACATAATCACTCATATTAGCATAGCTTAGCTTAGTAATTAGCTTGGTAGAGAAGATGAGCATGCATTAAAGCTTGGCTCTTGGTTGGATTTGCATCCACATGCCAAGAGAGTGTTGATGTAGGCTTCTATCTCACAAGCTTGGAGTAGGTGATGAGCTCTCCATTAAAGCTTGGGAGGAGATAGAGTGTTTTTCCTTCACACATGGTCAAGTGTGAGAGTGAATGCCCAGCAAAAATCAGCCCCCCCTCCCTCTTGGGCGAGCCCTAGCTGCTAAGTTAGGCTGGCTTTTTCCTCATTGGACCTCCCCAGGTCAAGCCAATAGGAATTAAGCAGCATAAGTGATAGCCTTCTGACATGTGTCCCCCTTTCCCCTTTTGTGAGAGCTTTGGATAATTAAATAATTAAAAAAAAAACTCTCATTGGACCCCTTTGCCTCCTGGCCAATAGGAATCAGGCAAGCCATGGGGCTTCTGAATGCTCATTGGACCCCTTGGGAGACTGCCCAATAGTCTTCTAGGACACTTAATTCTTATTGGTTTCTTTTATTAAATGTTTTTAAATTAATTAAACTAGATTTACTCTAGCTTAATTCTCATTGGTCCACTTCAAGGGTCTTCCAATAGGAATTGGGCACACCTTGTGGGCATCTGGCCTAGGGAGCTGACATGTGTCCCTCATTCCCTTTGTGTAAAGGGAGCCTGTGTGTGTGTGTGGTTTTCTCTCTCATCCCCTAGCTTTGGGGCTCGCCCCCTCCCATGTAGGGATGCAGAAAGACTTTTTGGGCACACACACTAAGCATCCAATTTTCCCTAAGGTTGACCTTTGGACACAACCTTTGAATTTTGGAACCTTAGCATTTTGGAAGTCTTAATGGGCTGAACCTTAGGGTCTTTTTAGCCCGTTGTTTCACATGGCTCTTTTGCAGATGGCCCCCCCTTTGGATCCCTATTTTCCCTCCTTTGGATCCCTATTGTGGCCGGTCTGCTAACTTAACCAATATTCTAGCTTTTTCTCCCTTGGCACTTCCCCACATTAAATGATCAGTTTAATATGAGAAAATCATTTAGGAGAATTAGATATTGATTATTATGACATTACCTCTCTCTTGAAATCATAGTCGTCCTCGACTATGGTGTAGAGAAGATAAAGCATATGCATGAGTCCTTTTCTTAGCGGGTAGAGGATCCCTATGTTACCCTACGACATCATTCCATAATGGATGACTAGTCCATTTGGCGCTTGAGAGCCTGAGGCTGCCGCAAGCATGTCTGCACATTAGTCCTATTAGTCTTCCATAGTAGAGTGACAAGCTCTACTTGGTGTTTGGGAGACGTCGTCTCCACAAACTTGATCTAAGCATGCATACTACTTTATTTTTGTGCACAAATAAAGAAAAAGAGAGTCTTATAAGACAAAAATTTTTGTTCATTTTTTTTAACATTTTGTACATTTGCTTACTCTTGGGAGGCATTGTAAGCATTGACAAGGTTTAGGTTATCCTTTAATTGTATGCCTTGCATCCATCTAGCATCTTCAAAAGGATAATTCTTAAACTTAATAAGATATCGTCGGATAGTCTTACCGCCTCTTAATACCTTGTCTTCATGTCGGAGAATGGACTCGGGCTGCAGCACCTCCTCGTGGTCCTCGATCTCCGGTGGGTCTTCAATAGTTGGTTCTTGAGGTGGCTCTCCTTTGTAAGGCTTTAAGAGGCTCACATGAAAAGCATTGTGTATGAGCCAATGATTGGGCAACTTAAGTTGATAGGCCATCTCATTGATTGGCCTAAGAATCTGGAAGGGACCATAGTACCTTTTTGCTAGTTTAGCATAGTACTTTTGGTGGCCCGTAGGATTCTTGCCCGTTGTGTGCCTTAAGCGAGCCTTGGGAAACTTTAACAAGACCCAATCGTTTTCTTTAAAGGCTTGGCCTCTTCTGTGCTTGTCAGCAGCAGCCTTTTGCCTTTGCTGTGAGATAGAGATAGCATCCTTAATCTTTTGGAAAGATTCTTGTAGGTCTCGGCTATACTCATCTGCAGCGAAGATCTTCCCATGTACCTTAAGTAGCAAGGGACTTTTTGATCTTCCCTCAATTACCTCGAAAGGTGCTTTTCCTGTAGAAGTATGTACAGTGTTATTGTAAGCATACTCTACTAAGGGTAAGTACTTCTCCCATTGGGATCTTTGATCTACTTCCGTTACATAGGCTTTTAGTAGATCGAGAATAGTTAGGTTAGCTATTTCACTTTGGCCATCAGTTTGTGGATGATAGGCCGAAGAGAAGTTTAGCCTTGTTCCTAAATTCTCAAAGAGACCCTTCCAGAAATTACTGGTCATTCTAGGATCTCTATCCGACACTATGGACATTGGCAAGCCATGGTACTTGAAAATTTGTGAAATGAAGAGGGTTGCCATTTGATGGGCTTTGATAGTCTTTTTGACAGGTATAAAATGAGCTTGTTTACTGAACCTGTCTACTATCGTCCATATTCCCGTATTCCCATGGATAGACTTAGGCAATCCAAAGATAAAATCCATGGATATGCTCTCCCACGGTGAATTAGGAATTGGCAAGGGTTGAAGCAATCCAAGTTGCTTCCCTCTATCAAATTTTGTCTTTTGACATACCACACATTTGGAAACATACTCATGTATGTTCACTTTCATGGTAGGCCAATAGAAATATGTTTCAATTCCCTTTAGGGTAGACTGAATCCCTCTATGCCCCGCATATGGGGGAGCATGAGATTCATACATTACTTTCTCACGTAGTGAGTTAGTAACGCAGAGTCTATTGCCATAGAGAAGATAGCCATCTTGTAAAGTAAATGGTTCTTCTTTCTTCCCTAAGGCAAGGGCTGAAATCACATCTCTAAAATCGGGATCAATAGCATACTCATCTATCATTAAAGATAGATCATTGTGAGTTGCTATGGAAACCGCATTCACTCTCGGTCGTCTTGAGAGTGCATCGGCTACTTGATTATGCTTGCCAACAATGTGAGCAATATGAAAATGAAATTGCGAAAGGAAATTTGCCCACCTCATTTGTTTGTCGGAGAGCTTGGTCTGCGTCATGAAGTACTTAAGACTTTGGTGATCCGTTCGCAGAATAAAAGGAGTCCCCAATAAATAGTGCTTCCATGAGTCTAAGGCATGTAGAACTGCAAGGAGTTCTTTTTCGTATATGCCTAGAGCTTGCTCAACAGGGTCGAGTCTTCGACTCTCATAGCCTATGGCGTGCCCTTCTTGGAGCAAAACAGCCCCAAGGCAATCACCACAAGCATCACATTGGACCTCAAATGGTTTTGAGAGATCCGGTAGTGTAAGCACAGGTTGAGAGATAAGCTTTTCTTTAAGCTTTTCGAAAGCATTGTTCTCCTTAGCAGACCACGTATACCTAACATTTTTCTTTGTTAGGTCATGTAATGGTCCCGCAATTTGTGAGAACTTTTCTATGAAGCGTCTATAGTATGCACACATACCTATAAAGCTTCTTAGTTCATGAAGATTCCTTGGTTTAGGCCATCCTTTTATTACCTCTAACTTGGATGGATCCATTTGGATTCCATCTTGAGAGATAATGTGACCTAAATATTGAATCTCTTGCAAGAAAAATTCACTTTTCTTTCGATTAACATAAAGTTTATTCTCTCTTAAAACTTGAAATATTACCTGGAGGTGTTGCTTATGTTCCTCTAATGAATTAGAGTAGATGATAATATCATCAAAGAACACTCCAGTGAAGGTTCGATGAGGTCTGAACAGCTTCTCCATCAAGCGGTTAAATGTGGCTGGTGCATTAGTCAAGCCAAAAGGCATGACAATGTATTCGTAAAGACCAAATGTAGTACGAAATGCGATCTTTACAATGTCTTGATCAACTATCCTTATTTGATGATAGCCACTTTTTAGGTCAATCCTACTGAAGTAGGTCGATCCTTGTAGCTTATCAAATAGGTCTTCTACCCGTGGAACGGGAAACCTATTCTTGATAGTGATCCTATTTAGTGCTCTATAGTCGACACACATACGATATGTGCCGTCTTTCTTTTGCACTAATAGCACAGGTGAGCAAAATGGAGATGAGCTAGGCCTAACCATGCCCTTCTCAATTAACTCATGCACTTGCCGCATAATCTCCTCTTGTTGAGCTTGAGAAACTCTATAAGGAGGTTTGTTAGGCGGTGAACTTCCTGGAAGAAGTTCAATTGCATGGTCGTCATTACCTCGTTTAGGAGGTAGCTCACAGGGGATGTCGTCAATAAAGACATCTTGAAACCCCTTGAGAAAATTGGATAACTCTAATTCCTTTTGGTTGCTTTTATTTTCTTTTGCTAAAGCATTAGGTTCATTTTGAGAATCTTTAACAAAAATCATGTACACGGAAATAGAGCTCTTTATTGACTTGTTGAAAGCTGGTGTATGTACAATGGGGATGGTGTTACCCATCTCCCTAGCATCTATATACATGTCCTTTTCCCTGCACTTAAAGGAGATTCTCCTTTCAGGAAATTTAACATGGGCAGCCAAACGGTCAAACCATGGTGCCCCTAGGATTACATCCTCATGCTTGAGAGGAGAGATAAAGAAATCCTCTTTGTCCACATAGCCTTGGACATGAAGCCTCAATTTCCCGATTAAGGGAGTGACTGAAGCTTCTTGCCCCTTGAAGGCACTGTCTGCGGGTAGGATATCTCCCATCTCGTAGGATTGTATACCTAGCTTGGTGGCTAACTCCATAGATATGAAATTGTGAGTAGAACCAGGGTCAAAGAGAATAAAAGCATCATGTTCTCTTACCTTTCCCCAAGCATGGCATAGAGGAGATCCTTTGTGGTGAGTTTGGTGAATCTCCTCCTCTTGGATTTCAACCAAAGAAGCTCTAGGAGGATCTTGGCGGTTGTTCTTTTGGGGACAAGCGCGGTACGCATGCCCTTGTTCGCCGCACTTGAAACACCGGTTATCTTTACGATAACGCTCAAGCTCTTCAGGAGAGAGTTTATTCTTTCCTTTGTAAACTCCCTTCTCTTTAGCTTTGTTGGAATTGCCCTTAGGAGACTTTTGGACATTGTCCTTCCCCTTAGGCTCATTGGTACCTTTGTTTTCCGGGGGCTTATTATTTCTTTTACCCCCCGTTTGGAAATTGATTCGCGAGGCCACCATAGTATGGTGTATTACCGCCGATATGGTACGTGGCCTTTGGGAGTTGACATACTCCGCCATTTCTTCGGTTAAGCCCGCACAAAATTGTTGCTTTTGCTCTCCAAAATCCAACTTTTTGAAGACAGTGGCTTTGAGTTGTAGGTCCCAAAACTTGTCTACATATTTGTGGATGGATTCATTGGGAGAGAGCTTTAAGCTTCGCCATTCGGTGAGTACTTTGTCTTTGGCATCGGTGGCCAAAAACTGCTTCATAATGGAAGCTCTTAAAGCCTTCCATGTTCGTGGAGCTTCACCGTTGGCTCGTAGGCTAGACCACCATTGCCTGGCGGACTTTTGAAAGTGCATAGCTACATGGCGTAGCTTAGAGGACTCCGTGAAGCCCTCATCTCCAAACGCCGCATCGAATTGCTGGATAAAGGCCAAAACTTTAGCGGAAATTAGCATGAACATAGTGGGCATTTCATTAGAATAGATTCCTAATGATAATTACAAGAGTGCTTGGGTGGAGAGAGCAACAAAAAGCATAACACCTAGTTAGATAGCATTGACAATACTTTCAAAAGAGAGAGCAATTAAACTATTGACAACAGTTGAGGACCGGATTTGCATGGAGCCGGTCCCCCCTCCAAAAGGCTTTGTATTATGGTTTCTCCCATCAAGAGAGACATTGTACAATACAATTCTTTGTGTTCCTTCAAGACTAGCTAGTGCAATGAAGATGGAAGCTTCATACACCAAGCAAAACACTTAATCAAACACAACTTGAATTATCCCCGTTCTCAGACCCAAGACCTCACACACCTTCGAAGATGGTGAGAGCTAGCAGGGTATGAGAGTAGATTGAGAGGAAAAAGAAGTATCTTACGAGAAAGAAGTACATCTCCTCACATAATCACTCATATTAGCATAGCTTAGCTTAGTAATTAGCTTGGTAGAGAAGATGAGCATGCATTGAAGCTTGGCTCTTGGTTGGATTTGCATCCACATGCCAAGAGAGTGTTGATGTAGGCTTCTATCTCACAAGCTTGGAGTAGGTGATGAGCTCTCCATTAAAGCTTGGGAGGAGATAGAGTGTTTTTCCTTCACACATGGTCAAGTGTGAGAGTGTGAGAGTGAATGCCCAGCAAAAATCAGCCCCCCCTCCCTCTTGGGCGAGCCCTAGCTGCTAAGTTAGGCTGGCTTTTTCCTCATTGGACCTCCCCAGGTCAAGCCAATAGGAATTAAGCAGCATAAGTGATAGCCTTCTGACATGTGTCCCCCTTTCCCCTTTTGTGAGAGCTTTGGATAATTAAATAATTAAAAAAAAAACTCTCATTGGACCCCTTTGCCTCCTGGCCAATAGGAATCAGGCAAGCCATGGGGCTTCTGAATGCTCATTGGACCCCTTGGGAGACTGCCCAATAGTCTTCTAGGACACTTAATTCTTATTGGTTTCTTTTATTAAATGTTTTTAAATTAATTAAACTAGATTTACTCTAGCTTAATTCTCATTGGTCCACTTCAAGGGTCTTCCAATAGGAATTGGGCACACCTTGTGGGCATCTGGCCTAGGGAGCTGACATGTGTCCCTCATTCCCTTTGTGTAAAGGGAGCCTGTGTGTGTGTGTGTGGTTTTCTCTCTCATCCCCTAGCTTTGGGGCTCGCCCCCTCCCATGTAGGGATGCAGAAAGACTTTTTGGGCACACACACTAAGCATCCAATTTTCCCTAAGGTTGACCTTTGGACACAACCTTTGAATTTTGGAACCTTAGCATTTTGGAAGTCTTAATGGGCTGAACCTTAGGGTCTTTTTAGCCCGTTGTTTCACATGGCTCTTTTGCAGATGGCCCCCCTTTGGATCCCTATTTTCCCTCCTTTGGATCCCTACTGTGGCCGTCTGCTAACTTAACCAATATTCTAGCTTTTTCTCCCTTGGCACTTCCCCACATTAAATGATCAGTTTAATATGAGAAAATCATTTAGGAGAATTAGATATTGATTATTATGACATTACCTCTCTCTTGAAATCATAGTCGTCCTCGACTATGGTGTAGAGAAATAAAAGCATATGCATGAGTCCTTTTCTTAGCGGGTAGAGGATCCCTATGTTACCCTACGACATCATTCCATAATGGATGACTAGTCCATTTGGCGCTTGAGAGCCTGAGGCTGCCGCAAGCATGTCTGCACATTAGTCCTATTAGTCTTCCATAGTAGAGTGACAAGCTCTACTTGGTGTTTGGGAGACGTCGTCTCCACAAACTTGATCTAAGCATGCATACTACTTTATTTTTGTGCACAAATAAAGAAAAAGAGAGTCTTATAAGACAAAAATTTTTGTTCATTTTTTTTAACATTTTGTACATTTGCTTACTCTTGGGAAGGCATTGTAAGCATTGACAAGGTTTAGGTTATCCTTTAATTGTATGCCTTGCATCCATCTAGCATCTTCAAAAGGATAATTCTTAAACTTAATAAGATATCGTCGGATAGTCTTACCGCCTCTTAATACCTTGTCTTCATGTCGGAGAATGGACTCGGGCTGCAGCACCTCCTCGTGGTCCTCGATCTCCGGTGGGTCTTCAATAGTTGGTTCTTGAGGTGGCTCTCCTTTGTAAGGCTTTAAGAGGCTCACATGAAAAGCATTGTGTATGAGCCAATGATTGGGCAACTTAAGTTGATAGGCCATCTCATTGATTGGCCTAAGAATCTGGAAGGGACCATAGTACCTTTTTGCTAGTTTAGCATAGTACTTTTGGTGGCCCGTAGGATTCTTGCCCGTTGTGTGCCTTAAGCGAGCCTTGGGAAACTTTAACAAGACCCAATCGTTTTCTTTAAAGGCTTGGCCTCTTCTGTGCTTGTCAGCAGCAGCCTTTTGCCTTTGCTGTGAGATAGAGATAGCATCCTTAATCTTTTGGAAAGATTCTTGTAGGTCTCGGCTATACTCATCTGCAGCGAAGATCTTCCCATGTACCTTAAGTAGCAAGGGACTTTTTGATCTTCCCTCAATTACCTCGAAAGGTGCTTTTCCTGTAGAAGTATGTACAGTGTTATTGTAAGCATACTCTACTAAGGGTAAGTACTTCTCCCATTGGGATCTTTGATCTACTTCCGTTACATAGGCTTTTAGTAGATCGAGAATAGTTAGGTTAGCTATTTCACTTTGGCCATCAGTTTGTGGATGATAGGCCGAAGAGAAGTTTAGCCTTGTTCCTAAATTCTCAAAGAGACCCTTCCAGAAATTACTGGTCATTCTAGGATCTCTATCCGACACTATGGACATTGGCAAGCCATGGTACTTGAAAATTTGTGAAATGAAGAGGGTTGCCATTTGATGGGCTTTGATAGTCTTTTTGACAGGTATAAAATGAGCTTGTTTACTGAACCTGTCTACTATCGTCCATATTCCCGTATTCCCATGGATAGACTTAGGCAATCCAAAGATAAAATCCATGGATATGCTCTCCCACGGTGAATTAGGAATTGGCAAGAGTTGAAGCAATCCAAGTTGCTTCCCTCTATCAAATTTTGTCTTTTGACATACCACACATTTGGAAACATACTCATGTATGTTCACTTTCATGGTAGGCCAATAGAAATATGTTTCAATTCCCTTTAGGGTAGACTGAATCCCTCTATGCCCCGCATATGGGGGAGCATGAGATTCATACATTACTTTCTCACGTAGTGAGTTAGTAACGCAGAGTCTATTGCCATAGAGAAGATAGCCATCTTGTAAAGTAAATGGTTCTTCTTTCTTCCCTAAGGCAAGGGCTGAAATCACATCTCTAAAATCGGGATCAATAGCATACTCATCTATCATTAAAGATAGATCATTGTGAGTTGCTATGGAAACCGCATTCACTCTCGGTCGTCTTGAGAGTGCATCGGCTACTTGATTATGCTTGCCAGCAATGTGAGCAATATGAAAATGAAATTGCGAGGAAATTTTCCCACCTCATTTGTTTGTCGGAGAGCTTGGTCTGCGTCATGAAGTACTTAAGACTTTGGTGATCCGTTCGCAGAATAAAAGGAGTCCCCAATAAATAGTGCTTCCATGAGTCTAAGGCATGTAGAACTGCAAGGAGTTCTTTTTCGTATATGCCTAGAGCTTGCTCAACAGGGTCGAGTCTTCGACTCTCATAGCCTATGGCGTGCCCTTCTTGGAGCAAAACAGCCCCAAGGCAATCACCACAAGCATCACATTGGACCTCAAATGGTTTTGAGAGATCCGGTAGTGTAAGCACAGGTTGAGAGATAAGCTTTTCTTTAAGCTTTTCGAAAGCATTGTTCTCCTTAGCAGACCACGTATACCTAACATTTTTCTTTGTTAGGTCATGTAATGGTCCCGCAATTTGAGAGAACTTTTCTATGAAGCGTCTATAGTATGCACACATACCTATAAAGCTTCTTAGTTCATGAAGATTCCTTGGTTTAGGCCATCCTTTTATTACCTCTAACTTGGATGGATCCATTTGGATTCCATCTTGAGAGATAATGTGACCTAAATATTGAATCTCTTGCAAGAAAAATTCTCTTTTCTTGCTCAAAAAGGGAGGTCCTCAAGCTAGCTACAAATGGTTGGTATTATTAATTGCCTGTGAGTAAGTAGAATAGGATTTTCAGCCTGCTGCGCCTGCCTTTGTGAGTTAACGAGCATCCGTGAGAGCTATGTCTTAATAGTGGATCCTACGGGGCTTGCAACGGCTTAACCACTATTGAGCTATTAGAAGCTTGACAGGACCGGTGCTGTTTTGGTGTCGAAAGACCCTCTCTTCTATTCCGTTGCAATTAATGGTATTCGAGCCGCAGGTACAGTAGCTTGAGTGCTTTTTCTAAAGGGGTAATAAGTACAACTAGGGCTTGAAGTGCAAAGTCACCCTAAAAAGTTTACACCTAAAAATTGTTAGAAGGCTGACAATATTAAAAGATGAAATTAATGTTGATAACTTTGATTTTGCTCATGAGCAAGCTACTAATGATGCTTCAATGCTTGTTAATTATCTTGTTTCTAGGCTCAACAAGCCAGGTGAGCCATCTCTCCAAAGTGAAGTGCACGGCAGCTCGTGCTCACGGGATTCTCCAAGCTCATCACCATGACGATAAACACCTAGGAAGCCTCCTGTGAACTCCAAAAGAGCCTCTCTCCGATTCGGGAAGAAGAAGAAGAATTCAATGAAGGGTCAAAAACTTACCTCTTATAGCATCTCCTCCCAAGGGAGAAAATCAAGAGCATCTTGAAGGAACAGAAAGAAGCGAGTCTCCCGCCAATTCGGCGTTTGGCTCCACGAAGACTTTTGGCTAAAGCGCTACTCCATCACCACCAAAGCGGAAAGACCATCACACTCTTCTCCACGCCTTAATCCAAAGAGATGATAAAAAGCAATGAGAAAAAAAGGCGAAAAGAGGAACACCCACTTCTCCATCTATTTACCTCTCCTCTTTCCGAAAGCTATGGTAAGACGACAAGATCAAAACAGGAAATTTAACATGGGCAGCCAAACGGTCAAACCATGGTGCCCCTAGGATTACATCCTCATGCTTGAGAGGAGAGATAAAGAAATCCTCTTTGTCCACATAGCCTTGGACATGAAGCCTCAATTTCCCGATTAAGGAGTGACTGAAGCTTCTTGCCCCTTGAAGGCACTGTCTGCGGGTAGGATATCTCCCATCTCGTAGGATTGTATGCCTAGCTTGGTGGCTAACTCCATAGATATGAAATTGTGAGTAGAACCAGGGTCAAAGAGAATAAAAGCATCATGTTCTCTTACCTTTCCCCAAGCATGGCATAGAGGAGATCCTTTGTGGTGAGTTTGGTGAATCTCCTCCTCTTGGATTTCAACCAAAGAAGCTCTAGGAGGATCTTGGCGGTTGTTCTTTTGGGGACAAGCGCGGTACGCATGCCCTTGTTCGCCGCACTTGAAACACCGGTTATCTTTACGATAACGCTCAAGCTCTTCAGGAGAGAGTTTATTCTTTCCTTTGTAAACTCCCTTCTCTTTAGCTTTGTTGGAATTGCCCTTAGGAGACTTTTGGACATTGTCCTTCCCCTTAGGCTCATTGGAACCTTTGTTTTCCGGGGGTTATTATTTCTTTACCCCCCGTTTGGAAATTGATTCGCGAGGCCACCATAGTATGGTGTATTACCGCCGATATGGTACGTGGCCTTTTGGAGTTGACATACTCCGCCATTTCTTCGTTTAAGCCCGCACAAAATTGTTGCTTTGCTCTCCAAAATCCAACTTTTTGAAGACAGTGGCTTTGAGTTGTAGGTCCCAAAACTTGTCTACATATTGTGGATGGATTCATTGGGAGAGAGCTTTAAGCTTCGCCATTCGGTGAGTACTTTGTCTTTGGCATCGGTGGCCAAAAACTGCTTCATAATGGAAGCTCTTAAAGCCTTCCATGTTCGTGGAGCTTCACCGTTGCTCGTAGGCTAGACCACCATTGTCTGGCGGACTTTTGAAAGTGCATAGCTACATGGCGTAGCTTAGAGGACTCCGTGGAAGCCCTCATCTCCAAACGCCGCATCGAATTGCTGGATAAAGGCAAAACTTTGTCTGTAGCACCGAAGGTGCCATCATAGGTAAGGAAAGAGATGCTCTTCCCTCCCTCTTTGAATTTCTTCAGCTTGGACGACCTCTTCCATCGGCATAGGATTT
This sequence comes from Adiantum capillus-veneris, assembly GCF_014529385.1. Lineage (NCBI taxonomy): Eukaryota > Viridiplantae > Streptophyta > Polypodiopsida > Polypodiales > Pteridaceae > Adiantum > Adiantum capillus-veneris. The sequence continues at coordinate 28,987,509 of NC_140956.1, read as the reverse complement.
CCTATGGCCTCTTCTTTTTGATGGTTCAAAAGTTGCACCATCACTTTCTTCAGAAGATGAAGAATTTGAAGAAGGTGGAGAAGAGGGTGACCTCTTTCTCGCCTTTTTCTTGTCTTGATCTTTGTCGTCTTCACCATAGCTTTCATAAGAGGAAGAGGATAAAGAAGATGGAGAAGAGGGTGTCCTCTTTCTCGCCTTTTTCTTCTCTTGCTTTTTATCATCCCTCTTTGAATTATGGCGTGGAGAAGAGTGTGATGGTCTTCTCCGCCGGTGGTTGGTGGAGAGACGTTTAGCCCGCCGTCTTCGTGGAGCCATCTCCGCCGAGGTGGCGGGAGACTCGCTTCTTTCTCGTTCCTTCGTGGAGGCTCTTGAGTTCTCCCTTTGAAGGAGATGCATCATCAAGAAGTAAGTTCTTGAGCCCTTCATATGGATTCTCTTCTTCTTCCCGAATCGAGAGAGACCTCTTTTGGTAGTCTCACAAGGAGGCTTCCTAGGTGTTCTCTCGTCATGGTGATGAGCTTGGAGAAATCCCGTGAGCACGGAGCTGCCGTTGCACTTCACTTTGAGAGATGATTGCCCATGGCTTGTTGAAGCCTAGAAACAAGATAATTAACAAGCATTGAAGCATCATTAGTAGCTTGCTCATGAGCAAAATCAAAGTTATCAACATTAATTTCACTCTCTTTAATATTGTCAGCCATTCTAACAACTTTTAGGTGTAAACTTTTAGGTGTACTTTGGCACTTCAAGCCCTAGTTGCTACTCCTCTTTACCCTTTAGAAAAAGCACTCAAGCTACTGTACCCGCGGCTCGAATACCATTAATTGCAAGGAATAGAAGAGAGGTCTTTCGACACCAAAAACAGCACCGGCTCCTGTCAAGCTTCTAATACTCAATAGTGGTTAAGCCGTAGCAAGCCCCGTAGGACTCCACTATAAGACCATAGCTCTCGACGGTGATGCCCCGTTAACTGCACAAAGGCAGGCGCACTGCAAGGCTGAAAAATCCCTATTCTACTTACTCACAGGCAATTAATAATACCAACCATTGTAGCTAGCTTGAGGACCTCCCTTCTTGAGCAAGAAAAGAGAAACCTTGAGCTCTGATACCATGTAACATTTAATGGCCTAAAATCTTATTTGTAGCGGAAATTAGCATGAACATAGTGGGCATTTCATTAAATAGATTCCTAATGAGAATTACAAGTAGTGCTTGGGTGAGAGAGCAACAAAAGCATAACACCTAGTTAGATAGCATCGACAATACTTTCAAAAGAGAGAGCAATTAAGCTATGACAACAGTTGAGGACCGGATTTGCATGGAGCCGGTCCCCCCTCCAAAACAGTTGAGACCGGATTTGCATGGAGCCGGTCCCCCCTCCAAAAGGCTTTGTATTATGGTTTCTCCATCAAGAGAGACATTGTACAATACAATTCTTTGTGTTCCTTCAAGACTAGCTAGTGCAATGAAGATGGAAGCTTCATACACCAAGCAAAACACTTAATCAAACACAACTTGAATTATCCCCGTTCTCAGACCCAAGACCTCACACACCTTCGAAGATGGTGAGAGCTAGCAGGGTATGAGAGTAGATTGAGAGGAACAAGTATCTTACGAGAAAGAAGTACATCTCCTCACATAATCACTCATATTAGCATAGCTTAGCTTAGTAATTAGCTTGGTAGAGAAGATGAGCATGCATTAAAGCTTGGCTCTTGGTTGGATTTGCATCCACATGCCAAGAGAGTGTTGATGTAGCTTCTATCTCACAAGCTTGGAGTAGGTGATGAGCTCTCCATTAAAGCTTGGAAGAGATAGAGTGTTTTTCCTTCACACATGGTCAAGTGTGAGAGTGTAGAGTGAATGCCCAGCAAAAATCAGCCCCCCTCCCTCTTGGGCGAGCCTAGCTGCTAAGTTAGGCTGGCTTTTTCCTCATTGGACCTCCCCAGGTCAAGCCAATAGGAATTAAGCAGCATAAGTGATAGCCTTCTGACATGTGTCCCCCTTTCCCCTTTTGTGAGAGCTTTGGATAATTAAATAATTAAAAAAAAAACTCTCATTGGACCCCTTTGCCTCCTGGCCAATAGGAATCAGGCAAGCCATGGGGCTTCTGAATGCTCATTGGACCCCTTGGGAGACTGCCCAATAGTCTTCTAGGACACTTAATTCTTATTGGTTTCTTTTATTAAATGTTTTTAAATAATTAAACTAGATTTACTCTAGCTTAATTCTCATTGGTCCACTTCAAGGGTCTTCCAATAGGAATTGGGCACACCTTGTGGGCATCTGGCCTAGGGAGCTGACATGTGTCCCTCATTCCCTTTGGTAAAGGGAGCCTGTGTGTGTGTGTGGTGTTTCTCTCTCATCCCCTAGCTTTGGGGCTCGCCCCCTCCCATGTAGGGATGCAGAAAGACTTTTTGGCACACACACTAAGCATCCAATTTTCCTAAGGTTGACCTTTGGACACAACCTTTGAAATTTGGAACCTTAGCATTTTGGAAGTCTTAATGGGCTGAACCTTAGGGTCTTTTAGCCCGTTGTTTCACATGGCTCTTTTGCAGATGGCCACCCCCTTTGGATCCCTACTGTGGCCGGTCTGCTAACTTAACCAATATTCTAGCTTTTTCTCCCTTGGCACTTCCCCACATTAAATGATCAGTTTAATATGAGAAAATCATTTAGGAGAATTAGATATTGATTATTATGACACTGTGTATCGCTCATGACCTGCCACTTCATTGAGTATTTCATCCTGGAATGGGAGGGGAAAGTGGTCCCTCTTTGTGGCTGAATTGAGAGGTTTATAATCCACACAGACTCTCCACTTATCTTTTTTTTTTTTTTGTGACTACTACTGGGGAGACCCATTCTGAGTCTTCGACAAGATAGATGAAACCTTCTTGTAGCAATCTTCTCACTTCTTTAAGCAATGCCTCTTGTTGGATTACTCCAAGTCTTCTGAGCTTTTGTACTATGGGTTTACTGCCTTCCTTGAGCTTTATGTGGTGTTGTACTACTGTAATTCCTGTGATCTTATCATAGCCATCAATGGACAAAGTAGTGAAGTTACTTAGCATGGAGACGTACTCCTTCCTTTCTTCATTGGTTAACTCATTTGAGAGCATTTTTTGTAACTTACCTGCATCCTCTGAGGACTGCACACCTGATGATCCCTCTTGGTTTGTCGGGGGTATTTCACATTGTGTTAATCTGTTTGGGTCTTTAAGAATGACCCCCATAACTTCGATGCTATTGTCACTTCCATCGGTGGTGTTCGTCTCTTCTCCTGAGGTAGACGAATAGTCGTTGGTGGACTCATCTTCTGAAGCCTCCAAGATCATGTTGCGCTACTTTCCACTCCTCTTGTTGTAGAATATGGAATTCCCTTTAGCGTCCTTCATCTGAATCATCCCGGTGCTCCAGTCTTGTTTAGCTTCCATAGCCATAAGCCAAGGCCTCCCAATAATGATGGGGTATCCCTCCCCTTTGTGTGGCATGACAAAGATGTCTACCTCCACTTCTATATTGAATGCTTTTACTTTGACCGCATTTACAATGCCCACGCATTTCACTCTTACATTGTTTGCCATCTTAGCTCGGCAACGTGCCGCCCTACTTACCTCTAGACCTAGATGGGTGCATCATTTTTTTAATCATAACGCATATTTGCGCGCCACCATCTATGTAGACGTTTGAAATTCGTTGCCCCTTTATGTGAGCGTCCATGGTTGGTAGGATGTCGTCGAGATCCCTTCCAGAGATAGCCCCAGCTATCCTAGGCCTTGATTTCTTGGTGCTTACCATTTTTTTCCATTGCCTCCTCATTCTGGGTGCAAGGTGGATTAATTGGGGCCAAGTTATCTTGGGGCCCTGCATTAACACATCCTGAACCAAGTCATAAGGTTTTGCATACTCACCTAGTGAGAAGTCCACGACGTCTATCTTCCGTCGCGATTTAGCTTCTTGCTTGCTAGACGCGGCCTTCCCTTTCATCCTCTCTTCTCTTTGAGATGCTTCCTCGTGCCTCGCACGCTTCACTCCCATAGCATCCACTTCTTCCACCTTCGCTTTCCATTTGTTCTTCTCTCGAATTAATTCTTCTACCTTTGCCTTCCTTTTAGCCTCCAAGCTAATAACACTCACCGCTTGGTTCACAGAAGGTAGTGGGGGTAGTGGCGGAATGAGAGGTTGGGGTGGTGGTTGTTTTTGTACAGGTGGTCAAAGGATTTGAACCGGTGGGATTGGTTCTGATTTCCTAGGTGGTGGTGGTCTTGCTATTGGTGGAGAGATCTGATTTTGTCTCCCCTCTCTATTCAAAAATTCTGCCTCCTCGGGTGTGGGCAGTAGTGCATCCCATGGCCATCTTCCCCATAGTTGTAACAGTGGTACTCTTGGTTTTGCCTTCGTTGTCCTCTTCCTTGTTCTAGATTTTTGCCAGGTGCATACCCTTGCTGCACCAGATGCACAGATAAACTCTCTAGTTGGGTGGTGATGCGACTCAGCAAGTCTTACTGCTCTTCTGATGCCTCCTGCGGGTTGGACTCTATGATTGGTTGTTGCAGTCACTGAGGTTGGTCGGGCCGAGCTTGTTTCCTCTAACTCGTTTACTCTTGCTTGCATGCGCATCTTATTGTCTTTAAGGCAGGCTACTTCGACTGCCAACTCATATGTTGCAGGAAACCTTCCCTTCACCTTCTCTCTAAGCGGCGATCATAGACCCAGCAATGAAACGGTCCTTATTTAGGAAATTAGGCACTCATTCGCCTTCCTCCAGTGAGGCAACCCATCTCTCCCATAAGTCCACAAATTTGGACTCGTAGGTGGCATTCTCCAGCAGACCTCCCTGCTTTAATTCTGTCAGTAGATGCCATAGCTTCTTCGAGGTTGTGCCTCCACCAAACCTCTTTACAAAAGTAGCCCTTAACACATCCCATGCATTCTTGGTGGCCTGGGGCAATGCATTATACCAGGCATTGGCCTCTACTTTCATCAGTAGAGGAAAAAATTCTAAGTCGTGAAGTGTCGTCATCTTTGTTGGAGACGACACAAGCAATGTCGAAATCATCCAAAAAGTTGGTGGTGAGATCCTCTCCCTTCTTTCCACTGAACGTGGGAAAAGAAACACTTGCAATGGTAGTGACTCAGGAAATTACAAACCTCTTTTTTTTTTACATTACATTAACAGTAGCGGCTCATAACGTCTTTTTACAAGGGTGGGTGGATAGGTTAAAACAAGATAAAGATAGAAACATTAAAGGAATGATGGTAATCTAATATGGGGAGAATGATAGGGTTCGGGGAATTGAGGATTTCTCCTAGTACCGCCACACGGAATAGGTGTACAATCTTCTGTTGGTAGAAGACTTTCCTATCTACATAGATATTCACATGCATATGCTGCAGGAATCTGAACGGGAATGTCGTCGCCCATTTTCCATTATGCACAGAGGGTGGAATACTTGCTTATACTCTTACCGTGCCAGTGTTGATGAGTCGGCACATCCACAAGAGTCATCGCCTTTCATGGGCTCTACCTTTCCTTCGTTGCTCAGCACGTACAGGGTGATGGCGACGCGTTTGACCACTCCCAGTCTCTTGGCTAACAGCAATTGCAGGTAATTTCTGTAGTCGGCGTGTTGCATGAATTCTACTCCATTCAGGTGCAACTCATCCCCAGCCCACTGGGTTTCTCCCGTGGTAGAGAGCTTCTTCAGGATAAGTTGTACAGGGAGAGGAGGAAGATCCTCCACTCGCTTTCCAAAACAGTGAGATCAGTAGTCGAACCACTCTTCTCTAGTACATGGGAATCTTCTTACCACTTTCTCTTTCAGATTGTCGAAGTGGATTGGTAGCACTTGCATGCGTCGTGAAAATCGGTAGGCGACCTTCTGCCGCTTAGCTTCGGATGACTTCCTCTTTGGCAAACTGGGTACAACCCGACTTTCTGAGCTTGAAGCACTTGCTTGGCCAAATGCTTCTCCCTTTGGGGTCATGTGTTTCTAGACTGGCTTATCTTCTCCTTGCCTTTGGCTCGAGCAGCCCCTTTAGGCCACTTTGGAGTTATAACGTTGACTGCAGTTTCTTTAGGGAAAAGAGGCCTCACCGTTTTCTTCCCTTCCTTGATGTGAATGACTTCTTCACGATGAATGTCGAGTAGATGACTTCAGCCCTTTTGTTGCCTTCGTTGTTGTCACTCATTGACAGTGTGCCTTGGTTGACAACAGTGATGGCACTTCACTGACCTCCCACCTGATGCTCTCAACTTATGGTTAGAACTAGCAACACGAGATGGAGAACTTACCTCTTGAATGTTGAGGACACTGCATCCTGGAAGTAGCACCTCAATGAAGGCGGCTAGTGCCTCCTTCATCTCCTCTTCTTCTCTCCTCCAGTTAGAAAATTCCTTCAGCCATTCGTCCATGATAGATAGTGGGTGTCACTTAAACCGAAGGGTCTTAGAAATCCGTCCTCAGTGGGAGCACCAAATGACGGACGCAAAGCAGACCCCGAACCCCGACGGCCTCTAAAACACCGGGGGACGAATGGCGAGCCTCGAGCCTGCCACGGTAAAGCGAACAGGGGGCACCACCTAGCTTAAAGCGGCTAGGACACTAACCATGATGATATGAACACCGCGAACTTACACACGGGGGAGGGAGAGAGAGAGAGAGAGAGAGAGAGCAGAGAGAGAGAGAGAGAGAGAGAGAGAGAGAGAGAGAGAGAGAGAGAGATATGCAAATGACGAAAACCCTTGGGGGTGTGAGGGAGAATTATTTTCTGCAATTTTACAAATGGCACGCCGTTGTGGTAGAGAGGTAGGGAGAGGAGGTGGTGCAAACTACTTGGTGCGTTCTCTAAGACGACTCAATGATTGTGAAGCCTGCTACCAAGAGCGTGTATACGTGTGTGCATCGATCATTGGAGTCGAGAGATGGACGTGGTTCCCTTCACATGGTGCAATTCTCAAGGAAAACCCAACACACAAGCCCCCTCCCCGATGATGGTGATAGTGTCAACTCTTCCCACTACACTCTACCAAAGGCAGACTTCCCATGGAATGCCCCCCCCCCCCGAAAGTGACCTCTCAGTGTCAATTTATAGGTGTTGACTGCTTGTATTATGGTAATCCCAGTGTGATTAGGCTAATCTTAATCACGGAGACAAAGCAAGTGGTGGGCCCGGGGTGGTTGACCCTTGCTTTGTTTTGAGAGGTTATTAAAAGATGAGAATCTCTAGGTGGGCCTTTGTGACCATCACCTAGAGAGAGGATATTTACAAAAAAATGGAAATTTTACAATGGCTCGGGTGAAAACTAAAGAAATGATGAAAATAACCTATAATTACTGGAATGGCGTCGTGGTTGCGTGTTGCCGCCGAATGGTGTGTTACCGGTGCGTCGGTGTCGAGCGTACTTCTTTTCGGGGCCGACCAGAGCATGCCTTCGGCGCATTTCCTCTTTTTGTTGTTGGCGGTGCGTGCTTCGGATCCTTCTTCTTTTTTTGTGGTCGTCATAGTCGTGGAGGGCCTTTGTTTTTTTTTTTGTATTTGTAGTGCGTATATGCGTGTGTGTGTGTACGTATGTGCATGTGGACGGATGTGTGTGTGTGTGTATATATATATATATATATATATATATATTATATATATATATATATATATGTATGTATATGGGTGTGTGTACATGAGTGCGTGTGTGTATTTGTATGTATGCACGAGCGTGCGGTGGGAACGGGGGACTTATGTACATAATGTATATATTATATATATGTTTTTATAATTTTTTCTGTTTGGCCGCCAGCGACAGCTACACATGCTTGGGGTGGGGGGGATGGTGTGTGTGTGTGTGTGGGTGTGGGTGTGTGTCTGTGTGTGTGTGTGTGTGTGTGTGTGTGTGTGTGTGTGTGTGTGTGTGTGTGTGTGTGTATGCATGGGGTGTGTGTGTGTATGTGTGTGCGTATGGTGTTGAGAGAGAGAGAGGAAAAAAACGCATTGTGCGCCTGTACAAGCCGAGAGGGAGAGAGAGGGAGATGGTGGGCGGCTACTCCCAAAACAGAGCGCGAGAGAGGGAGAGGGGAATTGGGGTGTGTGTGTGTGAGAGAGTGTGAGGATGAGGAAGAGGGTGAGGATGACGGGTGAGTGTGTGGTGTGGGAAAGCATTGGCTCCGTGCGCTACGCCTTCGGGCTGAAACGGAAGAGAGAGAGAGAGAGAGAGAGAGAGAGGAGAGAGAGAGAGAGAGAGAGAGAGAGAGAGAGAGAGAGGAGAGAGAGAGAGAGAGAGAGAGAGAGAGGATGAGGTGGTGCTAGAGTGAGGGGGAATCCCATAGGGCGGGTTCCCACCGTGGGGGGGGGGGGGGGGAGAAAGAGAGTGTGCCAGGGAGGGGGCGGGGGGGGGGGGGGGGGGGGGGGGGGTGTTGTCTTATCCTCCGTCTTGCATGTTGTCTCAAGGATGAGAGGAGGGGGGTAGAGGTCAATGGTGTGGGGGGGGATAGAGGGTGGGGATAGCGGTCCAAGGCAAGGGTGAGTGAAGCCGAGAGGAGGGTGAGGCGAGCAGGTGAGGAAGAGGGGGGGGGGGGGGGGGAGTAATGAGAGGCGGGGAATAAAAGAGTGTGAGAGAGAGAGAGGGTGAGTGTAAGAATACGGGAGAGCGGGCAGGGGGGGGGGGGGGGGGGGGGGTTCCCATGCGGCTCTACACAGAGGGAGCACGAGAGAGGGGTCGGGGTGAGTGCTCGAGGCTTGCGCCTGGCCGGGGGTGGCCAGTATGGGGGGCAGGTTTGGGAGATGGGGAGAGAGGATATTAGAGAGAGGTATGTAGGGAAAATGAGAGAGAGAGAGAGAGAGAGAGAGGGGGGGCGTTATTTCATCCAATGCCCGCGGGGGGGGGGGGGGGGGAATAAACTACAGGGAAAGAGAGAAAGGGTATCTGAAACCGAGGGCGGCCGGCTAGGCTGGGGTATAGACAAGCGGCGGCCTGAGGGTGATAAGGCCGGCCAATCGAAAGAGGGGGGGTGTGCCATGCCCGTAGAGGTGCTGTGAGAATTGACCAGGCGGTGCCGAGCCTTCCAACAATGTCGCCAAGGCTCCAGCAGAGGAAAAATAATTTTTTTTTCTTTTTTTTCTTTGATTTTCAAAAATTGGCCATCAAAGCGTATCGCTCAGGGGGTCATGGTGTGCTTTACAGCACAGCGTTCGGCTAAAATACGTGATTTCAAAGGGGGACTGAGGCGTGAGCCTGAGCGTGAGCTTGGGCTTGGTTCTGGGTTTGGGTATGGGGGATATTCCTGATCCCGGTCCTACCTTTAAAATTTTGATTTTTTTTTTTTTTGGATAAGGTCGCCATGGTCGTGCTGTGGGCACGAGTACACACACCTAACCTACCTACTTACAACTAATTGTTAGAAGCTGGACACACCCCACAGAAAGTGACTACTCGAAAGATTATCATTTTTTGTAATTATTCATTTATTGAGGAAACCTGATTTTTCACCTTGTAAATATTGGGGCTTACAAAAGTTTCCAGATTGTATCCCAGTTTTGATAGTTAGATTGAGTAGATGGTTGATTTGGAACTTTAGGGTTTGAGAATTGTAGGTATATATACCACTTTTTGACCTTAATGAAGGACCTTTTGTCATTTTTTAAAAGAAGTTTTGAAGTCTGTGAGTGAGCGTACTGTGTACGAGAGAGAGAGTGAGCCTCATCTTGATGCTACGTGTGCACTGGTGATCGGAATCAAGTGTGGAGAATTGCAACATGTTGCCCCCGATGAGAGCTACGCGCCGATACCTACATTGTGCACGTACGGTCCGGTTTTGCAAGCTCCTTCTACGAGCTTCATCTGGTGATTGGGTGAGCATACATTGTCCGATTTTGCATTGCAACATATCCACGCATTCACATTGAGTAGAGCTACACATTAGGCACTTTAGATTTCAGAAACGGAGACCTACAAATTTTGGCCAGACATCCTACATGATTTCTCACCGGGTGTTTTAGGTTGGGATTTTGGTTCATAGACCTTAGAGAGAGCGACCTATTGGTGTTAGTAGGATCTCCTTCAAGTTCTATGCTGTTTCGAGATTGTTTGATGGGTGTTCGACTCTAGACAACGTTGTAGGAAGTTTCCTCTTATGCACTCTTGAAGGCTGTGACTTAGACAATTGGTAGAGACCTCTGTAGGAATTAGTTAAGAGTCGGTCGAGTGTAGGTTGACACCTTATGCTTGCTTCCACACTCCTGCGGGTCAAGCTTCATCCTTAGCTAACAAATCTTGTTAGGTGAGTTCTCGCTGTGCTGACGTCTGTCGCGGCGTATGCGTCCAACATTGGCGTCGCTGCCGGGGAAGAAAACCTTAGGTAGGTGACCGAGACTAGTCCTTGAGGATAGGGATTTTTGTCTTGCCAAGAGTCTCATTTTACATCTAGATAGGATTAGAGGGTGGAGGACTCTCTAGGTCTTAGAGGGAGTCTATGAAGCGTGTGTCTGGCCTAGATCCTTTGACTTAGGTAGATTTAGGTAGACTAAGATAGTTTTAGGTATTAATTGAGTTCTTGAGTAGGAGTTGGAGTGGTAGAAGCGGTGAGAGGAGAGATTGAGAGTCCGGAGAGGCCAAAAAGCAACCACAACACCATTATCACTATTTCACATGATGAGTAGGAGTAGAGTAAGTAGGACATCATGATTCAAGATCTAGAGCACTTCATGCATGTATACTTGCTTGGTAAATTCATCACAAGTTTGTAAAAGACGCAAAAAGACACAAAAGTGTGTTTGAAAAGCCTAAGTGAAGTCGAAAAGTTACCATGAGTGTTTCTGATAGAGCTGCAGAGCGTCAGGAGCATTTCTATCAGGAAAAAAATTAATTTCAAGCAAGGAGACATCCTATGCGTAGGATGTCTGGGCTAATCTGGTGGGAATTTTGGGATTTTGAGTTGACCAGTGTGTTCAGAGGGTGGGGTTTACCCTATTTTCAACTGGAAAGTGGAAATTTGACCATATCTTGACAGGATAAGGCCAGATAGACTGAAATTGCCAGACATCCTACCCAAATTGTGCCAAAGCATTATTTTAAGACCAAAACCATAATATGGCTGCATGAGCATGACTTGCATAATGTATTGAGTGACTCAGAGGGGTTTCACCTCATTTGGGTGAGAAAATTGGGTTCAAAGAAAACTTTAGCACTTTTAACTGAAAAAAGGCAAGAACAGCTAAAATTGGGGACTTTTGAAATCCAAACCAAAATCTAAGCATACCACTGAGTTGCTAACATCAAGGGGAAGCTGTGGGTCAAGTCTGGGGTCAAATAGGCCAAAACGACATCCTACGTGTAGGATGTCTTGTGTGTGATTTTACACTCCAAACCTAATTTTGAGCATACCAAAGTGATCAGCAACTCAAGGGGAGCCTGTGTTTTGAATTTGAAGCCATTCTGATGAAAAATACATCCTACACGTAGGAAGTCTAAAGCAGGATGAAAAATACATCCTACACGTAGGATGTCTAAAGAAAGAAATTGAAGCCATATACTGACAGTGTGTTAAGTATGGAGCCTGATTTACCCTTGTAATTTTCTGTGGTAAAAGCGCACATTTGTAAGGCCCCCATTATGAGGAGAAGCCATCGTGCGTGAAGGAAAATCACTCACCGGAAAACAAAATTTTCATGGACAAGAATAAGGGGCAACTTTAAAGGCCTCGTGAGCAGAGGACCCCGAGACTTTTTTTTTCGCCGGAATATTATGGCCGGACGGCGGCCGAAAAGTGCCTTCGGAAAACAATCGGTCGGTTGGCCGGTGGCCGGTAGTCAATGGCCGATGGCCGGTGGTCGGAAGTCAATGGCCGATGGCCAGTGGTTGGAAGTCAATGGCCGGTGACCGGTGGCCGAATTCAATGGCCGGTGGCCGAATTCAAAAGCAGACTTGTCTTCTCAAGGGCGGCCACACATGGGCGGATTGGAGGGTCCGATTTGGACTTATTCGCACAAAGGCGGCTACACATGGCTGTCTCTCATAAGAGAGGGCAGCCCTTTTGGCCTATAAAAAGAGGCCATTTCTACACACATTTCATAGTGTGAAGTTGATGCAACAAGGTGAGTGTGAGGTGGTGAGAGTGAAGCAAGGCGGGAGCTCCATTAAGGGTATAATCCCTTTGTAAACTACTTCTTGTTTTGAAGTACTAAAGCCATTGAGTGGCTGCTTTCCCGTGGACGTAGCCCACATTGGGTGAACCACGTATATCATGTGTACTCTCTCTCTCTCTCTCTCTACTCTATAATATCGTGTATATAAATCTGTCTCTCTCCATTAAGTAATCTATTCAATTATCTATTTGGCTACGTTTTATTTCCTAACAACTGGTATCAGAGCAAGGTTTGCTCGTAGCTAAATTATCTCAAGGAAAGGATTCCTTGAATTGAGTGGGAGTTATGGTGGAGGAAGGGAAGCTCAAGATTGAGAAGTTCAACGGCAAAAACTACCAACATTGGAAGATGCAGATTGAAGACTATCTCTACCAGAAGGACCTCTATTTGCCACTAGGCGGTCTTGCAAAGAAGCCCGCAACAATGGCAGATGAAGCATGGATTGTCCTTGATCGAAAGGCACTGGGAACAATCCGGTTAAGCTTGGCGTCAACGGTGGCCTTCAATGTTTCGGAGATGAAGGCCACGAAGGACTTGATGAAGTCACTTGACGACTTCTACGAGAAACCATCGGCATCCAATAAGGTATTTCTTATGAAGCGCTTGTTCAATCTAAAGATGGCAGAGAATGGTTCAGTTGCAGAACACCTAAATGACTTTCACACAAACATAAGTCAACTTCGATCAGTATAAATCAATTTCGATGACGAAGTGCGAGCTCTCCTTATACTATCATCTCTACCGGATAGTTGGGACAGCCTTGTGATGGCTGTAAGTAATTCTATCTCTGCCACAAATATTCTTCAGTTTGATGATGTTGTGGGTGTGCTCCTAAGCGAGGAAATGCGAAGGAGAAGCACAGGAGAATCATCAAGTGCTGCACTATCAGTGGAAACAAAAGGAAGGCTTAAGGAGAGGTTCAAAAACCAAAAGGGTCGTGATCGCTCAAGGCGGAGCAAGTCACGCACAAAGTCAGTTCTTGAATGTTGGAACTGCAGCAAGAAGGGCCACGTCAAGAAGGATTGCTGGTCCAAGAAGAAGAAGGAGACAGAGTCTCAAGACAACAAGCCAACATCGGAGGCCAATGTGGCAGGTAAAGTAGAGCAAGATGCTCTAATTCTCTCATTAGACAATGTGTCTAATTCTTGGATAGTAGATTCTGGGGCTTCATTCCATGCGACACCACACAAACAACATTTCCAAGACTACACCAAAGGTAATTTTGGAAATGTATACTTGGGAGATGATGAAGCTTGTGAGATTGTCGGCAAAGGTACAGTTTCTGTCAAAACTGCTAACGGAAATGAATGGAAGCTTAAAGATGTTAGGCATGTTCCTTCTCTTCGCAAAAATTTGATCTCTACAGGACAATTGGATGATGAAGGTCACAACATTGCATTCGGAAACAAACGGTGGAAGATCTCAAAGGGATCTTTGGTGGTTGCCAAGGGTGAAAAAGTCGGTACACTTTACTTGTGTACTGTTAGCACACAACCTTCAACTTGTGCAGCAACTACAGAAGTTGACAGTGCGGTGTGGCACTACCGACTTGGGCATATGAGTGCCAAAGGAATGCAAATCCTTCAAACAAAGAAGCTTCTACCAGGTTTGAAAGAAGTGGACTTAGAGTTCTATGAAGATTGTGTTTATGGTAAACAAAAGAGGGTAAAATTTCAAAAATCAGGAAATGAAAGAAAAAATAAAAAACTTGAGTTGGTTCATTCTGATGTTTGGGGTCGTGCAAGTACACCATCACTTAGTGGCTCATTGTACTATGTAACATTCATAGACGATGCGACTAGAAAAACAAGGGTTTATGTCATGAAGAATAAATCCGATGTATTTTCCATATTTCAAAGGTGGAAAGCCTTTGTGGAGAATGAAACAGGTACCAAGGTTAAATGCCTCAGATCCGACAATGGAGGCGAATATTGCAGCCAAGCTTTTGAAAGCTTTTGTGCTAGCAATGGCATTCGGAGGCAAAGGACAACCCCAAGGACACCTCAACAAAATGGGATTTCGGAACGGATGAATAGGAAAATCATGGAACGAGCACGAAGCATGCGGCTACATGCAGGCCTACCACTTGAGCTTTGGGCGGAAGCTGTAAGTACGTCTGTGTACTTAATCAATCGGTCACCCTTAACGGCATTGGATGGGGGAGTTCCAGAAGAGGCATGGATAGGTAAACCGGTGAATTATGCATTTCTCAAAGTGTTTGGGTCTGAGGCTTTCATGCACATAGATAGAAGCCTAAGATCAAAGTTAGATGCAAAGTCCAAAAAGTGTTTCTTCATTGGCTATGAAGAAGGAAACTTTGGGTATCGCCTATGGAATCCTGAAGATGGTAAAATCTTATGGAGTAGGGATGTACTTTTTAACGAACAAAATATGTACAAAGATTACTTGGAAAGAAAACAAACAAAAGAAACAGGTGATGAGTACATGGAGCTTGAGGACGGTGAAGACTCAAGGACTGCAAACGGTGACAATGTGCAACAACGTCAACCAAATGAGGAGCCTCATCCTATTCCCCGAAGATCTACAAGAGCAAGTAGACCTCCAGAAAGGTTTGTTCCTTCCTTCAACCATCTCTTGATCTCAGATTCTGGAGAGCCAGAATCATATGAAGAAGCTATGCAACATGAATTCAAAGAAGAATGGACGAAGAGCATGCAAGTGGAGATGGACTCACTACATCGCAACCAAACATGGGAGTTGGTTGAATTGCCTAAAGGTAAGCGGGCACTTCAAAAGAAATGGGTGTACAAGCTAAAGGAAGAAGAAGGTGGGAAGAAAAGGTACAAGTCTAAGCTTGTGGTAAAAGGTTTTTCTCAAAAGAAAGGTATTGACTTCAATGAAATATTTTCTCCTGTTGTAAAAATGAACTCAATTAGGCTTGTCTTAAGCCTTGTGGCTGCTCATGATCTAAATCTCGAGCAAATGGATGTAAATACGGCATTCCCTCACGGTGACTTAGAGGAGGAAATCTACATGCTTCAACCAAAGGGGTATGAAGTAAAAGGTAAGGAGAAAATGGTTTGCAAATTAAAGAAGAGCTTGTATGGTTTAAAGAAAGCATCAAGACAATGGTACTTGAAGTTTGATCGATGGATGTTGGATCATGGATTCACAAGATGCAACTCGGATCAATGCATCTACACGGAGAATTTGGGAGATGGGAAATTCATCATCCTAATGTTGTATGTTGATGACATGTTGATTGCAAGTGCTAACATGCAGGACATCAAATACCTAAAAGAGGAGCTGTCCAAATCTTTTTCAATGAAAGATTTAGGTGCTGCAAAGAGGATACTTGGTATGAAAATATCAAGGGACAGGACGAAGAAGACAATAAATCTATCTCAAGAAGGTACTAGAAAGGTTTGCAATGCAAAATGAAAAACTAGTTTCTACACCTTTGGCTGGTCATTTTAAACTAACGAAGGATATGTGTCCAAAGAAACAAGAGGAGATAGCCTATATGTCTAAAGTTCCATATGCTGCAGCGGTAGGTTCTCTAATGTATGCTATGGTCTGGACAAGGCCAGACATTGCACATGCAGTGGGAGTTGTGAGTAGGTTCATGGAAAAACCAGGTAAAGAGCATTGGCAACCTGTGAAGTGGATACTTAGGTATCTAAAAGGGACAACAACAAATGCTTTGTATTTTGGAGGAACTGATATTTTTCTAGAAGGGTATGCTGATGCAGATATGGCAGGTGACAAAGATACTTGAAGTGGTTTCACTTTCTACCACGGAAGCAGAGTATGTAGCAATGACGGAGGCAAGCAAAGAAATTCTGTGGCTTCACAGATTCTTAGAAGAGCTTGGATTCAAACAAGACAATTGTGTACAGTGATAGCCAAAGTGCTATCCATCTTGCGAAGAACTCAACCTTTCATTCAAGGACAAAGCACATTGAGGTGAGATATCACTTCATACGCACTCTTTTGGAAGAGGGACAACTAAAGCTAGGAAAGGTGCATACAAGTGAAAATCCTGCAGACATGTTTACAAAGTTGGTCAACAAGGAGAAGTTGAGCTTTTGCTCATCTTCAATCAGCATTCAAGGATAAGAAGCCAGAATGGAAAGCAGTCACAGGTTTGGTTTGGAGATCAGTCTCCAAGTGGGAGATTGTTAAGTATGGAGCCTGATTTACCCTTGTAATTTTTTGTGGTAAAAGCGCACATTTGTAAGGCCCCCATTATGAGGAGAAGCCATCGTGCGTGAAGGAAAATCACTCACCGGAAACCAAAATTTTCACGGACAAAAATCAGGGGCAACTTTAAAGGCCTCGGGCGCGGAGGCCCCCGATACTTTTTTTTCGCCGGAATATTATCGCCGGACGGCGGCCGGAAAGTGGTCGGAAAACAACCGGTCAGTTGGCCGGTGGCCGGTAGTCAATGGCCGATGGCCGGTGGTCGGAAGTCAATGGCCGATGGCCAGTGGTCGGAAGTCAATGGCCGGTGGCCGGTGGCCGAATTCAAAAGCGGACTTGTCTTCTCAAGGGCGGCCACACATGGGCGGATTGGAGGGTCCGATTTGGACTTATTCGCACAAGGGCAGCTACACATGGCTGTCTCTCATAAGAGAGGGCAGCCCTTTTGGCCTATAAAAGGAGGCCATTTCTACACACATTTCATAGTGTGAAGTTGATGCAACAAGGTGAGTGTGAGGTGGTGAGAGTGAAGCAAGGCGGGAGATCCATTAAGGGTATAATCCCTTTGTAAACTACTTCTTGTTTTGAAGTACTAAAGCCATTGAGTGGCTGCTTTCCCGTGGATGTAGCCCACATTGGGTGAACCACGTATATCGTGTGTACTCTCTCTCTCTCTCTCTCTCTCTCTCTCTCTCTCTCTCTCTCTACTCTATAATATCGTGTATATAAATCTGTCTCTCTCCATTAAGTAATCTATTCAATTATCTATTTAGCTACGTCTTATTTACTAACACAGTGGGCATAGCAAGGTGTTGTATAGCCTTAGGCAAGCCCCCTAGTCCATTTTGGTCCAAATTGGAGTTGATTAGTCTGATCAAGATCAACAATAAACTATCAGAACAGATTTCTGATCCATTGACTAGCTTATAGGTGTCCAAATCAAAAAGTAAAAACAACTGTGGACTCAGCACATCAAGGGGAATCCATAGTGCAAAAATCCAGGCAAAACAAATCAGGAGACATCCTACACGTAGGATGTCTATTGGGGCCTACTGAAGAGAAAATTTGACTGGGCTTAGACAGTGAGATTCCATTTGGCTTAAGGGTTCCAGAACTTCTTTCAGAAGTGAATTTGGACCTTGTTTGTCCATTTGACCGAGCAAAGACTGAATTCAGACTTTTTCACGTAAATTGACCAACATCCGAGGGAAGTACAGTTCCAGAATAGCATATCTAATCCAGACCATCAACAGTGTATAAAATATAGTAGTGGTTAAAATTAACTCTCCAGTTATACCAATCATTACTAAGATAACCTCTAGCAGATAAATTCTTTGATTCAATTTCCGAAATTAAACGCTTGTGTATAGGTATATTCAGCAGCAAAGTAAGAAGTTGTGCGGAGACTGATCCTTTGCCAGGTGAGTAGTTGGATTTGTGATAAATTTCATTGATAAGTTTGATGAATTTAAGATCAGGAAGATACATTTTTAGAGACCAGAAGGTGGCAGGTGACCAAGGTAGCTTAGTGTCCACCGAAGAGAGTGTAACTCAGGCAAGGCTAGATCCACTAGCACCGATTATTGAGGAAGGTAGTGATACTGATACTTCATCAGACAAATCTTTCTTCATGATGGGTAGTCAACAGCCAGGAGGTTTCACATATGACGGACCAATGCCAGGAGGAAGCACCTCCCTAAATCCTTTGAATGATTCCAAGCTCATTGTGATCTTCTTGGAGGGAACAAACTCGAGGGGAGCCCTAATCTATTCTGACTATCGAGGCCGCAAGTGCATTTGTATCGAAGAGAGGCCGGCTCAGAGATTGGAGATAATCTGAGTCTATGATGATGGAGATAGATTTCGAGACAAAAAGGAGAACCACTTTCTGATAGTCAGTAACCCTGAAGATTACAACAGATATGGAGATAATGTGGCAAAAGGGAAAATGGTTTCAGAAGCTCAAGAACCACCACCAAACATTGATCGGCCCGGAGCTATTTTTATGTATGATAAGAAAACAACCAGGGTTCCAACTTATAATGAGGACGTGGGAATCTACAAGCATGATGAAGGTATAGTCTCTTACTTTCGCAACAAAGAACCATACTTAAATGAATTAAGCAAAGACAAGGTTCTTTACTTATTCTCTTATGAAACTGCATTGGGGAAGGGTATAGTTTTTGTTGATATACGGGCGTGAATACCAGCGTATTCTCCCAGAGGAGGTAGAAAGGGCGACAGTTCCAGGAGCATCAACATATGCCCCTGAGGAAGTGCTAAGAGCCACCTACACCCCAAGCAAGTCGACAAATCCATTTTCTGAAGAGTATGACGCTACCTCACATTCCACCCACAGCAGGCATTCAACAACCAAAACCAACCAGCAAACCAGCCATCATTGCAAGCATGGCTTTGACAGAGTACAACATTGGAACAAGATCAAAACCGAGATGGTTATCAAGCCGCACGAGGGCTAAGGGATTTGCAAGAACTACCACTCTATTCAAGGTATCAAGGAGAGAGTAAGCCAAAGACTCAAGGGTCAACAGAGCTTGAAAGGCCACCCATAGAACGAGCTCGAAGAGATGAACCATCTCTGGCGAGAACTGTTAGAAATCATGGCTTAGGAGCACCACTGGGAGAGGAACCAGCCTACTACAGAAGACCTGAGGAGGTATATCAATCAGGACGTGGAGATCCAATGATGAGATTTGTAGACCATCGTAGAATTATACCTTCTCAAGTGCAAAAATGGGTAAACAAGAAATACACAGGAAACAGAGACCCAAGAGATCATGTAGCAGCCTTTGTGCATGTAATTAGAGTTGAAGAGGTGTTAGACTTTCCTACCCAATTTGCAGGGTTTGGACTAACCTTAGAGGATGACGCTGCCACTTGGTTTGACTCTGTAGAGCGTAGAGACTTTGAGTCTATGGAGGAAGTATTTGACGAATTTATCGAGGAATTCTCACAAAGGGGAATAGCTCATAATATCGTCTCACAAATCCATAAATTCAAACAGAAAGATGGGGAATCTGTACGAAAGGCAGCCCTAACACTAAAAAGATATGTTAAATGTTGTCCTGTGGAAGAACTTCCCACTGCTTATATTCATCCAAGGACTAAGGAATGCGGATCTCCAGAAAGACTTACATATGAAGAGGAGCACGACGTTGAATGAGTTGACCAAGGATGCTCTTTACCTTGTGGACAATTGTGCGGTCTACAAAGAGGGGGAGTTCATGGATCTTGACGACGATTCATCTTCACAACAAAGTGGAAGCAAGTCTTCTAAGACAGCATCGAAAGGAGAAGTAGTTGTAAACCAAGAGCTGCTTGTAGATGAAGTGCTAAAAAAGATTAACTTGTACACCAAACCCCAGGCTAAACAGCCCAGCTGGTGTGCTATTAAACAAAAATGGACAAACCATGGGACCGAGGAATGTTATTATAACAAGGGATATGTGAGAGAGAAACCTTACGCTTTCCAAGCTCCGGTAGCTTCTCCTCAAGTTCCACCGATGCCTGGGTATCAAGCAGGCAACCTACTAGGACCTATAGGTGTAGAAAGACCACAACCGGTGTTGGGGCAACAACCACCCCTACCAGGATTATGACCAGTTGGTATAAGATACACACCAACCGTAACCGAATCAGAGGATAAGGCTTTGGTGCCTATGCATGCATATTATGAAGATCCCAATGGATATGTGGAAGACTCTGTCTATTATCCACCGGAAGAACCCTCGACACCAGAACCATGGAGCATGATAGGAAGTACAGGACCACCAACAGTTGCACAGGCAGCAGGAGAAGGGAGATATAGCTTAGATGAACGAACATTGTTGTTCATAGCCAACGGAGGCATGGGCGGACAGAGACATGCATACCAACAAAGGGGAGCTCAAGGAGCACCTTAACAACCCAAGGGACTCTGCTACAAGTGTGGTGGAGACCATTGGCAAAGAGACTGTCCTCATGATGAAATCATTAGAGTCAACGCATATTGCACCGAGTGTGGAGTTACCCTAAAAACTCGAGCAAAGGAGCAAAAACCACCTTGAACATGCTAGAAGCAGTACCTTCCAGTGGAGGGTCAGAAAATGAAACAATCATACCTATTTAGGCAGTGACACGAGCCCAAGCTCAAAGAATGACGAACGAACCCATAGTTGAAGAGCCAAAAACCGATGCTCAAAGTTCAAAAATGAAAAATTAGAGAAGCACTTGGAAAGCTAGAAAGGCGCGTATGAAAGCCAGGAAATAACGAGAGAAAACTGCTCTATCCGAGGAGTTGAAACATACAAAGGATAGATTAGAGCAGTTAGAGGATCTAGCTAGCTTAAGCTCACACACCACGGAAACCATAGCACCCAAGGAAATAGTAGAGCCCAAAAGTGCAAGATCAGGAGGATCTGACTGGCACATAAGGTAAATAAGCAGTTGGATGCACTTCTAAAAGCTTATGAAGCCAGACTCAAAAAGAACCAAACCCAGGAGCAAAGATGGATGACTTATCCATATGCGGAAATAGAAAAAGAAAGGTTGGAAATGTGTAAAAAGATAATTGAAACAGCTCAATCATTGATGGAAGACCTGCTGGGTAAACCTGTAAATTGGCATGAGGCACCAGCTCCAACCCCTATCGAACCAACTTTAGAGAAACATGTAGAAACAAAGGAAAGAATCAATAATGTCTATGAGTCTAGAGAAGAACCTATCCTAGTGCCAAATACAACAGATGAGGCAAGTGACGGGTTCCAGCCTAAAACATTGACAGAAATGGGTAAGGATTGTAATGGTCTAGACGATCTGCGGAAGCAAATCTGTGAGGCCAACGAGGCTAATAGAATGAGCAACCACATGAATAGCACAAGAAAGGGGAAGAATGTGATCTCACCTCCTATTGAAGAATTTGAGGCAAGGTCACAAATGAACTTTGAGATACATTCACAAGGAGGAGACTAGGGATCAATTAGTTTGGGGCACAGACAACCAGACTCGCTGAAAACTTTACCCTCTTACCTAGGAGAGTATGAAGCCAAGTCCAAAGTGAGAGCAATCCCATCTCAAAGACTTTCTTCTAACAAAGTAATGGATTCACATGGGTTGATCGAGTTATTGTCCACCCCGGTGGCATGCACAATCACATTAGAAGAACTCCTAAGGTTACGACTAAACATGTGGACCACATTAGGTAAATGCCTAGAAACATTTGGAGTGAAAGACCCCACCTTGAAGCCACAGGAAGGGATCCGAGAGTTGGATAAGCCTCAACTAAACACTAGGCCAGTACCATTAAATAAGGTTGGAGAGTATTGCGAGGGAGAAGATGGAAACACCACGCTACCAATAGAATTCCAAGGAGTAGTTTCCAAAGCTATTCTTGATAGTGGAGCGGGAGTTGCTAACGCCGCCAAGGAAATCTCAAAAAAATGGGAAAAACCAGCTTTAAGAGCTACCAGAATGAAATTGCAATTGGCATATGGGTTCATGGAGAGGCCTCTAGGACTCTTAGAAAAGGTGATTGTCACTTCGTGTGGAATCGTATGAGCATACATTTGCGATAGTCGATTTTGACAAAAATAACAATTATGAGATCATCTTGGGAAGACCATTCATGCGACAATTAAAGATGGTCCAAGATTGGGGTTACGACCACATATACCTCAGACATGGTGAGACAACAACTAAAATACACCTGAGAGACCATAGTTACAAAGATGTGAACCAAACACCTATGCAAGAGTTTGATTCAGCTACAGTAGCAGGATCGGAACTCCCAGCATGGTTAGGGCAACAAAAAGAGCTATGGATGTACGAAGCTTCACATTGTGGAAGCTTAAGAAGAGAGGAATGCGTCTTAGAAAGAGCGATTGAGGACAAGAAGTATATTCCGGAACCTTTCCCTGAAGATGCCTTGGAACCTCTAGAATGGGAACACATACTAGCAACATTGGATGTATGTACCATTACATATAATCCAACAACAAAATTCTGCGATAAGGATGGCTATGATGTGCTACCCTACTACATGGTAAGCATTATACCCGGAGAAGATGAGACGATAGAACCACCAAACAAGAAGAGTTTTATAACTTCTCTAAACATCTGGAAGTAAATGATGATGTTGATAATGAGTGTTCAGACACCTCAAGTGAGCGTGGAAGGGAAACCGAGAATATCAAGTTTTATGATTTTGCTAATCAGCACCCTAGACGCCAGGAGCGCTACAGGAGGAAACGAGCAAGAAACAAAGTGAGAGAGAATTTGATGCCCAGGATAAAAGGTAAAACTCACCATTTGATGCTTGTAAAAGCAGAGGATTGTGTAAAAGATCAAATATCAGGAAGATTCTCAAAAGATCGAAGGGAAAGAACGCGAAAGGAAATAAAACAGGAACAAAAAGCTAAAACAGAAACAAAATCACAAAAATCTCAAAAATCAAAAAAAGAAACAACAAAAGACCAAGAGTGGACCAAACTGGAGCGTAAACACAAATACCAAGAACTGAAACGGTCTTTACGTGAGATATGGACTACTGAGGAAGATAGTGATGGTAAAGGGGAGTCAGAGAAAGGAAACA
Organism: Adiantum capillus-veneris; assembly: GCF_014529385.1. Lineage (NCBI taxonomy): Eukaryota > Viridiplantae > Streptophyta > Polypodiopsida > Polypodiales > Pteridaceae > Adiantum > Adiantum capillus-veneris. Next base: position 28,964,618 of record NC_140956.1, on the reverse strand, counting down.
TGAATGTACCATCACACTCGGAAATTTACCATCTAAGAAAGAAAAATCATCATGACACCACCAGTCAGGGAAAGAACAAACCAAGAATCTTACGATGGGCCAGAAAATGCAAAAAGGATAGACCTCGTGGAACCAGGTGAAAAGCCTTAGCCGGTCTATATAGAAAATGATTTAGAGCCTGAAGAAGAATGGCTGCTAACACAACTTCTCAAGAAGTATAAAGATGTGTTTGCATGATCCTATAAAGACCTCAAAGGAGTTGATCCATCGATATGCCAACATACAATTCCTTTGAAATCGGATGCAAAACCTAGCAAACAACGTCCTTATACATACAATGATATATTTGCTAAACGAATCAAAGAAGAGATTGATAAGCTGATGGAAGCTGGATTCATCTATGAAATTGAACATACAGATTGGGTGTCACCCATCGTGGTAGTTCCCAAAAAGAATGGAAAACTACGAGTGTGTGTAAACCTCAAAAAGGTAAATGCAGCCACCATAAGGGATCATTATCCCTTGCCAATCACAGAACATGTACTTGAACGGGTGGCTGGAAAACGGGCTTATTCCTTTTTGGATGGGTTTTCAGGATACAACCAACTGGCAATTGCACGAGAGGATCAACACAAAACAGCATTTGCCACAGAATGGGAAATTTATGCGTATCGAGTTATGCCGTTTGGCTTAACTAATGTCCCAGTTACCTTCCAAAGGTTAATGATGCACGCGTTCAAAGAATACCTGAGAATATTCTTAGAAATATACATGGATGATCTTTGTGTATACTCTCTTCTACGAGAGGAACATATTGACCATTTTCAAAACGTCTTTGAAAAATGCAGGACATATCGAATCTGTCTTAACCCAGAAAAGTGCATCTTTATGGTTAAGCAAGGCCGCATCTTAGGACACATTGTCTCAAGAAATGGTATAACCACTGACCTAGACAAAGTCAAAGTCATAGTAGACCTACCCAGGCCTACTAATGCTAAACAAGTGCAATCCTGCATGGGACACTACGGATATTATCGAAAGTTCATATACATGTATGCGGTCATCGCACAACCTCTATATCGTTTGCTAGTCAATTTCGATTGGACCGAGGAGTGTGAAACTTCATTCCAAAATCTGAAGGAAAACCTTATATCAGCACGTGTACTTAAAGAACCGGATTGGGAAAAGATATTCCATGTTCACATTGATGCTTCTGCATATGCAATTGGGAGTATTCTGGCTCAACTTGGAGACGAATCAATGGATTTTCCAGTTTGTTATGCAAGCCGACAGTTAAACAGTGCGAAAAAGAACTACACAACCACCGAACGAGAAGGGTTAGGAATGATTTATGATATAAAGAAATTTCGGCATTATTTGCTTGCAACAAACAAATTTGTGTTCTTTACAGATCATCAAGCTCTTTTGTATCTGGTAAATAAACCATGCAATACAGGGAGAATTTCACGTTGGTTTATTATATTGCTAGAGTTTGATTTCACAGTGGTGGTCAAAAAGGGTAAAACCCATCTACGAGCGGACCATCTTTCAAGGATACACAACGGGGAGGCTCCTAAAGGAGTAGATGATGACATGCCAGATGCTTATCTTTTCAATGTTGAAATGATATCCAAATGGTCTCAGGAAATTGTTAGCATTCTTTCCTTTGGAAGTAGGTTTGATGATATGGAATACAGATCCAAACAACAAACAATTCGACAAACAAAAAACTTTCAGTTGATAGTAGGACGACTGTATCATCTAGGATCGAACCAAATCCTACGGTTATGTATAAATCCTAAAGAATTCGAGTGCTACCTTGAAGAAGCACATGTCCAGGATTGTGCATTTCATTGTTCAACAATAAAAACACACCAGACACTGAAACAGTTAGGGTTTTATTGGCTAACTATGTATGCGGACACACATTCTTATGTTACCAATTGTACTATATGTAGTGCCAAACGACCAGTGGATCACGCCACATTGTTTCAGGTAAACATTGCACCTACATGGATTCAATATATCATTGATTTCTTAACCACCAGGACGTTTCCTGAGAACATCACAAGAGCACGAAAAAGGGCTATAGAGCTGGAGGCTCGTGACTTTCATTTAATTGGGAACCAACTCTATAAGCGAGGAAAGGACAATCAACTTAGAATCTGTGCAAGTGAAAGCGATACCTGCTGATTCTAGAACATGCACATCGCGGAATAAGTGGAGGCCATTTTTCGGGTGATAAGACGAAAAAATTTTTCTTAACCGCAGGTATATGGTGGCCTACATTGCACATGGATACTGAAGAGTTTGTAAAGCGTTGTGACGCATGTCAGCGCACCAAAGTGCCGATAAAGAGAGATGAGATGCCACTACGGCCAATGATGGAAGCAAGAGCATTTGCAAAATGGGACATTGATTTTGTGGGACCTATCTCACCCCCTGCATATCGCACCCATACCCAATATATCATTGTGGCTACAGACTATCTCACAAAATGGGTGGAAGCCAAGGCAACGCAAAAAGCAAATGCACGGACCACTGCACAATTTTTGTATGAGAATGTTTTTGTACGATACGGTTTACCAATAGCAATTGTCAGTGATAGTGGGACACATTTTCTTAATGAAGTCATTGAATATCTGCTAGAGGAATTCATGATCATACATAGTAAATCTGCTCCATACCATCCACCACAAGCCAATGGACAAGTTTAGGCCACAAATAAAACACTATGCACGGTTCTCACTAAAATAGTGTCAGTCAAGAACAGATTGGGATCAGTAGCTACACTCAACTCTATGGGCATACAGGGTAGCTTACAAAACATCGATAGGAATAACACCGTATAACATGGTGTTTGGCCTAAATTCTATACTACCCATAGAGTTTTTAATTCCAAATCTACGAGTAGCAGAACGCTTAGAATGGACAGGGCATGAGCTCTCTTCAAGAATAGATGATCTTGAAAAGCTAGATGAACTCCGCCTGAGAGCTGTAGCTTCAATCTATGCTAAAAAGAGAAGACAAAAAGAGTTTTTTAACAAGCATGTGCGCACTAAGGAGTTCAAAATAGGTGATTATGTACTTGTTTATACTTTGAAGCAACATGCCAAGAAACTTAAAAAGCGAGGGATGGGACCCTTTGTGATTAGTGATCTATCAGAAAGCGGAGTTGTCAAGCTTGCTACATTAGCAGGAGAAGAAATGCCAAACTGGATTAGTGGATGTCGACTGAAGAAATATCATTTACCACTCACACAGGATATGCTTCAACAAATTCATCAAGGAAAACAACGAATGAAGGAAAAACAGAGAGTACGAGAAGAAGCTCAAGTAGAAGCAAAAGAATGCATTGCAAAACGAAGACTTCTGTGACAACAACAACAAAGTGGAGCACCATTGCGAATCAATGCCATTCGACTAACGAAGTTGGATGAAGACACAGTGGAGCCAATAATTGCAGTCAAAGTGGATAGCAATCAAGTTGAATCGACGGCATTGCTTGATTCTGTAGCTCAAGCAAATTTGATCTCTTACGGATTATACCAACAGCTCAAATCCACAAGTCAACTTCATCCTACTCCTCAAGTGCTGGAAAGTAGTACATCACACTCGTTGAAAACATTGGGCTGGACTATATTGCATGTACAAGTACATCAATCTTTTTACCCACACAAATTTTATGTAGTCGGGGATGAAAGCACACAATACCCAATGATGTTGGGACAACCTTGGCAAAAAGAGTACAATGTGCAGATAGATTGGAATGCGAATGCAGTCAAAATTCAGCATGCACATGAACAATAGGTGATAGCCTTTGCTCAACAATACAAGAATAGTCAGCTGCCAACACTGCAATCACTGGAAACAGATCCAAAAGCAAGAATGCCACCAAAGAACAACATGATACCCAAGGCCAATAGACAGGTAAACGCCAACCATGCTAACTACATACATACGAAGTCACCGACCGCAGTTCAAAGATCTAGGTTACCAAAACAAGGGAAATAAGTATGGATGTGGAAGGATAGAAATGACATGGCAGACAAACAACAATGCAACGAAAGAATTCAACCGAAACAGATAGTTCAACCAAAAACCAAGGGCATAAAACAGATATGGATCCCAAAGAAAATGCTCAGCAATAACCCATATGTTACTCGCACTTGGATACCAAAACAAAAGCAAAAGGAACTCCCTTCAGTACAAGCAACAACGGAAGGCGGACAACTGCATTTGAAAAAGGACAACCGACTTATGTGGATGCCAATCCGCAACAACACAGTGGAAACCAAGGAAGTAGCAAAAAACCTACAAAAACTGGAAAAAACAAGCTACCAATGGAAAGCACAGGAAATACAGGCACGGCAATTTCGGCCAAGCCAATCCTCTCCATAGAAACAACTACAGCTATATCAACAGTAGCGGCAAAGCGACTGCCTTTTGCAACACAATTAAATAGAGAGCAGTAGAGTTACAGCTGTTACTTGCAAAGAAAATAGGCAACCTCGATGGCGAATTCCAATAAGCATCTTGCTTATTCTCTTCTCTTGCACATCATTAATTTTTCCATGCATTGACCGAGTATGCATAAACTAGGGCCACATTTAATCGGTCAAGCATTAGCCCAAATTTTTCAACCTATGCACGGCACATACTCCGAGGCGATACCTTGTCGTCCGGGAGGACTCCCACTAGGAGGGGGGGAGGCATTCTCAAATGCGGAACCAATAGCAGAAAGAGCAAAAAAGCGCATGATTTTCGACTATTTTAAGGGTTGTTGTTTGATTGTGAAATTTTTTGGACAAACCCAAGTATATATGCCCTTATAAAGCATGTATCTATAGTTATATGGGGCCAAACGCCAAATCAAGCCCCTAGGTGTGTGTATATAAGTAGAAATAGACATTTTTTGATAAAAATATTGGTAAAACGGAGAAATCCGGCCATAAAAATTGCATGTGATTGTATATGATGTTTTGCGGTGATGTTTGTGATTTATTATGATTTTTGGAGATTTTCTGGGTTTGATTTGCTATTTTCCTTTTAATTTTGCTAATTTTCGGCAGGAAAACCTCAAAAATACAAAAAGCGGGTGAAAAACGGTCGTAATGAAAAACAAAAAATATGGGGATGATCAGTGACTATAGGACAACCTATGGTACAGTGGGGGTGCAATTATGAGACTGGAGCGGAAAGCGTGTTTTGGCCAGGTTTTGACCGAAATGCCAAATTTCTGGTAAACAGAGCAAATGGAGTCCAAATCAAGAAATTTTTGAGCCTAAACCGCATCTCGCAAGAAGTTGGGAGCACATGTCAAATTTCATGAAAAGTGGTTCGGGGACCTCCATTGTAAGAAATTTTCACCTCATTTTCACTATTGACCTTTTGGAGAGAGCTTCTGCCACCTAGAGCGAACGGACCTTCCAGCAGCTTCTACGACGCGCACGACTACCCGACAGGCTTCACACATGAGAGGTAGGCTCACTACCTTGAGCTTTCGCGCATGTTTGTCGTTTTGTCGCGAAAACTAGCGTAGGGTTCACACACAAAGCGGACAGTAGATACCTACAAGTAGAGGCAGCGACCTAATGGCTAACCCAAAAGCAATGAAACTTCATCGGCAGCTTACCCTAGCATAGGAGACCAGTCTTGGATGTCCAAAGGCAGTAGAAAACCATCGGGAAAAACCCTAATTCCTAGAATCCTACAAGAGGCCACCAAATGGGAAATCGACGAAAAGGAGCCCAAATGCTACCAAATTTCATGGGTAGGAGCATCTCGACATGCTCAACCAGTCTATGTGGCCCACATGACCAAAAAGTGACCCGAAGTGGCAGTAAACTTCAAAAACGGCATCAAACACACAAAGCGTCAAATAGCTCTCGCGGACAAACCGCATGCCCGTTTGCCACCAAACTTCACGAGCAGCTTTCCTAGACCATCAACAACCAAGTCCTATGGTGGTAGACCACCACAAATCATCGAAGATATGTAAACTCAACCACGGGTGCTTCTAGAGCGACAAATTGCCAAATGAAGCTCCGGTGAAGCCAAAGTCGACAAAAACCATACGGCAAGGATCCCCAAGGGATCGGGAAGCTATGGAGACCAACATCAAGAAATTTCATCGCCAAAAAGCACTCCAAACGTCAGAAAACGGCTCAGAGGCTCTGAAGTCCACATAGGGAGTTACTTTCTATCCATTTGACTTGTTTTTTTTTTTTAAGGCTTAAAAGGGACTTAGGGGGACCAAGGGCAGGCACTAGTGACACATTCCATGAAAAATATCATCAGGAGACATCCTACGCGTAGGATGTCTCAAGGGCATTTCTGGGCACAGATCCCAACATTTTTCATCACACACATTTTCTGAATGACCTTTACATGCTAGCCACCAAGTTTCATCACATTTGGACCAACATTGACCTCATATGCATGAAAAAACGCAAAGTTAGGGCATAGGGGCAATAATGGGCCATAGACCTACCAAATCTTGTCCAAATCACATGAAACTTGCACAACACATTCACAAGCATATCACCAACCAATCTATGTGGTCAGAAGCAAAAATTGGTGAAGTAGACATCCTACGCGTAGGATGTCTATTTGACATTTTTGGCCTACACAGGATGTTTGTCCATTCCAGATCCAATCACATCATCATCCAGAGCTCATATACCAATTTTGAAGCCATTCTAATCATTTTTGACCCCCAACACCTTCAAGATACACTTTTTGAGCCCAAAAACACTACACAGGCTCTTACAAGCATCAATCCTTGTCCAAATCCAAATCCAAGAGCATAGCCATGTTCCATAGGCCAAGGACTACCCACAGAACAAATCCCATGCCATTTTGATGAAATAGACATCCTACGCGTAGGATGTCTCCAGCATAATTTAGACCTTCTGTGCAAAGAGTGACATCATGGGAGCCAATACCATGGTGCAATGAGCCCATATACAATTTTTAAACCCATTTGGACATCACTTGCTACCTGTTCTGGACTTTCTACCCAATTTTTGACCTAAAGCCTGAATCAGCCCAAAAAATCCAGTTTTTGATGCCCAAATCCATATCCAAGCACATAGCCATGTTCCATAAGCCATGCACTACCAGCATGTCAAGTATCAACCAATTCTCATGAAAAAGACATCCTACGCGTAGGATGTCTAAATGGAAATTTTTTGCCAGAATTGCACTGTGAGCACATGCACAGTTTCACAAGTTCCTTTTAAGCTTTATTTTCAATTTTCAAGTCATTTGGATAGATAAAACTCAGTTTCCCAGCTAATATGGGAAAAACGCTAACTTCGGACTACTGAGTGCAACAGGATCTATGGCAGCCGCGAAGTCACCAGCAAAGAAGAAAAGAATGACCATTAAGGATTACCTAGAAGAAGTGGAGCCCTTCGTCATACCAGAAGGAACACTAAAGCCCACCAACACATGGATCCAAGAAGATCTGCTAGAGTCCAACGACCTAAAGAACTACCAAGGAGTGTTCAAAGACACTGAAGGGAATGTGATCGAGCTACCAATGCTACCACGCGAACTCAATGAGTTCGTAAGAAGCAAGATGGCCGGGTACTTGGAGAAGATTGATCTCCACAACTATTTTGAAGCAGTGCCGGCAAGGGTTGACATAAAGAGAGTCTGGGAGTTTGTGACGACCATCAAAGAAGATGAAGTGTCCAGAGTAACCGATCTGCAAGGCAGGCCAGAAACAAAAATAATCATCACCGATCAAGTTGTAGCAGATGCACTAGACCTCTCCAACAAGGGGGATAGTGTAACTAAAAGAAGGGATGATGTCAAGGTGTACACTGGGAAGAAAGGTAACTACAATTTTAAAGATATGGCCAACCCAAGAGTGGCAATCATGAGTCATTTGTACAACCAATACTTCCATATGTGTACGAAGCGGCCACAAAATTACAGAATGCCGCCAGGAGCAATTGCCACTACATTCACTTGGGCAATGATGAAGAGCACTCCAAAGATAATCAATTATGCAGTATATATACATGAAAACCTAGTGAAGATGGGTAATAAGAAGCCCACATATATTGTGCCAGGAGAACTAATCACTAAGGTGATTTATGGGGCGTTGCACGCAAAAGGAAGATGGCCTGACCCCCCGTCACAAAACGACTGGTTGAGGCTCAAAGAAGACAAAGAAGACAAAGAAGACGAGCCACAAAGAGCACCAAGGGTTTCTACAAGATTGAAAAGACGGCTAGAGCCTGTTCAAGAAGAGCAGCCAGAGAAAAAGAAGGAAAAGAAAGAATTTTTCCAAGTTCCAACAAAAGAGACAGTCACAAAAAGCGGCAAGACTAGAGCGGCTGATGGAGAGCTTCAGAGCAGAAAGGGCCCTTAAAGGCAATTTGAGTGAACTCTGTAATCCGTCTCTAGAAGCAATGTCGGGATCATCCGGAAGGGTGCAAAGGGATAGATTCGAAGATTATATTAAAAATTTTGAGATTCTTGATGCCGCATCAGAAAATATCCCGCATGTACCTTTTGCAGAAGAGGAAGTGGAGCAGGTACGACAGAAACTGCTAGACGAGCAAGAAAGCCAAGAGAGAGAAAGAAAGACAAAGGAAAATCGAGATTTAAAGAAAAAGCCTACATCTCTACCAGCCAGCCCTGAGTCCAGCCCACCGCCCTCACCACCTCCTAGCAGCCCTCCACAAGAAGATAAAGAGGAGTAAGACAAACATGAAGGCCAGGAAGAGTCCAAGAAAGAATAAAGCTAGGAGAGGGAAGAGGTTAAACCCAAGAGTGAGGAGACAAAGTCAAACGAAGCATACATCATATGGACCTGCTAGCTACAACATACACAAAAGAAGAGGCTGCCACAGTCGCATTCGACTTGGCAAGCACAGGGCCTAAGGAACAAATGCAAAGCATTAGGTTAGTAGAACTAAAAGAGATGGCCACAGATACCGTGGACCTGCACCCGCCCTCCAACGATTGGGATGTGGTGATAACGAAGTTAACTGGGTTAAGAGCGCAGTCCTTGGCCTCAGAAAGTGAGATGGCAGCTCTCAAGGCCACTGAAGTGAAGATAAAGCTGGAAGTAGACTCTTTACAAGGACAAAGTCAAAAGCAGAAAGAGAGAGAAGCGGAGGTACAGGCCAGTCTAGCAAGGGCATTGCAAAGATGCCAGGAAATGGAAAAAGAAAATCAGTCAGCAGCAGCCCAAAGAATACAAGGAGTTGAAGAGGAATGTAAGCAACTCAGTAAATCATTGATAGATGCCGAGAGGGAAAGGGATAACTTGACCCTACAGCTGGCTGAGGAATCCAAAGAAGTTGAAGCAATGCGAAACACCAAAGAAAAGGCGGAGATAGATCAAGAAGCCAGCCAGGATGAGGTCCTTGAGCTCAAGGACCAGCTCAAAGTGAAAGATCAAACCATCCAGAGGCTACGGGCATCTCCTGCCAGAGTCAGAGCTACTAGCTCGACTCACATCACTACGGAAAGCCAAATGTATGAAGAACAGATGCAAGAACTTCAGAAATAGCTGAATCTAGAGAAAAAGAAACGATTGATGATGGCAGAGGGGTCAATTGTTATGCAAACAAGAATGGAAGAAGAACAAAAATCCATGCAAGAGGAATTAGAAAGTATCAAAAGAAATCTCGAGGAGACGGAGAAGATAAACGCCGAGTTGAACGACCTCCTCGTGAATATGGGAGAAGAAGCTGAAACAGACAAACAGAAACTCCGAAAGCAGATTGAGGAGCTGAGAGAACAACAAGCCGCAGAGCAAGAAGGCACAGGGCCAGCGGCCAATGAGGGCATAGATTTAGAAAATGTGGCAGATCCTGTGGACACACCTATGCAAGAGGAAATCCTAGAAGGATCCTCTCAAGAGCCACAAGATCTGACACAGGAAGAGGAAGAAAAGCTGCATAAGGCAATAGAGGTGGAGATCATAGAGACGACTAAGGAAGCCTTGGAATGGGAGCAGAGGGTTTTCAAATCCATGACTATCCAGAAGATTGATGCCGGCAACCTCAGGCGCAAATGGCTTCAACCCTCTCTCCCATATCCTTTGCTGAAGTATGAAGCTGCCACCATCAATAAGAGGATTAGAGAAGAGCCTACAGTGCCACTCTACAACACAGATATCTCCCAACTAGAAGGGGTCTGGCTAATAGTTGACTCTCAGCCAAAATGGAGGAAGGCTTGGCTGACGAAGTACCCACAATACCTGATCCATTTGGTAGAGGCACCGAAAAACATCAGAGACAACCTCAGCTTTTGTCCTCTACCAAGGATCAGGACGTGGAAGGCCCAGGAGATATTACAAAGGAGCCAACCCACTTGGCTGAATTATCCTAAGCTGCCGGGCTTGAAGGCAGGTGAGAGAATAAGTGTCCAATACATGGTGAAAACCCTAACGAGAACCATCAAATTGTTCACTAGCTCACCTGACCTTACATGCATCATGATGAAGAAAATCTGCAAAACTCTTTTACCAGTATTTGAGACATTCAAGCCAGCAGGCCAGGTGACAGACAGTATCTTCTTCTTTCAAGATACTTACAGATGTGCCTATGATCTGTCTGGTCAGCCTTCCAAGGAGGTGATACATGCAATGTATCAAAGGATAATGTTTCTACCATCCTATCACCTCCAGGACTTTGAAGAAGCGTTCTACACCGGCTTCTTCACAATAAACGATGATATTTTTGGCCCAACAATGATGAATCTACATGCAAGATACGAATCACTGATCCAGATGCGTGAAACCATACGATGAAGAAGCAGCTCAGTGGCCATGCCAGGGACGACATGAGCAAGGAGGGGGGGAGTGTTAGAAGCTGGACACACCTCACGGAAACTGACTACTCAAAACATTATCATTTTTTGTAATTATTCATTTATTGAGGAAACCTGATTTTTCACCTTGTAAATATTGGGGCTTACAAAAGTTTCCAGATTGTATACCAGTTTTGATAGTTAGATTGAGTAGATGGTTGATTTGGAACTTTAGGGTTTGAGAATTGTAAGGTATATATACCACTTTTTGACTTTAATGAAGGACCTTTTGTCATTTTTTAAAAGAAGTTTTGAAGTCTGTGAGTGAGCGTACTATGTACGAGAGAGAGTGTGAGATTCATCTTGACTCTTTGTGTGCACTGGTGGTCGGAATCGAGTGCGGAGAAGTGCAGTGTGTTTCCCTCGACGAGAGCTACGCACCGATACCTACATTGTGCGTGTACGGTCCGGTTTTGCGAGCTCCTTCTACGAGCTTCATCTGGTGATTGGGTGAGCATACGTTGTCCGATTTTGCATTGCATCATATCCACGCGTTCACATTGAGTAGAGCTACACATTAGGTACTTTAGATTTCCGAAACGGAGACCTGCAAATTTTGGCCAGACATCCTACGTGATTTTGCACCGGGTGTTTTGGGTTGGGATTTTGGTTCATAGACCTTAGGGAGAGCGACCTATTGGTGTTATTAGGGTCTCCTTCTAGTTCTATGGTGTTTCGAGATTGTTTGATGGGTGTTCGGCTCTAAACAGCGTTGTAGGAAGTTTCCTCTTATGCACTCTTGAAGGTTGTGACTTAGACAATTGGTAGAGACCTCTGTAGGAATTAGTTAAGAGTCAGTCGAGTGTAGGTTGACACCTTATGCTTGCTTCCACACGCCTGCGGGTCGAGCTTCGTCCTTAGCTGACAAATCTTGTTAGGTGAGTTCTCGCTCTGCTGACGTCAGTCGCGGCGTATTCGTCCAACACTAATGCAACTACTATTACGCACTAACACACTGCTACAGCAACTCATTAGCTAATAGAACTACTTACTGTACTTTACACAGAACTAGTATAATGGATCTACTACCTTAATCCTAACACCTTATCGCAGAGAAACACCTTATGAATAGAAAAAACGCAATACCTTAATACCTTATTAACAAAACAATACATAGCAGCAAAACAAACTCCTTCTGAACATACACACCTTCCTTCTCTACCTTTTCTACATTTGAAATTGTGCCACAACGTAGCACAGAGTTCCATTCAAGCTTAGTGTAGGGCATTTCCCTGGCAACGGCCCCAAAAATGTGCGCGTCTGTCGCACATGTCAATGCAAGGGACTTGCCAATACACTTTGTGCGAGCCACAGATGGCTCCAAGCACGCAACTAGCCTAAAGAAGTAAGCTTAAAGATGACAATCGTGTGTCACTCACTGCTCTACGCTTGTTGTCGTGGAGGATTCCTCGCTACCGCAAAGAAAGGGAGATGCCGCTACGTGTGCTCAACCGCCTCGCCGACGTCGTGCCACCTCAATGCTCGATCACTCTCTCTCTCTCTCTCTCTCTCTCTCTCTCTCTCTCTCTCTCTCTCTCTCTCTCTCTCTCTCTCTCTCTCTCTCTCAAGCACACACACACTAGTACACAAGGGAGACGGAGAAGGAGATAGAGCAAGAGCACTCTTCTTGCATTGCACAAATGAGAGAATGAGGTATTTTAGGTTTAGATTGACTTTTATATGGGCTTGCCCGTTTACATTTGGGCGCCCACACTTAGCCAATCCTACCCAAACATTATAGGTTCCAGTTTTAGAGTGTGCCTCTCATCAGCCAATCACTCTTAGCCATTCCTATTGGAGCGACAAGCCCGATACCTAACTCTACTAATTAAATAATACGGCATCTGTCGTAGGTGATAGGGTGTCTGTGAGCCATGAGGCTTAACTCTCTCTCTCTCTCTCTCTCTCTCTCTCTCTCTCTCTCTCTCTCTCTCTCTCTCTCTCTCTCCTCAAGGTATCTCCTTTTGTCAACCTTGTCAAAGTTTCCATGGCAAAACTATGCATGTGAGAAGAAACCCTTGCTGAGAAAAAGGATGTGAGGCTGGTTTGTGGAAACAATTCCTCACAAGGAACTTCTTCAATTGTTGAATTGTTTGTTTTGCAATGAAATAGGTCTCGGCAGGTGCACTTTGGAGAGGAGGGTAAAACCCATTTTATGCTCCCAAGTATTCAAAATTCGTAGACACTACAGGGTCTCTTAAAAAAAAGAAGAGAGGATGCCCTATTTTGGGCACCCTCCCCTGTAAAGAATGAGGATGCAAGAGAGCTAGACAAGACAGGCACGAAGCACAAAGCACACAGAGATGGAAAGCTTCTTCTTCTTCTTCACAGAAAAGAGAGTACAAAATGACTAAGTGCTAAAGCTGAAAAGTAGCACATATGTACATGCGGTCACTAAGTGTGAACTCGCTAGAAGCGTACTAGGCTGGCACTATAAGTGTAGTCCAGCTGTAGAATCACTGGCAGAGATCCTCCGTGTCGGTCACCTAACGCGCCAGTGAGTAAATGCCGTAAGCGGCCAAGACCCGTAGTGGATGCCAGCTCAAGGTGTAGAGCTCGACATCTCAACACTCCCCCTCGAGCTCTGCATGTCGCAGAGTCCAAGCATAGTCCGGAAACGTCGAAGCTTCTCAGCTCCGAGGGCCTTGGTAAAGATATCCGCTATCTGCTCCTCTGTGCTGACGTAGACCAAGTCGATGTCGCCCGCCAACACTCGCTCTCGAACGTAGTGGTAATGGACCTCTATGTGTTTGGTCCTGGCATGGAACACTGGGTTCCTAGCCAACTGCATGCTGCTGAGGTTGTCACAATGGATGAAAATCGAATGGTCCACCTGCACTCCCAAGTCCTCAAGTAATGTGCGTAGCCAAGCTACCTCGCACGCCGCAACTGCTGCACCTCTGTACTCGGCCTCTGTGCTCGATAAAGCAACCGTAGGCTGCTTTTTGCTGCTCCAAGTAACAGCAGCACTCCCAAAAGAGAACATGAAGCCACTCGTAGATCTCCTATCAACAATGCTACTTGCCCAATCTGCATCTGTATACCCATACAATGCTAATGGTGCATTTGCTGCATAGAACAATGCGTAGTCAAGAGTACCTTGCACATACCTAAGTGTGCGTCGTACTCCATCCAAATGTGGCTTCCTCGGAAGTTGCATGAACTGACTCTCCAAGCCTACTGTGTAGCTCAAGTCTGGCCTCGTGATAGTCAAGTAGATTAGACTACCCACACTCTTCCTGTACATGTTGACATCCTCAACAACATCACCCTTCTCTGCACTCAGCTTTGCATTCACATCCAAGGGAATAGAAATTGGCTTACAATCAGCCATACCATACTTTGACAACATGTCCAAAGCATACTGTCTCTGTGATAGCCATACACCCTCTGGAGTCCTGATCACTTCAATGCCAAGAAAGTAGCGCAACTCGCCTAAATCTTTCATTTCAAACTCTTGTTTGAGAAGACCCTTCACATGGTCAATCTCCATAGCATTGTCACCAACAATAATAAGGTCATCTACATATATGGTAATGACCACAATCCCCACATCACTCTCACGTACATAGAGTGAATGATCAGCATGAGCTCTCCTAAAACCAATACTGACAAGATACTTGGCAATCCTGTCATACCATGCTCTAGAGCCCTGCTTCAAACCATACAAAGCTTTGAGAAGTCTGCATACATAATCTGGGTAACCTGGATCGACATAACCAGGTGGCTGATCCATATACACTTCCTCTTGCAACTCACCATTCAAGAAGGCATTCTTTACATCCATTTGATGCATAATCCATCCTCTAGATGCAGCCACTGCTATGACAGCTCTCACTGTCGTCATCTTTGCCACTGGAGCAAAGGTCTCCTCATAGTCTATGCCATACGTCTGTGCATAACCCTTTGCGACCAGCCTTGCCTTGTGACGCTCAATGTTACCATCAGCCTTATGCTTGGTTTTATACACCCATTTACAGCCAATAGCTTTCTTGCCACTTGGCAATGGCACCAACTCCCATGTGTCATTTGCTTCCAATGCAGCCATCTCTTCATTCATTGCATCATCCCAATGCACATTTCCAACTGCATCCTCAAAACATGTGGGCTCCACATCCTGTATCACCTTAGCCATGTAGGCTTGGTGATGCGCTAGATACCCATCATAAGTCAATTTCTGAACTGGATTTCTGACTCTATTAGATCTGCGCGGTCCTGGGTCACTCCTTTGCCCTCTAGCATCTTCTTGTACTTTCCTTACACCAGGTGTCCTGACAGCCGGAATTCCAAATTCCTCATCAAGACTTTGTTCAAAACCATCTGAATCCATGTCTACATGTGAAAAACCTGATGATGCATCAACCATAAAGGGAGGTTCATCAACCTTTTCCTTTCCTTTTCATGATACATTCCCTGTACCTGTTGGTGGAGTAACCTGCGTACGTAGTCTACCATTCCATGGTTTCTCAACAGAGCCACGAGAAGAGGACTCTTGTGGTCCACTCAAAACCTGTGACTGTGGCCTCACATTTTGTACAACCACATCATCTTTTACATCAGCCCCAATAGTGCCATGTGCATTGCTGTACCAGCTGCTCATCTCATCAAAGACTACATCTCTGCTCACTCGTAATTCTCGTGTAGTAGGATGGTAGCACCTGTACCCCTTTTGTTCAAGGGAATATCCCACAAGAATACATTTCTCTGCTTTAGGATCCAATTTCCTACGCAACTCATCTGGTACATGCACGTAAGCTATGCAGCCAAACACTTTTAAGTGTGCCAAATCAGGCTTTGTACCTGTAAACTTTTCCTCAGGTGTTACATCATGCACCGCAGCTGTAGGTGTCCTGTTCATAATGTACACAGCTGTATTTATAGCTTCAGCCCAGAAATGATGAGGCATGTTCTTCTCATTCATCAATGCACGTGCAACCTCTGCAATGTGCCTGTTTTTCCTTTCTGCAACCCCATTCTGCTGTGGAGTATATCTGCATGTAAACTGCCTGTGTATACCATGCATTCGCAGAAAATCTGAAAAATCATTGGAGAAGTACTCTCCCCCTCCATCTGACCTCAATGTCTTGATTTGCATATCTGTCTCCTTCTCAATCATGACTTTGAAGTCTTGAAAGTGACCAAACACTTCACTTTTGTTACGCATGAAGTAGACCCATACTTTCCTTGTATGGTCATCAATGAAAGAGACATAATACCTGCAACCATGTATACTTGCGGTATCGGTTGGACCCCAAACATCTGTGTGCACCACCTCAAGTGGCTTTTTACATACATTGCGCTCATGTGGAAATGAGCCCTTTGACTGTTTTCCAAACTGGCATGCTGCACACACTTTATGCATACCATCCACCTTGAATTTGGGCAAACCTTATACAATCTGTTTTGATTGCATGCTGCGCAATCTCTGCTCATTGACATGGCCAATGCGTTTGTGCCAAATGTCAACATCAGCCACAACACCTGTGCCCTGTGCAAATAATGCAGCTTTTACCTCAGGCATGTCTACATTGAGCGTAAACATTCTGCCCACACATTTGCCCTCTGTGATCAGCTTACAGCCATTCTGGAAATCTTCTACATAACAGCCATTTGGATTGAAGCGAACCTGCAAACCCTGCTCAACCATTTGTCCAACAGAAACAAGATTCTTTGTAATGTTTGGGACATGAAGTACATCTGCTAAGTACTTTGATTTCCCACTCTTCGTATTTAGAGGTATGTCCCCTACATGAGCAATGGGGTGAGCTGTGTCATCTCTTGTCTGCACATAGCCTGACACATCTGGTTTGCGCATATCTCTAAACCACTCTCCACGAGACGTCATGTGATTAGAGGCACCTGAATCCACATACCAAACATCATCTTGGGTGGAATTATCTGCAGTCATTGTATTCATTACATGTTGCATAACAAACATGCGCTCGTTTTTGCTGTCATCTGCATCTCTGCTAGTAGATGCATAGTTGCCCTGTTCTCTCTTTCTACTTGCTTTTCCCTTTGGACAGTCACGTGACATGTGACCTCTTTCACCACAAGTCCAACATTCTCTACTATCTGGAGTATGTTGCTGCCTGCTTGATCCAGCACCACGACCTCTTTGACTCCCCCTGCCTTGAGACTGGTTTCCCCTGCCACCTGTATTGTTTTGATTTGATTGACCTTCCAGAAATTGGCCCCTGCAACCCCTTGGGCCTCGACCACGACCTCTACCTCTACCTATGTTGGAGTTAGAATAGAAGGCCTGTTCAGAATTATTTCTGCCATGAGAAGAAGATGTGTCAAGGTTCTTCTCCTCAAGAATAAGCATAGAAATCAAATCTTGGAACACGGGGATGTCGTCTCTTGTATTCATGGAAGACCTAAAATGTACATACTCATCTCCTAGACCATCCAAGCATGCACGGACAATGTCATCGTCTTCCACTGAGACTTTAATAGATCCAAGAGCCTCAATGATACTCTTGATCTTCAAAGCATAATCATTGATGGAGAGGTTGTTCCTCTTAACCTGATTTAGCTCCGACTTTAGTTGAAGCTTCCTGGCCTTGGTGTTCACCTCGAACACTCTGCCTAAGTTTTTCCATGCAATGGCGGGGGTTTCAGCATCCTGTAGATAGCCCATCATGCCATCTGTGATGCTCATAGAAAGCCAATACATCACTTTGCTCTGGCCTTGTTGCCAGTCCCTCAAAGCTTTCCTTTGTTCTGCTGTAGCATTTGCCTCGGGAATCTCTGGTTCCTTTTCATTGTCTCCTTCTACATAGTCCCAATAACCTTTTCCTTTTAGGAAATTTGTTATTCTGAACTTCCATGCAGGGTAGTTATTTTTCTCAAGCTTCTCGGTAACAATCTGACTGAAACCGTCAGACATCTTGAAGCACTAAGACAAAATAGCTGCAATCTGCAAAAACCTGCAAATCTGCTGAACCTGCTATCGTGGTTCCTATAACGCTTTCTACACTCAACGAGTGTCCACAATCAAGCGTACATACAACCACTGTACTTGTACAGTAAATCTCTGTATACTGCACTTTGGAGACCTGTTCAGAAACTTGTACAGTAAATCTCTGTATACTGCACTTTGGAGACCTGTTCACACCGCATCTGGTCGTGGATTGCGAACGAAGGGATTGTGATGCTCTTGCTCTCTTAGCCTCTCTTGCCTGCACCAGGCTCTGATACCATGTAAAGAATGAGGATGCAAGAGAGCTAGACAAGACAAGCACAAAGCACAAAGCACACAGAGATGGAAAGCTTCTTCTTCTTCTTCACAGAAAAGAGAGTACAAAATGACTAAGTGCTAAAGCTGAAAAGTAGCACATATGTACATGCGGTCACTAAGTGTGAACTCGCTAGAAGCGTACTAGGCTGGCACTATAAGTGTAGTCCAGCTGTAGAATCACTAGCAGAGATTCTCCGTGTCGGTCACCTAACGCGCCAGTGAGTAAATGCCGTAAGCGGCCAAGACCCGTAGTGGGTGCCAGCTCAAGGTGTAGAGCTCGACATCTCAACATCCCCTGTTACCATTGAGTCCCACCACCCTATGAAGGTAGGGATTCTCTCATGGATTACAAGCAAGTTCGGGTTGCAGCTTTTTGAGACTCAAAATTGTTACCCACCAGTTGTGTTCACAACACTACAGAATATTACAACAATTATCGGTCAAAAATGTTTGCAAGGCCTCATTCATGGTTGCAATGCGGATGGGTGTTTTTAAGGTTCGTGTGGGAAGCAAAGTTTGAGCTCAACACAAACATTTGAGGAAAGTGATTCACTTTGGGCAAGAACTATAACGAGAATTTCATTTAGAAAGTTATTCTATTAACCCTAGAAGCACAACTTCTCCCTATGCATGGCATCAAACAAAGAGCATTCGACAACACATGATCTTAAGGTTTGAGATTCATGTTCTTTATGGGTTTTTTGGCTTTATGTATATTTTCATATTGCAAAATGTCTCCTTGAAGATTCCAAAATTTCAACCAAAAGATCTTTCCCCAAATTGGTCAAGAATCACTATGAACAAATGGCAAGTACAGACAGAGCTTGTGGCTTGTAGAGTAAAGGTATTTGGCAAGGTCGATGAATTATTCCAATTAAAAAAAATCAACATGTATCTTTTCCTCTAGTTTGGAGTTTTGGGTTTGCTAGGGCATGGTTCCTAGGCAAGTTATTAGAACTTGGTGAAGTAAAAAACAATCATACTTTGATGTTTGAGTGTTAACATGAGCATCTGTTAGCTAGGAGCACCCATGATGCATTTTATGTCCTCTTTTCGATGAAATTAGGCAAAGCAAAGCTTCACTTTAAGGCATATTTCATAGAAGTTTCCAAAGTTTGAAAAAGCTACTAGAATACAATCTTGGGGAAACTTTGCACCATGTCTACTGATTTTTTTCTTAGAGGTCGGTATGTACCAAGCCTCAAGGACATGTAGGGTACATCCGCAACAACTCTAAATCTCTCAACACACATGGCTGTGAGCCAGCTTCAAGCAATGACAGTTGCTCTTAGCATGGCAACAAGGTAAAACCATTTCAAGTTTTTCTTGGTTTTACTTCCCTATTGTGCAAAGCAAAGTGATTTGACAAACTTAACAAAAAGGAAGGCTTCTATTACGTGCCAAAATACTATCCATTGATTTAGGATCAAGGATAAGGACACACAGGTTTGGAACATTGGCAAATGGATATAAGATCACCTTTTACATTTGGAAATGCCGAGTTGTGATGTATACATGCCAGTACACATTGTGCACAGTATGTATGGCATTGGCTCACACTGTTGTGAGACCATCATTAAAGACAAGTGCTTATCATTTTATTTTTCTAATATGCATGCATGGCATGCCATTACAGTGGGACTCATTACAATGAGTCAATGTTTAGGCTTTTTCTCTAACATCAGCTACTCTGTTTAGGAAGAATTGAGGCTGCTAGGTTGGCTTGTGATCATTGTATATGTCTACAATGACCGGCACTTTACATCATTGGCTCTATGCACAAGCTGCATCCAATATAAATGATTCTTTCTGCGGTAGCAACTAGGCATGGCCTAGATATCAAGCAATTAATTCATGAGACAACATGAATAGACTAAGAGAACTCATAGTAGATAATTTCTTATTTGAACACCTAAGAAAATTTATTATGACTACCTTCTTTGGGGTGTTAGACATCTTTCTCTTTTGTTCATAGCAAGAAAAGATTATTTTAAGATCCACTTGTGAATAAGATTCCAACTTGTGGATATCTGCAGCTTAGTTGTAGCACGGATTGTATCTCTAGGAGTGGTATTTTCATGGGTATGACCCAACTAATACACAATCACTCCATAGGTGTTGAGGATCACGATTTGATCTCATCATAGTTGTACTTTCAAGGAAATAAGTCCGCAATTTTCCAAGGGATAATGGAAAAGTTCAACTTCCCAAATTTGATTCCAATCACTATTAGATACAATAGACTGTGTTGGTCATTGTTGACTACTACTTTGATATGTTTTCATATGGTGTCTAACCAAGGGGTTTGACTTTACAGATTTTAACCAAGGGGTTTGGATTACCGAGGAACAACCATATGTCATAAAATATAATATCACTACCTATCCCAAATGATTTTCTCATATTGAACTGATCATTTAATGTGGAAAAATGAATGGGAACAAGAGTTAGAATATAGATATGTGCTTTTAGACCTATCTCAGCAAGGGACCAAAGGGAGAGAAGGCTACATCTCATTGAGAGTCCAAAAAGGAGATGGCCTACCAAAGAGCAATGAGCAAATAATGGAGCTTAAAAGACCTTAAGGTTAGCTTCATTAAATACCTCCAAAGTTAAGTGCTAAAAGTCCTTAGACCTAGGATCTTTAGGTAATTTACACCTTAGGCAAGCTAGGCCTTTGCTTGAGGTACTTGAGGTGCTTAATGACTAAGGTGCTTGAGGTGCTTGATGACTAAGGTGCTTGATGGACAAGGTGCTTGAGGTGTTCAAGTCAAACATGAGCCCTACATACAGGGGGGGCGAGCCCTAAAGGTAGGAGATGAGAGAGAACACACTCACACACACTCAAGGCATGCCCAAGACACAAGAGGCATAAAGGACACATGTCAAGCTCCTAGCCATGTTGCCCTCATATTGTGCCTGAATCCTATCGAATGGCCTTTAGGAAGGTATGAGAATTTAAGTCCAATTAAATAACTAATTAAGATCTCTGTCTTAAAGGGGAAAAGAGGGATGCTTGTCCAAATGCTACCTCTATTGCTAGTTATGATGAAAGCTTGTGATTGACTAGGCCTTGGCATGGACCAATGGAATGCAAGCTAGTGCTAGGAGAGAGAGGGTCGACCAAGGCAAGGGAAATCTCTCACTTCTTGGCATAATCTCCCACACACTCACACATTCTCTCATGTGTTGAGAAAGAACTCCATCTCCTTCTCCAAGATTGAGAAGTAGATAGCCTACACCAACACCTCTTGGCTATGGAATGCAAACCCAACCAAGAGTCAAGCTTCAAAGTAATTTTTATCATCTTCTTCTTCTCCATGACTATGCTATGCTATGCTTTAAGAGTAATAATATGTGAGGTTACTACTTATTTCTCGTAAGAATAATTCTTCTTCTCTTCCCTTCCCTCACTCCCTGCTATCTCTCTCCACCTTTGAAAGTGTTTGAGGTCTTGGGTTTGAGGCCGGGGACAAGTTCATGTTATTGTAAGTTAAGTACGAGTATAATATTGGTGCATGAAGTTTACCATCTTCATAGCATCAACAAGGTCTCAAAGGAACACAAAGAATGTATTGTACCAAGTCTCTCTTCATGGGAGAATCTATAATACAAAAGCCTTTTGGAGGGGGGACCACCGGCTCCAAGTAAATCCGATCCTGAATTGTTATCAATTTCTCTAATTCTCTCTCTCTTTTGCAAGTATTTTTTATGCCAAGCTAACTAGGTATAATGTTTGTTTTTCTACCTTCAATCAAGTACTCTCCCTATGTTCATTAAGAACTCTCTTAAGGAAATACTCACTACTGTCACTTTAATTCCGCTACAATCCATATTTTGTTACATTGGTATCGGAGCTATTAATTTCAATTTTCTTGCTTAAGAAGAGAGGTCCTTAAGTTGTCCATGAAAGGTTGGAGTTGTTCATTGCAAGAGGGTAAGTGGGATAGGGATTTATTATCCCGGTTGGAATGAACAAAGTTCGAGGTACACCCTTGGGAACTATCTTGTCACTAGGTTGTTGCAACAAGCCATGGGCAACCCTGCTTTACAAGCCAAAGTTTCCCAACAACTTCGCACCCATGGGATTGTCCAAACGACCCAAGAAGAGAGAGAGCTTAGGAGACCTCTTATTGAGACTCCCAAAAGAAGACTCTCTCCGGTGAGAGAAGAGGAGGAATCATATAAAAGGGAAATAAGTGAATCTCCAAACCCTTTGGAAATGTGGCTCCATGAAGACGACATTCCCTACAATCCCCAATTCTATCCAAGAGGAAACGTTCATCATGTTAAGTATAGAGCCTGATTTACCCTTGTAATTTTCTATGGTAAAAGCGCACATTTGTAAGGCCCCCATTATGACGAGAAGCCATCGTGCGTGAAGGAAAATCACTTACCGGAAACCAAAATTTTCACGGACAAGAATCAGGGGCAACTTTAAAGGCCTCGGGGGCGGAGTCCCCCGAGACTTTTTTTTTCGCCGGAATATTCTTTTTCTCCGTAATATTATGGCCGGACGTAGGCCGGAAAGTGGTCGGAAAACAACAGGTCGGTTGGCCAGTGGCCGGTAGTCAATGGCCGATGGCCGGTGGTTGAAGGTCAATGGCCGGTGGCCGGTGGCCGAATTCAAAAGCGGACTTGTCTTCTCAAGGGTGGCCACACATGGGCGGATTGGAGGGTCCGATTTGGACTTATTCGCAAAAGGGCGGCTACACATGGCTGTCTCTCATAAGAGAGGGCAGCCCTTTTGGTCTATAAAAGGAGGCCATTTCTACACACATTTTATAGTGTGAAGATGATGCAACAAGGTGAGTGTGAGGTGGTGAGAGTGAAGCAAGGCCGGAGCTCCATTAAGGGTATAATCCCTTTGTAAACTACTTCTTGTTTTGAAGTACTAAAGCCATTGAGTGGCTGCTTTTCCGTGGATGTAGCCCACATTGGGTGAACCACGTATATCGTGTGTACTCTCTCTCTCTCTCTCTCTCTCTCTCTCTCTCTCTCTACTCTACTCTATAATCTCGTGTATATAAATCTGTCTCTCTCCATTAAGTAATCTAATCAATTATCTATTTAGCTACGTCTTATTTCCTAACAACTGGTATCAGTGCAAGGTTTGCTCGTAGCTAAATTATCTCAAGGAAAGGATTCCTTGAATTGAGTGGGAGTTATGGCGGAGGAAGGGAAGCTCAAGATTGAGAAGTTCAACGGCAAAAACTACCAACATTGGAAGATGCAGATTGAAGACTATCTCTACCAGAAGGACCTCTATTTGCCACTAGGCGGTCTTGCGAAGAAGCCCGCAACAATGGCAGATGAAGCATGGATTGTCCTTGATCGAAAGGCACTGGGAACAATCCGGTTAAGCTTGGCGTCAACGGTGGCCTTCAATGTTTCGGAGATGAAGACCACGGAGGACTTGATGAAGTCACTTGACGACTTCTACGAGAAACCATCGGCATCCAATAAGGTATTTCTTATGAAGCGCCTGTTCAATCTAAAGATGGCAGAGAATGGTTCAGTTTCAGAACACCTAAATGACTTTAACACAAACATAAGTCAACTTCGATCAGTGAAAATCAATTTCGATGACGAAGTGAGAGCTCTCCTTATACTATCATCTCTACCGGATAGTTGGGACAGCCTTGTGATGGCTGTAAGTAATTCTATCTCTGGCACAAATACTCTTAAGTTTGATGATGTTGTGGGTGTTCTCCTAAGTGAGGAAATGAGAAGGAGAAGCACAGGAGAATCATCAAGTGCTACACTATCAGTGGAAACAAGAGGAAGGCTTAAGGAGAGGTTCAAAAACCAAAAGGGTCGTGATCGCTCAAGGCGGAGCAAGTCACGCACAAAGTCAGTTCTTGAATGTTGGAACTGCGGCAAGAAGGGCCACGTCAAGAAGGATTGCTGGTCCAAGAAGAAGAAGGAGACAGAGTCTCAAGACAACAAGCCAACATCGGAGGCCAATGTGGCAGGTAAAGTAGAGCAAGATGCTCTAATTCTCTCATTAGACAATGTGTCTAATTCCTGGATAGTAGATTCCGGGGCTTCATTCCATGCAACACCACACAAGCAACATTTCCAAGACTACACCAAAGGTAATTTTGGGTATGTATACTTGGGAGATGATGAAGCTTGTGAGATTTTCGGCAAAGGTACAATTTCTATCAAAACTGCTAACGGAAATGAATGGAAGCTTAAAGATGTTAGGCATGTTCCTTCTCTTCGCAAAAATTTGATCTCTACAGGACAATTGGACGATGAAGGTCACAACATTGCATTCGGAAACAACCGGTGGAAGATCTCAAAGGGATCTTTGGTGGTTGCCAAGGGTGAAAAAGTCGGTACACTTTACTTGTGTAATGTTAGTACGCAACCTTCGGCTTGTGCAGCAACTACAGAAGTTGACAGTGCGGTGTGGCACTACCGACTTGGGCATATGAGTGCCAAAGGAATGCAAATCCTTCAAACAAAGAAGCTTCTACCAGGTTTGAAAGAAGTGGACTTAGAGTTCTGTGAAGATTGTGTTTATGGTAAACAAAAGAGGGTAAAATTTCAAAAATCAGGAAATGAAAGAAAAAATAAAAAACTTGAGTTGGTTCATTTTGATGTTTGGGGTCCTGCAAGTACACCATCGCTTGGTGGCTCATTATACTATGTAACATTCATAGACGATGCGACTAGAAAAACATGGGTTTATGTCATGAAGAATAAATCCGATGTATTTTCCATATTTCAAAGGTGGAAAGCCTTTGTGGAGAATGAAACAGGTACCAAGGTTAAATGCCTCAGATCCGACAATGGAGGCGAATATTGCAGCCAATCTTTTGAAAGCTTTTGTGCTAGCAATGGCATTTGGAGGCAAAGGACAACCCCAAGGACACCTCAACAAAATGGGATTTTGGAAAGGATGAACAGGACAATCATGGAACGAGCACGAAGCATGCGGCTACATGCAGGCCTACCGCTTGAGCTTTGGGCGGAAGCTGTAAGTACGTCTGTGTACTTAATCAATCGGTCACCCTCAACGGCATTGGATGGGGGAGTTCCAGAAGAGGCATGGACAAGTAAACCGGTGAATTATGCATTTCTCAAAGTGTTTGGGTGTGAGGCTTTCATGCACATAGATAGAAGCCTAAGATCAAAGTTAGATGCAAAGTCCAAAAAGTGTTTCTTCATTGGCTATGGAGAAGGAGACTTTGGGTATCGCCTATGGAATCCTGAAGATGGTAAAATCTTAAGGAGTAGGGATGTAATTTTTAACGAACAAAATATGTACAAAGATTGGAAAGAAAACAAACAAAAGAAACAGGTGATGAGTACATGGATCTTGAGGACGGTGAAGACTCAAGGACTACAAACGGTGACAATGTGCAACAACGTCAACCAAATGAGGAGCCTCAACCTATTCCCCGAAGATCTACAAGAGCAATTAGACCTCCAGAAAGGTTTGTTCCTTCCTTCAACCATCTCTTGATCTCATATTCTGGAGAGCCGGAATCATATGAAGAAGCTATGCAACATGAATCCAAAGAAGAATGGACGAAGAGCATGCAAGTGGAGATGGACTCACTACATCGCAACCAAACATGGCAGTTGGTTGAGTTGCCTAGAGGTAAGCGGGCACTTCAAAACAAATGGGTGTACAAGCTAAAGGAAGAAGAAGGTGGGAAGAAAAGGTACAAGTCTAGGCTTGTGGTAAAAGATTTTTCTCAAAAGAAAGGTATTGACTTCAATGAAATATTTTCTCCTGTTGTAAAAATGAACTCAATTAGGCTTGTCTTAAGCCTTGTGGCTGCTCATGATCTAAATCTCGAGCAAATGGATGTAAATACGGCATTCCCTCACGTTGACTTAGAGGAGGAAATCTACATGCTTCAACCAAAGGGGTATGAAGTAAAAGGTAAGGAGAAAATTGTTTGCAGATTAAAGAAGAGCTTGTATGGTTTAAAGCAAGCATCAAGACAATGGTACTTGAAGTTTGATCGATGGATGTTGGATCATGGATTCACAAGATGCAACTCGGATCACTGCGTCTACACGGAGAATTTGGGAGATGGGAAATTCATCATCCTAATGTTGTATGTTGATGACATGCTGATTGCAAGTGCTAACATGCACGACATCAAAGACCTAAAAGAGGAGCTGTCCAAATCTTTTTCAATGAAAGATTTAGGTGCTGCAAAGAGGATACTTGGTATGAAAATATCAAGGGACAGGACGAAGAAGACAATAAAGCTATCTCAAGAAGATTACATCAAGAAGATACTAGAAAGGTTTGCAATGCAAAATGCAAAACCAGTTTCTACACCTTTGGCTGGTCATTTTAAACTAACGAAGGATATGTGTCCAAAGACACAAGAGGAGATAGCCTATATGTCTAAAGTTCCATATGCTGCAGCGGTAGGTTCTCTAATGCATGCTATGGTCTGGACAAGGCCAGACATTGCACATGCAGTGGGAGTTGTAAGTAGGTTCATAGACAACCCAAGTAAAGAGCATTGGCAAGCTGTAAAGTGGATACTTACGTATCTAAAAGGGACAACAACAAATGCTTTGTATTTTGGAGGAACTGATATTTTTCTAGAAGGGTATGCTGATGCAAATATGGCAGGTGACAAAGATACTCAAAGGAGCACTACTGGCTATGTGTTCACGGTTGGAGGCACAGCAGTAAGCTGGGCTTCAAAGCTGCAGAAAGTGGTTTCACTTTCTACCACGGAAGTAGAGTATGTAGCAATGACGGGGGCAAGCAAAGAAATTCTATGTCTTCACAGATTCTTAGAAGATCTTGGATTCAAACAAGACAATTGTGTCTTGTGCAGTGATAGCCAAAGCGCTATCCATCTTGCAAAGAACTCAGCCTTTCATTCAAGGACAACGCACATTGAGGTGAGATATTACTTCATACGCACTCTTTTGGAAGAGCGACAACTAAAGCTAGGAAAGGTGCATACAAGTGAAAATCCTGCAGACATGTTTACAAAGGTGGTCAACAAGAAGAAGTTGAGCTTTTGCTCATCTTCAATCCGCATTCAAGGATAAGAAGCCAGAATGGAAAGCAGTCACAGGTTTGGTTTGGAGATCAGTCTCCAAGTGGAAGATTGTTAAGTATGGAGCCTGATTTACCCTTGTAATTTTCTGTGGTAAAAGCTCACATTTGTAAGGCCCCCATTATGAGGAGAAGCCATCGTGCGTGAAGGAAAATCACTCACCGGAAACCAAAATTTTCACGGACAAGAATCTGGGGCAACTTTAAAGGCCTCGGGGGCGGAGCCCCTCGAGACTTTTTTTTTCGCCGGAATATTATGGCCGGACGGCGGTCGAAAAGTAGTCGGAAAACAACTGGTCGGTTGGCCGGTGGTCGGTAGTCAATGGCCGATGGCCGGTGGTCGGAAGTCAATGGCCGGTGGCCGAATTCAAAAGCGGACTTGTCTTCTCAAGGGCGGCCACACATGGGCGGATTGGAGGGTCCGATTTGGACTTATTCGCACAAGGACGGCTACACATGGCTGTCTCTCATAAGAGAGGGCAGCCCTTTTGGCCTATAAAAGGAGGCCATTTCTACACACATTTTATAGTGTGAAGTTGATGCAACAAGGTGAGTGTGAGGTGGTGAGAGTGAAGCGAGGCGGGAGCTCCATTAAGGGTATAATCCCTTTGTAAACTACTTCTTGTTTTGAAGTACTAAAGGCATTGAGTGGCTGCTTTCCCGAGGACGTAGCCCACATTGGGTGAACCACGTATATCGTGTGTACTCTCTCTCTCTCTCTCTACTCTATAATCTCGTGTATATAAATCTGTCTCTCTCCATTAAGTAATCTACTCAATTATCTATTTAGCTACGTCTTATTTCCTAACACATCATATAGTCCTTCCCCTCATAATTCCAAGAAGGAACAGAGAAATCAAAAGAAGAAAAGGGAGAGAATGAGGTCACCTTCTTCTCCATCTTCCTCCTCTTCCAATGAAAGCAGTGGCTTATCTCCTAATGAGTTCAAGAGGAGAGGACATCAAAAGTCCTATGCTGCTTGGAAAAGGTCCTACAAGCTCAAGAAGTTGAAAGAGGGAGGAAAGAGCATCTCTTTTCTCACCTATGATGGCACTTTTGGTGCTACAAACAAAGTCTTGGCCTTTATCCAGTAATTCGATGCGTCCTTTGGAGATGAGAGCTTCATGGAGTTGTCTAAGCTATGACATGTAGCTATGCATTTTCAAAATTATGTTCGACAATGGTGGGCTAGTCTACAAGGTAATGGTGAAGCTCCAAAGACATGGAAAAGTCTACGAGTTTCCATAATGAATCAGTTTCTTGCAAGCGATGTCAAAGACAAAGTTCTTGCCGAATGGAAAAGCTTGAAGCTATCTCCCAACAAGTCTATTCATAAGTATGTGGATAAGTTTTGGGATTTACATCTCAAAGGTATGGTCTCCCAAAAGATAGACTTTGGAGAACAAAACCAACAGTTTTATGATGGTCTACCTGAAGACATGGCCAAGTATGTCAACTCTCAAAGGCCTAGGACCATCGCTGAAGTCATCCACCATACTATGGTCGCTTCACGAATTAATTTCCAACAAGGGGCTAGGAGGAATTCTAAGCCCATAGAAACTAGAGATCAAAATGATCCTAGAGAGAAGAACAATGCTCAAAACTCTTTCCAAGGTAGCTCTAGCAACAACAACAACAAAACTAACGAGAAAGGAGTCTACAAAGGTAAGAATAAACTAACTCCTGAAGAGTTAGAGTGTTTTTAAAAATTCAACAAATGTTTCAAGTGCGGGAAGCAGGGACATGGCTATTGGACCTGCCCCAAAAGAAATGCACGTATTGAACCACCTAGGACTTCTACGGCCTTGGCTCTACTCACAACTTCATATCAATAGAGTTGGCCACTAAGTTAGTCATACAAGCTTTTGAGATGGGAGACATTGTGACTCCCAATGGGGATTTCAAGGGAAAACACGCCTTTGTTACTCCATTGATTGGGAAATTGAGGCTTCATGTCCAAAGCTACGTCGATAAAGAGGACTTTTTTATCTCCCCTCTCCAACATGAGGATGTTATCCTAGGGGCACGCATGGCTGCCAACATGAAGTTCCTGAAAGGAGAATCTACTTCACCTACAGGGGAAAGAACATGTATATAGATGCTAGTGAGCGTGGTCGCACTATTCCACTTGTAAATCCTCTTGCTTTTGATAAGTCAATGAAGAGCTCAGTTTCTGCGTACATGATTTTTGTCCAAGAGTCTCTAAAAGATACTAATGTTTCATCAAATGTAAATGGTAGGAATCAAGAAGAGTTAGACTTGTCTAATTTTCTAAAAGGATTCCAAGATGTGTTCATCGATGATATCCCTATGGACTTACCTCCAAAACGAGGGGATGATGACCATCGTATTGAGCTCCTTCCTGGAAGCTCACCACCTAACAAGCCTCCTTATCAAGACTCACAAGCTCAACAAGAGGAGATCATGAGGCAAGTACAAGAGCTGGTAGACAAAGGGATGATGAGGCCTAGTTCCTCTCCCTTTTGTTCTCCAGTCCTTTTAGTGCAAAAGAAAGATGGTACATACCGTATGTGTGCGGACTATCGAGCACTAAACCATATCACTATCAAAAACAAATTTCCCGTACCTCGGGTAGAAGATCTGTTTGATAAGCTACAAGGCTCGACCTACTTCAGTAGGATTGACCTTAAGAGTGGCTATCATCAAATAAGGATAGTGGATGAGATATCTTAAAGACCCCGTTTCGCACAACGTTTGGTCTTTATGAATATCTAGTCATGCCTTTTGGCTTGACTAATGCACCAGCTATGTTCAATCGTTTGATGGATAAAATTTTTAGACCATCCACAAATTCACTGGAGTGTTCTTTGATGATATCATCATCTACTCCAAGTCTTTGGAGGAACATAAGCAACATCTCCAAGTGATTTTTCAAGCATTGAGGGAGAACAAGCTTTTTCTTAACCAAAAGAAAAGCGAATTCTTCCTTCAAGAGAATCAATACCTAGGTCATATTATCTCTAAAGATGGTATCCAAATGGATCCATCAAAGTTAGAGGTAATAAAAGCATGGCCTAACCCAAGAAATCTACATGAGCTAAGAAGCTTTGTTGGTATGTGCGCATACTATAGACGCTTCATAGCGAAATTCTCTCAAGTAGCAGGACCACTACACGACTTAACTAAGAAGAACGTTAAGTTTGTATGGACTACTAAGGAGCAAAATTCTTTTGAAAAGCTCAAAGAGAAGCTTACTTCCCAACCAGTCCTCGTGCTTTCCGATCTCTCAAAGCCATTTGAGGTCGAATGTGATGCTTGCGGTGATTGCCTTGGAGCAGTTTTGCTTCAAGAAGGTCATGACATAGCATATGAGAGCCGAAGGCGCAGTATTGATGAATGAGTCTTGGGAATTTATGAGAAAGAGCTTTTAGTTGTTCTACATGCCCTAGACACATGGAAGCACTACCTATTGGGGACTCCATTTATCCTACAAACCGACCAATAAAGTCTCAAGTATTTCATGACACAAACCAAGCTTTTCGACAAACAAATGAGGTGGGAAAATTTTCTTTCACAATTTAATTTCCATATTGCTCACATAGCTAGTAAGCTCAATCAAGTGGCTGATGCACTTTCACGACGACCCAAAGTTAATGCGGTTTCTATAGCTACTAATAATGATCTATCCTCTATGATAGATGAGTATGCTACTGACCCTGACTTTAGAGACATAATGTCAGCCTTGCTTTAGGGAAGAAAGAGGAACCATTCACCTTGCAGGATGGTTATCTTCTCCACGGCAATAGGCTATGTGTTACCCATTCCCTTCGTGAGAAAGTTATGGATGAATCCCATGCTCCTCCATATGCAGGGCATCGAGGTATTCAACCTACTCTCCAAGGAGTAGAGACGTACTTCTATTGTCCTACCATGAAAGTGGACATACAAGAGTATGTTTCAAAATGTGTAGTATCCCAAAAGACCAAGTATGATAGAGGGAAGCACCCTGGATTACTCCAGCCATTGCCTATACCAAATTCACCATGGGAGAGTATATCCATGTATTTCATCTTTGGATTACCCAAGTCTATCCATGGGAATACAGGAATATGGACAATAGTTGACAGGTTTAGCAAGCAAGCACATTTTATTCGTGTCAAAAAGGCTATTAAGGCACATCAAATGGCAACTCTCTTCATATCTCAGATTTTCAAGCACCATGGATTACCCACATCCATCGTGTCAGATAGAGATCCTAGAATGACCAATAATTTTTGGAAAGGTCTCTTTGAAAATCTAGGAACAAGATTGAATTTCTCTTCGGCCTATCACCCACAGCCTATCACCCACAAACGGATGGCCAAAGTGAGATAGCCAATCTCACGATACTCGATCTACTCAAGACTTATGTTACCGAAGTAGATCAACGCTCACAATGGGAAAAGTACTTACCTCTTGTAGAGTATGCCTACAATAATATTGTACATACTTCTACGGGAAAAGCACCTTTTGATATCATTGAGGGAAGACCTAAAAGTCCCTTGCTACTCAAAGTACATGGGAAGATCTTCGCCGCCAATGAGTATAGCCGTGACCTACAAGAATCTTTTCAAAAGATTAGGGAGGCTATATCCATCTCTCAACAAAGGCAAAAAGCTGCTGCTGATAAGCACAAAAGAGCCTTAATGTTCAAAGAAAATGATTGGGTCTTACTCAAGTTTCCTAAGGTTCGATTAAGGCAAACGACGGGTAAAAATCCTACGGGCCATCAAAAGTATTATGCTAAACTAGCAAAAAGATACTATGGTCCTTTCCAAATCTTGAAGCCCATCAACGAGACGGCTTATCAACTCAAGTTTCCCAACCATTGGCTCATACACAATGCCTTTCTTGTAAGCCTACTTAATCCCTACAAAGGAGAGCCACCAACTGAACCAATTATTGAAGACCCTCCCGAAGTTGAAGACCAAGAAGAGGTGCTACAACCCGAAGCTGTCCTTCGGCATCAAGACAAGGTACTACGACATGGTAAGATTATTCGATGGTATCTTATTAAGTTCAAAAATTATCCTTTTGAAGATTTTAGATGGATGCAAGGAATACAGCTTAAGGATAGTATGAACCTTGTCAATGCTTACAATGCTACATTAGAGTAAGCAAATGTACAAATTTCTTTTAAATGACTCATGTTTTTGTCTTATAAGACTAGTCCTCTTTTTAATTGTGCACAAAAATTTAACTAGTATGCATGCTTAGAATCATGTTTGTGATGACGACGTCTCTCAAACACCAAGTAGAATTTGTCACTCTACTTTGGGAGAATGAAATGGACTAGAGAGCAGACATGCTTGCGGCAGCTATGTCTCCCAATCACCAAATGGATTAGTCATCCATCTTGGAAATATGTCGTAGGGTAAAAAGGGATCCTCTACCCGCTAAGTAAAATTGACTAATGACTAAGGCTTTATCTCTTCTACCTCATAGTCGAGGACGACTATGAGGTAGTCTTGAAATCATAGTCGAGGACGACTATGATTTCAAAAGAGAGGTAATGTCATAAAATCTAATATCTAATATCTAACCAACCCAAATGATTTTCTCATATTAAGTTGATCACTTAATGTGGGAGAATAAACGGGAACAAGTGTTAAGATATAGACATGTGCTTATAGATCTATCTCAACACGGGGCCAATGGTAAAGGGGCCCAAATGAGAGATGGTCTATCAAAGAGCAAGGCTAACAAATGGATCATAAGACCTTAGGGTTAGCTTCATTGAAGACCTCCAATAATGTGTGTAAAATTCCTTTGACCTTAGGTAAGCTAGGGCTGAGCTTGAGGCGCGGGTACCCGACCCAGGTCGAGGTGCTTGTCCTGCTTGTCATGCTTGACGACTAAGTTGCTTGAGGTGCTTGATGATTGAGGTTCTTGAGATGCTTGAGGTGCTTAATTATTGAGATGATTGAAGTGCTTGACATGCTTGAGATGTTAAGGTTGCACTTGAGGTGAGAACCCAGCCCAAGCTTAAAGTGCTTATGAGCCAAGCTTGTGGTGGGAACTGGCCCTATGCATGGGGGGTTGAGGTGTCAAAAAGTCAAAGATTCAATACCTACAAGGAGGGGGCGAGCCCTACATGAGGGGGGATGAGAGATAACACCCACACACTCACACAAGGCATGCATGGTACAAAGAAAGAAAAAGGGACACTTGTCAAGTTCCTCCTCATGTTTCCCTCATGGTGTGCCTGAAGCCTATTGGTTGGCCACCCAAGGGGTCCAATAATAATTTAGGAGATTTAATTAATTGATTTAGCATTTATCTAGCCCTCTCTCTCAAAGGGTAAAGGGGGACACTTGTCTCAAGGCTACCCTTGCTGCTTGTGATTGGCTAGGCCTGGAGGGGTCCAATGAGCTTCAAGCATGAGCTACAAGGGGGGGTCGACCCAAGCAAGCTAGGGGGTTTCTTAGGGGGTATACTCACCCACACACACTCACAAACACTCTCATTGTGTGCTATGCAAAGTTCAAGAGCTCCCTCTCCTTCTCCAAGCAAGTAGAGGTTGAGAGCCTACACCAACACTCTTGGATATGGAGTGCAAATCCAACCAAGAGCCATGATTTAATGCTTAAGCTTGCCATCTCCTTCTTCTTATTACTATGCTATTATGTATGCAAGAATTATGTTATGATGAGTGAGGAACTAATTCTTTCTCCTATGAAATGTTTATTCTTCCTCTTCCCTACCCTCATTCCCTGCTAGCTCTCTCCACCTTCGAAGGTGTTTGAGGTCTTGGGACTGAGGCTTGGGATAGTTAAAGCTTTCTTCAAGTTTATGTTATGTTTGTGATGCATGAAGCTTTCCATATTCGTTGCATCACCTAGGTCACAAGGAACACAAAGATTGTATTGTAACAAGTCTCTCTTAATGGGAGAAATCATAATACAAATGCCTATTGGAGGGGGGACCGGCTCCACATAAATCCGGTCCTCAACTGTCGTCATGTTCTCTAAATTCTCTCTCTTGCAAAATTATTGTTCATGCCAAGTTAACTAATTGCTATGATTATGTTTCTATCTTCAATTATGTCCACCCGCTATGCTCACAAAGTTATTTCCCAAAAGTACTCTCATTAATTTCTGCTACTCTCAAATTAAATAGGCCAATTCCATTACAAGGACTAGGGTGGGAAAAGTTTGGGCCAAGAGGTAGTAGATGTATTTGGAATGTCATGATAATGGAAAATCCATTGCACTTGGATGCACATGTTATCCCTGTAATCTAAGCATTACATCATATTTTCTTGTGCCACGACCCTCTCTTTTTTTTCGATCAAGTATTTTCAATGTTTGATTGTTTATGCAATTTTACAAGTAGATGTTTCGGTTTGTGTGTTTGAATTATTCTCTAATTTCATGTGGTTTTGAAATTCAAAAGATTATTTTCTTGTGCTTTTTTAGCGGCTCTTTTCCACCATGTGAACCCACCCTTATATGGCTACCCTATATAAAGAGGGAAAACCCCCCTTCACAAACACATAACACTCCCTCCCTCACTAGACACCACAAGCTCTAAGAAGCCACCCAAACGCACTCTCTAGATGGCAAGGAAAAAACAGACTACAAAGAAGAATCCAAAGACCATTGAGGTGCGTAGAAGCAAAAGCTGAGTGCAGATCGACAACCAAAAGAGCTAACTGATCCGGAACGCACAGAGACGAACACGCCCAATGAGCGTCTACCATGGGAAGGGGAGGACATCCCAGTGACCATAGGGTAGGAGGAAAGACGTTTCCAGGACGGATGGGCACGATGCCATCTGGCCCAGGTCGCCAAATTGTGACCGGCAAGTCACTGCCTAGGGGAATGGGTACCATGCCTTCTGATCAACCCAGCAACGATGAGCAAAGTAGTGATGAGATGAAGATTATGAGCGGGATGAATATTTCTCCAAGCCACTAGCACCATCGCAAGTTAAAATTCTATAGGAAGCCACAAAAGAACGGACACAAGGAGCTTAGAGGCCCCCACAACACTGATCTCAAAGAGCACAATGATTTTGTCAAGCGTTGTTGAAATCCGGCATTATCAGAAGACATTGGACCTGCTTATCAAGGAAGCACCATTGCACGGACACGTAAGGAAGTGCTACAAAGCTACAACACAAAGCTTTGAATGTTTGCAATTGTTCTCAAATCAATTCAAGAGGATGAAGATGCTTATTTGGTCAGTCTCTTTGAGGAAACGTTCTTATGTGTTGTCCATGCCAAGCGTATAACAATCATGGCCAAGGACATGCAACTTGCATGTTGCCTAAGGCATGAGTGATACCCTCTGATCTCCAAACCTCTTTTTGTACCTAACTATTGTATTGGAATCAAGTTTGCTTTGGAACCCTTGTATTGGATTCAAGTTTTCTTGGGAACTCAATGTATTTGCACTTTGCGACAAACACAATCATGTCCTTTTTGTTGCTCTATGTAAACTTAATGTCAACATTTAATGTCAATATTTGTCTACATTATTTTGTTAAATGGTTGAAGGTGAGATGATAATCAACTATACAAAAGGTTCTCCAGATGGCAGGCGTAGCTTAAATGATGGAAACTAAGGCTAAAAAATTTCCTAACTGGCTTGAAATTGTCCAATAGGTAAAAAATTTGCTCTGCATTTGCCAAAATATGGTAATATTAGCCAAATTGATCAAGCAGTGAGATTTGGCCAGACAGCAGGCTTGCAGGGCATTTTCTCGCTGCCTTATGGACACATCTAATTTGGCCTAAATTGCCACATTCAGGGCACCTCTAGTACAAAAATTCAATTATATGCCAATTTTTGGACAATTTTTTTCAATGTACAAAATCAACATTCAAATAGTTAATACATATTACATATGGGTAGAATTTTCACAGATTTCCTTATCACTGAACATGATCAAAAATCAATAATTGTACTTTGCAAAATATCACGGACAAGAGAGATAATTTTCATTCAAAAAGTTTGTATATCCGGCTTAACTATCTTTTGATAAGAGGCGCTTTGCGATCTCTCTATGACGTTCTATAGCATTGGGTAGAATGGATGTAAGCATAGAAGCAGCTATAGTTTGGGCACTATCAATTCCCAGGGCTTGACAAAGTGTTATGCGTGTCATGACCTTGCCGCAAAAACCAATGCCAAAAGTGGCGATTGCAAGTGATTTTATCATTAGAATAATTACACGGGCTGTTTGAGGGATGGTGGCTAAGCATAGGAGTTTACTTGCAGCCTTAAGGACCCACAAAACAAAATGGCCTTAGGGGGTGATATCCTTGTGTATGATGCACGCATCTTGCATTGGTAGTTTGTGGATGTAGTGTGCAAGTGTTGCCTGAGGCCCAAACACCGTGCAAATCCCCCCCCCCCCCCCCCCCCCCCCCCCCCCTTCTTCAGATTAGCCCATAGGTGCATGTCCAAAACATCCTGCAAAAATGGAATTAACCAAAAGCAAAGAAAAAAGGTTGATTTATCAACATACAAGATGCTCACTATTACCTCTTTTTGCTTATCTTCATCATCCATAGTTGGTTTGGCTTCAAGGTTGATAGAGGATTTACTCTCATCAACCTTGCGGGGGCTCTGCAAACCAGGGAGTTGGGACAGATAGGAGTTTGGTTGTTAACAACCCTGGCTTGTGTTGCAACAAACTCCTCATTCGTGACTTCACTCTGCTTTGCAGCAAGAATATCCACTATCACTAGTGCAATTGTGTCAGCAACAGAGTCCCCCAATGAAGGCCGCTTGTCATGTGTAGCTTCTGGTGTAGGATCAAGGGGTAACTCCATCTTGGGGCATATGAGGCTAAGACACTCATCTAGCCAGACACCAAAATAATTTTCCAGATTGTGTAAGAATAAATACTCTTCATCTTCTATAATTATATTACTGAGACGGCTAATCTCCACTTCGGGAATTGCAATAGGGTCATGGCTCTCAAGGTTGATCACCTTGGAGGTGCCACCAATCTGCTCTCTCACTACAACTGCCCCTTCCAAGCCGTAGGGATATTCGGAGGCTTGCAATCTTCGCTCACTTTGGACATCTATAGGGCGGGCTTGGGATTTTTACAATCCGCCAGCACCTCACCCATTGCCAAATGCGGGATCTCCATCTCTTCCAAAGAGGGCTCCTCATTGACAAGGAAGAAGAGAGTGGCAATGTTGGACAAGAAAGATTGCCCAATTTTGCGCTTCTTGAAGGAGTTTGCAACTTCCTTTGTCACTTGGCAGAAGTGGAGGAGTCTGCAACTTCCTTTGTCACTTGGCAGAAGTGGTTCGCCTCTCTTGAGATTGCCTCTCTTGCAATTGCCTCAAAGAGGGCTAGTCTCTTTCAAAATACCGTGTCCCCCATGTGGATGTAGCGAAGCAGATCACATGGAAACCACATCATGGCGCTGTCTTCAAAGTTCACAACATACTTGAGTATATGCACATGCATATACTCTATGATGTCGTGAAAAGTGTCATTGTGGAGTTGCATGGTTTTTTGTAAATCCATTGTGCGGGTGAAGAAGCCCGTGAAGATCATTGCGTCCAATACATTTGGTATCCTCTACGAATGTTACGAGACTGGGCACCTTCCTGTTGTAGCGGTTAGCTGCAATTGGGATAGCTGGCGTAATGGTTAATTATGTGTTGTCTATTTATTTTTCTAGTTGAGTTGATGATGATGATTTTGTAGAGTTGAATGCATGGAGTTGACGTAGAGGTTCAAGCAATAACTCTTGGCCATTTTATACTCGCACAGTATTTTAGATTTTCATTCTAATAAGCCACTATGGCTTTGTAAATAATTGTAGTGGGAACTCCCCTTATGGGTCATGCAAGAATTAATGAGTTTCACTCATTTACAAAAGTGAAGTGGCTGTAAAAGAGGGGCCTCAAATTTTGGCACCTTAAACTCGCAAATAATATATTAAATATCAACTCCACAATAGAGGTGTTGTGGAGTTTGGGGCTAGATTTAGGCCTTTCTCTTGCAGATTCTCTTCTCTAAACTCTTATGCTACGCTTAATTTACTGTGTACTCTCTAATCAAGTCTCTATCACTTACAATTCTCTTACACACTCTTACAATCTTGTCTATATCAATTTCATGCCATGTGTTTGTGTGTGTGTGTGTGTGTGTGTGTGTGTGTGTGTGTGTGTGTTTCATAGTCTAGGTCTATGTGTGTGTGTGTTCTTGGAAATTGAAAAAAGAGATGGACAGGTTGATGGTGAAGTTAGTGAGCAAGGTTGAATTGTTTTAAGCAACCGGTCTCCCCCTTTTCTCTCAACAAGGAAAAGAAGGAACAACAAAAGGGGGGTGTGTGTCTCTTTCGATGCTGCTGTTGCATGGGACAAGGATGCACTAGAATGTGCTACCATGGCGATCTCTCTCTCTCTCTCTCTCTCTCTCTCTCTCTCTCTCTCTCTCTCTCTCTCTCTCTCTCTCTCTATCTATCTATCTATCTATCTATCTATTTGTCTTTCTCTCTGTCTCACTCTCAAGTGTTGACAGAAAAATAAGAAGCCCCCTCCCCTTTATACCCCCCCCCCCCCCCCCCCCCCCCCCCCCCCCTCCCCGCGATGCAGAAAAAGAATCCATCCCAAAGCTCTTTGATATACATATAAACACACATGGGTGCACACACAAACACCCAAACAAAATCTAAAAAACTTAATCAATGAAGGTGATACTACAACAAAAAAAATAGTTTTGAATTTCCATTGAAGAGAATGCTTTACAATGTGGCATTAGAGTTGGTTACATTGATTTATCAGATTAACTTAAAGACAGTGCGTTGCCAACCCTCCACTCCTCTTGCACTTTCATGGCTGCGGCCATCCGCCTACCAATCTGAAACAACAAAAATGCTTAAGACTAACAATGGGGACATGTAGACGACTTAAAAATTGAACTGGCATTTTGCAGATTGAGACAAAAGTAAGCATCTTTGATATCTTTGTAGCCCAAGATAATCAAGTGTTCTCGTACGTTGGAGAGAGTCAAGTGTTCACTAACTTGCCTGTCAAATGTCACAAAATTAGCAACACTAGATTGTAAGTGTATCCACTTTCCAATCTTACACATCCAATGTTGATAGAGGAAACGCAGGTACAAAGTAGTGTGCACTTTCAAATATCGTATCCCTATACCTGAAGACCCCACCTTATACTTGTATTTATCTCCTTGGTGCACTCTCTCAACCATTTCTCAATTATCTCCAAATACCAGTTTTAGTGCTTCATACATAACATTCTTGCTACAAAACATAGTAGGTGTGACACTGAATGGCAATGTCTTGAACAAGTGTACAAAAACATGCACGAGGTAGCACCAACTGAGCCCTAATGATTTGGAAGCCTTCCCAAATTTTAATGAGGAGAAAATATCGGAAAGCATCTTCTCCTTCACTGAGAAGAGTGACCATGCATAGGGTTATGGCTATTCCAGGCTCAGTATTGAAGGTTTGTCAATAGTAATGATCTTACCATATCCATCCTTTGAGGCCAGAACTACATATGTGTGTGAGTAGAAGAAGATTTTGTGTTGCAGCAGATCCAAAGGTGGCGATTTGGGGAGCATCATAGCACCAATGTCGGCATGAAGAGCGTTGAAGGTTCCTCTAAGACTCTTGATTGGTTGTTCCTCAACAAATTCGGATGGGAATATATCTATGACAACACCAAAAACTATCAAGTCAAAAATAAATAACAAGCCTTTACAACCCGCAACCAATTTTATGACTTACAATGTATTGGGAAA
Source organism: Adiantum capillus-veneris (assembly GCF_014529385.1). NCBI lineage: Eukaryota > Viridiplantae > Streptophyta > Polypodiopsida > Polypodiales > Pteridaceae > Adiantum > Adiantum capillus-veneris. The sequence continues at coordinate 28,924,741 of NC_140956.1, read as the reverse complement.
TCTCTTGAGCTTCCATTCCTCAAGCGCATGGAACGCCAAGAGTACACGTGCTGAACAATGGCCACTGTGCCATTGACTCTATGGTTCTTGAAACCAAGAAGTCTCCCCTTCTAATGTTTGTCAAGGTTGCCACGGTTTCGAACTCAATGAGGCCCAATAGCTGCAGGTTGCATGAAGGTCCAAGATCCTTTAGAAAACACTTGTGGCACGCATTCACCATCAGAATCCCTAGTTTTATGCAAGAAAACCGCCTCTATCTCATCCTTTGGCTTCCTTAAAGTGGAGGGGGTTGACATGGTAGCACCAGAAGAAGAAGAGTTGTGGCGTTAGAGAGATAGGTCTATTGCTTTAGGAATGAAGTAATGAGAAGAAGTGGTTGAATGGGAAACAAGGGGAGAAGAAGTAGTTCCAATGGATGGTGAGGATGAAAGGCGGAGACAGGTGGTGCAGCTATGAAAAGCTTCCAAATGTGCTGCATCTATGAAAATCTTGGAGAGAGGAGGAGAAGTGGTTCAACGGGGAGCAGGGGAGAAGAAGTCGTTCAAAGGGATGGTGTGGATGAAAGGGGGAGAAAAGTGGTGCAGCTATGGAAAGCTTCCTTATATGCTTCAGCTATGGAAAGCTTGGAGGCAGAAGGGGAGAGAGAAGAGAGAAGAGGTAGATTAGAGGGTACTGCTAAGAAATGAAGATTTTGGTCAAACAAAATAATTTTTTGACCATGTATTTGGTTAGAAGAGCTTTTGGAGAGTGAAAAGTGAGATTTAGAGATTTTTAAAATAAAATAAATTCTAGGGTTACTTTATGGACGCCCATGAAAATGGAGGGAAAGCCCCCCCCCCCCCCCCCCCCCCTTTCCCCTTCTCTCTCTTTCTAGGGGACAAACCTATAATGAGGGGAACAAATAGGACCCCATGCCCCCTACTACCCTACCTTTTGAAAGGGTATAGTTGTGGCCACCACCCTCTTCATATTGGTCCATGCTTAATCACCTCTGAAACTAAAGGGCCCTTTTGGGGGTTCATATTTTTCCTAATGGCCCCAAATCTTTCATCTTGAAAGTAGCATTCAAATTAGCCTAAATTCAGCAATATGTCTCTCATTTGGTCGAGTACTCAACAAATCATCTACATAAAGAACCACAATGAAAAGTACATCACCCTCATGCTTTACAAACAATGCGCGTTCTGTTGGATTGTTACAAAAGCCTCGTTTGACCAAATGAGTGTCAGCCTTCTCATACCAATCACGAGGAGATTGCTTCAACCCATACAAAGATTTTTTACATTTGCACACTTTATCCTCTTGTCATTTCTTGACAAAACTGCGAGGCTACGTTACATAAACTTCCTCAAATATGTCACCATTCAAGAAAGCAGTAACAATGTCTGATTGATGTACATCTCAACCAAAATGAACTGCCAATGCACACAGAAAACGCACAGTATTCATACGACAAGTGGGAGAAAAAGTCTCTTCATAATCTATGCCTTTTTGCTGTGCATAACCCTTTGCAACAAGTCGCGCCTTATAGCGATCAATCTCACCATCCGGCTTGTGTTTTAACTTGTAAACCCCCTTTGTACCAATGGCCTTTTTGCGAGGAGTCAAATAACATAAAGTCCATGTGTAATTTTCTATAAGTGCATCATATTTTGATTGCATGGTAGCCATCCAATTTTTTGAATTCTATGATTCATCAAAAGACAGAGGTTCCTCAATGTTGACGGTTGGGTCGACAACACGACATCACTCAACAAAGCCTTATTTTCTGAGAGTTATGAAATGCCGTGGATTATGGTCATAAACATCATCTATAATAAGTAGGTAGTCTAGTTGCAGAAGCCGCAGTGCAATGGCACTTCCAAATTGTAAATACCAAGCCATTTGACCCCTCAAACTCTATTTTTGGTTAACCTAAGGTATCCTTAGTATATAAGGTACCTAGGTCATTTTGTAAAGAACTTTTTATAATCAAGTTTTAAGCTGTCATCGACTGTGTGTTAGAGAGGAAGAGAGAAAGAGCGTGAGCTTCACTCTAGCGCTACCCCCCGCTCACTCATCACATTTAAGAACCGACAACACCATTGTGCTAGCCTCCGCAAGAGCTACGTGACAACGCCAAGCATTCCTCGCAGAACGGAGCATACGCGCTTGCGCATCTACGAGCTACTCGTGGACGTAAGTATATCAAACGATGTCTGTTTTCTACTTGCAAGTAGTCGTTAGAATGGTAGCAACATAAGCTATGCATAGGTACTCATAGATTTTAGTTTCAAGCACTTTTGAAATCTGGCTCTGTCTTTATCTGCGTTTTTTGCAAATGGGTTTAGAGCTAGGATTTTGAGTGTAGAGGCTTAGGGACAGGTGTATCCTAGTGAGGGGATGGTGTTCCTTAAGTTTTGTACAATTTTGACTCCTTCCATTTGTGTGTATGTGGGTAGGTCAAGCAGTAGAGCAGTGAGATTCTAGGTTATGGTTTGGTTGGCCTTCCAGAGTGCTGTATGTGTAGGATGGTCTTAGCATGACAAGCTAAAGAGATTTCCTCTGTGTGCCTATCGTGTCATTTGTGTCCTTGATTGAAATTATGTTGATCTAGGTTGTGTTACATGCACTTTATGGGTGGTGTCATTTGCTCCCGCAACATTGGCACCGTTGCCGGGAATACAAGGACTTAGGTAGGTATTCCTACTAACACTTGTGTGATGGTTGCTTGCTTTAGTTTCGGCTAAAGAAAGCATTATTTTTCTTATGTGGATCTGGAATAGGTTATTTCGAGATCAAGTTGATAGCCAGGAAGCGTGTGTCTTCCGAGGGTCTATGACTAGTTAGATTTAGTTAGGATTTGTATATTAGAGTAGTTGTGGTGATTGAGGTGGTTGTGAGGTGATAAAAGCGTTTGCTAGTCCGTGTGTGGCATTGAACTTTTTTTCTACTCATAGATGCAAAACCCCATATGATTTGTAGGAGTAGCTTTAGGTAAGTGATCTGATGTTCATCTAGAGCTATTCATCATTGATTTATTTGATGAAGTGCTTGGTTGCATTTGAAATCACTGAAAAGTTTGCTTTTGAGGAAAAAATGCAAAAAAGAGCTTTCTGTTGACATTTTTGCATGGCTGATTGGTGTTGAGTATATAAGAGAGCAAGTGCAAGGGTTTTGTGAAGAAAAATTTGAATTCTGTAACTTAGACATCATACACGTTGGAGAGGGGGAATGGGGAACACACCCGATACACATGCAATTGCCCCTATATAGCTCAGGGTATTCACAGCACCCCTGTCCACTCGTAAACACCTTCAAAAAAGACGATTCACACTAGCAGGGCCTCGCCCGCACTTTGCCCAACGCGCACACTCTTTGTACACTCTTTGTGCAATCCTCAGACAGCTACCACATCGATCTTGCCCGCTTCTCGCACTTCCACACCTCGACACCTCTCTCTCTTTCTCTCTCACACACACAAGGGGCCCGGGGGACGCATACGCTCACACACACCGGCACCACACACCCTGGAGACGAGCAAAGAAGAAAGGGGGGAAGGGAGGAGAGACGACCCCAAAAAACGGCAATGATAACTCCTCCTTCAATGAAAAAACCCATTTACAAGACCCGTACAATCTGATCTAAGCCGCACGATAGCCATCACTGTTTCACACAGAGGGACACACACCTCCCTCCAAACTCACATCCATCGGCACACCCTCGACCGGAACATCCACTTATGGCTTCACTTGGACAGAGGCCCCCTCTCTTGGCAGCCCTCACTGGCCTCTTCTTCTGCAAAGCGCTCGCTCTCTTCGCGTCGCTTCACGGACCACACTTTGCGTGCCAGCTTCGACTATCGAGCACACGAAAAAAACCCTTCTTCTTTTTTTCCATCTCCCTCCTCTTCCCCTTGCTTGCCAAAAGAAAAGCCCTCCTCCTCCTTTTTCGAAAACCCGCTACCCTCTTTTTTTTCCACTCACCTCCTAGCTTCCACAAGCAAAGGGAAAAAAACTTTCTTTTTTAAGCCCTGGCGACTGTTTGAGCTTTTTTTGTGAGTTTTTACTCACCTCCCCTCCTTTTGCTCTTGAAGATTATTCCACCAAAGTTAAGGGGTCACCCTTGTCCCTTTTGAATTTATAGCCAATGATTTTTTTGCACCTATTTCCCATGGTGCCGGTGCTTCACGTGCACAGACTCGTTGAACCTTCTTCTTGCCAAGCCACACCCTACGAACTCCACTTGATTCAGACCGCCTCACGGCTTCAAACGGCGTGTCCCAAACATGAAAAAAAGCATCCGACCATTCACATTCGCTACGAACTGCCGACCTTAGTGAAGCATATCTCCATGCTCCGGACTCCGATTCAGGTGTCGTCGACTCCGACTAGAATCACATGTTGCATACTATCCACCAGACACCTGGCGAGCTCGAGAAAACACCAAATGGCACGTTTCCCAATGCGGCCCAACCGCCTCGAAACTAATCCCTGTCAAAACTTGATTGTCCATAAATTTTCATCCAGAATCCCGATTCTCAATCCAAAAAGACCGGCGTGCTCCACAACTCGAGCACTTCCCGTGTATCATTTCACGCCCGCCTTGACCAACCACCTGTGCCCGCCCATCCGGCGAGGATCTGCAAACGCATCCCACTTCAACTTGCCATATCGCGCACATCCGGGCTCCGTTTGACGAGCTATCTGGACGAGCTTCTAGAGCATCTTGAATACCACATTTCGGGTCACATTTCCCACATCTCAAACACCGTGACCTACCGTCATCATTATCTCACTTTGGAGGCCCCCCTGCCCTAAAAAACCACTTTAAGCATACATTTCCGCTGCCACTCTCCTGCGTAGGGTCTTCATACCTGCTTTAGCCCTTCGCCATGTGCATGCTAGCACCCTTTGCACTTCATAGCACACTTCCCAACGCGGACCAACTTTGGTTGCACCAACGTATAATGTCTCAAGGGACATTTGGAGACCTAATCTCAAAAATTTGATTGCACCAGTGTAGGTACATGGGTCCTATGGGCAAAGCCACCGGCAGAGCCTGACAGTGTGTACACTAGGGAGAGGCTATAAAATAGCACAATTGGGTGGAGACTAGCACACGCATTACCACCACCCTTTCACTGATTGCATGTACATACGATGCATTGCTTCTCTCCCACGTTCCGTAGATAGCGACGTCTCTGTTGTGCAGTAAAAAGATGACAGACACGATCTCCTGCGTGCAACACACGTGACAAAAAACGACAATCGGCCACGGCCACCTCACCCACACCCTCCACAACACACAACAAGGCAAACTAGATCGGCAACTTGATGGCAACGAGGCTCCGAAGGCTTCCGTTTGCACCATGCATGGGAAGGCCCGCTTAATGAAAGAAGGGTTGAACCCACCCCATGAGGGTAAGAGGCCAATGCTTTACCATCAAGCTATTGACCCTTGTTGTGTATAACAAGGAAAGATAGCATACTTGTGTTGAAAGGAAAACTCGAAGTAAAGGGAAAGCTTCAAACTTCAAGGAAGTAGTTTCACCCTTCCTTTCCACTTCTTCAAGGAAGGCAAGTTTTCCTCCAAAAATTATTTTTTCCTCAAGGCGATAGCTTCAAAGTAACAAAAGCCTTCACAAAAACAACGAGTTTTTGTGAAGAATCAACAAAGGTGTTCTTACGACAAACGACACGTGAAGCGCTACAATTCTTGCAAGGCGAGGTTCGCATGAAATGCAAATCGCGAAGCATACAAAACACAAAGACTTCAATTTCACAAGGTACAAGTTGATGTTTTTTTATCTCTCTTTATATTAGAGTGTATTTACCATGGCCAGTGAGGATATCCCACCCACACACACATTTGATTTTGAGCACGTAGATCAAAATCAGGGCACCATGGATGTTACTGACACTAATATGTATGATGACGATGATCTAGGAGATCATGGCCTTGTAGATATGGCTACTTTCAAGACTTTGAAAAATCACCAAAGCATACTTAAAGGCAACCTCTCTGCACTCAATGCAAATGTTACCAATCTTACAGATGTTAGAAAATAAAACGTAGCTAAATAGATAATTGATTAGATTACTTAATGGAGAGAGAAAAATTTACATACACGAGATTGTAGAGTAGAGAGAGAGAGAGAGTACACACGATATACGTGGTTCACCCAATGTGGGCTACGTCCACGGGAAAGCAGCCACTCAATGGCTTTAGTACTTCAAAACAAGAAGTAGTTTACAAAGGGATTATACCCTTAATGGAGCTCCCACCTTGCTTCACTCTCACCACCTCACACTCACCTTGTTGCATCAACTTCACACTATATAATGTGTGTAGAAATGGCCTCCTTTTATAAGCCAAAAGGATTGTCCTCTCTCATGAGAAGCAGCCATGTGTAGCCGCCCTTGTGTAGATAATAAGTCCAAATCGGACCCTCCAATGTGGCCGCCCTTGAGAAGACAAGTCCGCTTTTGAATTCCGCCACCGGTCATTGAATTCGGCCATGGGCCATCGGCCATTGACTTCTGACCACCGGCCACCGGCCATTGACTACCGTCCACTGGCCAACCGACGGTTGTTTTTCGACCACTTTCCGGCCACAGTCCGGCCACAATATTCCGGTATAAAGAAATATTCCGGCGAGGGAAAAAAAAGTCTCAGGGGCTTCCGTCCCCGAGGCCCCTAAAGTTGCCCCTGATTTTTTACTGTGAAAATTTTGGTTTCCGGTGAGTGATTTTCCTTCACGCACGATGGCTTCTCCTCATAATGGGGGCCTTACAAATGTGTGCTTTTACCACAGAAAATTACAAGGGGTAAATCAGGCTCCATACTTAACAATCTCCCACTTGGAGACTGATCTCCAAACCAAACCTGTGACTACTTTCCATTCTAGCTTCTTATCCTTGAATGCCGATTGAAGATGAGCAAAAGCTCAACTTCTCCTTGTTGCCCTCCTTTGTAAACATGTCTGCAGGATTTTCACTTGTATGCACCTTTCCTAGCTTTAGCTGTCCCTCTTTCAAAAGAGTGCGTATGAAGTGATATCTCACCTCAATGTGCTTTGTCCTTGAATGAAAGGTTGAGTTCTTCGCAAGATGGATAGCGCTTTGGCTATCACTATACAAGACAAAATTGTCTTGTTTGAATCCAAACTCTTCTAAGAATCTGTGAAGCCAGAGAATTTCTTTGCTTGCCTCCGTCATTGCTACATACTCTGCTTCCGTGGTAGAAAGTGAAACCACTTTCTGCAGCTTTGAAGCCCAGCTTACTGCTGTGCCTCCAACCGTGAACACATAGCCAGTAGTGCTCCTTCAAGTATCTTTGTCACTTGCCATATCTGCATCAGCATACCCTTCTAGAAAAATATCAGTTCCTCCAAAATACAAAGCATTTGTCGTTGTCCCTTTTAGTATCCACTTCACAGCTTGCCAGTGTTCTTTACCTGGGTTGTCCATGAACCTACTTACAACTCCCACTGCATGTGCAATGTCTGGCCTTGTCCAGACCATAGCATACATAAGAGAACCTACCACTGCTGCAGTATATGGAACTTTAGACATATAGGCTATTTCCTCTTGTATCTTTGGACACATATCCTTCGTTAATTTAAAGTGACCATCCAAAGGTGTAGAAACTAGTTTTGCATTTTGCATTGCAAACCTTTCTAGTACCTTCGTGATGTAATCTTCTTGAGATAGCTTTATTGTCTTCTTCGTCTTGTCCCTTGATATTTTCATACCAAGTATCCTCTTTGCAGCACCTAAATCTTTCATTGAAAAATATTTAGACAGCTCCTCTTTTAGGTCTTTGATGTCATGCATGTTAGCACTTGTAATCAACATGTCATCAACATACAACATTAGGATAATGAATTTTCCCATCTCCCAAATTCTTCGTGTAGATGTAGTGATCCGAGTTTCATCTTGTGAATCCATGATCCAACATCCATCGATCAAACTTCAAGTACCATTGTCTTGATGCTTGCTTTAAACCATAAAAGCTCTTCTTTAATCTGCAAACCATTTTCTCTTTACCTTTTACGTCATACCCCTTTGGTTGAAGCATGTAGATTTCCTCCTCTAAGTCACCGTGAGGGAATGCCGTATTTACATCCATTTGCTCAAGATTTAGATCATGAGCAGCCACAAGGCTTAAGACAAGCCTAATTGAGTTCATTTTACAACAGGCGAAAATATTTCATAGAAGTCGATACCTTTCTTTTGAGAAAAACCTTTTACCACAAGCCTAGACTTATACCTTTTCTTCCCACCTTCTTCTTCCTTCACCTTGTACACCCATTTGTTTTGAAGTGTCCGCTTACCTTTAGGCAACTCAACCAATTCCCATGTTTGGTTGCGATGTAGTGAGTCCATCTCCACTTGCATGCTCTTTGTCCATTCTTCTTTGGATTCATGTTGCATAGCTTCTTCGTATGATTCCGGCTCTCCAAAATCTGAGATAAAGAGATGGTTGAAGGAAGGAACAAACCTTTCTGGAGGTCTACTTGCTCTTGTAGATCTTCGGGTAATAGGTTGAGGCTCCTCATTTGGTTGACGTTGTTGCACATTGTCACCGTTTGCAGTCCTTGAGTCTTCATCGTCCTCAAGCTCCATGTACTCATCACCTGTTTCTTTTGTTTGTTTTCTTTCCAAGTAATCTTTGTACATATTTTGTTCGTTAAAAATTACATCCCTACTCCTTAAGATTTTACCATCTTCAGGATTCCATAGGCGATACCGAAAGTCACCTTCTCCATAGCCAATGAAGAAACACTTTTTGGACTTTTCATCTAGCTTTGATCTTAAGCTTCTATCTATGTGCATGAAAGCCTCACACCCAAACACTTTGAGAAATGCATAATTCACTGGTTTACCTGTCCATGTCTCTTCTAGAACTCCCCCATCCAATGCCATTGAGGGTGATCGATTGATTAAGTACACAGACGTACTTACATCTTCCGCCCAAAACTCAAGCGGTAGACCAGCATGTAGCCGCATGCTTCGTGCTCGCTCCATGATTGTCCTGTTCATCCTTTCGGAAATCCCATTTTGTTGAGGTGTCCTTGGGGTTGTCCTTTGCCTCCGAATATCATTGCTAGCACAAAAGCTTTCAAAAGCTTGGCTGCAATATTCACCTCCATTGTCGGATCTGAGGCATTTAACCTTGGTACGTGTTTCATTCTCCACAAAGGCTTTCCACCTTTGAAATATGCAAAATACATCGGATTTATTCTTCATGACATAAACCCATGTTTTTCTAGTCGCATTGTCTATGAATGTTACATAGTACAATGAGCCACCAAGTGATGGTGTACTTGCAGGACACCAAACATCAGAATGAACCAGCTCAAGTTTTTTATTTTTTCTTTCATTTCCTGATTTTTGAAATTTTACCCTCTTTTGTTTACCATAAACACAATCTTCACAGAACTCTAAGTCCACTTCTTTCAAACCTGGTAGAAGCTTCTTTGTTTGAAGGATTTGCATTCCTTTGGCACTCATATGCCCAAGCCGGTAGTGCCACACCGCACTGTCAACTTCTGTAGTTGTTGCACAAGCTGAAGGTTGCATGCTAACAGTACACAAGTAAAGTGTACCGACCTTTTCTCCTTTGGCAACCACCAAAGATCCCTTTGAGATCTTCCACCGTTTGTTTCCGAATGCAATGTTGTGACCTTCATCGTCCAATTGTCATGTAGAGATCAAATTTTTGTGAAGAGAAGGAACATGCCTAACATCTTTAAGCTTCCATTCATTTCCGTTAGCAGTTTTGACAGAAACTATACCTTTGCCGACAATCTCACAAGCTTCATCATCTCCCAAGTATGCATACCCAAAATTACCTTTGGTGTAGTCTTGGAAATGGTGCTTGTGTGGTGTCGCATGGAATGAAGCCCCGGAATCTACTATCCAGGAATTACACATTGTCTAATGAGAGAATTAGAGCATCTTGCTCTACTTTACCTGCCACATTGGCCTCCGATGTTGGCTTGTTGTCTTGAGACTCTGTCTCCTTCTTCTTCTTGGACCAGCAATCCTTCTTGACATGGCCCTTCTTGCCGTAGTTCCAACATTCAAGAACTGACTTTGTGCGTGACTTGCTCCGCCTTTTGAGCGATCACGACCCTTTTGGTTTTTGAACCTCTCCTTAGGCCTTCCTCTTGTTTCTACTGACAGTGCAGCACTTGATGATTCTCCTGTGCTTCTCCTTCGTATTTCCTCGCTTAGGAGAACACCCACAACATCATCAAACTTAAGAGTATTTGTGCCATAAATAGAATTACTTACAACCATCACAAGGCTGTCCCAACTATCCGGTAGAGATGATAGTATAAGGAGAGCTCGCACTTCGTCATCGAAATTGATTTTCACCGATCAAAGTTGACTTATGTTTGTGTTAAAGTCATTTAGGTGTTCTGCAACTGAACCATTCTCTGCCATCTTTAGATTGAACAAACGCGTCATAAGAAATACCTTATTAGATGCCGATGGTTTCTCGAAGAAGTCGTCAAGTGACTTCATCAAATCCTCCGTGGTCTTCATCTCCGAAACATTGAAGGCTACCGTTGATGCTAAGCTTAACCGGATTATTCCCAGTGCCTTTCGATCAAGGACAATCCATGCTTCATCTGCCATCATTGCGGGCTTCTTTGCAAGACCGCCTAGTGGCAAATAGAGGTCGTTCTGGTAGAGATAGTCTTCAATCTGCATCTTCCAATGTTGGTAGTTTTTGCCGTTGAACTTCTCAATCTTGAGCTTCCCTTCCTCCGCCGTAACTCCCACTCAATTCAAGGAATCCTTTCCTTGAGATAATTTAGCTACGAGAAAACCTTGCTCTTATATCAGTTGTTGTTAAGAAATAAGGCGTAGCTAAATAGATAATTGAGTAGATTACTTAATGGAGAGAGACAAGTTTACATACACGAGATTGTAGAGTAGAGTGAGAGAGAGAGAGTACACACCATATACGTGGTTCCCCCAATGTGGGCTACGTCCACGGGAAAGCAGCCACTCAATGGCTTTAGTACTTCAAAACAAGAAGTAGTTCACAAAGGGATTATACCCTTAATGGAGCTCCCGCCTTGCTTCACTCTCACCAGCTCCCACTCACCTTGTTGCATCAACTTCACACTATATAATGTGTGTAGAAATGGCCTCCTTTTATAGACCAAAAGGGATGCCCTCTCTCATGAGAAGCAGCCATGTGTAGCCGCCCTTGTGTAGATAAGTCCAAATCGGACCCTCCAATCCACCCATGTGTGGCCGCCCTTGAGAAGACAAGTTCGCTTTTGAATTCGGCCACCGGCCATTGACTTCTGACCACCGGCCAACCGACGGTTGTTTTCTGACCACTTTCCGACCGCCGTCCGGCCACAATATTCCAGCGAAAAGAAATATTCCGGCGAGGGAAAAAAAATCTCGGGGGCTTCCGTCCCCGAGGCCCCTAAAGTTGCCCTTGATTTTTGGCTGTGAAAATTTTGGTTTCCGGTGAGTGATTTTCCTTCACGCACAATGGCTTCTCCTCATAATGGGGGCCTTACAAATGTGCGCTTTTACCACAGAAAATTACAAGGGGAAATCAGGCTCCATACTTAACAACAGAGTTACTTGTGAAATTTATAAATTCACAGACGGCTCAAGGAGCCACAAGTGGCACGGTTCAAGGGAACCAAGCTCGCATGACTCAAGGAGTCCAAGAGACAAGTGCTTCAGAAGATGTAGAAGGTAGCAATGCATTACTTAAGAATATCACCATTCTTGAGTTTCACAGGGAAGAGCGTGATCGCAACAAGGATGCGATCAATACGTTCTTACACGAATGGAGTGATATTCATAGATTGAGACACACCCCGGATATAAAGACGGGTGTGGAAACAAGTCTATCTCTTAAAGGCAAGGCCTATAAGTGGTGGATGACATTTCCAATAAACGCCCGTCCTCCGTCTTGGACTGCGTTTCAAGCTTCTTTCTCCAACGAGTTTTTGGACTCCAATGAAGAAGATATGAATTGGTTAGCATGGGATCCATGCATCATGTTTGGCCTCTCTCACACACAGTACCTTTCCAAGTATCGGGAAATCATATTAGAACTAGAAGGTCTAGATGAATTCCAAAAGATACAAGGTTTTAATAGGGGTCTTGACAAAGACTATCATCTTCATATCAAGACCCAACATCCAGAAACTTTGGAAGAAGCCATCAGTCATGCCCAACGATATGATGATGACCAAGAGAGGAAAGGAAATGTTCCCTACTCTAAGAATAATTTTTCTAAGCGCAATGTGGCTAAGAGCCAATGGCGAGGTACATATCCCACACGTTCCAAGAGGAATAAGAGACAATCTACCTCTCCACGCTCACAAGAGGCTAAGAAGCCTAAGCAATCACGGGATACTCCAGGTAGTGAGGCGGTCCGGGGCGGGCAACAAGAAGAGCAACCTCTAGACACCCTTCAAGGCTCCCGTGCTACTCAATGGGGCTGGGGCACAACACAACACAAACCAAAACAACAAACCCACAGCCAAATCCCAACTACACAAGGGGCACCACCTAGTTTAAGAGCAAACTAGGACGCAAAAGAGGAGAATCGTTAGAGCAACCTATAAACAAGCAAGGAATTTACACTAACCCTAACACCAATGGAACACTCTCACACACTAAAACACGAGAGAGAGAGAGAGAGAGAGAGAGAGAGAGAGAGAGAGAGAGAGAGAGAGAGAGAGAGAGAGATGGTGCTCGGGCTGCTTTGAAGTGTATCGTTAATGATCAAGCAAACATAAATATATATATGTAAGAAAGAGAGAGAAGGGGGAAGGGGGTGCTTATTGCACTAATGCCTTCTTACAAATCTGTCATGAACAATCAAAGTGAGATTAGTATTTGTTCAACATAGCCTAAGTAAATTACACCACAACACATCACAAGAAAAAAGCCACCCCAATCACTGTCTTAAGGCCAGGGGAGTCCTCTCCACCCTGTCGCCCTCTTACAGCATGTGGGATTTATGGCTAAATTGATAACAATACCCGGAGACAAGCTATCAAGAACTTAAATAAAATACCAAGACACTTACACATCATTATTGTCCATGACTTCACATTGGAAGGGAGACAAGGTATCCATGCTTAGTCCAAATTCACCCTCCTTGATTCAGCAAATGTTGGGCTTACACTAGTAGGAGAAATGATAGATTTCCTACTCTCAATTTAATGATCACTCTCTCTTACAATGGCATAGAGTTCCCTTGCTAATCACCCCTAATACAACACATACATATGCCTAATGCCAATGAGATTCCACTCAAGAGCTCCTTCTCAAGAGGTTGAGTTTGGCTTCTCAAGCTATAGCATAGTGCTCTTTCTTCTCCCCCCTTTTTTGTGCTAGCTACACCCTCCTTTTATAGCAATTTTGAAGGCTAGGGTTACTCCTCTAACCATGGTTGGGTTAGATTTTCATCAATTTGTCTAATTTCTTTTGCTTGGAATTATCAAGAAGTTGGTGGGGAAAGAGAGAGGAGAGAAATGGAGGTGATAGAACTTTTCATAGTGGGTTAGTGTTAGTAGAGTTAGTATTAATTTACAAATGGAATTGGATATTTACAATGGAAGTATCCATGCAGGATACAAATAAGGAAGAAAAACCCTTAAGAGGTAAGAAAAGGTGGATTTCTTACAAGATCGATGCTCCAAGTGTCTTGAGTAGGGCCAATTTTGACGCTTGTTGACGGTCCACTAGCTTTAACGGTACATTTTTTCTCCACTCTTGACCTTCCTTGAGAGAAAAGGTAATTGAAGCTGAGTAATCAACCACCATGATGCTGTCTTTTAAGAGAAGAGGCTGAATTTTGTGGTTTTTTTTATAGATATGGGTAAATTGGAGGAGGAAAAATGAGACTAGGTGGTCAATTTTGGAATGGAATTGTGTGTGGGAGCTATGAGTTCACCATGGTTTCTCTTATTCTTCAAGATTGAGGAGAAGGTGAGTAGGGTGCAGAGAGGAGTGGTGAGAGAGGTGGGGATGATGAGTGGAGAAGTGTGTGTGAAAGAGGAAAATGATAAAGTGGAAGAGAGAGTGTGGCTGCATAGCATGGGAAAACTGGGGTCCACTAATAAAATCATAGCTCACAGCTCGTAGCTCAAAAAAATATGAAAAAATTTGAGGCAAAAGTTCAGCCCACGATCTACAACTTTTGTTTGTATCACCTTTTCAAATTCGGAGAGCAAGTGAACTTTAAAAATTCAGCAAAACCGACCGTTTTTTTCCACTGCACAAGGTCCTTGTGGGGTCCTTCTTTGGATGATTCTTTTAAATACCTCCAAGAGTGAGCCCTCCATAGTGCATGTATGCATGCCACCTACACTTGACCTTATTTGGTAGGTCTATAATTGAAGATATTGTTGAGATTATGATATAAGTGAATAGTACAACTAAGAAAATCAAATATTGAGGGGTCTAAAAAATATGTACATGTCAAATATAAATAATATAAGTGGAAAAAATATAAAGGGGTCAAAAGAAATCTCTCTCATTATGAGGCTACCATAAAAAGATAAATATTTTTGGTGTTCTAATTTTTTAGAAAAAAAAACAAAATAGATGTAGGAAGGGAAAAATCACAATAGTGAAAAAATATACACATAAATAAAACTAGTTTTTTTGGATTTTTGTTGGGGTGGAGTTACACCAAATATAAGAGAATCTTACATGAAAATATTTCTATATGGAATAAAGAGTATGAAAAATGGTAAGAAAAATTGTGGTAATGGTGAGGCAATGTACAGAGCATAAATAACACACACCTAGGTAGAAATATGTAAATAAATACCAAAATATTTATGAAAAAATCTTTTATTTAGGCCCTATATACAAAGAAATATTTTACATACTCATGGGCCATAATATACTTATATTTTTTATATTTTTTGGCTCAACTAGCCCAATGACTAGCTAATTGAGGGTTTTTTATTTCAGTAAGGAGATATGGGAAAAGTCCCCTAACTCACACGCACCTATATACAGTGAAATGGTAGGGATAGCCACAGTGTTTGGGTGATTTTGGTAGGGTGAGGTAACTCACTATGGCAATTACAAAGAGCCGAAAAACGGCTATCATTAGCCCTCCCCCAAGATGATGGTATATTCATGTACCATCATAGAGCATTCTTTCCAAAGAGAGTGCTTCAGAGTCCTTGACGAAATCTTTATTGTTTGGCCCCTCAGAATTTTGGCTAGAGTTACACTCATGCTTCATGTAACAATACTTACATGACACAGTGGCCTTTTGACAGATCTTTGGTAGATCCTTTGGTAGAAGGCGACTCAAATAGGGCTTCAAGCGATACCCGTTTACTTTCCTGGAGTGCTCTTTACCATTCAAGTCCATAAGCTGATAGTAACTTGAATTGAAGGCCTTCTTGACTATGTATGACCCTTGCCATCTTGTTTCAAATTTGGCATCAAAACGATTATCGAGTCGATTGTCATACCTTAGCACAAGATCTCCTTCATTGATGCCTTTGTCCTTCAGTTTCTTGTCAAGCTTCTCCTTTGTCTGTGTGGCTTTCCTCTTATAACACTCGTATGCTGCTTCTCTTTTCCACTCAAGCTCAGCTAAGGTAAGAAGTCGATCCATCCATGCTTCTTGATCATCTTCTACTAATTTGCCATGAAGTCGCATTGTTGGAATGTTTAGCTCAATTGGCTGTAAAGCCTCTTGACCATAGACCAAGTGAAATGGTGTGAACTCCATGGCTTCCCTATATGTGGTTCGATACACCCACAAGGCACCATCCAAGAAGTCATCCCACAACTTTGTCTTGTTTTTCACCATCTTTCTAATGATGCCTGCAATGACACCATTAGCTTTTTCTACCAAACCATTTGATTGGGGATAGTAGGGTGTACTATGACGATGTAGAATGTGAAGTTCTTCACAGACTTCTGTGAGCGATCCCTTTCTAAACCCTGGACCATTATCAGAAACAATCTCCAAAGGTGTGCCAAATCTACAACAAATGTGAGTGTAGACGAATTTTCTCATTGTCCTCTCATTTACCTTTGCCACACTTTGTGCTTCCACCCACCTAGTCATATAGTCTACAGCCACTAGAATGTAGAGTTTACCATTTTTTGTCCTAGGCAGAGGACCCATAGCATCAATGCCCCACTTTTCAAAGGGTCCATTTGCAAGCACGATTTGCCTTGGACCATAAACCAATCTTCTATTCCCATTTACCTGACAATTGTGACAACTTTTACACCAATGTTGGACATCCACATGCAGACTTGGCCAAACATACCCCGCAAGCAAAATCTTCTTCACAGTTAATTCTTGGGCAAAATGACCACCATATGCTTCGTCATCCAAACCTTTTAGAATGGCTGGAATTTCCTCAATAGTTGGTACTCTTCTGCATACTTGATCCCTCCCTCTTTGATAGAGGGAGCCTTCTAGGAAGAGATATGCCCTTGCCTTCTTCATGAGTCTCCTCTTCTGAGCCTTCGTGAAGTCTTGTGGAAACTCGCCCTCCAAAATGTAGCTACTAATGGGAGTCAATGACTCCAATCCCTGGTATCTCGGTTGCTTGACAGTTGCTACCACCATGATGACCTGCACTTCTTTCTCAACACATGTAACTACTTGCTGTGCAAGTAAATCGGCATCTTCATTCTGTTTCCTAGGAATATGATATAGTTGCACTTCTTCAAATTGATTAAACAATCTACGAATGGCATGAACTTTTGTCCGTAAGCTTTCATTCTTGCATGCCCAAATGCCTAAAATCTGTTTAACAATGAGAAGTGCATCTCCCTTTACCATGAGGCGTTGTATCCCTTGGCCAATGCACATCTTCAAACCATGAATTAGTGTGTCGTATTCTGCTTCATTGTTGCTAGCTGAACTTGGTAGATTGAACTTCTCTTTCATGACCACCTCTCCACTTGGGTTGAGCAACACTAGCCCTCTCCCTGCTTTTCCTATGGCTCGACGAAAAGCTCTACCAAAGAACAAGGTAAAAGCATTAGGAATACTTTTTGGTGGTGGTAATGGTAGGGTCTTTACTTCAGGCACCTTAATCTCCTTTTCATGCACCCTATAAGTGAGAATCCCTGCCAATTGTGCACGCACACTATCTTCTACCTTGAAAGAGTATTGAAACTCTTGCAACTCCATAATCCACTTTGAGATCCTAGTACTAAGATTCATTTGAGATGACACCCAAGGGAACAAATTCTCTGCAGTGAGAATTACAAAAGGTTTTGGTAGCAGGTAGGATCTAAACTTTCTCACCGCAAACATGAGAGAAAGCATCATGAGTTCTGCTTCTGTGTAGTCTCTCTCCAAAGCATTCATGACCCTACTAGCAAAGTAGATGGGTCGCATCCTTGTACTGTGGGGATCTTGTTGTAGCAACACAGCACCAATTGTTTCCCTTCCAACACTAGAGCTAACAAAGAATGTGTACTCCCAACAAGGAGGCATGAGTGTTGGTAGCTCTGACAAAATGACTTTAATGTTACAAAAATACTCTTCAAGCTCATCAGACCATGCAAATTCTACTTGTTGTGTCAACTTTTGCAAAGGATGAAGCAACTCCGAAGCTAAGTGAATAAAGCGTGACATATACTTCACTTTTTGAATGAATGATATGACCTCTTTGAGATTCTTGGGTGAGGGGAGCTCAATAAGAGCCTTTGCCTTTGAAGGATCCACCTCAATGCCTTTATAGGAAACCTTGTGACCAAGCAAGATCACTTCATCCTCAGCTATGTGACACTTGTCGGGGTTGAGTTGACCTCCCATGTCATAGAGCTTCTTTAAACCTTCTTCTACCCTTTGTAGATGCAATGATTTTGAGCTATAAATGCAGAAATCATCAATGAACACCCTAATTGACTTTCCAAAGAATGCCTGAAACACCATGTTCATGAAACGTTGGAATGTTGCAGGAGCATTTGTCAGACCAAATGGCATGACTCTAAAAGCATAACAACCCCAAGGAGTGATAAAGGTTGTTTTCAATTGATCCTCCAATGCAATCCCTATTTGAAAGTAACCTGAGTAACCATCGCACACAGTGTACTTCTCATGACTAGCTACCTCATTTAGTATCTCATCCTGGAATGGGAGGGGAAAGTGATCTCTTTTTGTTGCCTCATTGAGGGGATGGTAATCCACACACACCCTCCACTTGCCATTTTTCTTAGGAGTGACAACAACAGGAGAGACCCACTCTGAATTCTCCACTGGATAAATGAAACCTACTGCTAGAAGCTTTCTTACCTCCTTGAGTAGAGCCTGCTCCTTTATAACTCCTAGCCTTCGTAGCTTCTGAGCTTTAGGTGTGGCCTCAGGCTTTAACTCAATCTTGTGTTGAACAAGATCTACCCCACGCACGTCGGTGTAGTCTTTAGCAAAAAGCCTAGAAAACTTCCTTAGCACACATTTGAACTCCTCTCTTTCATCCTTTGTAAGTGTTGTTGATAGCATACCTTCCAGCATCCCTTCATCTTGAACACCTTCGTTCTCTTGAGGACCTACCTCCTCCAAGCCTTGACAAGAGGTCTCTTGGTTGCTTGGCTTAAACCTTACCCCCATGACTTCGATGGAAGACTCCTCTTCAGTAATGCTGCCGCTACTTTCTTCTTCTGAAGTGCTATCGGTCCAACCTTCTTCCGTCTCACTTTGAGATGATTCTTCATGGAGCTCCTCTTGGCGTTGCTCCTTCATGTCAAAGACAACCTTCTTATGATTGTCATTCCTGCAAATTAATTTCCCACTCTCCCAATCCTGCAAAGCTCGCATTTTCATTAGCCATGGTCTTCCTAGGATAAATGGATAACCACTTCCCTTGGTCGACATAACATAAAAATCCACCGCTTTCTTAATGCCAAAGGCCTCTACAAAGACATTTTTACAAATGCCTACACGCCTAGCCTTGCTATTGTTTGCCATCTTGACTTTGATTTCAGGTGTCTCATGGATGTGCATCCCTAGTCTTTGCATGAGTCCCTCTGTCATGATGCAAATTTGTGCACCCCCATCCACTAGACCTTTCCTAACCAATCTTCCTTTGATGTAACAGTCTAGCACCGGTGTAATGTGCTCATTCATTTCAGCTTGTGCAATTTTTACAACAGGCACACTCTCTTTTACCTTTCTCCTAGTGCTAACTGCCCTTGTTAAATCCCTCCTAACTTGTGGACATAATGCAAGAAATTGAGGCCATGAAATATCAGGACCCTTACCTCTCATGTCTTCCAACAAGTTGTACGGAGCCATACCATGTCCAAGAGGAAAGTCTTGGAGGTTGATACGACGTCGAGTCCTCTTAGCTTCCTCGGTCTCCTTTGCCTTCTTTTCTCGTCCATGGTCACTTTGTGATGTAACTCCTTCTTTCTCCTTACCTTTCCCTCGGCCACGCTTAATGCCATTTGCTTCCATGTCAACCTCTCTTGAATTTGTCACCTCTACCACATGCACGTTTGGGTCTGGCAAAGGTGGAACTCCTTCCACTCCTTGTGGAGGTGGTCTTCGTCCATTTGGCCTTTGTAGAAGCCTTGGTTTTTGACCAGCTCCATCTCCTGCATTCATCACTGGGTAATTCAAGTTAGGTCTCCCTGGCTCTCCACGGGGCCAAGGACAATTATACATCCCATGTCCAGACTCACCGCAATTCCAACATTGCAAGACTCTCCTAGTTCGTGGCTCTCTCTCTTCTGACTTCTTTGCTTGTCCCTTTGGACCTACAGCTTGTGCAAGGTGAATTGACAGGCTGCTTAAAGATTCATTTAACTTCTCAATCACTTCAGCCGTTACCTCAGGAAGCTCCCTAGATGTTGATGCGTTTGACTTAGCTTTGGGTCTAAGACCTTCTATTGGAACCTCTCCCCTTAAGCACTTGAGTTTCCTATACTTCTCAGCAGCCCTAGTTTCAGCTGCATCAAAGGTAGCAGGTGCACCCGCCTCAACTTTTACCTTAAGGTCAGGAGAGAGTCCCGCTATGAACCTCTCCTTCTTTAGAAATTCTGCACCATCACCAGGGTTAGCAACATTTTGTATCCATAGAGCCCAAAGACGTAGAAACTCTTGCTTGTACAAGTAGTAGTCATCTAAGTCTTTTTGCTTATGAGAAACAATGTCTTGCCATAGTTTTTGAGTGTTTTGGGGATCAAAGAAGTATTTCTTGAAACGATTCAAAACTTTCGTGTAATTCCCTTTAACTTCCTCAAGCAAAGAGTCAAACCAAGTGCTAGCATCTTTCCTAAGGACCACCTCAAACATTTCTACATGTTCTTGATCAGTTACTATCCTCTTGATACAGCAAGACATCTTGAAATTTGCTAGAAATAATTCTGCATCCTCTCCAGGCTCTCCAAAGAAAAGAGGATATCCAGACATTTGGCGTTGGCTCTCAATTGAATTGATTTCAAAGTGACGCATTTTTGTTTTTTCTTTCTTTAAAAGATTTACACAATAATATTTTCTAAATTGCAATCTATTCTACAACAAAATAAAAATATTCACATCAAATGACCTATGATAATTAATAAGAGGTAGAATGACAGGGTTTGGTGACGCGAGAATTTCTCCTACTCTTTGGGCACCAAACATGAATACCATACGTTGTTGAAAATGGATTTTTCTACTAATTGCAATGTTTACTCTAATGTGTGGAGTGAAATGAAAGGGGAAAACCTGCATTCCTGGGCCATTATCCATGGTCTATGCATGACCTAATTCTTAAAACAAAACAAAAATATAGACGTCCAAACTAAGGTCGTACCTAATGAGAGGCAAAATAAAAGGATTTACTGATGCGTTTATCTCTACCAACCTAAGAGGACCTAAAATTCTACGAATTACTCGCTGAAATTGCAACTTAGTACTAACAATTATGTGTACCTTTTGCCTTGCAATGGGAATGAAGGGATCATACAAATTCTCGTGATTCATGCAAGCTACTTGATTATGCTAAAGGTTGAGCCTTCACAAAACATACACAAGCCTGTTCTTCAATGGGGGCACCAATTTGAGGCGGTCCGGGGCGGGCAACAAGAAGAGCAACCTCTAGACACCCTTCAAGGCTCCCGTGCTACTCAATGGGGCTGGGGCACAACACAACACAAACCAAAACAACAAACCCACAGCCAAATCCCAACTACACAAGGGGCACCACCTAGTTTAAGAGCAAACTAGGACGCAAAAGAGGAGAATCGTTAGAGCAACCTATAAACAAGCAAGGAATTTACACTAACCCTAACACCAATGGAACACTCTCACACACTAAAACACGAGAGAGAGAGAGAGAGAGAGAGAGAGAGAGAGAGAGAGAGAGAGAGAGAGAGATGGTGCTCGGGCTGCTTTGAAGTGTATCGTTAATGATCAAGCAAACATAAATATATATATGTAAGAAAGAGAGAGAAGGGGGAAGGGGGTGCTTGTTGCACTAATGCCTTCTTACAAATCTGTCATGAACAATCAAAGTGAGATTAGTATTTGTTCAACATAGCCTGAGTAATTTACACCACAACACATCACAAGAAAAAATCCACCCCAATCACTGTCTTAAGGCCAGGGGAGTCCTCTCCACCCTGTCGCCCTCTTACAGCATGTGGGATTTATGGCTAAATTGATAACAATACCCGGAGACAAGCTATCAAGAACTTAAATAAAATACCAAGACACTTACACATCATTATTGTCCATGACTTCACATTGGAAGGGAGACAAGGTATCCATGCTTAGTCAAAATTCACCCTCCTTGATTCAGCAAATGTTGGGCTTACACTAGTAGGAGAAATGATAGATTTCCTACTCTCAATTTAATGATCACTCTCTCTTACAATGGCATAGAGTTCCCTTGCTAATCACCCCTAATACAACACATACATATGCCTAATGCCAATGAGATTCCACTCAAGAGCTCCTTCTCAAGAGGTTGAGCTTGGCTTCTCAAGCTATAGCATTGTGCTCTTTCTTCTCCCCCCTTTTTTGTGCTAGCTACACCCTCCTTTTATAGCAATTTTGAAGGCTAGGGTTACTCCTCTAACCATGGTTGGGTTAGATTTTCAGCAATTTGTCTAATTTCTTTTGCTTGGAATTATCAAGAAGTTGGTGGGGAAAGAGAGAGGAGACAAATGGAGGTGATAGGACTTTTCATAGTGGGTTAGTGTTAGTAGAGTTAGTATTAATTTACAAATGTAATTGGATATTTACAATGGAAGTATCCATGCAGGATACAAATAAGGAAGAAAAACCCTTAAGAGGTAAGAAAAGCTGGATTTCTTACAAGGTCGATGCTCCAAGTGTCTTGAGTAGGGCCAATTTTGACGCTTGTTGGCGGTTCACTAGCTTTGACGGTACATTTTTTCTCCACTCTTGACCTTCCTTGAGAGAAAAGGTAATTGAAGCTGAGTAATCAACCACCATGATGCTGTCTTTTAAGAGAAGAGGCTGAATTTTGTGGTTTTTTTGATAGATATGGGTAAATTGGAGGAGGAAAAATGAGACTAGGTGGTCAATTTTGGAATGGAATTGTGTGTGGGAGCTATGAGTTCACCATGGTTTCTCTTATTCTTCAAGGTTGAGGAGAAGGTGAGTAGGGTGCAGAGAGGAGTGGTGAGAGAGGTGGGGATGATGAGTGGAGAAGTGTGTGTGAAAGAGGAAAATGATAAAGTGGAAGAGAGAGTGTGGCTGCATAGCATGGGAAAACTGGGGTCCACTAATAAAATCATAGCTCACAGCTAGTAGCTCAAAAAAATATGAAAAAATTTGAGGCAAAAGTTCAGCCCACGATCTACAACTTTTGTTTGTATCACCTTTTCAAATTCGGAGAGCAAGTGAACTTTAAAAATTCAGCAAAACCGACCGTTTTTTTCCACTGCACAAGGTCCTTGTGGGGTCCTTCTTTGGATGATTCTTTTAAATACCTCCAAGAGTGAGCCCTCCATAGTGCATGTATGCATGCCACCTACACTTGACCTTATTTGGTAGGTCTATAATTGAAGATATTGTTGAGATTATGATATAAGTGAATAGTACAACTAAGAAAATCAAATATTGAGGGGTCTAAAAAATATGTACATGTCAAATATAAATAATATAAGTGGAAAAAATATAAAGGGGTCAAAAGAAATCTCTCTCATTATGAGGCTACCATAAAAAGATAAATATTTTTGGTGTTCTAATTTTTTAGAAAAAAAAACAAAATAGATGTAGGAAGGGAAAAATCACAATAGTGAAAAAATATACACATAAATAAAACTAGTTTTTTTGGATTTTTGTTGGGGTGGAGTTACACCAAATATAAGAGAAGCTTACATGAAAATATTTCTATATGGAATAAAGAGTATAAAAAATGGTAAGAAAAATTGTGGTAATGGTGAGGCAATGTACAGAGCATAAATAACACACACCTAAGTAGAAATATGTAAATAAATACCAAAATATTTATGAAAAAATCTTTTATTTAGGCTCTATATACAAAGAAATATTTACATACGCATGGGCCATAATATACTTATATTTTTTATATTTTTTGGCTCAACTAGCCCAATGACTAGCTAATTGAGGGTTTTTTATTTCAGTAAGGAGATATGGGAAAAGTCCCCTAACTCACACGCACTTATATAAAGTGAAATGGTAGGGATAGCCACAGTGTTTGGGTGATTTTGGTAGGGTAAGGTAACTCACTGTGGCAATTACAAAGAGCCGAAAAACGGCTATCAGTAGGTCTCTTAGCACTTCTGATTTTGAGCGTGCGAAGAAACACAATTTGTGTTTTAAATGTCTTTCGTACCAACATAACAAGAAAGATTGTCCTCTTTTGCAAGGCAAAGAAAAGGCCATGCACACGGTGCAATGCCTCACATTAGATTCATCTCCTAGATATTGTGTTGTAGGGGTTCTTTATATGGAAGAAAATCACAAGTGTTATGTGTCTGCTTCAATGTGGCAGTTCACTTCGTATTTTAGTGGATGATGGTACAACATAACTTCTTGAACTATAAGCTAGTCAAGAAATTGAAGCTTACATGGACTCCCTTCTCTCACAAGTATGTGGTGGAGCAAATGTCTGGCAATGATAAAGAAGTATGGGACACTTTAGTTCAAGGGGTTGAGCTTATTGTTTAAGATCATACGATGACCCTTGACTTTCAAGTTATGAACATGGACCGTGCTTATGTAGTTTTAGGATGTGAGTGGCTGCATGGTTTAGGAAACACATTGCACACTAGTTATGAACACAACTCCTTATCCTTTATGGCCAATGGTAAACATGTGCTTTTGCTTAGTGAGAAAAATATACCATCTGCACCTCTTATATGTATAGTCGAGTTGTCTATTATGCAGAAAGCAGATTAAATAGATGAAGTCTTTTTGTTACTGATTGTCTCCAAGTCTTGTGAATTCTCAAGAGCAAAGTGCAGTCAATTCTAGTAATGGTATGCAAAGTGCAATGAATTTTAATGATAAGAAAAGTGCTAACAAATCTAGTGAGCAAAGTGCTCTCTGTTTTAATTCTATAGAGCAACGTCCAACTGTTGTAAAACAAAGATTACAAGAATTACAAGATTCTGCATCCCAGCATAACTCTAGTTTACTTTCTCCTTTTGCACGGAAAAAGCTGACTCACTTACTCATGAAGTATAGTGATATATTCTCGAGTGATTTACCATTGGGTTTACCCCCTACACGTGATATGCAGCAGGGCATAGATGTCTTGCCAGGCACTAAACCGGTGAGTAAACCACCTTATCGCATGAGTGCTAAAGAAGCCAACGAGGTTGAGAGTCAGTTGGCTGACTACCTCACCCTGGTTTCATTAGACCTAGCACTTCGCCTTGGGCATCACCAATTCTATTGGTAAAAAAGAAAGATGGTACTATGTACATGTGCGTAGATTATCGCGGATTAAACGCCATAACCTTCAAGAACAAGTATCCTTTGCCAAGAGTAGATGATTTTTTTTATCAAATCCATGGGGCAAGATACTATACAAAGATAGATCTTCGTTTAAAATACCACCAAGTGCGTATCCTTTTACAAGATATCTGCCTTTAGAACACGGTTCGGGCATTTTGAATTTTTGGTTATGGCTTTTGGTCTAACCAATGCTCCAGGTACGTCGATGACACTCATGGATAGTGTCTTACATCCCTATCTTGGAAAATTTGTTGTGGTTTTCCTTGATGACATTCTCATCTACAATAAGACTAAAGATGAACACATAGAACACTTACGATTAGTGTTTGAACAACTACAAGCTCACGCATGTATGCTAAGCAAAGCAAGTGCGATTTCTTTAAAACAAAGATACATTAGCTCGATTATGTGAACTCTTATTATGGCATCAAGATGGACACTAGCAAGGTTGCTGCCATTCTTCGATGGCCACATCCCAACACGGTTGAAGAGCTTTAAATATTCTTAGGCATGGCTGGATTTTATCGACAGTATATCCGTAATTATGCCAAAATCGTTGTTCCTATGACGAATCAACTTAAAGAAAAAGGTAATACCTTTTCTTGGAAAGAAGCCCAAAAATGGAGTTTTGAACAGCTCAAGGTAGTTATAGCCACTACTCCCATCCTAGCAATCGTTGACCCACTTAAGTCGTTTGTTGTAGAGACTTATGCTAGTGATAAAGCAATTGGTGCGGTACTTCTCTAGGAGGGAAGACCTATAGCCTTTGAAAGTAAAAATTTAGATGAAGCTCAACAAAATTATTATGTTTATGAGAGAGAGCTTATGCCATAATTCACGCTTTACAAAAGTGGGCGACACTACTTATATGGTGTCGAGTTTGAAGTAGTTTTTGACCATGAGAGTATCAAATGGTTTACTACTCAAACAGACTTGAACGGCTGTAAAGCTAGATGGATACAAATTATTCAAGGTTATGATTGTAAGCTACGATATCGCAAGGGGAGATATAATGTAGTAGCGGATGCACTAAGCTGGATCCTCATATTAATTCACTTCCTCACGAAAATAAAGAGTTGATTTTTGGAGCCATTAAATGGTAAGAGTGCACAAGATCAATCATATGCTAAAGTGTGGAGTGGAGTTTTAAAAAGGGATCCCTCACACTCACATGTCTCTGAACAGCCAGATCAACATGTCTTTGCACGCGCAGATAAAACTCCAACACACAAAGCTCCACCCCTACTCAGGAAGAGCTTAAGCGATGGAAGAATTTTTCCATTGATGATGGCTACTTACTCCACAAGGGTAGAGTATGTGTGCCAAAGGACTCAGAAACTAGGTACCAAATCTTATTTGAGTGTCATGATAGTCCAAGTGCTGGTCATCCAGCTGTGTGTAAGACGTATGCCTTAGTTTGACGGCAATTTTATTGGCTGGGCTTACATTATGATGTTCAAGAGTATGTACTAAACTGCCAACAATGCCAAGTTAATAAGATAGAGTGCCTCAAGGTAGATGGCCTTTTACATCCTTTAGAGATTCCACAAGGTAAGTGGGAGAGTATCTCTATGGATTTTGTAGTAGGACTACCTACTACAAATCGTGTCCATGATGCCATTTGGGTAATTGTAGACCGTCTCATAAACATGGGTCGATTCATTCCCATGAAGACTACGGTTAAGACATCGGAATTAGCACGACTATTTGTAAAGCATATATATAAACTCTACGGTCTTCCAACTAGTATTATTTTTACAGAGATTGAAAGTTCGATAATCACTTTTGGAGAGCTTTGTTCCAAAAGTTGGAAACTAAACTTAATCTAAGTATGGTTGATCATCCAAAAACGGATGGTCAAACCGAAAGAGTTAATTTAAGTGCTAGAGGAGATGCTACGAGCGTACATTAGCAAGAAGCAAACCAATTACTTACCTATATTGGAATTTGCTTATAATAGTTCAAAGCATGTGACTACTGGGTTTAGTCCATTTATGCTTTTATATGAATTTCAACCTAGATCACCCGTTACGGTGGGATTGGCTAAGGAGAAGATACAACAAGCGAAGGATTTCTCCAAGACCATTTTGACATGCTTCAAGTTGCTCGACAGAATGTTAAGCAAGCTCAAGATCGATATAAGAAGTATGCATATGAGCATCATCGTCTTGCTACTTTCGAAGAAGGAGACAAGGTTTTCCTCAAAGTTCCGGAGCATTCCATTCAGAAAGTTTGAAGACGAGAAAAGTTGCTAAACTTTCACCACGCTATTGTGGACCGTTTACCATTCTCAAACATATAGCTCAAGTGGCCTACAAGTTAGCTCTTCCAGAGCACTCACAAGTTCATCCTGTTTTGCATGTTAGCCGTTTACAAAAACAACTAGGACAGAATGATAGTGTCATTGACACAGGTGTATTGGTTGATCTTATCGAACCGCCTTCCTCATGAGCCCAAAAAGATTTTGGATTCTCATGAGCTTTGCACCAGACATCATGTCAGACGACAGGTGTTGGTAAAATGGCTCGATAGATCTGAAGAAGGTTCTACATGGGAGAATGTCTCCGCACTTAAGAAACATTTTCCTACGTTCATTTTCGAGGACAAAAACAATCATCCAAGGGGGGGGGTTAATGAAAATACATGGGTCCTATGGGCAAGGCCACCGGCACGGCCAGACAGTGTGTACGCTAGGGGGAGGCTATAAGATAGCATGGTTGGGTGGAGACTAGCACATGCATTACCACCCCCCTTTCAACCAGTGTGTTCAAAAGGGGATTTTACACTAAGTATACAATGTAACTAAAGTTTAGACCAACTCTTGACACCAAGAGACAAAAGACACAGTGTCAAAAACGAAAAAAAGAAAAACTTGTGATTTTGAGCATTATTTTTGTTTGAAAATTGGTAGTAGTGCTTGAAAACCAGTGCTAGAGGCTTGGAGATGTTTGTGAAAGAATTCTTTCCAAAAACTCATCAGCAGACATCATACACGTATGATGTCTCAAGAGTGATTCTGACAGAAATTTTGAATTTTTGACATTATGCCCATCTCTTGCATGTTGTGTTAAGCACACCCACCAAATCTCATATCATTTGGACATATAGATTGAGAGTTAAGGGGATTTTACTCTTTTAGAGGATTTCCTTGTCAATTTTGACATCCAAAATTTTCTATGAGCACATATTCCTGTTGTACACACTAAGGGACACCTCTGGTAGAAACAAAACTAAAATCTGAGCAAAAGACATTATACGCATATAATGTCTTAGAGGCCAGATTTGGGGTCAAAAGTTACATCTCAGTGCACCCCTGTGATCTACAGCATTTAGGAAGCATATAGGCCAAGTTTCATCAAATTTGGATCACATTTGGGCTTGTAAAGACCA
Organism: Adiantum capillus-veneris; assembly: GCF_014529385.1. Classification (NCBI taxonomy): domain Eukaryota; kingdom Viridiplantae; phylum Streptophyta; class Polypodiopsida; order Polypodiales; family Pteridaceae; genus Adiantum; species Adiantum capillus-veneris. The sequence goes on along the minus strand of NC_140956.1, from coordinate 28,896,427 downwards.
AAAGATGCACTAGGAAAGTGAATGCTTGTATTGGCCATAACTTGCTCAAAAAGTGTCAAAATCAAATTCTGAAACTTGTTGTGAGTTGCAAGTATATAGAGGAACCTTTGGAGTGAAATTCACTTCATTCTGACCAGCTAGACATCACACCCGTATGATGTCTAAAGGGAACTTTTAGAGACCAAAATTTAAATATGAGCTTACCAAGGTGTTAAGCACCACAAGACAAGCTCACAGAGACTTTGTACGCGTATAATGTCTTAAGGTCAGATCTGAAAGTCAAATTTTACTTTTGATCACATAGAAGATTGAAAAATTATGTATTGAGATTTCTTGCAAAATTTCATCCCATTTGGACACATACTTTTTCACTTAAAGATATTTTTGTAGATACAAGACTATAAAGGTGAAAATTTGATGATTTTGAGCAATTTTGACATCCAAAATTTGTTGTGATAACATATTCTTGTTGTATGCATCAAGGAGTACCTTGGGTAGAAATATAAGTGAATTCTGAGCCAAAAGACTTTATACGCATATGATGTCTCATAGGCCATTTTGGATCAAATCAGACATTTGAGTATACCTCAGTGTCCTAGAGCAGAAAAGAAGTTCCTAGCCAAAATTTCATAGAATTTGGAGCTCATTGGGCTTGCAAAGAGCAAAAGGCAGAAAGTTGCAGATTCAGGCTTGTATTGGTCTTAGCTTGCTCAAAAAACGTCCGAATTGAATTCTAAAAGTTGCTGAGAATTGCTTGAGTAATAAGAATCAGTGGAACAAAAGTCACCTCATTCTGCCACAAAAGACGTTATACACATATAATGTCTCAAGTGTCAAAATAAAGGTTATCACAAACTAAAACTTGCAGTGGGTAGAGGACATCAAGGAGAGCTCACATACCAAATTTTGTCAAATTGTGAGCACATAGACTTTATACGCATATAATGTTTCAAGTGCCAAATTAGAGGTCAAAAGTTACATATGAGCTCACAGAAGTGTTCGCCCAACATAAAGTAAGCTTAGTGTCCAAGTTTCAACAAATTTGCGTCACATTTGGTCAAGATACAAGCAAAAATCCTTGATCTTGAAGTTGTTTTGAGTGTTGTTTCAAGTGCAGTTCATCAAAACTACTCTAACTTTTGATAGACAATCCCAAATTGAGTCAGGTATAGCCAGGAGAAAAGCTTGTAGGCAATAGGACACACCTAAACTGAATTTTGGTTTTGGTTTTAGAGCTGAATTTTCCAGGTTTCTTAAGTCCAAACTTTTAGGGTACCCAAAACTAGTTTCTAGAGACCAAAAGAGTCACAAATTCCTGAATTCTCAGAGACCTAACGAAGGGCCAACGGTGCTTATTAAGGACTATCTTTAGAGTATTGAGTGTACCTGACAGTAAGAAAGCTAAGATCATCAGGATTGAAAGCTAATCTATCGATCCTTTGGTGGATATGACCAGAGGTATGGCAAGCCAAATTAGCAATGTTGAAATGCCACATTTTGACACAAACCCACACAATGCACTAGAAAGAGGTGGACATTTGGTCAATGAAGGACCATAGATATCTCCAACAAGCACAAGAATTCCTATGAGAATTCCGAAAAGAGAGCCACCTGGATTCCCTTCTAGAGCAATAACAAGAGATGAAATGATCACAAAGATGGCAGACATGGCTCCTCAAGTGACTCTGTCTAATGGACCATGGCTATACCCAGACGCGACCATGGCTATACCCAGATGCAACCATAAACATGACTTTTATAAAGGTGAAATTATGGCCACAATAGGACCATATGTACCATCACCATCCCTTATAACTTACTCCTATCCAAATCAGAGTAGAACCTTGAGAAGATATGATATTGAGAGTGAGAATGACACATCTTCTCAAAGGAGTGATTCACCAAGAATCCAACCCACACAATGAAGCCAGAGGTATTAGTGAGCAAATGAAGCTTATAAAAGGATAACCTCAGGGACTTGCTCCTCTAGTCAAATCTGACCGTGAAGAACCTCTATGGTGCAAAATTGAGAGAAAATGGACAAACCATACAATCGAAGGGTGTTACTATAACCAAAGGTATGTATAACCTATTCCAGTAGCACGTCTCCACTTACATATGCTATGGGAAATGTGCCAGGTCCAGTAGGAGTTGCAAGGCCACAGCTTGTTTTAGGAGAACAACCTTTATTGTCAGGTGCTAGATACACGTCGATGATGGAAGCATCTACCAAAGAAGGGCTAGTTCCAACTACAATGTATTATAACAACCGAAACGGGTATTGCCCTTCGAAGTGATAGAAGATGAGAAAAACACATGGAGTGGTGAGGCCCGTAAAACCACCACCTCTTGCGTTTTGACCTGAAGAAAGAAGGTATCAGATGGACAAAAGGACATTGCAGTTCATTGCTAATAGAGGCTTAGCAAGGTCAGAGCTTGCATATAGCCAAGAGGAATTGGAAGAAGAAGCTCCTCAACTAGAGGCAGATTGTCACAAAATCCGTGAAACCACTTGGTCAAACAATGTCCTCAAATGGAGATCACTCAAGTGAATGCCTATTGTCTTGACTGTGGCGTCGTTCACTTTCATTGTATCAACGAAACAACATCATGGCATCACCGAGAATAACCATGTATCAACGAAACATCATCATGGCATCACCGAGAATAACCATGGTATCAACGAAACAACATCATGGCATCACCGAGAATAACCATGGTATCAATGACATATCATCATGGTATCAAGGAAAATCACCATGACCAAAGTATTAACAAAACATCATCATGGTACCATCAAAATCACTATGGTATCAATGAGAATTAACTGCGAACCTCGACTATTCAAAAAACTCAAACTGAGTCATCAAGATCACAATGAATGTCTCGGCAATTGTTCAGCTACCCAGTAGCTCAAAAAATGAAAACGTCGTACCAGTTCAAGTAGTTACAAGAGTGGAAGCTCAAAAGGAAGCTGTTGAGAACTTAGAGACAAAGAAAACAAAAACTGACACGAGTCAAGAGATGGGTGAGCCAAAGACCGACACACCTAGTCAAAAAAACCAAGAGCAAACGGAATAGCTGGAAAGCTAAAAAGACTAGGATGAAAGCACGTAGGGAACGAGATCAAAAATCCCTAGCTGAGAAGCTTACCAAGCTGAAGAGAAGATAAGACAACATGAGGAAATGGTTGCACCTTCTCTTACGAAAATGTCTCAACCTCCAGAAGAACCACCTACAGATGAAAAACCAAGAAGTGCTAGTTCGGGAGGATCAGTATTGGTTGAGAAGGGTAATGAGCCATTAGACGCCCTCCTAAAAGCCTATGAAACACGGCTTGAAAACAACCAAACCCAAGAATAGAGATGTATGACATATCCATACGCGGAACTAGAAAATGACAGACTTGAAATGTGCAAGAAAATGATTCAAAAAGCCCAACCTTTACTAGAACCACAAGTTGGAAAACCCGAGGGTGTTATCCCTGTCTCACCTACACCAGTAATCCCACCAAACTAGGAACAAAAAGAGCTAGATTCCAATCAAGAGCACGGACAAAAGCTCAAGGACCCCACATTAGAGCCAAGGATAGTGTTGAATACCATGGATAACTCTGCCGAGGGATTTCACATAACTATACCTGACAGCTGTAAAGAAATATATGGTCTTGAAAAATTGTGGAAACAAGTCAGAGAGGCCAATGAAGCAAGTGAAATAAGTAGACGAGACAACCAAACGGGTGATGGAAGAGGATCTCAAATGAATCTAGAAGTGGAATCGTATTGGGGAGACAAAGGATCTGTACAGTCTATGAACAGTCAACCCCATTCATTAAGAACACTACCATCTAATATGGGAGAGCACAAGGCCAAGTCAGAGGTTGTTGCATTCCGATCACAGAGACTGTCTCCCAACAAGGTCATCGATTTGAAAGGGATGATAGATATTCTATCTACCCCAGTCACCTGTACAATAATGTTAGCCAAGTTTCTCAGAATACGACCAAACATATGGATTGCAGTGGGAAAATGCCTAGAGAAATTTGGGGTTAAGAAACCAATGAATAAGATCGAGGAAGGGATCAAAGATCTTGAAATGTCTCAACTAAACACTCAGCCAGTGCCTTTAAACAAGGTAGACAAGTACTATGAGGGAGAAGATGGGAACACCACTCTTCCTGTGTAATTCCAAGGTGTAAAAAACCATGGCAATCCTTGACAGTGGAGCTCGCGTTTCCATCGCAACAAAAGAGGTCTGGAAAAAATAAGGAAAACCAACAGTGAGGGCTATAAGGATGAACTTGCAACTTGCATACAGACACATGGAAAGGCCCATAGGACTGCTAGAAAAAGTAGTTGCTACTTCTTGTGGCATTGAATATGAGCAAATCTTTGCTATTGTTGACTTTGGCAAGAAGAACAGCTATGATATCATTCTAGGAAGACCATTCATGCAACAACTGAAAATGGTCCAAGATTGGGGTTATGACCATATCTACTTGAGAAATATGAAAACCACAAGGATAAACTTGAAGGACCATAGTTACAGGGATGTGATGAGAACAGCTATCGAGGAGTTTGATTCCCCTACTGTAGCAAGATCAGAACTTCCAGCATGGTTGGGTAAGCCTAACGAACTGTGGACGTTGGGATGGGGGAAATGGAACAACACACAAGACACAAACTCGATGCCCCTCTATAGCCCAGCAGGTATCCAGCACCCCAAACCACACAGAATCACACACATACGCACACTATCTGTAATTGGCACCAAACAGCTTCGCTTACGAACAACTTCGACTACACACGATCACCTTTACCGACGCACACACCAATGCACCCATTTCTGTAAACACACTCACACCGGGAGACCAAACAGCTTCGCTTACGAACAACTTCGGCTACACACGATCACCTTTACCGACGCACACACCAATGCACCCATTTCTGTAAACACACTCACACCGGGAGACCTCGCAAGCCTTGACCGCATACAAAACCACACTCAATCTGCAACCACAATCAATCTCTCTCTCCCTCTCTCTCTCTCTGCACACACACACACACACACACACAAAAGACCCGGAGCCACCGCTACCACGAACATAAGGCAAAAGACGAGATGCGGACAAGAGGAATGATGGCAAACCCAACACAAACACTAACCCAACCATACCATAAAGTCACTTATGCATAACGAAAGAACAAGATTCCGGGTACAATGATGGTGATGCCTTGGACCGGCTTCTGCCTGCCTCAATTCCGATGACAAACACCCTCGAGTATTCCCTTTGCTCCACAAATGACGGACCTGGACAGCCCCTCGAACTTGCTTTGCTTCCCTTCCTGTGCACGATGATGACGCACGATGATGACCGACATCCTTAATGACCACAAACTTGCCCTTCGCTCATGCTTTCTCCATAGAAAGCGACCTTGGCAGCCTCTACTTGCGACACCGAGCAGCTTTGATGCCTGCCTGTACTAACGCCCTCCCATGCAGCTTTCCCAAACATGGCCACTTGCAGCTTTCTCTGTAGCTCGCGGCACTTCTCTCTCTTCACATGCTGTCCCTCCAACTGCGCTCCCTTGTTGCCTTTGTATGGCGACTCTCGTCGACTACTGGCCAGCTTGCCTCCTTCCTGCAACTCATGCCCCTCTTGCTTCAACCTGGCGGCCCTTTGTGGCCCTCCTCCCAACTGCAGCACCTACTCACCAAGTGGCGCAGCCCATGGACGCCCTCAGCCTCTTCTCTGCTCACCTCCAACCAGGCGGCCCCCCTTTCTTCATGACCTGCAGCCCACCCTCTTCAATTGGGCCCGCCCTTGCCACTCACATTCTCGCTACCTCTGGCCTCCCCCGATTGGCCACCCGATCCTCCTCTCCTGATCCGTCCTCAACCTACGGCCCATGGCGGCCTTTTGCCTTCCCCTACCTGCAACTCCTCGTTGCACTGCAGCGCTGCATGGCAGCCAACTCAGGCCCGCCACCTTCTTGATTTTGTCATCCAGGCCCCCTGTCGATGGCCTCTGGTTGTCTTCAAGAAAAAACTGAGGCGTCGCTTCTTCCTCTTCGGCATGCGCCACCACTTGGCCTCGTTTCCAGTCTTGGCCATGCACCACCACATAGATGGCACACCCTCGTCCCAACCATGCCAGCCCCACCTAGTGTTCCCATGCCGTTGGCGGCTCCCATGCATGGCGCCAACAACTGGCGGCTCTCCCCTACTTCTGCTCGTGACCATCTGTCGTAACTGCAGGTCGATATTAGCTTTCAAAAACAAAAAACCATTTCCTTTTTTTTAGCAAAATCTCGACTTAGCTGCATTTCCCGCGCTCTTCAATGGCCGGCACCTCCCATATTCTGTAGCAAAAGCGTGCCTTCAACCTCCTCCGGCACTTAGAGCATCACCTTTTTCTTCAGCTCTCGGCCCTCCTTCTTTCTCAGACAATGGTGATCCTCGGGCCTCCCGTCCCCTTCGTTCCAATGCAACTTGGTCACCATAGCAATCAACAAATGACCGTGTCGAGCGTGCTCTTTGAGTATCCATATCACGGCAACACCTGACGAGGATATCGACCATACTTCAACATTTTGTCGCAACTCACCCTGGCAAAGCTTCCGAACGGCCTTCGACCAACTTCGCGCCACATTTAGCATACACATCCAATGGTATCTATCACACTTGGTGCCCAACACAGGCTCAAGCACATTGTCGCGACACTGCCTCCTGCTATACACCTGCAATGAGCCTTTCCATAGGTCGACATATTCAAGATGTACCAACGTGTGGAGCTTTGCAATGCAAAAGCTTAAATAAAGAGGAAGGCATCCTAGAAAGGGCAATGAAGATGAGGATTATGTCCTTGAACCCTTTCCTGAGGAAGAATTAGAGCCTCTTGAATGGGAACACATCTTGGCTACTGTCGATGTGTGCACTATTCAAGACGATCCAGCAACGAAGTTTTGTGATGAAAATGGCTTTGATGTCCTTCCTTACTTTTTAGTAATTGTAATCCAAGGAAACGAAGATGAATAAGAAGACAAGTGCTATGACTCTATAGAACACTTGGAGCTTCAAGAAGATACTAACAGCGGATATCTAGACGACCTAACAGGTGACAAGAACAAAACTTTAACTAATGCGTGATTTTATGATCGTCTAGATCAAGAACCCAGGAACCAATGTCACCGTTACAAGAAAAAAGTGCATCAAAAATGGATTCCAAAATCCTCGATGGAAATGCAACTAAAACAAGCATGCCCATATGTGGCTTCCATACATGAAGAAAAGACTCAACCAAAAAGAGCACAGCCATGTCAACGGGCTACCAATGCTATAATCAAGTGGATACCAAAGTCATCCCAGAAACAACAATCCAAGAGCACACACACAATAGCTTTCCATAACAAGCTAAACCACAAAGGGAAAGTGCTAGCATGCAACCTTGCTGAGGATATATAGCAGCAATAGTGATGATTCATACGAAATCCCCTACCAACAACTTAGATCTTCATGATTACGAGCATCTTTTGTAGCAGCCAAAGAAGGCCAAAAGCAAAGAACAACGAGTCAGAACCAAAAAAATTGACAAATCTGGGTACCAAAGATCCATATTGGCCAAAAGTAGGTATGGATAAAAAGGAACAAGAACTCTGATGAAATATCACAAGATCCATTGCCAACAAAAAGCAGTCAAAGCCTGCAAGAACATCTAAGAAAATCACAAAGTTGCAAGCTTTCGCAGATCAGATGTGGGTTCTAAAGAAGTTGACTCAACCACAAAGAGATTAGGGGTTCATTTGGATTCTGAATGGTTAAATGGTCAACTCCCAAAGTATCAACCCCCAAAGTCTGAATCTCGTCACCAACCAAGAGTACAACAGCTGGAGCAAAGACCGTTGAAGACTCACACAAAGACAAGGTTGGAAGCCTCTTCAAACATAAACTAAGCAGGGACAAGTATGGGTTCCCAAACGAGCAGCATCAACAAAAAAACCAATAATCAAGAAGAATTGGGTCCCAAAGGTAGTCAATAACACTGTTGTTACTGCACCGTCACTTGAATTCTTTCAATTCCTCCTACGGTTACAATACAGCTAGAAGATAACCCACTCTAAGGAACAATGCCAAATAGGAAAACCAACCACAAGGCTAAACTAGATTTCAAAGAAACATCGAACAGATAAGTAAGCCTTTGAAAAGCTCTACAACCTTCCATCAAGAAAACGGCACAGGAGCTTCAACAAAAATCATTTTGCTTCGAATAGGAAGCCTGGCCAGCAAATGCCAATAAGAAAATTGCTTATGTCCACTTCTTGCACAGTGTAAATCTTTTCCATGCATTGACTGTGTATGCATAATAGGGCTACATTACAAGGCCCGCATAGGCACAATTTATTATTGCCCAAGGACAACACGTACCCTTGGTGATACTCTGTCGTCAAGGAGGTCTCCCAATAGGAGGGGGGGGGCATTTTAAATGTGGACCTAGTATGAGGGCAATGTTTTGTGAATTGCATTGAATTTTTTGCGTTTAATTGATTGTGACATTTTTTGACAAGATTCAGATTATATGCCCTCATAATAGAGTTATAAGAGAAGAATGAGGACAAAATCCATATATGAGCCACTAGGGACATGTGTACAATGTAGAGAGCGTTTATGATTCTACTAGAATGATTTTTCTTTTTGAGTTGAGTTGATTTTTTGTTTTATTTAGTTGTTTTTTGAGATTTTCAAAATAAAAAAACAACAACCATAATCCAAATGAAGAAAAGACTGAAGAGATGTTGAGTAGTCACTACAAGAGGCTATTCATATTAGCGATGCTCAAAAAAAAAAATCTCGACGTCGCTATGAGCGTCGCAAATTTACTTGTAAATTTGCGACGCTCATAGCGACGCCAGCTGGGTTAAAAAAATAACAGAGAGCGTCCAAAAACTCAGATCTCAGATCTGAGTTTTTCGACGCTCTCAAGCAAGAGCAGGTAACGCTCTCCCTCTCTCTCTCTCTCTCTCTCTCTCTCTCTCTCTCTCTCTTTCTTCACCACACACACACACACACACACACACACGAGGAGAGGAAGGAGAGCCACGTATGCTCCTTCCCTCTCCTCACTCTCATGTTCCCTTCCCCTCTTTCTCTCTCCCTCTCTCTCTCTCTCTCACTCTCTTTCTCTCTTCCCCTCTCTCTCTCTCTCTCTCTCTCCCTCTCTCTCTCTCTCTATGTGTGTGTGTGTGTGTGTGTGTGTGTGTGTGTGAGAGAGAGAGAGAGAGAGAGAGAAAGAATACAAATATAAACAAAAACGCACACACACATACATAAACAAAGAATGCACACACACATTGAGAGAGGAAAAGAGAGAGAGAGAACATGCATAAACAAAAAACGCACACATTGAGAGAGGAAAAGAGAGAGAGAGAGAGAGAACATGCATAAACAAAAAACGCACACATTGAGAGAGGAAAAGAGAGAGAAAACATGCATAAACAAAAAAAAGCACACACATTGAGAGAGAAAGAGAGAGAAACTAATTTAACGTCGTAGGAAACTAATTAAAATTAAAGGACCTAAAGATCTAGCCGACGAAGAGTTGAACTCAAGACCTATTATTCAAGAGGAAAATGGCATAACCAATCTATCATACTTGGCATGGGTGATAGAAAGGTTATACCATTTATCTTTTTTTATTGGCACACACATCCACACACGCGCACACACACAAGAAGAAGAGAGTTATAACGTCGTAGGAAACTATCCTAAAAGACGTTAAAGATTAGGTTAGATGTAGACTTACGTTAAATTAGATTTAGGTTTATTTAAGTTAAATTAGATTAGATTTAGGTTTATTTTTAGTTAGATTTACGTTTATTTACGCTAGATTTAGATTTACGTTATATTAGATTAGATTTAGGTCTCCATAGACTGCGATGCCTGCATGAAGCGGGTGAAGAAAGCCCTCAATGGAATATAGGGTATTGCTGTCTTCACTCATGGTGGGCTCCGTCGATCCAAAAGTACTGGTGAAATGTCTTCAGAAGATAGGGAAGAAGGTGGATCTTCAGGGCGGCAAGAGTCACTACATCCCCGACAATGACCATCTAGACAACCTCTAGTCATTCAACAGCAACTTCAAAGTTAGTAACAAGAGCAAGAATGGTCCAAAGGGCCAATTGCTGTCGTTAGATGTGGATGGAGATGAGGCAGCGTCACCGCCGGAAGTTAACTCTCACATCTTTAGTGATGAGAATGCCAACTCTTGCCGAGTTATGTGAAAAATAAGTTTTAAGGTTCTTATAATCCCTGTTAGTTTAGTTCTTTGTTTTTAATATAACATAATTTACGTTAGATTTAGATTTATGTTATATTAGATTAGACTTAGGTTTATTTAGGTTTACCCACACACACACACACACACACACACACACACACACACACAAGAAGAAGAGAGTTTTAACGTCGTAAGAAACTATCCCAAAAGACGTTAAAGATTAGGTTAGATGTAGACTTACGTTAAATTAGATTTAGGTTTACTTTTAGTTAGATTTACGTTTATTTAGATTTACGCTTATTTACGTTAGATCGAGTCCACGCAAGAATTACTTACGGTTTAGGGTTTAGAGTTAGACGAACAGTGAAAAGATCTACTGTGAAAAGATGTTAAGATGCTGTGAAGTGCTACAGCTAGAGAAGAGGCAAAGGGGTTTTGTCCACTACATGCAATATCATGTAGACGTGGGTCTATAGATTTCTTGTACCCACAAATATAGGTATTGACCAATAGAGACGAGATTATAACCCGGTGGTTCTGATCTCCGTGCACCTCTAGACCGAGGTGTGCGGGGATTGGACATGACTAGAGAATATGAGGTAGAGAGAGAGAGAGAGAGAGATAAGACGAAGAATGCCAATAGAATATTAAATTTTTTGTCCAGGTTATAAGATTTTTATCCTCATTATGAGTAGTGACGAGGATGTGGGACCGTCCAACCGAAACACCTATCTCTCAACGAGGGTCTTATGTCCTTGTAATCAATGCAAGCATGCTGTGCGACGGACAAGACGTGTTTCTTTGCAGCACGTTCACGAATTTGGCGAGTTCGATCCATCTATTATAGATCGAGTTGTTGCCAATTATAACTCGTCGAACTCTGACGCTGGCCAACAAGCAGCAATCTTGCAACCCAATAGACGTGTTCGCAGGCGCTTTGGTCAAGCAGCATATGTGAGGCCACAAGATGTAGCCTCTGACAGCTCGGGGGATGATCATGCAGAGCACATTCCCAACGAGGCAATGTTTGAGCCCGATATTGATGAAATGATCGAGACGATCATGGATTCAGAAAGGCTTATCTATGATGATATGAAAAGTGAAGCCGATACGCCATTGTATAATGGAGCACGTATGTCTAGATTGAAAGCACTCGTGGTTCTTCTTAACATGCAGGCAAAGTTTGGATGGAGTGACACTAGCGTCACAGCGCTTTTCAGGTGATCTATTACAATTAGTTTACTTTAATAAAACTCTAAATTTATAATGATCTGATAGATTTTTACACGACTGTATCGTATTTTTATGTTGTGTAGATTGCTTAAAGAGCACATACTACCAGCTGACAATGTGATGCCAGATTCCCGAGATGAAGCAAGAAAGATTTTGCGAAACTTGGGGATGGATTACAATTCTATCCACGCTTGTCCTAATGACTGCATTCTTTTCAGAGGGGAATACATAAACATGGAGAAGTGTCCGAAATGTGATTCCGAAAGATATCGAGTAGATCTCCACGGGACAAAATTTCCACAAAAGGTTTTGCGACATTTTCCTCTGCTTCCTCGCATCAAGCATTTCTTCGAATGTAAGTCCATGGCCGCCCTAGCATCATGGCATGAGGAGAATAAATCTTCGAATGGTGTGCTACGAATTCCTGCAGATTGCACAGCCTGGAAACATATAGATGGAACATGGTCGGATTTTTCCAGGGAAGCTCGAAATTTGCGCTTAGGCCTGGCTATGGATGGCGTAAATCCATTTGGTCAAAGATCAACATCTTACAGTGTATGGCCCGTTGTCATCGTCAACTACAACATTCCCCCGTGGTTGACTACGAAGAAGGGGCACCTATGGCTAAGCTTGATTGTGCCAGGGCGATATAAAGTGGAGAATATGGATGTGTATCTTCGTCCACTATTGGAAGAGCTACAACAATTGTGGATTGGCATAGAGGTGGTGGATATGAGCCGACACACAGGACGACGTAGTGCTTTGATCAGAGGCATTCTAATGTGGACCATGCATGACTATCCCGGGCTAACAGAATGCTCAGGTGATCTATTGACACTCCTCACTCAGACACTGTAAATCTTGTTTTTTCCCATAGTTGATCTATTATCATGTGTATACATGCAGGGCTTCAAACAAGCGGATACAGAGCATGTGTCACATGTGGACCTAGACTGAATGCACGTAGGGCGCCCTCACTGAAGAAGCAAATCTACGAAGGTCATCAAGCGTATCTTCCAGAGAATCATGTGTTACGCGACGGCTTTTTGGGAAGAGAGCCACCAAGGATGTCTGCACAAGCATGGTTAGAGCAGAAGGAGATGTGCGATGACGGATTGCCTCCAGGGATGAAGAGACTATCTCTATGGTACGAGTTACCATACTGGCCCCAACTCATGATCAATCACTTGCTCGATCCAATGCACATATTCAAGAATGTGGGTAATCTACTATGGGACCATCTGACCGGCAAGAAAGATACTTTGGGAGCCAGTGTTGACCTTAGAAATGTGGATCGTATGGAGAAATATTGGCCGCAAACAGCGTCTGATGGATCGATAAAACTCCCTAAAGCACCATGGATTTTCACAGGAGCCCAAGAACGCAAAGTAAAAGAGACCATTCGATCTTTGCGGACCCCCACTAGCGTAATGCACTCGCTCCGAACGTGTTTTACTAAAGAAGGAAAGCTTACCGGTTTGAAGTCACACGATTGGCATAAAATGTGTCAGGTACGTTCATAGTGGACTTTAATATCATTGCATAAAATGTGGACTTTAATATCATTGCTGCACATACTTTGCAGTTTATTTTACCGGTTGCCATTGAGGGATGTTTGTCTCTCGACATCCGTAACACAATCTACAAACTTGCAAAGCTGGTGCAATGGATCTCACAAAAGGAGATCAATGTAGACTCCATACCATTCGCCAAACTAAATGCTGCGGAGCTTGTGTGCATGTTTGAGAAACATTTTCCTACTACCATGCTAACCATTCAGGTGCATCTTCTTGTTCACATAGTTGATGAGGTGGAAATAGCTGGCACAGTTCATTCCAGATGGATGTTCTTCTTAGAACGTTTCATGAAAACGCTTAAGGGATATGTGCGTCAAAATGCACGTCCGGAGGGTAGCATGGCAGAAGGCTGGTTGGTATCAGAGTCCCTAGTGTACATTGGAGAGTGGCTAGATGGATTTGATAAAGCTCGGGACACGCTATGGCGAAACATAGATGATGAGCGCATATCTGGGATTGTCATGTGCAATCTCGGTGTTGAGAAGAAGATGACGGAAGTTCTAGAGGCTAAAATCAACCGATTTTGCATGCTTCACAATCCAATGATGCAAAAGTGGATTTCACAATATGAGGATGCAAAGCAAGAGCGACAAAGGGCACGAATCGAGTAGAGACGGGGAAGACGACCACCGATGCACTATCCGACGGTTCTGGAGAGCCTACCAACATTCATGAGCTTAAGATGGTTGCACAACCAATTGAAAAGCGCACAACAATGCGGTGACGAAGTGACTGAGGAAGAGTGGGAGTACTCTCGGGGTTGCGCGACCAAGGTAAGTTTGCAATGTACGACTAGCTAGTGACTTTATTTCTAAACGTTTGAACGGCCACTCATAATCTTTGTTCGTTGTAGTATAAGTCATACACAGCAGCATGGTGTAAAGGTCGACATTTTAGGGTGGAACGGATCGACAAAAAGCGTTTTACTCAAGATTGTGGAATCATGGCAAAATTTGAACAGTCTAGTCGACGACGTTCCTCTGATGCAGATCCTGTGGTGGCGGAACTCACTTACTTCGGCACGCTACAAGAGATTTTGAGGATCGATTAGAGAGGATTTTTTGTCGACTTGTTCGACGTGCAATGGTTCAAGATAATCATGGAGGGTCGCAACGCTACTGTGCGTAGAGGAGAGTCTGGTTTTCTTGAGGTGGATTCTACTAAGAAATGGAATGACCTAAGAGACACTTTCGTACTACCCGAGCATTGTGAACAAGTAAGTATGTAAATAGTTAACATCCCCCTTTTACAAGTTATGTGCTTGAAAGCTCTCATGTAAGTTATGTGGCTCTGGCAGGTAATATTTCATCCTACAAAGTCTACATCAAACTGGTGGTACGTCATAGAGGTAGCCCCTCGTAGTGCAAGGACGTATGAAGGCTACCATGTGCCAATCACAACGGCATCAATGGAGGAGATCAGAGAAGATGCTCAATCAGAAGCCGCTGCGGTGGTGCCAGACGAGCATCAAGATGCTACTACTCTATATGGGGTGCATGCAGAGGAGCTACAAAATGAAACAGAGGATATGTGTTTGAAAGGAGAGCTCTATATAGATATAGGAAGTTATGCTGAGTTATGCGAGGATGAGAGAGAGATCTCTTAAAGCCACAAATATTGTATTTGAACAATTTTGCTCCGTGTTGTAAAAGCTCTGGCTCTCTAAGTACCTTCCATGGTGTATAACGCTCTTTTCTACTCGCGCTCACATCTTTTGATTGAAAATTCTGAGTTTTCGACTTGCCTCTTCTATCACTCAATTCATTGCGTCATTGTATTTATATGCGTCATTACGTCATTGTATTTAATGGTCTTTGCGTCATTGTCTACTCTATTCATTCAATATTAAGTTTAAATATTCGTGTGTTTAATGCAGGTATAGATGATGAGGAGTTTCTTTCTTCTTTGTCACCGCAGCAGAGACAGTGGTACGTGGAGCGTCATCGCTCTGGCACATCATCGCGCGTTCCTACTCCATCCGCATCTCCCTCTCTTTCGGAGCATTCGGCGCGCTCCGAAGCTTCGGCGTCGACGAGACGAGCTTCACACTCATCTAGACACCGGCGCTCTAGTGGTGGCAGTGACGGTTGTTGTGGGGATTCCGCCGCCGATGCCTCCACACCGCCTCGTGTTCGACGAGGCTCTTTACCCTCCCCTTCTTTGCCCGCCCCCACACCAGCCACAGCATCGCCATCTACGCCAGGTTTTGCACGGCTGACAGTTCCTAGCAGCTACATACCTCTACCTACTCCGCCAGGAGCCACCCCACTCGACACTCCTCGCTTCGGGGCCCAGACGCCGGTGGAGACACCTGATGTCCGTACCCCCATCGACACGCCGCTAGAGACCCCTGCCGGGACACCCAGGTTCATGCGTCACCGGCCAGAGGGCTTGCCTTACTCCGTCGACTTCAGCGACACTACATACTAAACAAATGGAGTGAAGTACCAAGTGATTTAAAAAACAAAGTCATCAGCATACTTCATGATGATTTTCCCGTTCCAACACGGGATCAGCGCTTCGATGAAGACCTGATGAAGATTCGAATGCGCGAATACTGCAAACACAAGCGTTCCGAAGTGCAAAAAGCAATCAAGCATGGGTGGAACAGGCCAGATTGGCAGGCCAAAGAAGATTGGAAGAATGCGAAGAAAGCATCGCGCGAGAATCCCGACAAGTGGAAGCAACAAAAGGATGCAGCCAGAGTGCGAGTAGAGGCAGGGAGCTCGCACCACTTGGGGAGCGGTGGATGGGCATCATTTGAGGCAGATTTTGTAAGTGTTTTCGCATTGCTCTTTATATTCGATAGTTTAGGGTTTATGAGTTTTTTAATTCTAACATAATGAAATCTTTCTATGTTTTTACAGTGGTCGATGACAGGACGTGATCCCACACCGTACGAGCGCGAGTACGCAGGCAGGAAGGGCTTAAACGCCCTGATGGACATTCTCAGTTCTCGCGGTGGCATGGTTAGTATTAGGGTTTACTCTTTTCTATTTTTCGTATTGTTTTATAAATGTCGTTATATGTTTATACTTACTGAAAGCTGTCTTATTGTCTTTTTTTGCAGAATCCGACAGATACGCCGCTTGGACGCGATGAGACGTCTGACTAGATGACGTCAGTTTAGCCGTAGCTAGATAGCATTAGTTTAGGGTTTCTCATAGCTTATGTATCATGAGACGGATTTTATACGTCTTTTTGAACCATGTATATTATTACATTTGTCACCGCAGTTCATTTTGCCAATCAATTCTTTATGCTTATGATGTTGTACAATTGTCATTATTACATTTGCCAATCAATTCATTTTTCCTATGATGTGTACAATTGTCAATTTTACGCTTGTCAATTTTGCAAACAATGCGTCTTGTGGGTGACTATTTTGGGTCTATTATCTACCCTTGCACTTTTTTAAAAAAGTGAATCAAGTACAATATGGTTGATGGGTGGCAGGGCATTCAATGCCCTGTCACCAAAAAATAATTCTCTCGGGCGTCGCTATAACCGTCGCTATTTATGGCTCTGTAGCGTCGCTATGAGCGTCGCTATAGACTTCTGTGTAAACGTCGCTATGACTGTCACTATGAGCGTCTCTATATAGCGACGCTTATATCGACGCATATAGCGACGCTTATAGCGACGCATATAGCGACGCTCTCATAGCGACGCTATTAGCGACGGTTTTAGCGACGCCGGGGGTTATAAAAACCCTGTGTATTTCCGTCGCTAACAGCGTCACAAGAGCACACAACCTCTTGTAGTGAGTACAAAGAGAAGCAGGTACAGGAAAATGACGACACTTCACGAGGTATGCCTCGAATGTCATCTGCACAAGGCTAGAATGTCAGAGGTAAGAAAGAATGGCGATCATACTTCAACAACAATAGGAGACCAAACATGATTGAGAATGGTCATCAAACTCCGGGATGGACTACAAGGACAAAGAAAGTTGGTGATCAACTAAACAAAAGCAGCCATCAAGTGTAAATTTTCCATCAGATACTTCATGCAACTACAAGGCTGTATACAGGAAGTAGATCTTTATACAGTAAATCTTCTATCTTGTATGTGACTTAATGAAGCCTAACAAACAAAAGGCACTAACAATACTTACAGGAACAAAAGGGAAAAAATGATAGTTCAATCATCTATCATGATAGAGGTCTGTAGGAGAAACCAGGAGCCAGAAGGTGCCAGCGATGCCCATCAGTCATTTTCAAGATTGAAATCCAAAAAAGTTATCTTGTAAAGCCAAATCAAGCCAAACTTTTCCAGGAGGCTACAAATAGAGAATACAAGCTAAGGGTTATTATTAAATTTTCTTTTTTTTAAGGTATAACCCCTAGCTAGTCAAAGATGCAATTTTTTTCAAAGCTAAAGCAATGATAGCCATCTACATACCCTGTACATAATGTATATGAATTTTGAGGACAAATGGACAATGATAGATCATTGATGGTCATCTATCACAAATGATGTCAGAAAAAGCCCTTTCAAAGCAAGTTACTAACTTGGGGAATTAACTGGGGTTTGTCGGGCTTTAATTAAGTCATGCATCAAGTAGAAGCAGTATAATGATTTACACTGCACACAAAAGCTAACAATGGCAAATGCGACTTTGATCACCTTGATGCAGGAACAAAGAAGTCACCAATGAAGAAGAGAAAACACAAGTGGTAGACAAACCAACCTTCGTACGGTTACATATCTTGTCCTTGCTAAGGAAAATTGAATGCTGGACATGGGTCTTGAACCTCAAATCAAAAAAATTATTTCCCAGATTCGGTCTGACAGACATACTTTGCATTGAAGTGAAACTTGGCCTAAAGAAGTTGAGGGTTTCGCCAGAAAATTTCTACGGAATCCTTACAAAGTTGTCATTGGTTCACAAGATGTGAAAGCCAATCACTCAATTCTACAGATTTGTAGAAGTTGACAATGAGAAAGACCCAAAATTTGTAGATGGTCGTCATCAATTATGATTTTCTCGAATCATGTGAAGACATATGTACATCGGATTGGATGAACAGGACAAGCTTGTGCAAAGGCTACAACCTATACTTTCTTTACATTAGCAAAACAACAACAAAGACCGCACTGACATCCACCTCCAGGTCATGTCAGGGACGACATGAACGTGGAGGGGGGAATGTTGACAGCTGGGTCAACAACACGACATAACTCAACAAAGCCTTATTTTTGAGAGTTATGAAATGCTACGGATTATGGTCATAAACATCATCTGTAATAAGTAGGTAGTTTAGCTGCAGAAGCGGGGGCCAATGGCACTTCCAAATTGTAAATACCAAGCCATTTGATCCCTCGAACTCTATTTTTGGTTAACCTAAGGTATCCTTAGTATATAAGGTACCTAGGTCATTTTATAAAGAACTTTTCATAATCAAGTTTTAAGCCGTCTCGTTGAGTGTGTGTGAGAGAGGAAGAGAGAGAGAGAGAGAGAGAGAGAGAGAGAGAGAGAGAGAGAGAGAGAGAGAGAGAGAGAGAGAGAGAGAGAGCTTCAGCCTGGCGCTACTCCCTCTTCGCTCATCACATTGAAGAACAGACAACACCGTCGCGCTAGCCTCAGTAAGAGCTATGTGACAACGCCATTCCTCGCGGAACGGAGCATACGCGCTCCTGCATCTACAAGCTACTCGTGGCCGTAAGTATATCAAATGGTGTCTGTTTTCTGCCTGCAAGTAGTCGTTAGAATCGTATCGACATAAGCTATGCATAGGTACTCATAGATTTCAATTTCGGGAACTTTTGAAATCCGGCTATGTAACATTTAATGGTCTAGTAACTTGTGTGTAGTGAAAAATAGCATGACCATAGTGAGCATTTCCTTAGAATAGACTCCTAATGAGAATAACAAGAGTGCTTGGGTGGAGAGAGCAACAAAAAGTATAACATCTAGTTAGATAGCACGAACAATACTTCAAAAGAGAGAAATTAAGCAATTGACAACAGTTGAGGACCAGCGGATTTGCATGGAGTTGGTTCCCCCTCCACAGTCCCCCCTCCAAAAGGCTTTGTATTATGGTTTCTCCCATCAAGAGAGACATTTTACAATACAATTCTTTATGTTCCTTCAATACTAGCTAGTGCAATGAAGATAGAAACTTCATGCACTAGGCAAAACACTTATCAAACACAACATCAATTCCCTCACAGTCTGCAACCCAAGACCTCACACACCTTTGAAGATGGTGAGAGCTAGCGGGTATGAGACTAGATTGAGAGGAAGAAGGAGTATTCTTACGAGAAAGATGTACATCTCCTCACATAATCACTCATACTAGCATAGCTTAGCTTAGTAATTAGCATGGTAGAGGAGATGAGCATGCATTGAAGCTTGGCTCTTGGTTGGGTTTGCATCACAAAGCCAACAGTTTTTGGTGTAGGCCTCCCTTCTCACAAGCTTAGAGTAGGTGGTAAGCTTTCTATTAAAGCTTGAGAAGGAGAGAGAGAGAGAGAGAGAGAGAGAGAGAGAGAGAGAGAGAGAGAGAGAGAGAGAGAGTCTTCTTGCTTCACACATATCTTGTGTGAGTGTGTAATGCAATAATGCCTTTGAAAAATCAGTCCCTCTCTCTCTCTCTCTCTTGGTCTACCCCCCTTGCTAATTGTGTATGCTACAGCACTATTGGACCTCCCCAGGCCTAGCCAATGAAAATTAAGCAATATAAGTGATAGCCTTCTGACATGTGTCCCCCTTTCCCCTTTTGTGAGAGCTTTAGGTAATTAATAAATGCAACTAAACTCTCATTGGACCCCTTTGCCTCCTGGCCAATAGGAATCAGGAAAGCCATTGGGCTGTTGAATGCTCATTGGACTTCTTGGGAGACTGTTCAATAGTCTTCTAGACAGCTTTATTCTTATGGGTTCTTTTATTAAGTGTTTTCAAATTAATTAAACTAGATTTACTCTAGCCTAATTCTCATCAGTCCACCTCCAAGGCCATCCAATAGGATTTGAGTACACCTTGTGAGCATCTGAGCTAGGGAGATAACATGTGTCCCTCTTTCCCCTTGTGTACAAATGAATCTTGTGAGTGTGTGTGTGTGTGTGTGTGTGTGTGTGTGTGTGTGTGTGTGTGTGTGTGTGTGTGTGTGAGTTTCTCTCTCATCCCCTACTTGCAAGGCTGGCCCCCTCCTATGTAGGGATTATGAAGACCTTTTGTGACACACACAAAGCATCCAATTTCCCTAGTGTTTGGCCACAACCTTTGGATTTTGGAACCTTAGCATTTTGGAAGTCTTAATGGGCTGAACCTTAGGGTCTTTTAAGCCCATTGTTTCACATTTCTCTTTTGCAGATGGCCCCCCCTTTGGATCCCTGTTTTTCCTCCTTTGGATCCCTACTGTGGGCCGGTCTGCCAGCTTAATCGATAATCTAGCTTTTTCTCCCCTGGCACTTCCCCATATTAAATGATCAGTTTAACATGAGAAAATCATCTAGGAGAATTAGATAATGATTATTATGACATTACCTCTCTCCTGAAATCATAGTCGTCCTCAACTATGAGGTAGATAAGATAAAGCATATTCATTGGTCCTTTTTCCTAGCGGGTAGAGGATACCTATGTTACCCTACGACATCGTTCCAGAAAGGATGACTAGTCCATTTAGCGCTTAAGAGCCTAAGCTACCGCAAGCATGTTTGCACATTAGTCCTATCAATCTTCCTTAGTAGAGTGACAAGCTCTACTTGGTTTTCGGGAGACATCGTCTCCGCAAACTTGATCCAAGCATGCAAACTACTTCATTTTTGTGCACAATAAAGAAAAAGAGAGTCTTATAAGACAAAAACTTTGTTCATTTTTAACATTTGTACATTTTCTTACTCTAGGGAAGCATTGTAAGCATTGACAAGGTTTAGGTTGTCCTTTAATTGTATGCCTTGCATCCATCTAGCATCTTCAAGAGGATAATTATTAAACCTTAATAAGATATCATTGGATAATCTTACCGCCTCTTATTAGCTTGTCTTCATGTCGGAGAATGGACTCGGGCTGCAACACCTTTTCTTGGTCCCCGGTCTCCGGTGGGTCTTCAATAGTTGGTTCTTGAGGTGGATCTCCTTTGTAAGGTTTTAATAGGCTCACATGGAAAGCATTGTAATGACTGGGCAACTTGAGTTGATAGGCCATCTCATTGATTGGCCTAAGAATTTGGAAGGGACCATAGTATCTTTTTGCTGACTTAGCATAGTACTTTTGGTGTCCCGTAGAATTCTTGCCCGTCGTGTGCCTTAATCGAGCCTTGGGAAATTTTAATAAGAACCAATCATTTTCCTTAAAGGCTTGGGCTCTTCTGTGCTTGTTAGTAGCAGCCTTTTTCCTTTGCTATGAGATAGAGATAGCATCCTTAATCTTTTGGAAAGATTCTTGTAGGTCTCGGCTATACTCATCTGCAGCGAAGATCTTTCCGTGTACCTTAAGTAGCAGGGGATTTTTTTATCTTTCCTCAATTACCTCAAAAGATGATTTTCCTGTGGAAGTATGTACAGTGTTATTGTAGGCATAGTCCACTAAAGTAAGTACTTCTCCCATTGGAATCTTTGATCTACTTCCGTTACATAGGCTTTTATTAGATTGAGAATTGTTAGGTTAGCTATTTCACTTTGGCCATCCGTTTGCGGGTGATAGGCCGAAGAGAAATTTAGCCTTGTCCCTAAATTCTCGAAGAGACCCTTCCAAAAACTACTGGTCATTCTAGGATCTCTATCCGACACTATGGACATTGGCAAGCCATGGTACTTGAAGATTTGTGATATGAAGAGGGTTTCATTTGATGGGCTTTGATAGTCTTTTTGACAGGTATAAAATGAGCTTGTTTTTTACTGAACCTGTCTACTATCGTCCATATTCCCATGGATAGACTTAGTCAATCCAAAGATAAAATCCATGGATATGCTCTCCCATGGTGAATTAGGGATTGGCAAATGTTGAAGCAATCTAGGTTGCTTCCCTCTATCAAATTTTGTCTTTTGGAATACCACACATTTAGAAACATACTCTTATATGTTTTCTTTCATGGTAGGCCAATAGAAATGTGTTTCAATCCCCTTTAAGGTAGAGTGAATCCCTCTATACCCTGCATAAGGAGGAGCATGAGATTCATACATTACTTTCTCATGTAGTGAGTTAGTAACTCATAGTCTATTACCATAGAGAAGATAACCATCTTGTAAAGTAAACACATTTCAATAGAACTATGTTTCAATCCCTTTAAGGTAGATTGAATCCCTTTATGCCCCGCATAAGGAGGAGCATAAGATTCATACATTACTTTCTCACGTAGTGAGTTAGTAACTCATAGTCTATTACCATAGAGAATATAACCATCTTGCAAAGTAAATGGTTCCTCTTTCTTCCCTAATGCAAGGGCTGAAATCACATCTCTAAAATCGGGATCAATAGCATACTCATCTATCATAGAAGATAGATCATTGTGAGTTGCTATGGAAACCGCATTCAGTCTCGGCCGTCTTGAGAGTGCATTGGCTACTTGATTATGCTTGCCAGCAATGTGAGCATTATGAAAATGAAATTGCAAAAGGAAATATTCCCACCTCATTTGTTTGTCAGAGAGCTTGGTCTGCGTCATGAAATACTTAAGAATTTGGTGATCCGTTCGCAGAATGAAAGGAGTCCATAATAAATAGTGCTTCCATGATTCTAAGGCATGTAGAATTGCGAGGAGTTCCTTTTCATATATTCCTAGAGCTTGCTTAACAGGTTCGAGCCTTCAAATTTCATAGCCTATGGCGTGCCCTTCTTGGAGAAAAACAGCTCCAAGGCAATCCACAAGCATAACATTGGACCTCAAATGGCTTTGAGAGATGCGGTAGTGTAAGCACAGGTTGAGAGATAAGCTTATCTTTTAGCTTTTTGAAAGCATTGTTCTCCTTGTCAGACCATGTATACCTAACTTGTTTCTTTGTTAGGCCATGTAATGGTCCTGCTATTAGTAGTGATAACTTTTCTATGAAGCGTCTATAGTATGCACACATACCTATAAAGCTTCTTAGTTCATGAAGATTCCTTGGTTTAGGCCATTCTTTTATTACCTCTAACTTTGATGGATCCATTTGGATGCCATCTTGATAATGAATCTCTTGTAAGGAAAATTCACTTTTCTTTCGATTAACATAAGTTTATTCTCTCTTAGAACTTAAAATATTACCTGGAGGTGTTGCTTGTGTTCGTCTAATGAATTAAAGTAGATGATGATATCACTCCAGTAAAGGTTCGGTGAGGCATTCGGTGAGGCCTGAATAGCTTCTCCATTAAGTGGTTGAATGTGGTTGCTGCATTGGTCAAGCAAAAGGCATGACAATACATACGTAAAGACCAAAAGTAGTACAAAATGCGGTCTTTACAATGTCTTGATCAACTATCCTTATTTGATGATAGCCACTTTTTAGGTCAATCCTACTGAAGTAAGTGGACCCTTGTAGCTTATCAAATAGATCTTCTACCCATGGAACGGGAAACCTATTCTTGATAGTGATCCTATTTAATGCTCTACAGTCAACACACATACGATATGTGCCGTCTTTCTTTTGCACTAATAGCATAGGTGAGAAAAATGGAGATGAGCTAGTCCTAACCATGCCCTTCTCAACTAACTCATGCACTTGCCGCACAATCTCCTCTTGTTGAGCTAGAGAAACTCTATAAGGAGGTTTATTAGGCGGTGGACTTCCTGGAAGAAGTTCAATTGCATGTTCATCATTGCCTCGTTTAGGAGGTAGCTCACAAGGGATGTCGTCAATAAAAACATCTTGAAACCCCTTGAGAAAATTGGATGACTCTAATTCCTTTTGATTCTGTATATTTTCTTTTGCTAAAATATTAAGTTCCTTTTGAGAGTCTTTAACAAAAATCATGTACATGGAAATAGAGCTCTTTATTGACTTATTGAAAGCTTGCGTATTTACAATGGGTATGGTGTTACCCATTTCCTTAGCATCTATGTACATGTCTTTTTCCCTGAACTTAAAGGAGATTCTCCTTTCAGGGAATTTAACATTGGTAGCCATGCGATCAAACCATGGTGCCCCTAGGATTACATCCTCATGCTTGAGAGGAGAGATAAATCAATCCTCTTTGTCCACATAGCTTTGGACATGGAGCCTCAATTTCTTGATTAAGGGAGTGACTGAAGCTTCTTGTCCCTTAAAAGCACCGTCTACGGGTAGGACATCTCCCATCTCGTAGGCTTGTATGCCTAGCTTTGTGGCCAACTCTATAGATATAAAATTGTGAGTAGAAACAGGGTCAAAGAGAATAAAAGCATCATGTTCTCTTACCTTTACCGAAGCATGGCATAGAGGAGATCCTTTGTGGTGAATTTCCTCCTCTTGGATTTCGACAAGGTAGCTCTAGGAGGTTCATGGCGGGTATTCTTTTGGGGACAAGCGTGGTACGCATGCCCTTGCTCACCACACTTAAAACAACAGTTATCCTTGCGATAACGCTCAAGCTCTTCAGGAGAGAGTTTATTTTTGCCTTTCTAAACTCCCTTTTCTTTAGCTTTGCTGAAGTTGCCCTTATGAGACTTTTGGACATTGTCCTTCCCCTTAGGCTCATTGGAACCCTTGCTTTTGTGGGCTTAGAATTTCTTTTAGCCCCCGTTTGTAAATTGATTCGAGAAGCCACCATAGTGTGGTGTATAAACTCCGATATGGTGCGTGGTCTTTGGGAGTTGACATACTCCACCGTTTCTTCGATTAAGCCCGCACAAAATTGTTTCTTTTGCTCTCCAAAATCCAACTTTTTAAAGACAGTGGCTTTGAGTTGTAGGTCCCAAAACTTGTCTTCATATTTGTGAATGGATTCGTAAGGAGAGAGCTTTAAGCTTTGCCATTCGGTGAATACTTTGTCTTTGGCATCGGTGGCCAAAAACTACTTCATAATGGAATCTCTTAAAGCTTTCCATGTTCGTGGAGCTTCACCATTGGCCTGTAGGCTAGATCACCATTTCCTGGTAGACTTTTGAAAGTGCATAGCTACATGGCGTAGCTTAGAGGACTCCGTGAAGCCCTCATCTCCAAATGCCACATCGAATTGTTGGATAAAGGCCAAGA
This sequence comes from Adiantum capillus-veneris, assembly GCF_014529385.1. Taxonomy (NCBI): domain Eukaryota; kingdom Viridiplantae; phylum Streptophyta; class Polypodiopsida; order Polypodiales; family Pteridaceae; genus Adiantum; species Adiantum capillus-veneris. The sequence goes on along the minus strand of NC_140956.1, from coordinate 28,871,248 downwards.
CTTTGTCTGTAGCACCAAAGGTGACATCGTAGGTAAGGAAAGAGATGCTCTTCCCTTCCTCTTTGAACGTCTTGATCTTGGACGACCTCTTCCACGTGGCATAGGATTTCCGATGGCCTCTTCTTTTTAATGGTTCAAAAGTTGCACCATCACTTTCTTCAAAAGATGAATAATTTGAGGAAGATGGAGAAGAGGGTGACCTCTTTCTCGCCTTTTTCTTGCCTTGCTCTTCTTGGTCTTCACCATCACTTTCATAAGGGGAAGAGGATGAAGAAAATGGAGAAGAGGGTGTCCTCTTTCTCGCCTTTTTCTTCTCTTGCTTTTTGTCATCCCTCTTTGAATTATGGTGTGGAGAAGTGTGCAATGGTCTTCTCCGTTCTGGAGGTGATGGAGAGGGTTAAGCCCGCCGTCTTCGTGGAGTCTCCGTCGAGGTGGCAGGAGACTCACTTCTTTCTCGTTCCTTCGATGGAGGCTCTTGATTTTTCCTTTGAGAAGGAGATGCGTCATCAAGGAGAAAATTTTTGAGCCCTTCGTATGGATTTTCTTCTTCTTCCCAAGTTGGAGAGAGGCCTCTTTTGGGAGTCTCACTAGGAGGCTTCCTAGGTGCTCTCTTGTCATGGTGAGGATCTTGGAGAATCCCATGAGCACGAAGTTGCTGTTGCACTTCACTTTGGAGGGATGGATTAACCATAGCTTGTTGAAGCCTAGATCATTAGTAGCTTTCTCATTAGCAAAATCAAAGTTATCAACATTAATTTCACACTCTTTACTATTGTCAGCCATTCTAACAACTTCTAGGTGTAAACTTTTTAGGTGTACTTTGGCACTTCAAGCCCTAGTTTCTACTCCTCTTTATCCCTTCAAAAAAAGATCTCAAGCTACTGTACCCGTGGCTCGAATACCATTAATTGCAAGGAAAAGAAGAGAGGGTCTCTCAACACCAAAGCATCACCGGCTCCTGTCAAGCTTCTAATAGCTCAATAGTGGTTAAGCCGTAGGCAAGCCCTGTAGGACTCCACTATTAAGACCATAACTCTCGATGGTGATGCCCCGTTATCTGCATGAAGACAAGCACACTGCAAGGCTGAAAAATCCCTATTCTACTTACTCATGTGCAATTATTAACACCAACCATTTATAGCTAGCTTGAGGACCTCCCTTCTTGAGCAAGAAAAGAGAAACCTTGCGCTCTGATACCAATGTAACATTAAATGGCCTAGTAACTTGTGTGTAGTGGAAAATAGCATGAACATAGTGAGCATTTCATTAGAATAGATTCCCAATGAGAATAACAAGAGTTCTTAGGTGGAGAGAGAAACAAAACGTATAACACCTAGTTAGATAGCAGGACCAATACTTCAAAAGAGAGAGAAATTAAGCAATTGACAACATTTGAGGACAGAATTTGCATGGAGCCAGTCCCCCCTCCAAAAGGCTTTGTATTATGGTTTCTCCCATCAAGAGAGACATTTTACAATACAATTCTTTGTGTTCCTTCAATACTAGCTAGCGCAATGAAGATAGAAACTTCATGCACTAAGAAAAACTCTTATCAAACACAACATCAATTCCCTCACAATCTCAAACCCAAGACCTCATACACCTTCGAAGATGGTGAGAGATAGCGGGGTATGAGAGTAGATTGAGAGGAAGAAGGAGTATTCTTACAAGAAAGATGTACATCTCCTCACATAATCACTCATATTAGCATAGCTTAGCTTAGTAATTAGCATGGTAGAGGAGATGAGCATGCATTGAATCTTGGCTCTTGGTTGGATTTGCATCACAAAGACAAGAGTTGTTGGTGTAGGCCTCCCTTCTCACAAGCTTAGAGTAGGTGGTAAGCTTGAGAACGGGAGAGAGAGAGAGAGAGAGAGAGAGAGAGAGAGAGAGAGAGAGAGAGAGAGAGAGAGAGAGAGAGAGAGAGAGAGAGAGAGAGAGAGAGTCTTCTTGCTTCACACATAGCTTGTGTGAGTGTGTAATGCAATAATTCCTTTGAAAAATCAGTCCCCCTCTCTCTCTCTTGGTCGAACCCCCTTGCTAATTGCTCATGCTATAGGCCTATTAGACCTCCCCAGACCTAGCCAATGGAAATTAAGCAATATAAGTGATAGCCTTTTGATATGTTTCCCCCTTTCCTTTTGTGAGAGTTTTAGGTAATTATCAAATGCAACTAAACTCTCATTGGGGCCCTTTGCCTCCTGGCCAATAGGAATCAGGCAAGCCATTGGGCTGTTGAATGCTTATTGGACCCCTTAGGAGACTGTCCAATAGTCTTCTAGAGAGCTTAATTCTTATTGGTTCTTTTATTAAGTGTTTTCAAATTAATTAACTAGATTTACTCTAGCCTAATTCTCATTGGTCCACCTCCAAGGCCATCCAATAGGATTTGAGTACACCTTGTGGGCATCTGGGCTAGGGAGCCGACATGTGTCCCTCTTTCAACTTGTGTACAAATGAAGCTTGTGAGTGTGTGTGTATGTGTGTGTGTGTGTATGAGTTTCTCTCTCATCCCCTACTTGCAAGGCTCTCCCCCTCCTATGTAGGGATTATGGAGACTTTTTGTGACACACACAAAGCATCCAATTTCCCTAGTGTTTGGTCTTTGGACACAACCTTTGAATTTTGGAACCATAGCATTTTGGAAGTCTTAATGGGCTGAACCTTAGGGTCTTTTGAGCCCATTGTTGCACATTGCTCTTTTGCAGATGGCCCCCCATTTGGATCCCTACTGTGGTTGGTCTGCCAGCTTAACCAATAATCTAGCTTTTTCTCCCGTGGCACTTTCCCATATTAAATGATCAGTTTAAGATGAGAAAATCAGTTAGGAGAATTAGATATTGATTATTATGACAGGCTCTGTCTTTATATGCGTTTTTTGTAGATGGGTTTAGAGCTAGGATTTTGAGTGTAGAGGCTTAAGGACAGGTGTATCCTAGTGAGGGGATGGTGTTCCTTAAGTTTGGTACGATTCTGGCATGATTTGATGAATTTCCTTCCTTTTGTGTGTATGTGGGTAGGTGGTGTAGTTGAGAGTAGTGAGATTCTAGGTTATGGTTTACTTGGCCTTCCAAAGTTTTGTATGTGTAGGATGGTCTCAGCCTGACAAGCTAAAGAGATTTCCTCCGTGTGCCTATCGTGTCATCTGTGACCTCAATTGACATTATGTTGATCTAGGTTGTGTTACATGCTTTTTATAGGTGGTGTGATTTGCTCCCACAACACTCAACATCATGTAAGCTAGCACAGCCAAAATATAATAATCAAGTGCATAAGATGCATGGTGAGAGCTTGAACGAGTGCCACTAGACAAAGATGCATCAATTTATTGTCATGCATTGTATGCACCAGTCATTTTGGCATACCTCTAGCCTACTCATTTTCAGCCCTTTCCTCATCAAGTACATCATGTACATCTGCATCAGTAATAGGCTGATCTGTAAAATTTTCAGAAAGCCCCATAGGCTGTACATTTGCCTCATTGGAATTTACATTCAAACTTTCACCCCACTGAAAAGAGGCAACAAAGTTTCATAAATGTCTTGTGAGGTGACATTACCGTCTCTAGTACATAATAGCAAGGGCTGAACAGAATCTTCCACAAACACAACATCTCTTGAAACCAAAATATGCTTTGTTTGTGGATGCTACAACCTGTAACCTTTTCTTTCAGCACTATAACCAACAAAAATACATTTGACAGCCTTCTCATCCAATTTTTTGCATTGTGTTTTTGGCACCAAAGCATATGCCACACATCCAAAAACACGCATGTGCTCAATAGAAGGCTTTCTATCATGCCATGCTTCATATGGAGTAATAGACTACAAAGCTTTCGTGGGACACATGATGGCCTGAAGCCAAAACAAATGCGGCAAAGCTTGACTTTTGACCATACATCATGTTATTTTCGTAAGTGCCCTATTTTTTCTCTTAGAAACACCATTTTGCTGAGGTGTATAAGGCACTATACATTGGTGTTTTATCCCACGAATAGACAGAAATGCATTAAATTCATGACACATATACTCCCCCCCTTGATCGGAACAGAGGGCGTCCATACTACATTTCGAGACATTTTCAGCCATAGCCAAAAATTGTTTGAAGCACATAAATACTTTGGACTTTGCTTTAAGTGGAAATACCCATGCGTTCCTTGAGTAATCATCAAAGAAAGTCATGAATTAAAGGTAATTTCCCAAGGATGGAATTTGCATGGGCCCACAAACATCACTATGCACAAGCTGCAACCTGCATGTTGCCCTAACTGAACGATCCTTTGGAAACTTAGAACGTTGTATCTTACCCAAAATACAACCTTCACAAACATGTTTGACAAGTTCTTCAAGAGGCGACAAAGAAGCAACCATATCAAATTTCTACAAGCACAGTAGACTGGCAAAATTGAGATGACCAAAACGTGCATGCCAAAGTTTTGCATTTGAAATAGGCTTGAATCCACAGCTGCATTTGAAAAATTTTGCCCGCACTTGTCATAAAAAGTAAGCTTATACAACCCACGGCATAAAATGCCGATGCAACAATTTCATCACGAGAGCTGAGACCATGTACTGTCCATATATCATCCACAAATTTGACTACAAGACCAAGTCTAGCAAGTACAGATATAGACAAAAGATTCTTCTTGATCCCAGGTACATAAAATGGATCAAAAAGTGTGAAAGAACTGCCATTTGCAGTAGTAAGCACAATCTTTCCACCTCCTGAACTGAATAAGAGGCATTGTTGGCACAAGTAACTGAATTCACATGAGGGACAGACTCAAGAGAGGTGAAAAAATCACGATGTGAGGTAATGTGCTTTGTAGCCTCACTGTCAAAATACCACACATGTGAATCTACAGCAAACAACTGACATGCATGCATCATGGATAGCAGGATTATGGATACACTCTACACTAAAATTCCATTCTGCATCAACATCAGCATGGAACGAGCTTTTGCAATGGAACGATTTTCTTTCTTCTTAGCCTCTTTGGCCTTCAACTTAGGACACTACTCGATCAAGTGCTCATTATCTTTACAATAATGGAAATGCGTCTTCTTTTTACCTTATCACCAAAATTACCAAAGGAATTGCTTCCAACATAAGCATTAGGAACAGGCGATTTAGCACTCGCAGAAGAACCATGAGAAGTGTTGCGCATTACTGTTACCACCTTTTCTTTGAGTAGCAATAAAAACCTGCTCAATTGCACACTGTCTTGTCTTGTTTTTTTTGGAAAGTGACTCTTGCAACAGCAATGTGCATAATTCATCAAACTTGATAACTTCAGGATTTCCTTGAGTCATAAGTCTCCAAGTACTAGCAGAAGTCTGGTAAGAATCTAGCAAGGCATCAAGAACAATCTGCACAAAAGAATTGTCTGAAATGACTTCACTTGCAGAAATAAGTCATTGATATCCTTGACACTAGCAAGGAAAGTGTCCATGTCATCTTCCTCATGCATAATCTTTGATTCCAGCTCTTTACGCAACAATGCAATTTTAGCCTCATTGCGACTTGCATAAAGACCAGCCAAAATATCCCAAGCCTGTTTTGCAGATTTCACCAAACGATGTGAGGAGTAATAGTGTTTCACAGACAGTGCAATCAATGCATGATCCTGTGCATCTTTTACATCCTAACGAGCTTGTTATGTCAGGTAAAACAACTCTAACAACAACAATCCTTGCAGCAAGACCTGCAACATACTCAATATCCCCTGTATCCTCAACATCCCCTGTTGCCTCGAAACCACAATGTACATCAATGCCCTGCACAATGTTCCAAATGCCCTTTGACACAAGAACATGTTGCATCATATAAGCCCACATAGGGTAATTGTCCCCATCCAATCTGTCCTCAGTAGAGCAAACATCTTGAACACATATGTGTTGTTGTCAGCCATGGTTAATGTTGCACCTGATGTGAAAACTTTCCAAAAAAGGAGAAACAAAGCGAGAACAACATGAGCTATATAGCAAATTGTATAAGATCATAAGGGACATGTTATGTAGAAAATGAAACTAACAGAAATTCTACACAAAATGACAAAATAGCCTGTGCAGTACAGCTTGTAGTGGAAACGGAGGTCGAAATGAGCCCGAATCGGAAATCTAAGCAGACTATGCTCTTTGAGCTCACCCAAAATTTTAGTCGACATGTGAACGCTCACCAAAGAAAACAAAAATCAAAGAAAGTGAGCAGGCGTGTGTTGGAGCTACTCGCGACTAGGCCCAAGAGGACGCAACTTGCTCTGATACCAATTGTTGGAATTAGGGTTGTAGGAAAACACAACAGCTTGGAGATACGAAGGAATCTCAAGGCACACAATAGAGAATGTTTCACGTAGTGTGCAATAGAAAGATAGATAGACCTAGAATGATGGGCGTATATACAATGCACGGGGGGGGGGCCTCCTAAAGAGGGAAAAATGCCCAGGGGTCCTAAGTGTGTTCACACACATCACTACCACATGTATATGACACCAAGCTAGAGGTAATGAAAGGATGGCCTAATCCAAGGAATCTACATGAGCTAAGAAGCTTTATTGGTATGTGTGCATACTACAGATGCTTCATAGAAAAATTCTCACAAATAGAAGGACCATTACATGGCTTAACAAAAAATAACGTTCAGTATACATGGATTGCAAAAGAGAAAAATGCTTTTGAGAAGCTCAAAACAGAAGCTTACCTCTCAACCCGTGCTTACACTACCGGATCTCTCAAAACCATTTGAGGTCAGATGTAATGCTTTCGGAGATTGCCTTGAAGGAGTATTGCTTCAAGAAGGGCATGCCATAGCATACAAGAGTTGAAGGCCCAATTTCTATGAGCGAGTGTTGGGCATATACAAAAAAGAGCTACTAGCTATGCCCTTGACACCGCATTATCTTTTGGGGACTCCATTCATCCTACGAGCGGATCACCAAAGTCTTAAGTACTTCATGATGAAAACCAAGCTTTTTGACAAACAAATAAGGTGGGAAACCAAGGGCAAATGCAGTGTCTACATCACTCACAAAATGATCTATCTTCCATGATAGATGAGTATGCTAGTGACCCCAATTTCAAGGATGTCATTTTAGCCCTTGCCCTAGGAAAGAAAGAGGAACCATTAACCTTGGAGGATGGTTACCTTCTCTATGGCAATAGGCTATGTGTACTAACTCACTTCGTGAGAAAGTAATGTATGAATCGCATGCTCCTCCTTATGCAGGGCTTAGAAGGATTCAACCTACTCTTTGAGGAGTAGAGACCTACTTCTATTGGCCTACTATGAAAGTAGACAAACAAGAGTATGCTTCAAAATGTGTAGTGTGTCACAAAGTATGATAGAGGGAAGCAACCTAGATTGCTTCAACCATTTCCAATTCCTAATTCAAAATGGGAGAGCATATCCATGGATTTTATCTTTGGATTGTCCAAGTCTATCCATGGGAATATAGGAATATGGACAATAGTCGGCAAATTTAGCAAACAAGCACAATTTATACCTGTCAAAAAGACTATTAAGGCACATCAAATGGAAACTCTCTTCAAATATGAGATTTTCAAGTACCATGGCTTGCCAACTTCCATAGTGTCCCTAGAATGACTAGTAACTTTTGGAAGGTTCTGTTTGAGAATCTAGGTACAAGGTCAAATTTCTCCTCAGTCTATCACCCACAAACGGATGGCAAATGTGAAATAGCAAACCTTACGATTCTAGGTCTACTAAAAACCTATGTTACTTAAGTAGATCAACTCTCATAATGGGAGAAGTACCTACCCCTTGTGGAGTATGCATACAACAACAGTGTACATACTTCTACCAGAAAGGCACCTTTGGAGGTCATAGAGGGAAGATCTAAAAGTCCCTTGCTACTCAAAGTTCATGGGAGGATCTTCGTTGTAGGTGAGTATAGCTGAGATTTTCAAGAATCTTTTTGAAAGATTAAAGAGGATATATCCATCTCACAACAAAGTCAAAAGGCTACCACTGACAAGCACCGAAGAGCCTTATCCTTTAAGGAAAATGATTGGGTCTTGCTCAAATTCCCCAAGGCTCGAGCGTCTAAGGAAAACTATGGGCAAAAATCCTACGGGCCACCAAAAGAATTATGCTAAGCTAGCAAAAAGATACTATGGTCCTTTTCAAATCCTTAAACCCATCAATAGATGGCATATCAACTAAATTTTCCCACTCATTGGCTTATACACAATGATTTTCAAGTGAGCCTACATAATCCTTACAAAGGAGATCCACCAAGAGAACCAATCATTGAGGACCCACCGGAGATCGAAGATCAAGAAGAGATGCTCCAACCCAAATTCATCCTCTGGCATAAAGACAAGGTACTAAGACATGGTAAGATTCTCCAACAGTATCTTATTAAGTTCAAAAAATTCCTTTTGAAGATGCTAGATGGATGCAAGGAACACAGCTTAAGGATAATATGAACCTTGTCAATGCTTACAATGCTACATTAGAGTAAGCAAATGTAAAAGCCTTTTAAATAAACAATTTTTCTGTCTCATAAGACTAGTTCTCTTTTTATTGTGCACAAATGTAAGTAGTATGCATGCTTAGAATCATGTTTGTGATGACGACGTCTCCCAGACACCAAGTAGAATTTGTCATTCTACTCTAGGAGTATGATATGGACTAAAGAGCAGACATGCTTACAATAGCTGAGTCTCTCAAGCACAAAATGGATTAGTCATCTATTCTAGAATGATTTCGTAGGGAAAAAAGGGATTCTCTACCCGCTAAGAAACATAGACAATGACTAAGGATTTATCTTCTCTACCTCATATTCGAGGACAAGTATGGTTTCAAAAGAGAGGTAATGTCATAAAATCTAATATCTACCTATCCCATATGATTTTCTCATATTGAACTCTTCATTTAATGTGGGAAAATGAATGGTAACAGGAGTTAGAATATAGATATGTGCTTTTTAGACCTATCTCAACACGGCACCAAAGGGAGAGAAGCCTACATCTCATTGAGGGTCCAAAAAGGAGATGGTCTACCAAAGAGCAATGAGCAAATAATGGAGCTTAAAAGACCCTAGGGTTAGCTTCATTAAATACTTCCAAAGGTTAGTGCTAAAAGTCCTTAGACCTAGGACCTTTAGGTACTTTAGACCTTAGGCAAGCTAGGAATGTGCTTGAGGTTCTTAATGACTAAGGTGCTTGAGGTGCTTGATGACTAAGGTGCTTGAGGTGCACTAGGTTGGTAACCTAACAGGACATAAAAGTGTCCTTTCAAGGTTTTGAAAAAAACCTCCAAAACCATAGTAGATCCACTCATTTTGTATAATCCTTTCATGAGGTTATAGTTCAAGGACTACTACACATGGAAAAAATAAGAAACTTGTAAAATTTCTCATCTTTTGGTGACACCAAGCCTCCAAAGTTGATGGACCAGTACATTTTCATCAAAACAGTCATTTCTTATGTTTTGTTGCATAAAAATAAGATTAGGGATTTTTGTAGGACTTGAGATAAATTCCCTAGTTAAATTCAATGGGTTGGTGATCAGAACATATGATTGCTTCTGACTCACTATTTTTTGTTTTGCCAAAAAAAATAGGTACAAAAAAGTTGAATTTTTACCATTCTGCAAACCTATCATCAAAGTTTCTATAGCCACGCTCAATACAAATAATATATGCATGTTTTCTTAGTTCCATGTTGTCCTTTAGGTTCATAAGGAGCCATGGAGCATGTCAAAAGAATAATACATCTCTTACCAAGGGGAATCTTGGAGACAAAGATGAAGTGCTAAATACAGCAAACATGAAAAAAATGGGTTCAACATTATGAGTTGTAGAATCCCATAGAAACTATTCAATATCTAGCCAAATTTGATCCTTATGACTAGATATGGTTACTACCTACAAAATGCATGTAGTTGTCACAAGAAACTAACAATATTGAAAAAGCTATACTTGATATAATAGAATGTTTCGTTTTCTTCTATAATTGAAAAAATCAACCATCGTTGTCTACTATGAAAAATAGGGTATTAGGTGCCCCAAAACTCAAGGAATATTAGCTTTATGTTACAATATGCGACATAGAAAATCAAAAATGCATTTGGATATCATGAAAGCCACCAAAAAAATCATAGAAGTGCTAAAATTGGCTAAAAAACAGGATTTGATAATTTTTGTAATTTGGTCATAACTTACAACTTTAACATATATTTCTCCCTAGAAGCATCAGGACATGTTGAGGACTACTAAAGATAGTTCTCTAGCATTATAGACCTCACAAACATGAATTCTAGAGTGGTATAGTTGCAAAAAGTTGAAAAAAGCCAAAAACAGGACCCGTTTTTTCACACAGTTTAGGTTGTGAAATGTTGTGCAAGGACAAGGTTAAAGATGGAATTGATATTCCAAAAAAATGTCGAGTTTTTTTCAGCTCATGAGACAACTTTCTAGACAGATAGCACCTCAAAATCCACTTTGAAACTCTTGACATAATTCAAGGAAAATGGTCACTTAACAGGACATAAAAGTGTCCCATTACCAACCTAGTGCTAAATAGGAGGGGAAAATCCCTATAGGTAGGGGATGGGAGAGAACACACTCAAGTCATGCTCAAGACACAAGAGGCATAAAGGAAACATGTCGTTTATGGGAGAATCTATAATACAAAATCCTTTTGGAGGGGGGACCGACTTCAAGTAAATCTGGTCCTCAATTATTGTAAATTTCTCTAATTCTCTCTCTCTATCTGTCTTTGCTAAATGCATTCACACTAGGTGTTATGGGCCCTAGTGTTTAGCAAAGGCTGATTTGGAGTGGCATGTACATTCATGACATTAGTAGCATCTAAATCATTTCACACTCTATGTGCAATATCTCTATGAGATTAATTGTGTGTGGATCTACCAATCACCAATAGAGGTATGGCTTGGTTTGGGTGCTTGTAGATCATTTGACTAAACTTTGTACAATTTATCAAATCCACTTTTCCAATCTCTAAAGTTAACCAAGATGGTTATTCATAACATTGTTGATTACTCAGCAATGTTGTAAGGAATTGTGATCCTGCTTGCTAGTCATTTTGGAGGACTGTCTGTAAACGGTGGGGAAACATACCTGAGTACTAAAGTCATCTAGAGAGATAGAAAAATCACAAGTATTAATATTTTGCTAAAGGATATGCCATGCACATACATTAGCACCAAGAAATCCAATTGAAAAGGTTATCTCTCTAGTTGGAGTTTGCTTACCATGAAGCAAAGCACAGGCCTTAGGAAGTTTGTCTCACAATTCCTGACATGTAGACGCTGATTCCTTTCGAGGGAAATTGAGATCCTCCTCCACACCCAGGCATTGGTCCATTAGGTAAGCCCTCTATGGTCCTGCCATCTACTTCAATTAAAATTCAAGAAAATTTTCTTGACCAAAATGTTGTCACCATTTTGAAAAAGTATTTATTAGGGGAAATTTCAAGAGATCCCCCCCTTTGGCTCAAGAGAAAATAGAAAGAGGAGTGTCAAAAGGTGGGCCATGGTAGAAAAATGAGCACGTGGATCATGGTGTTGGAATTAGGATTGTAGGGAAACACACACAACTTGGAGAAGACTAAGAAAGCTCACGGCACACAATAGAGAGTATATTACTTATTGTGCAATGGAAAGATAAGATAGTCCTAGAGTGATGGACGTAAATACAATGCACGAGGGAAAAAAACTCTTAGTGAGGGAGAAAATGCCTCGATAGTCCTAGGTGTATTCACACACATCACTACCATATGTATATGGTAACAAATCCCACTTGGGAGTGATACGGTGAATGAGAGCTGGCACATAGAGTATAGGGGAGTGCCATAACTAGTGAGGACGTGATTTGTCCACAAAAGGAACTAAGCATCATGTCTACAAAGAGGAGTAAGCCCAAAGCTTTGTAGAAAGCTTCAAACTTCTCACAAGAAGACAATGTCTTTGTGAAAATATCTGCAAGGTTGTCGTGTGTTGGCACATAGCCAAGTTGATCTCTCTTATTGAGAGTCTCTCCCTGACATAGTTGTAATGCACCTCAATGTGCTTTGTGCGACTATGAAAAACTGGCTCCTCGCAACTACCAATGCTCTTTGAATATCAATGTGGATTATGTTGGTAGTGTCATGTTCAACACCCAAATCAGCCATAAGGAGTTTGAGCCATACATACTCAACCATAGCTGTGAAGACTGCCGTGTACTCAGCCTCACAATTGGAAGTGGTCAAAGTAGGTTGCTTCTTGCTCAATCATGATATGCATGAACCACTGAGCATGAAACAAAAACCACTTGGACACTCACGTGTCAAAACAACCAACCCAATCTAAGTCCAAAAAAGCATGTAAATATGGCGGTAATGATCCCCCCTTCGGATGAAACAACCCAAGATGTAAAGTGTCACTCAAGTAGCGAAAGATCCGCTTGACAGCTTGCCAATTCTTAGATCCTAAGCTATGCATAAATTTGATAACCTGTGAGATTTTAGACTGATCAGTTTCATGTTGCATACATAAATGAGGCATCCAATAGAAATTTGGTAAAGAGTGACATCAATAGGATCACCAACATCATGAAGATTCAATTTCAAACTTGTTTCCATGGGAGTGGGAATAGGTTTTCAATCCTCAAGTCCAAACTTTCATAGCAATTTCTATATGTAGCTTGTCTGACACAAGGCAATACTACCATCGCACTGCTTAAACTGTATACCCAAGTAATGATGCAACATCCCCAAATCTTTCATCGTGAAAGTAGCATTCAAATCAGCCTTGAATTCAAAAATATATTTTTTATTTGGTCCAGTGATTAGCGAAACATCCACACATAGAGAATGACAATGATAAGTACATCACCCTCATGCATTACATACAATGTGCTTTCTGTTGGACTATTACAAAAGCCTCATTGATCAAATGAGAGTATCAGCTTTCTCATACCAAGTTCGAGGAGATTGCTTCAACCCATACAAAGCTTTCTTACATTTGCACATTTTATCCTCTTGTCCTTTCTTGACAAAACCGTGAGGCTGCATTATATAAACTTTCTCAAATATTTCACCATTCAAGAAATCAGTAACAATGTCTAACTGATGTACATTCCAACCAAAATGAACTACCAATGCACATAGAAAACACACAGTAGTCATACGACAAGTGGGAGCAAAATTTTCTTCATAATCTATGCCTTTCTGATGTGCATAGCCTTTTGCAATAAGTCGAGCCTTATAACGATCAATCTCACCATCCGGATTGCATTTCAACTTATAAACCCACTTTGTACCAATCGCCTTTTTGCAAGGAGGCAAATCACATAAAGTCCATGTGTTATTTTCTATAAGTGCATCGTATTCAAATTGCATGGTAGCCATCCAATTTTTTGAATTTTGTGCTTCATCTCTGAAGACAGAGGTTCTTCAACATCACATAAACTAGACACAGCCAAAGCATAACTGTAAGGACACGGGTCCTACAAGCAAGGCCATCGACACGGTCGGACAGTGTGTATTCTAGGGGGAGGATATAAGATAGCATGATTGGGTGGAGACTATCACACGGATTAGTGGTATCCGAGCTATTTTTTGGAAAGGGGCAAAGCAGGTTGCATGTGCATGCGCACATCTACTCTCCCACGATCCGCAGCGAGGAAGACAATGGCCCACAGTGCAGCAAAAGAGAAGACAATCACACAGGAGACTAGCAATTGATGCACATTCTCTCTCCACAGCATGCAATCAAGGCAAACTCAATTGAAAACTCTATTCCACTGAGGCTCTGTTGACTATGCATGTAGGAAGGCCCTCTAAACCCTTGCATGAAGGAGGGTTGAACTCACCCCTATTTGAGACTTGTTGTATACAACAAGGAGAGATAGCATAGTTGAGTAGCTAGAAGAAAATGAAAGCTACGAACTTCAAGGAAGTAGTTTCACCCTTCCTTTTCACTCCTTAAAGAAAGGCAATTTTTTTCCAGGGTTCCTTTTTCTTCAAGAAAGAAGCTTCACAAGTGAACAAAAGCCTTCACAAAAATGATGAGTTTTTGTGAAGAATCAACAAAGGTGTTCTTACAAAGAACAAGACGTGAAGCGCTACAATTTTTGAAAGGCGAGGATCGCATGCAACACAAAAGTCATCGAGCATAAAAAACACAATGACTTCAAGCTTTACAAGATATAAGTTGACGTTTTTTCTCTCTCTACATTAGCGAGGATATCCCACCTACACACACTTTTAATTTTGAGCATGCACATCAAAATCCGGTAACCACGGGTGTTGTGGATATTAATATGCATGACAATGATGATCTAGGAGATCATGTCTTATAGATATGGCTACTTTCAAGAATTTGGAAAATTGTCAAAGCGTACTTAAACGCAACCTCGCTGCATTAAATGCAAATGTTACAAACCTTACTAAGCTACTTGTGAAATTTATGAATTCACAGATGGCTCAAGGAACCCAAGCACGCATGACCCAAGGAGTCCATGAGGAAAGTGCTTCAGGAGATGCAAAAGGTAGCAATGCATTACTTAAGAATATCACCATTCCTGAGTTTCACGACTAAAGAGCGTGATCGCAACAAGGATGCGGTCAATACGTTCTTACACAAATGGAGGGATATTCATAGTCTAAGACACACCTCAGATATTAAGACAGCTATGAAAACAAGTAAGGCCTATAAGTGGTGGATGACATTTCCAATAGATGCTCGTCCTCAGTCTTGGGCTACATTTCAAGATTCTTTCTCGAAAGAGTTTTTGGACTCCAACGAAGAAGATAAGAATTGGTGGTTAGCATGGTATGCATGCCGCATGTCTGGTCTCTCTCACTCAGTATCTTTCTAAGTATTGAGAAATCATATTAAAACTTGAAGGTCTAGATGAATTTCAAAAGCTACAAGGTTTCAATAAGGGTCTTGACAAAGACTATCATCTTCATGTCAAGACCCAATATCAAGAAACCTTGGAAGAACCCATTGCCCATGCCCAAACGTGTGATGAGGAAGGTAAATGTTCCCTACTCTTATAATACTTTTGCTAAGAAAAATTTGGCTAAGAGCCAATGGCAAGGTAGATCTCCCACATGTTCTGAGGATGTAGGCGATGTTGAGGATATGGCAGAGGTCTTGCTCCAAGGATTGCTGCTATTAGAGTTGTTTTGCCTACGCAGAACAATTGGAGATGTAAAGGATGCACAGGCTCAGGTATTGATTGCATTGTCTGTGAAGCGCATCATTGTTCCTCACATTTGTTTAGCAAAATCTACAAAACAGGCTTGGGATATTTTGGTTGGTCTTTATGCAAGTCGCAATGAGGCTAAAATTGCTTTGTTGCGTAAAGAGCTGCAGTTG
The DNA here is from genome assembly GCF_014529385.1 of Adiantum capillus-veneris. Taxonomy (NCBI): domain Eukaryota; kingdom Viridiplantae; phylum Streptophyta; class Polypodiopsida; order Polypodiales; family Pteridaceae; genus Adiantum; species Adiantum capillus-veneris. The sequence goes on along the minus strand of NC_140956.1, from coordinate 28,855,894 downwards.
AAGATTATGCATGAGGAAGATGATATGGACACTTTCCTAATAATCGGAGGTGTAGGAGCTACATGAGGCTGAGGTACGACAGGTGCACATGATTGATACATACATGTAGGTATAGTTGGGGGCACTGTGCTACTAGGCATTGGCGCAGTGTTAACAAATGGACTCCATGGTGTACTTCTTGTCATGCTCACCACTGGGATATGCATGGTAGCCGTAGTGTCATTAAGAGAAAGATGAGCTAGATCTGGGAAGGTAAAGCTGCCACTTGTGGGCTCAGATTGTACTAAGGCTCCTGGAAAAACAACATATGGAGGATAAATGGGGCTCACTGAGGGAGTCTCCATTTGTGATAGGGTTGGTTGGTTGGCCTTTCCCGTATCCAAGAATCTCATTAGGCCTATTGAAGGCATGTTGATCCCTGTGTTCTCTCTTTCTAACTCGACAATCCTATGGAGGACATCACAGACTTTCTGTTGTTGCTCATATATGCTAGTAGCACCCGATGTGGATTGTAGAACATCTAACCAACCCACATGATAGGTGTGTCCTGTGTACCGATCAGTTAAAGCTTCTGCTTGTAGGTCATACTTCCAATTTTTGTTTAGGAATATCCCATCTAGGCCTGGCGTGTTGGAGGTTTCCCTCGAAGTTGAAGCATTATTGCTCCCCATCGCTTGCCCCTCCGTGACTGCTACCTTGGGAGCACTCGGTTGCTCGGCTGGCATGATTGTTGTCATAGGAGCCTTTGCTTTCAGGGCTCGACTTTGTTCTAGCCTTCGTAGGTTCTCAATTTCCCTCTCCCTTGTTGCTTGCATATAGTGTTCGATCTCTTGCACTTCGGCAAGACTCCTACCATCGAGTAGTAGAACCTCAGAGGGAGATAGTCCTAAAGGATCAGGAGGTGCAGTGGATGGAACATTCACATGCACACTCTCAAGAAGCACAGGGTCTATTTTAGGCATGAATGACGAATTTACTTCCCCACTCCCTTCATTTATTTCATTAACAGCATGTTCGGAGCGAGTAGCTCTACTAAGGGTCTCTTTTAAGCGGCTAAACACGCTGGACCCGGGCCGTGGGCCCATGGCATGCATGTCTTGACTTGAACTATCAGGTTTTGGTGTAGGATACCCCTCCATGACTTCGTAGTCAGAGGAAGAATCACTAGACGCGATATCAGGATCTTGGTTCGCGCTACCTTGAGTCCCGGCCGAAGGTCCAGAACCTAGGGTGGAGGAATAATGGGTGCCCGCGTAAATGGAGGCACTACCAATATGCTCGTGCTCTAACACTCGTCCAGAGCATAGGTACATGTGACCTCCACACTCTAAACGCGTTGGTGAGTGCCCGTGAAGGCCGCTCACTTAGTTTGTTTGTTTTTTTTTTTTAGGTGTTTATAACCCAAGTTTTTCGTTATTCTTGGTTATTTTTTATAACCAAGCCACAAAATATAGCGTGTAATAGCTCAAGACGAGCGTTTTGGCTAAAGGAAAGTGCCATGCTTTACAGCTCCCTATTCGGCTACGTGAAGCCCTCGAAATCCTAAAAATAGTCTTTATAGTCCTCGAAATCCTAAAAATAGTTTTTAAATATAAAAAGGTGTATAAACTATATTTTAAAACTGAGGACTAAGGTTTGGGTTTGAGCTTGGGCTTGGGGAATGATCCCCAGCTCGATCCTTCTTTTAGTTTTATTTTTTTTATTTTTTAAAATTTTTTTTTTTCAAGTCACCACGGCCGCGCCGCGCACGCGCGCACACACACTCTTAACCTACACCTAACTTATCTACTTACAGCTAATAGAGATACTGCCACACACACTCTAACACTATTTACACAGTACTACAGTAGCTAACAGATCTACAAAACTAACCTTACAGAACTAACATTAAACCTTACCAAACTAACATTCCATAGCTAATACCTTAATTCTAACAATACATTGCAAAAAAATTATAACGCCTTATTTACAGAAAACAAAAAAGACAGTACAGTGTAACGAAAATCTTCTCCACACAACCACACACCTTCCTTCTTCACAAATCCTTCAATTGAAATTGCATCACAAGAAAGCGTAAGGTGCTTAACCGAGCTTAGTGTTGGGCATTTCCCGGCAACGGCGCCAAAAATGTGCGCTCCTTGCCGCACTGTCGAAGCAAGGGACTTGCCTAACACTGCGTGCGAGCCACAGACGGCTCCAAGCACACAGCTAGCTTAACTAGTAAGCTCAAAGAAAGCGATGGTGTGTCACTCACCGCTCTACGCTTGCTTCGTGGAGGATTCCTCGCCGCGAAGAAGAAGGAGCCGCCGCTTCGCCGCACTCAACCGCTTCGCCGCCGCCGTGCCGTCGTCGCAATGGTCGATCACTCTCTCGCTCGCTCTCTCTCTCTCTCTCTCTCTCTCTCTCTCTCTCTCTCTCTCTCTCACACACACACACACACACACACACACATACACACACACACACAAGGAGGTGAAGAAGAAGAAGATGGAGATGGAGATGGAGCAAGAGCACTCTTCTATTGCACAAATGAGAGAATGCATGAATTTTAGGTTTAGTTGGCTTTTATATGAGCTCACCCCATTCACACTTGGGCGCCCATGCTTAGCCAACTAATCCCTTGAATGTCCCAGTTAGAGGGCGCCTCTCATCGGCAATCACTCTTACCCTTTTCCTATTGGTCCGACAAGCCCGGTACCTGACTCTACCAAATACATAATACACGTCCGTCGTAGGTGATGGGGTGTCCATGAGCCGTGAGGGTTAACACCTTGACACTAGCAAGGAAAGTGTCCATATCATCTTCCTCATGCATAATCTTCGACTCCAGCTCTTTACGCAGCAAAGCAATTTTAGCCTCATTGCGGCTTGCATAAAGACCTGCTAGAATATCCCAAGCTTGTTTTGCAGATTTTGCTGAACGGATGTGAGGAACAATGGTGCGCTTCACAGACAACGCAATCAATGTATGAGCCTGCGCACCCTTAACATCCCAACGAGCTTGTTCTGCCGTAGGCAAAACAACTCTAACAGTTGCAATCCTTGCAGCAAGACCTGCAACATCCTCAACATCGCCTACATCCTCAGAACCAGGACATCAATGCCCTGCACAATGTTCCAAAAACCCTTTGACACAAGAACATGTTGCATCATATAAGCCCACATAGGGTAGTTGTCCCCATCCAACTTGTCCTCATCAGCAAACATCTTGAACACATCTGTGTTGTTGTTGTCAGCCATGGTAAATGCTGCACCTGATGTGAAAACTGCCCGAAAATAAGAGAAATGGAGCGGGAACAACCTATGCTATATAGCTCAAACTGTAGAAGACTATAAGGCAACTGTTATGCAAAAAACGGCACTGATAGAAATTTTGCACAAAATGACGAAATAGCTTGTGCAGTACTGCCTTTAGTGGAAACGGAGGCCGAAATGAGCCCAAATCAAAATTCTGAGCAGACCAAGCTCCTCGAGCTATCCCAAAATTTTTGTCGACCTATGAACGCTCGCCAAAGCTCACTGAAATCGGAGAAAGTGAGCAGGCGTGCGCTGGAGCAGCTGGCAACTAAGCCCGGGAGGACGTGATCTGCTCTGATACCAATTCTTGGAATTAGGGTTGCAGAGAAACACACACAGCTTGGAGAAGACGAAGGAAGCTCAAGGCACACAATAGAGAGTGTATTACTTGGTGTGCAATGAAAAGATAGATAGCCCTAGAGTGATGGGCATATATACAATGCACGGGGGAAAAAACCTCCTAAAGAGGGAAAAAATGCCCCGGCGGTCCTAGTGTGTTCACACACATCACTACCACATGGATATGGTAACATGTTCTACATGCCCTAGACACATGGAAGCACTACCTATTGGGGACTCCATTTATCCTATGAACCGACCACCAAAGTCTCAAGTATTTCATGACGCAAACCAAGCTTTCCGACAAACAAATGAGGTGGGAAAATTTTCTTTCACAATTTAATTTCCATATTTCTCACATAGCTGGTAAGCACAATCAAGTGGCTGATGCACTTTCACGACGACCCAAAGTTAATTCGGTGTCTATAGCTACTCACAATCATCTATCCTCTATGATAGATGAGTATGCTACTGACCCTGACTTTAGAGACATAATGTCAGCCCTTGCTTTGGGGAAGAAAGAGGAACCATTCACCTTGCAGGATGGTTATCTTCTCCACGGCAATAGGCTATGTGTTACCCATTCCCTTCATGAGAAAGTTATGTATGAATCCCATGCTCCTCCATATATGTGGGGCATAGAGGTATTCAACCTACTCTCCGAGGAGTAGAGACGTACTTCTATTGGCCTACCATGAAAGTGGACATACAAGAGTATGTTTCAAAATGTGTAGTATGCCAAAAGAACAAGTATGATAGAGGGAAGCAACCTGGATTACTTCAGCCATTGCCTATCCCAAACTCACCATGGGAGAGTATATCCATGGATTTCATCTTTGGATTACCCAAGTCTATCCATGAGAATGAGTTTTATACCATTGGATAGGTACTGTCTATTGCGCTATATACCTCCGTTCAAGAGAAAAAGCTTCTCCTTAAGCAAGCTCAGCCTCCAACCTTTAAAGGCGAAGGGGCAAATGTGGAAAGAGATGCAGAAGTATGGATGGAGGCTATGGATGACTATTTCGAAGCTGCGAGAACTCAACCCGAGAACCAAACCATGCTTGCAATGTTCCGCTTGTCTTGTGATGCCAAGATCTGGTGGAAACAACATTGCAGGGACTTGGATATCAAGGGATCTTCCCAATCATGGGAAGACATCAAGGCTGCTGTGATGGAGCGTTACTTACCACCCGCCTATAAAACCTTGAAGATGAACAAGTTCTTTTCCCTTCGGCAGCTGACTTCATCTGTCGAAGAATATTATTCAAAGTTTGTCACTCTTCGGAGATATTCGCCTAAAATGACCTTGGAACAACAGGTGGCGAGGTTCTACCAAGGGCTAATTGACCCTTTGAATACACGGTTGGAAGCTCTCAGGCCGACAACACTACCGAATGCCTTGTTAAGGGCCAAGCCGTTAGCTAAAGAGATTCAGAGGACTACCCAAGATAGTCAATACTATTTGCCAAAGAGGGCCAGGACAGACAACTGGAGTAAGAGACCAATCTACCCTGCATACGACCATCATCCGGTAGTAGCTACTACGGCAGCTACCGAGTTTCCCAATATAAGATGCTTTGAGTGCTAGGAGTATGGACATTACAAAAGCCGATGTCCAAAAAGGATTTCCCAAACATCTGGTGCTAATAATGTACCTCTGAACGTCAATGGGCGAGGTCAACCAAACAGAAGAGGAGGCTAAGGAAGAGGATACATAGGACAAGAAAGCGGAGCTTTCGCTAATGCCGCAGTGAGACTACCAACTGTGGGTGACGAAGCTGACGAGAGAGCATCTCTCTATGCTGCAACTGCTAGTGAGTAATAATTCAAGCACCAGGACCTCATCAAAGTTCAGCAGAATAAGACGTATAAAACTAAAGACAATTCTATTATCAAAGGATGACTTTACTTTTGACAAGGGATATACGTTCCTAAGTAGTTAGCATAGAGTTTATCCAGATGTATTCTTTGTTGAAGATGATGAAACAGGAAACAGAAGGAAGACAGCAACTCAGAGTAGGAAGAAGATGGAGAAGGAGAAGACACAGAGCTTGTGTACGAGATCTCTGTAGTCTCTCTCTGTATTGGAATAATAGTTGTGTATATAAACTCAGAGCTACAAAGCTTATATGAAACCCTAAGAGATAAGGTGTCCTTTCACACCAGATGTCCAGGGGGAAAAACCCAGTGGGAGAAAAGTGCCCCTGGTGAAGCGCGTATACACACTAACACTACTACATGTCTACAAATCCCCCCTGTAGTGATAGTGTGAATCCGTACAAGGTAGCAGATCATCATGTGTATGAGAGTAAGCCCAAAGCTTTTCGGAAAGCTTCAAACTTTTCTCGTGATAACGCCTTCGTAAATAGATCTGCAATGTTATCCTGTGTAGGACAGTAAGTTAGTGTGATCTCCCCTGCATGTAGCCTTTCCCTGACATAGTGGTAGTGAACCTCTATGTGCTTTGTTCTTGCATGAAATACTGGATTCCTTGCAGCTGCCATAGCACTCTGACTGTCAGTGAAAATGGTAATGGGTGCCTGTTGACACTCACAAAGATCTGCCAATAACCTGCGTATCCATACACAATCAACTGTTGCCATGAAAGCTGCCCTGTACTCAGCTTCACAAGTTGATGTAGCCACCGTGGGTTGCTTCTTGCTTAGTCAAGATATACATGCATTTCCCAAGAAAAACAATTGCCACTTGTGGAATGTCGTGTGTCAAAATCACCAGCCCAATCTGAATCACTGTAACCAAGAAGCTGCATAGAACTGTGCTTTCCATACATATCCCCCCTTGGAAAGAACATGGCAAGATTAGGGGTACCTGAAAGGTAACGAAGTATGCGCTTCACAGCTTGCCAATGATGCATACCTGGGCTGTGCATAAATCTGCTTGCTTGTGAAACCCCAAATTGAATGTCTGGACGAGTGTTGCCTGCCAAATATATCAAGCAACCAATGGCTGCTGCATAAGTATGTACATCAAAAGGTTCTCCAGCATCATGCATGCTCAACTTTGATCCAGTTTCTACGGGAGTAGAGATTGGCTTACAATTTTGCATACCAAACTTGTCCAAAATTTTATGCAAATATTTTTCCTGCAACATGTATATGCCATCCTCTGATTGCACAAACTGAATACCCAAGTAATAATGTAGCAAACCAAGATCAGACATCTCAAAGGTTTTTCTCAAAGCATCTTTAAACGCTTCAATTTCATCTGCACTATTGCCTGTAAGAAGCATATCATCCACATAAAGTGTTAGCATAATGAGAACTCCATCTCTCTTTTTGACATACAAAGTACGTTCTGTTGGACTATTCTGAAATCCCTGGCCAATCAAATAAGTATGTATCTTCTCATACCATGCTCTTGGAGCCTGTTTGAGACCATACAAAGCTTTACACAATCTACATACCTTTTGCTCTTGACCTTTTACAACAAAACCACTTGGTTGACTTACATAAACTTCTTCCTGCAAATCACCATTCAAAAAAGCAGTTTTGATATCCAACTGATGCACTTTCCAACCATGATGAGCAGCAATTGCAACTAGTGATCTAACTGTGGACGCACGAGAAGTAGGAGCAAAGGTTTCATCATAATCTATGCCTTTCTGTTGCGCATAGCCTTTTGCCACAAGCCTTGCTTTGTACCTGTCAACAATACCATCTTGTTTCCTTTTTACCTTAAAAACCCACTTTGTACCAATAGGCTTTTTACCTGTAGGCAAGTCCACTAGATCCCATGTATGATTCTTATGAATAGAATCAATTTCTTGCTGCATAGCATCTTTCCACTGAACACACTCTAAAGCTTGATCAAATGAATCAGGCTCATCTGCATCACAAAGAGTGCTAAAGCAAGCCAAATCTACTTGCTCTCTGCCAAAAGTAGTACCAGCACGTGTTTTTCGTGGCAACGGTGCATCCAACTTGCTATCCTGCAAAGTTTTCTGAACCCATTTAGGCAAGGTTCTTTCTTCCCTAAGAACTTCTTGCTCTTCATGCACAATTTCCTCTACATCATGAGGTGTCACATGCTGATCAAAAGATTGATCAAGATTATCAACCTGTTGTGATTCTTGATTCTCCACAAAAGAAGGAAGCAAACCTTCAAATACATCATGTGTCTGCATATGCGGTACATCAAAAGCAACCATAGGTTGAGCAGTAGTTTTTGCAAAAATTACATCACGACTTTCAAAAATCTTGTTTGTAGCAGGATTGTAAAGTCTATAACCTTTACTTCCACTACTGTACCCCACAAATATACATTTGATTGCCTTATCATCAAGCTTTCCACGTAACTGCTGAGGGATGTGAGCATAAGCAAGACAACCAAAAACACGAAGATAACTGACTAAAGGTTTTTTGTCATACCAAGCTTCATATGCAGTAATGGTCTTCAAGGCACGAGTAGGACACCTGTTCAAAACATGTGCTGCACAAGCAACTACCTCCATCCATAGCTTATGAGGCAAACTCTTAGCCTTGAGCATACATCTAGCCGTCTCCATTAAAGACCTGTTCTTCCTTTCTGCAACACCATTCTGTTGTGGTGTGTATGGCATAGTGCATTGGTGTTTAATGCCTTTCTTTCCCAAAAAATCCTTAAATGCACCTGACATGTATTCACCTCCTCGATCGGTACGAAGAGTCTGTACTTTGCAACCTGTTTCATTTTCAACCATGGCGACATAATGTTGAAAAACTGCAAACACATCTGACTTTGCTTTGAATGGATACACCCAACAAAACCTGGAAAAGTCATCAATGAAGGTCACAAAATAAAGGTTGTTTCCTATAGATGGCGTCCTCATAGGACCACATACATCACTGTGTACAAGTTGCAACTTTCGTGTCGCTCTAACTGAACCATCCTGCGAAAATGCAAATTTGTGCATCTTTCCAAGAACGCAACCTTCACATACATGTCTTGGTGGAATCTCCAATAAAGACAAATCATGCACCATATTATGACGTTGTAAAGTCATCAAACTGCCATAACCAACATGCCCAAATCTAGCATGCCACAACTCAGCATCCTGCATGGCCTGAGTCTGTGTTTCTGCAATACATACCTGAATCTGCTTTTCATAACGATCTAGCACAAATAGTCCATTGTCCAGCGTACCTGTAGTGATAAGAGAATAACCATTCTCTCGATCTCGTACAACACATCTGTCATCCTCAAAAATGACCCGAAGACCATTTTTTGCAAGAGAGGATACAGACAACAAATTCTTCTTGATCCCTGGAACATATAAGACATCTGGCAAGCATAAATCTGAACCATCTGAAATGGTAATCAAAATCTTACCAACGCCTTTGATTGGATAAGAAGCATTATTTGCACATGTCACCTTCTTTCCTACTGGAGCTGCATCCAATGAACAAAACAAATCCTTCCTTGAAGTAATATGCCTGGATGCACCACTATCAAAGTACCAAATCATTTGTGTCTTGTCAACACTGTAAGCAGAAAAATCTGAACATACTACAAAAGCATAAGAATCCTGCACAAAGTTTGCAGACTCTTCTTTAGCTGTAGAAGAATCACCAGAAGCTAAAACAACCAAACTTGACTCTTTCTTCTTTTCTTTAGCAATTCGCTTTTTACACTCACTAATGTAGTGACCAGGTTTCTTGCAGTAGTAACATTTACCTTTCTTCTTGGACTTGTCAGAATCACCTTTAGACTTCTCTGAAGATTGTCCTGCACTAGACTTGGAGTAATGAGCACTCTCTTTACCCCTGTTTTTGTTCTGTACAACAAGAGCATGATCCATACCATCCACCTGTAAAGACTTGTTCTTACGTGATTGATCCTCCTGCAATAGCAAAGCCACTAACTCTTCAAAATGAAGAGGGTCAGGATTAGCTCGCAAAGACAGAGTCAAAGAAGTCTGAAAAGTCAAATAAGATGGTGGTAGTGAATTGAGTGTTTTGGAAACCAAGTCCTTCTCTGGAATCACTTCATCAATGCTAAGCAATTGCTCTTTAAGATCCCTGATTTTTGTAAGATGCTCGACAATATCGTCACCTTCGTCCATCTGTATTTTGTCAAGTTGTTTCTTCAAAAACTCTATTCTGGCAGCGTTTCTTCCTCCAAACATAGCTTGCAGAGTGTTCCAAGCATCCTCAGAAGTTCTGCAAGATCTGATATGTGGTGTGATTGTCCTCTTTATGGTTAAGGCAATCACAGCCATAGCCTGTGCATCTTTAGTATCCCATCTCTTTTGCTCTGGAGTGATTTGTGAGGGTCCTGCACCAATAGCTGCACCACGACTAAGCGTGGCAAGTGCAATGCTAACTGGACGAACTTCATCTCCAGATACATAATCCCACAATCCTTTACCAACCAAAACATTTTTGGCTATAAAAGACCAAAGAGAATAGTTGGTACCATCCAATTTGTCTTCGGATGTAAACGCACCAAAAATCTCTTTCTCCGTAGATTGAGCCATACTGTAGATGCACACAAGAGAGCAAAAGAACCTCCAAGAGATTCACAAATCTCCTCTCCAATCCAAGCAAAACTCTACACAAAATCTCAGCACAAAGCTAAGACAAGCTGCTTCCCAAAAGAACTGTTTACCTGAAGAAAATCTGTCAAAAAGCACACCCTCTTGATCTAAACGCCTCCGAAAAGTAACTTCTGCTACGCTGCTCAGAACAAAATTCTGAGGGCTCGAACGGCTTCGAAAGGGGGGTAAAACCGTAGGTCACCTGCTCAGAATACTCCCGGAACGTCGAGGATACTCCCACGAACAAATTTTCCGAAAACTGCCTGAAAATTGCGATTGCGTGCGCGGACGCGAAAACGCAAGTAGAGGCTCTGGAAATCACCTTGCTCTGATACCAATTGTTGAAGATGATGAAACAGGAAACAGAAGGAAGACAGCAACTCAGAGTAGGAAGAAGATGGAGAAGGAGAAGACACAGAGCTTGTGTACGAGATCTCTGTAGTCTCTCTCTGTATTGGAATAATAATTGTGTATATAAACTCAAAGCTACAAAGCTTATATGAAACCCTAAGAGATAAGGTGTCCTTTCACACCAGATGTCCAGGGGGAAAAACCCAGTGGGAGAAAAGTGCCCCTGGTGAAGCGCGTATACACACTAACACTACTACATGTCTACATTCTTGAGTTGAGGACATCTCAAATTTTTCACGTTGGGGAGGTTGTAAGGTCTCTGACCCCGATCAAAAAGAGTACCATTGTACCTTGAAATGAATATAATGGAAAAAGTTACTATTTTTAGCAATTTTCCAAATTCTGTCACTGCCATGATGTTTAGAATGTTATAAAGCTTCGAAATGTGAATTAAAATAATTTTTGTGAAAATTTTCCAAATATAGTAAGTTTTTGGTCACCCGACCCGTCTAGTTTTGACCGTCTCGAAAATCTGCATCCGTGCCCCGAATTTGAAAAAAATGCATTTTCGGACCTCGGGGGCTGCTAAATATGGCAGGTACTCGGGCCAGTACGTCTTAGTTAGAGCTTGCTATAGCAATTTTCGGCATCAAATTCCGACTCGTATGACCCGTTTTAGCCTAAAATCAAATTTTTCCCAAAATTGTCCGGGGAGGTACCGGGGGCCCGAGGCTGTGTGGGAACAGGTTCCAACCCACTCCAGATCAGCTTTAGCAGCTAGGGGGCGCCTCTTGCCTTGTGGGAGTCCTGGGAAAGCTGCCAAGCCAGTAACTAAGTCTCAGAGTCAGTTAAACTAGCCAACCTAACACTTGGTGAGTAGGGAACTAGACTTGCCATGCTTAACTGGAGAAGCTCCCAGATGCATTTAGCAACCTAGGTCGATTTTCAGCCTGTAGGAGCCTATTTAAAGACCTTCACACACACACACACACACACACACACACACACACACACACATATGCTCACACACACACCCAGTACACACACACACACACACCTATACACACCTTGGGGAGGTGTTGTCGGTACACACACAGTTTTCGAAGGAGAAGCAAGGAGGGAGGTGCTGCCGAAATTCTCATCTTGAGGATTCATTGGATCATAAAAATTAGAGGATTCGCAGTCCCTAATCACGGTAATCATGGTTTAATTACTGCTCTTCTTAATTCTCATCTTTATTCTCCAAATTCCTTAGCTACTATGCTTAATCCTGGCTATAATTCCCTATAGCTTCTCTCTAAATCTCCATAGCTATACTCCATTACATAATCATCATTCAATGAGCTAAATTATGCAGCCATTCATCATCCTTAACCAAGGATTCATGCATGATTAGGAAAAATTCTCTCTCTAGGCAGCATAGTTAATAAATTGTCAGCCAGTAATAGTGTAGATTTGATGAAATTCATTCTTTTACCACTCAATAGTGTTTTAATTAAATTAGACTCAATCTTCTCCCACATTAAAATGGGATTAAGGCTGAAAATTAATCCTTCATTAGGCCATTAAGAAGAGAATTTTATGTCACACATGCCTGCGGCAATTCTGCATCATCATATTGCTCTATGAAAATGAATGAGCTTGCTTACTTCATCTCTTTCGTGAATCAATTAGTAAAATTCTGAATTTCTTAATCATCTAAGCCAAGTAATTAACCTTAGAGCCATTTCCCATAGGGTAAGTACGGAATTACCCATAAAATTGCTAAGTCTCAAAGGAAAAATCTAATCTCTTGCCTAAGGAGGATTCTTTAATAATTCTAATCTGCCATTTGGTTGTTATGATGCTCTCGGACTTTAGCTCTTTTCTTCAAGTTTATCATTTAAAGTAGTGAGTAAAATGGCCCCGGTTAAGAGAACTCGCTTCGGTGGTGCCCACGACCACGAGGTGGGAACGAGCAATACAAATGGAAAAGGAAAAGCTCCCATGGTCGAACAAGCACCGGCCATCTCACGAGCCAATGATGAAGAAATGGAAGAGGTAGATCACAGTTTTATTCAAGTTGTTTAATTTAACATTGCATATGTTTAGCTAGGAATGAACATATCCCCAAACATGTTGGAGAAATCCGACGGAAACCTCGGCAACTGAATCCATTTGTATATTAAAGTCTAAAGTAGGAAAGAAATGATTGACGGATATATTGTTTGCAATAGGAAAGAATGTCTGCTAGGGAAAATTTAGCTCGGCATGTTCATTCTATTTCCAATGTTGAATTAGTCGTGAACCCCCTCCTGATCACAGGGGGCAGAGTTCCTGGTTAAGGGCTCTTGAATCCACGACTGCTGGTTAAGCGGTGGATACCCACGACTGCTGGTTAAGCGGTGGGAACCCACGTCTGCTGGTTAAGCGGTGGGAATGTCCATGTCGTGCTTTCTATGTGGTGGACATACCTAATTGTATGGGCAACTAGGCGACAACGGGAGGAGTGAACTCTCGCTGGAGGGGGAATGTTGTACCTCCAGAACATTGGAATTTTAATGAATAAGTTTGAGTAGAATTTTTACTAGAATACTGTCTTGGTGCCGCTTTGCAATATTGATTGAAGGGCTGTCTTAACGAACAATGTGATTCGGAATTAAAACAAGGAATGTTTATGTTGAACAATCATTGTGGTAGTAATTAGGTCACACAAGGAAGTGTGAGTGTGGGGGTGGAAAGTGGGGGCTTGGCTCAGGTTGCCAATGCGTATGAGATGGGTGGTCCCGATTGGTCGGGAACTCTCTGTCCCCATAGTGTTTAAATCGATACTAGTAATACTCATTGCCCCTAGAGCAGCAAAGCCTGAAGTGTACGTGCCTCTGAAACATGGGGAAAAAGGCACTCGGGATTTCTCTCCTCTTGGAAGGTGGGTCTTAGGATCGCTAGATAGGTTAAGTAGGCTTCCCCTGCGAGGTGGAGCTAGATCTCACTGCTAGTAGGATCGAACTCGACTCACTTTGTGATGAGAGATCGTCCGCTAGCTGAACCCTGAACTACTTTGTTTGCTTCCGCTATAGATCTAGTGGCCACCAGGTTCACCATCAGATCCGCCGTTTGATACGGCGGGGTGTGGACCTCACAGATACAAAGGTTATAGGACCGAAAAAGTTTTCGGTCTTTTAGGTTTTTGTGCCATTTTCGATAGCAAAATAGAACTAGGCCTTTTTCTAGGGCTATAGACTCAAGCCATTATCAATGGCAAGGGCCTATTCCCTAGATTTTTTCTTACTTATAGGGACTCTGATTCATTAGGCTTAGAGACCTATCAGGACCCCATCATGGATTTTGAGTCAATGGGTTGGGGACTTCTCACTTGGTATCAGAGCATGGTTGTTTAAAATCTTGCACGTTCAAAGAATTTTGAGTATATGATTAAAAAACATCAATTTGTCAGTGCATTGGTGGTATATCTTGAAAGAAAAATAAAAATAAAGAGAGAGAATTATCCGGTCAATGCAAGAAGATATTCATTAGGCCAACTGCAGGTTCATGATTTTCAACATTATGGTTGATGATGCATGCAGTGTTGGGTGGCCCGCTCTAAGTTATTAGCATGCAACATCTCCTCATTGTAGAAGCTTATGTGGAAGATAAGTGCATGTGTGTCATGCTATCCTACATATTATGTGCACAATCATCCTATATGTAAGTTTTTTTTGTAGCGGCTATGTTTAAGTCAAAGATCCCAACCGGATATCTATTCCAACCTTATAGATTAATCCTATGTTGTACATATTCTATGCTAAGGGTATGATTTGCATTTTATAACTGGAGTCTACTTTATTGAAGCTGCGTACTCTCTCTCTTTCTAATTGTGTAGCTATGACTGTCTTTTCCTTCAAGCCTCCTTGAGTTCTTGCGCCCACAATAGATCCTGATTCCTTACAATTGGTATCAGGCACTTTGGCATTTGAGTTTAATCTCTATTGTCTCTTTCCAATTTCTAATTAACGTTCAATTGGCTAGTGAGGGCAAGTTCTTGAGGTTACCTCTTGAGACACTACCTTCTTTGTTAATTAAGGTTTAAGTAGTGTTGAGATTTTGCATTCACATCTCTAATAGCCTTCCTAATTAAGCACAATTTGGACTTCTTGCATTAGTGTGTTTTTGGTCCTTCATATTAAGCTCCCTTGTGCTTGATTTTGCTTCAGTTTACCCTTCACAAATAGTTGATCCGTACATCTATACCACGCACTAAGTTTGTGTGGAAAAAATCCTTCTCAAAATCTTTCTGTTGAGCATGACATAGATCACTTTGGCGCTCATTTGATAGGGTGATTATGCTCTCATGGGCTCATTGTGTGTGAACTCTTGGTGTGTGTATGTGTGTGTGCGTGTGTACACGTGTGCGTGCATACTTTTGGTGGGAACCACTTAATGTAAATCCATATGTTTGTTTTTTGCAAGGCAATGACGTGTGCAGTGCAGATGCCAGAGCCTCTTAATACCATTTGCATGAAGTAAGCCCCACTCGGTATGCATCAAACTGCGAGCTTTTCCATGGGCTATCTTGTCCTACTAACTACATGCTAATCTACAGGTTTCCCACACTGAGCCCATCACAACCTGATGTGCATGCACCCCATCGGGTTGTCACCTACTTGCCCCTTAACCTAGCTACCGATCTGTCAGCTAATCTGTAATCTCATAATCGCATGCACACGAGTCTTACCATAAGGCGAGCAACTATTTTTGAGTGAGCAACTATTCCAAGCAAGGCAACGGAGACAATGCATGCAAACACACACACACACACACACAAAAACAAGAGAGAGAGAGAGAGAGAGAGAGAGAGAGAGAGAGAGAGAGAGATGGGGGGAGGGAAATGTACAATGCTAGAAGGCATGAAAATGACAACTTTTGTGAATTTCTTAGAAACATGAAACTACTCATAATTTTCTAGAACATATAAAGTATGAAACAATTGTGAGTCAGGTTATAATGACAATATGACTATTGATTAGGGCCATTTGTTTTATGAGTGATCTAGAGGTAGTAGTTATTCTTTTGTTGAACTAGTATACCCAAATAACCCGATCATTATAAATGCTTTCCAAGCATGACTTGTGATAGTAGCCTTCAATGCACCTTCAACTTCATCAACCTTCGCAAAGTGGAATGCAAAAAGTCGCTTAACAGATGTTTAGATCTTGAAGATAGCACATTACCACTCTTAAGTTTAAATTTTCAGCAAGAAGAAGATGACATAATTAAGTTTTTGAAAACTGTCTTGTTAATCTTGTATCTTGAATCTTGTGAAAATAACCTTAAACCTATCATTGTTAATAAATACGTACTATAATATTTAACTTTCCATAATCATATTTTGTTTCTTATATGAAATCAATGATCTCTATTGCTCAAGTCGTATG
Source organism: Adiantum capillus-veneris (assembly GCF_014529385.1). Classification (NCBI taxonomy): domain Eukaryota; kingdom Viridiplantae; phylum Streptophyta; class Polypodiopsida; order Polypodiales; family Pteridaceae; genus Adiantum; species Adiantum capillus-veneris. Next base: position 28,839,955 of record NC_140956.1, on the reverse strand, counting down.
ACTACCACTTATAGTGAGTGCGACCTCTGTGTTTCAAAACTTTTGGCACCCTAAATTCCAGTTAGAGGAGTTTTACATGGTTGAAAAGAAGCCTCAATGATCTAGCTTTACGTGTTTGTTTAAATCCTAAACCTATCATTGTTAATAACTAGGTACAATCAAATTTAACTTCTCATAATCATATTTTGTTTCCTGTATGAAATCAATGGTCTTTGTTGCTCAAGTTGTATGACTACCTCTTATAGTGAGCTACAACATTCGAGTATCAAAACTTGTGGCTACCTAAATTCTAGTTAGAGGAGTTTTATATGGTTGAAAAGAAACCTCAGTGATCTAGCTTAGATCAAGCATGTTAAGACTCTTATCTATTAGGAACTTAATATAGATTATGTTATTGTAATAACTCTACGAGAAGGGGAGAGAGAGAGAGAGAGAGAGAGAGAGAGAGAGAGAGAGAGAGAGAGAGAGAGAGAGAGAGAGACTCTATAAAAGACTCGATTTCTATCAAGTTGGGAAGAGAGAGAGAGAGAGAGAGAGAGAGAGAGAGAGAGAGAGAGAGATGAGTTGGGTTATGGAGTGTGTTCAAACAAAAATAGACTCATGGCACAACAAGGAGTGGTCTATTCATGGTAGGCTCTTTTTCAACCCTATGTACCGTATTATATTCCTGGTTTAAGATCATGTTGGGGAATTTCACCTCTTTGCTAAAAAGAAATTGTAGGGATCATCGCATTCATGCTTGGGATTATGTCCAAATGCTAGCCGTGCCACGGGTAGTTTGGGTATCTTGAACCGCACACTTACATGTATGCTCGCAAGAAGCATATCATTTAGAGGGATACAATTTTAGCAAACATTATTTGGCACATATGAGATATATGGGTTATCTACTATCATGGTGCATCGTTGATGTGTAGTTGGGATGTATTGTTTTTTGCTGCCCCTATTTCAATCTCATGCCCCACTAGTCAATTTCTCATTACTTCATGGAAAATTGTGTTCTCAAAGCTTGTATGGTGTGGTTGTGCCCCATACATGGGCCACTCCTTCGATTCAAAATCTTGCTTTTTGGAGCTTTGGTTTACGAGACCCCCATATCTATATCTTGGGAGGCAAACTTTGCTCCTCTTTAGAGGATGAGTTCAATCGATCAAATTGTGGACTCTGAAAAGTGTTTGATTGATTTTTTGGTTCCCATGCGTAGGTTTTGCTTGGGCCACGGACTCCATATTGCTTGAAATATGTTACATGCTTATGCTTCCAATCCTCAACTTTCATGCACTCCCTATGTGAGAGATAGACATAGAGACTGCGTACTTCCTACTACTTTGGTGCATTGGTGGAGATCACCCACGTTTTTTTATTTTTATTGTTAGAGAATGACATAGCTATCAAATGCATAGCAATGTGGGCCTTACCAAGATATACACAGTGATGGACCTCCAAGCTACAATACGCTCATAGATGGTGGAAGGATGTTGTTGCACATTAAAGGAATGCATGGACATTAGGATCACAAAGTTTAGACTCACTTTTGGATATGCCTTTTCCCAAGATGCTTAGATGCAACTTTGTACCTAGTATTTTTTGGCCTAGTTTATCTCATTCATATGGAGTACTAAAAATGCTACAACCATGGATATTGTACATCCCAATACTTTGAAAACTGAAGTTGGTATGGGGAATGAACCACATGTCAGCTAAGAGAGAGAGAGAGAGAGAGAGAGAGAGAGAGAGAGAGTTTCCTTCATCTCAACAGTGGACCTTTCCAGCTTGCCATATATCTGCAAAGATGAAAATCAAGGTGCATGAGCCACAAGCTAATAGCAAGGGGGTGTTGGAAACTCAGCTCAAGGACTTAGAAGCAGAGCTTGCCTTATTGTCCAACGAGACTGGAGGAGCACCCAACAAGCTATCTAAAATCAAGGTAGTCAGGTTGTCAATTGTGCAAGTGTTGACAGTACTTTCAAAAAATCAAAAGGCAACTCTTTGCACTACCACAAGAACAAATGATTTCCATATTTGGATATGTGCCCTAAGAAGACTTGTGCTATTTGGCGGCGACTAACCAAGCATCAGGCTGGTATGTAGACATTAAAGTAGCAAAATAAAGAGACCTATTTCCCGAAGAGAAAATATTCTTGGAAGGCTTGATGAGGTGTTATTTTGTGTGGAAGATTATTTTTGATACAAGCCAAGAGAAAATGGCTACGATTTTGTAATACAGTTGACCTAGGCTAATCTCAACATTGGGACTTGATAGCAGGAAAAAGAGCAGTGCAATCGGGTGGCCTCTGTACTCGTGCACACTACACAAACCACGCCTCATGCAAACAAGAAAAGAACAAAAAAAAAGGGGGCACCACCCTAAATTAAGAGGTTTAGGGACCTCACACATAGTGCACATAGGCAAGTGAGACTTCTGGCATTATGATGGCATCAAAACATATGGCAAAACACATAGAAATGAAGCTTAGGGACCTTATGTAGCATATATATACACAAGACATCATCTTAACAATACAACGGCATCTGATCATACATAACAAGGATATAGAGAAGCAAGCCAAGGATGGCATAACCCCTTGTCAAAAACAATCAATCCAGCAAGTAGGTATGATCCTACTACCAACACATCAATACCTTAGAGAATGATGGCGAGGATGGTGGCCATGGAGCATGAGAGAAGACTCCTTATTTAGGTTTTAGGGCTAGTAATGTAGCATACTAGAGGGAGAGAGAGTAGAGCTCCCTCCATAGCTCCTCGTTGTGAGCAATGTCGTCATAGCTTCATTGCTTGGTGAAGGGGGTGAAGTGTTGGTTTTGAGTGAGAGAAGGCCTCCTTATATAGGTTTCTGAGAGGGTTTAGGATTAGGGATAAACATGCTTAAATCCGCTGATTGGGGTTACTTTTTGCTTAGGATGGTCAACAGATTGAGGTCACCTGATATGTCACCATCAAGATATTCTCTAGAGTGATGTGAGAGGGGAGGGTAAATGCTGATTTTTCTGATTGTGACACATGGGGATAAGGCCTTGACCAGCATTTAAGAGCAGGTAAGGTGGCTGTTGAAACTGGAGGTTCTGCACATGTCAGGGGGGGACCTGTGGGGGGGGGTGGCAGCTGGGTCCTCCTGAATATCAAATTCTCAAAAAATCCTCAACCATGGCTTCTTTTGACATGTGTTCTTTGAAAAAATCAGCATGTCTCTTTTCAACTCAAAAGTCTTTATCCCTGTTGACTCACCTTTACCATAAGATTTTCTCCTTCTCTCCTCCTGTAACTGCATTGTTGATGCCCAATCACTGCTTCTAGTAACAGTGAACTGTTACCTACCAAATACTTATGGTGCAATAAAAAATATTTACCATGGGTAAAAAAAGTTATTGTAGGTAAAAAGTGATTTGTATTTACCATGTAGGTGAAAAATATTTACTATAGGTAAAAAATATTTACTGTGGTAAAAAATATTTACTGTCGGTGAAAAAGTGAAAACGGAGTATGCTGTGCTGTGAGTCCACACGAACATCCTTGTGTAAATTTCACTAGAAATTCACACCTAGAATGGGCTATTCTGTAAGATATAGGTTGTAGGCATGCATAAGAGCTCATTCCCACGTATCTTCTGTCCATGGCACTTTTTACTCTTTGGTGCTTGTGAAGTAGATTTTTCTTCTCTTTCGAGATCCCTTGGACTAGAGTATCCTCATCTCCCCAACAACTGACTGTGCCTTTATTTCATCTTCAGAAGGGGTCCTAAAAACCATGCATCATATAGCCCTCCCCCTTAAGCTAGAGGTATTTGATGCCTCTAGCTGTAGGTTGTGCTACAATAGGGTTCTCTTGAATACTTACCCACCTGGTACCAATTGAATTTGCCATGTTACTGCTTTCTTGGCTGATGCACCCTGTTTAGTCCTTTCTGATGAATAATTGTATCCATCCATGACTAACAACTGGTCTCCTAGACCCTTGAAAGCCATACCCCATCCATTGTCAATATCCACTTTCACTGGTAGCATTCTCTTTTTTTCTTTTTTTCTTCTCTTTTTTTCCTTTTTTTTTTTTTTTTTTGAAACGACTATGTACATGATTGTTACCTTAGTTGGAGCTCGAATATGATGAGTTCTCCTCTGAACCATCCTTAGCATTGATTTCACCAGCATATGGCTGTGAAAGACGACATTGGTAGGCCTTCAATCGCCAACCATTTACCGGGGTCTGATGTACCTTACCATCTAGGTCACCTAGTTGGTAACTACCATTTGAGAACCTCTGTATCACTACAAAAGGGCCTTCCCACTTAAGCAAGAAGTTACCATCCTTCCTGCGATCAAAGCGATTGTCGTATCTGAGCACTAAAGAACCTTCCTTGATACCTTTCTTGACAAGGTTGCGATTGAACTTCTTTCGTTTCTTCTCTGCCTTGGCTGCATAGTACTTCACTGCTGACTCTCGATCTAGCCCTAACCTCTCCAAATCGATGATTCTTCCTTCCACCTGCTTCTCTTGACTATCCTCTTGATGTGCTTTTAGAACTCGGAGGCTCGCTAGCTCCACTTCTATAGGCAATAGTGCCTCTTGCCCATAAACCAAGTGAAAAGGTGTATACCCCAAGGATGTTTTAAAGGATGTTCTGTAGGCCCAAAGTGCTACATCTAGGTGTTTGTCCCATGCCTTAGGATGTAAATGCACTTGCTTAGTGATGATTTTACATATAAGACCATTTACCTTTTCCATAAGACCATTGCACTGAGGGTAGTATGGTGTAGAGTGCATGCGCTTGATTTTTAACTTGCTCATCAATTGCCCGACTAAATCAGCTCGAAATCCCGGTCCCCTATCCGAGAGAATCTCCAAAGGTGTGCCAAAACGGCAACAAAGGCATTCAAAAATGAAATCACTCACGTCCTTGGTTGTGATGCGCTTTGTGGGACGAGCTTCTGCCCATCTGATCATGTACTCCACCCCCATAATGATGTATTCCTTCCTTGATTGAGTGCAAGGTAGTGGCCCTATTGCATCTATCCCCCATTTTTCAAATGGCCCATAGGTTTTGATTGGATGCTGATTTTCATGGGTAAGACGCCTTGGTCCAGCTTTTTGGCAAACCTCACATGTGCGGCACCAATGTTGTACATCTCGATGGAGGCTTGGCCACGTGAACCCTGCTTGTAAAATCTTTCTGCTAGTAATCTCTTGTGCAAAGTGGCCACCACACACACCTTCATGACAACTAAACAAAATATCCTTTATCTCTTGGGATGCAGGAACTCTTCTTAAGACAGCATCTTTCCCTCTACAATACAAGTCCTCATTCACTAAGCTATAGCTGGTAGCCTTTTTTGCCAACCACCTACGTTCACTTTTACTCATACCAGAGGGTGCTTCACAATGCTCAAGAAAGTAAAGTAAATCATGCAGCTCCTCCTTTCCCTGGTATAAAAGACTTTTCACAAGGATAGCACCTACTATGAGAGTTTGTAGTTCTTCACCTGCTAAGGCATCTGCTTCTCGATTTTGATCTCTAGGTACAAAGTGCACTCGAACTTCTTTAAAACCCTTCAACAAGGCCTTTGCTTCCCTCATCTTAACAGACAATTTGTCATTTTTACACGCCCATACACCAACCATTTGCTTAACAATCAACATGGAGTCACCAAAAACATTTAGCTTTGTGATGCCCTGAGAAAGACAACATTGCAACCCTAAAACAAAGGCATGATACTCTGCTTCATTTTTAGAATGAACCTCTTTTAGATGAAACCCTTTTGCAAAGATCTTCTCCTTCTCTGGACCTAATATTACTATGCCTGCTGATGCCTTGTCTTTGGTCCTCTTGTAAGCCCCATCAAAATACAGACTGTGTGCTCCCAATAGAACTTCAGGCTCCGGGATAGGCGGTATCTTACTAGGTGCCTCTTTCTTGGCCTTCTCATAACACCTTTGTGTGAGGACATCTTCCAAACAAGCACGGGTGGAATCCTCTACTTGTAGTGTGTAGTCAAACTCTTGAAGCTGCACCACCCACTTTGCTATTCTTTGAAACAATTCCATGTGTTGTAGGGCATATGGAAAAACCTCCTTAGTTGTGATCACCACAAATTGTCTCGGAAGTAAGTAAGCCCGAAACTTCTCCACTGCAAACTTAAGAGCTAGCACCAATTGCTCAGTTGCGCTGAAACCCTTTTCAGCAGCTGTCATCACTCTACTAGAGAAGTAGACTGGTCTCATGAGAGATGTCTTTGGGTCTTTTTGCATCAAGACAGCTCCTAGAGCTTCTGGACCTACACTAGGATTTACATAGAATAATTCACCCCATGTGGGTTGTAGGACGACAGGCAATGAGCTCAAAATGGTTTTAACTTCTTGAAAGCACCTTTCACCCTCCTCACTCCATGTCAATGTAGTGTGTTTAGTGAGCTGTTGCAAAGGATAGATTGCCTGAGAAAGGAGATGTATGAATCGTCCCATGTAGCGAACCTTTTGAATGAAGGAGACTAGTTGCTTCACGTTTGAAGGAGTAGGTAAAGCTAACAATGTCTTTACCTTTTCAAGGTCAGCCTCAATACCATCTTGAGACACAACATGGCCTAGTAGAGTGACCTTGCTCTCACCTATGTGGCACTTGTCTTTATTCAATTGCCCACCCAATTGGGGCAGACGGGTGAAACCTTCATCAACCTTGGACAGATGTACTTCCCTAGAGCTGTAAATGCAAAAATCATCAATGAAGACTCATATGGACTTACCAAAGTAAGGTTGAAACACCAAGTTCATAAACCTCTGGAAAGTAGTTGGGGCATTAGTTAAACCAAAAGGCATAACTCTATAAGCAAAACACCCCCAAGGTGTTATGAAGGTAGTCTTTCTTTGTTCTTCATCTGCAATTCTGATTTGGAAGTAGCCTGAGTACCCATCACACACTATGTACCTTTCATGACCAGCCACTTCATTTACTATTTCATCTTGAAAAGGCAAAGGAAAATGGTCCCTTTTTGTGGCTGCGTTTAGAGGCTTGTAATCCACACATACCCTCCACTTCCCATTTTTCTTTGGTGCTACCACAACTGGAGACACCCACTCAGAATCTTCCACTGGGTAGATAAATCCTGCCTTGAGTAATCTTTTTACTTCTTTTAAGAGTGCATCTTGTTGCACTAGCCCTAATCTCCTTAGCCTTTGCACCACTGGTTTGGAACCTTCCTTTAATTGGATATGGTGTTGGGTTACCGTCACTCCTTTAATGTGCTCGTAATCAGTTATAAAGAGGCCAGCATGCTTCTTTAGTACCTGCAAATAGGGTTCTCTCTCTTCTTCTACTAGGTCCTTAGCTAGCATCTCCTCTAAGCCTGTGGCTTCTTCCTTGTTTAGAGAGTCTTGACCACCTTCTCCTTCTGGGTTTCGCAATATTATACCCATGACTTCCAAAGAGCTAGCATCCTCCTCAGATGACTCATCCTCAGATGAAGAGCAGCTACTTGTGCTCCATTCATCCATAGAAGTCTCCATCTCTAGGTCTTGTTGTCTACCCTGCTTCATGTCATACACAATTTTTTGTTGCTTGCCACCTACCTTATGATTTGGTCGCAACTCAAGGGAACCTGTCTCCCAATCTTGCCTAGCTTTCATAGCCATAAGCCAAGGTCTTCCAAGGATTAGCAGATAGCCCTCCCCCTTAGTTGGGATCACATAAGCATCAATTGAGATTGCCACACCAAAAGCTGAAACCTTCACTCCATTAACCTTTCCCACACAAGCCACCCTTACATTATTTGCCATCTTAGCTTGTAAGGAAGTTTGCTCGTTTACTTCCAAACCCAACCTGTGCATTAATTTCTCTGTCATAACACAGATCTCGGCTCCACCATCTACGTACACATTGGAGACTCGCTGACTCTTAATCTCTGCATCAATGACTGGCACGATATCCTTCATGCCTCTTGCACTAATAGACCCAACTGACTTTGCCTTAGCCCTCCTGGTGCTGACCATCTTAGACCAGGTTCTTCTCATCTTTGGGGAAAGGTGGAGGAGTTGCTGCCATGAAATCTTTGGTCCTTGCTTACTAACATCTGCTATCAGGTCATAAGGTATGGATCCTACCCCAAGTGGAAAGTCTTCTACTCCTATGTGCCTCCTTGACCTACTCTTCCTTTTCTTGTCTCCTATCACTTGGGAGGAACCCTCATTCCCTTTATCTGGCTCTGAAGCTTCCATTTCATCAGTTCTTTGTCTCCTAACTCTCTTTATTGGCATGGCAACAGCTTCCTCCATTTTTTCTTTCCCTTTATCCTTACCATTGTCAAGACTTATGACAGAGACAGCCCTGTCCTCCCCTCCCGATGGTAGTGGAGGGATCTCTGCAGGTGCTTGTGGTGGTGGAGGAGGGGGTCTCAATATTTGGATTGGTGGAGCCACGTGTGCATTTTGTCTATTTAGTGGCCTAGCTCGAGGAGGAGTGACTTGCTGGCAAGGAGGCCGTCTTTGATTACCATTTCCTTGATAGCGTCGTGGATGGGGGCAATAATACATGCCGTGACCTACCTCTCCACAGTTGTAGCAAATGTACTCACGTGCTTGCCTTTGTCCTTCTTGTCTATTTCGTTCATTTCCTGACTGGGGAGCCCTTACACCTTGAACCAGATTGATGGACAGGCTCTCTAGTTGATTGGTGATTTGTTGAAGTAATTCTTGTTGAGAGGACTCTTGGTCTGTTGCTCCTGTCCCTGCTACTACCCTTGCCGTAGGTTGAGCTAGCGGTGGAGGCTCCATTCCCCCTTGTAGTTGAGCTTGGAATTTTAACTTCCTATCCTTCTCCCTTGCATAAGTCATAGCTTTATCAAAGGTATCTGGGAATTTACCTTTTACCTTTTCTCGAAGGATGGGGTAAAGCACTGCCAGGAAACAGTTCTTCTTTAGGCATTCTGGCGCCCTTTATCCTTCACCTAGTGATGCACACCATTTCTCCCACAGGTTGGAAAACTTTCCTTCATAGCTTCTATAGTCATTGGGTGATGTTTGGCGTAGCTCTAAGAGCTGTCTCCATATCTCCTCTGGAGGCTCATGGCGGCGAAATTCTTCGATGAAGGCTATCTTTAAGGACTCCCAGACTCTTCTTTCTTCAGGTGCCAAAGTTTGATACCATAATTTTGCACCTTCCCTCAAGACCAAAGGAAAGGCCCTTAACTTAGTAGCTTCGTCATCCCTTCCCGATACCAGAAAGGCCATTTCCAAATTATCCAAAAAGTCTGGAGCAACCTCCCCAGGCTTACCATAAAAATTAGGGAAGGCCGTAAGTGAGAGAGTAAACAATTACACAAACAGCTCCAATTTATTTTAAAATAGAGTATGGTAATTACAATTTGGAGCTTTAGCACAACTTAGCTCAAAATAGGATGAAGATCGACACATCAAAGGAATGGTAATAGTCTAGTAAGGGTAGAATGACAGGATGAGGAGAGCGCAAGATTTCCCCAAGTCTCTCGGCTCCAAACAACAGGGCTATTCTTTGCTGATAAAAGATTTTTCTATCAATACAAATATTCACACGGATATGACGCACAAAATGGAAAGGAAACATGCGGGGATCATCATTCTCATTATTGGCATCCATACTTACACACAAGAGCCTAGCTTAGTTGCACCACCTTGGGACCAATGAGCCTGATCAGCCACAGAAGGTTAGCACCTCGGATCACTTCGACTCTTCCTGATGCATCTGTGAAGACGTAAGGCGTGATGGCAACACTTTGTACAATGTTGAGCCTTTTAGCAAGCAACAATTGGATGCTATTACCATAATCAGCAAGACGAATGAAAGTGACACCATTAATGTGCAGCACATCATCAACTAAGATAGTTTCCTTAGATTGAGATAACTTCTTGAAAATTAGTAGCAAAGGTAGGGCAGGGAGGCTTTTCACCCGGTCTCCAAAGCACTTTGGACAATATCCAAAGTGATCTTCACGCGGACAAGAGGTTGGCTTGGGATTGGTGGTGTCTGGATTCACAAAGTGCACTGGGAGCACTTGCAGACGGGCGGCAATCTTATAGGCAAGCCTTCGCCTCTTTGCTTCAGGAGGATTTAGGGGTGAGAGTCGTGGTTGCAAGTTGGAGGTTGAAGTTGGTTGCTCACTAGCCTTTTTCTTGCCTGTAGTGGTCATGTAATCCCTTATTAATGAGATTAAGCCAAATGTTACCTTACGCTTGAGCACGCGCTGCGGCCTTGGGCCACTTAGGTGTAGAGGTGATCTTCCTCCTCTTAGTCGGCTCCTCAGGAAAGAGAGGTCTGGTGATGCTTTCTCTTCCTTTAATGTGTGTCACAGTACCTTCGTGTATGTTGATGTAGAATATTTCAAGCTCGTGTGCGTTGGAGGTTTCTGGAGCACTCATAGGTTGAGAGGAGAGGTATATCAAGCTCTTCTTCTTACTCTCCTTCGTTGGCGACGATCACGAACAAGGCATGTAGAAGAACTTACTTCTTGAATTTCAATGACACTGCAACCTGGTAACAAGACCTCGATGAAATCTTTTAAGGCCTCTAAAGCCTCCTCCTCTTCTGTTCTCCAATTTGCAAACTCCTCACGCCATTCGTCCATGTTGTAGATTGCACATCTTCATTGCTTGTGGACTGAAGGTCTGTGTAGCCCTCCTCTGTGGGGGCACCAAAATGATAGCGGGAAAAAGAGCAGTGCAATCGGGTGGCCTCTGTACTCGTGCACACTCCACAAACCACGCCTCATGCAAACAAGCAAAGAACAAAACAAAGGGGGCACCACCCTAAATTAAGAGGTTTAGGGACCTCACACATAGTGCACACAGGCAAGTGAGACTTCTGGCATTATGATGGGATCAAAACATATGGCAAAACACATAGAAACGAAGCTTAGGGACCTTATGTAGCATATATATACATAAGACATCAGCTTAACAATACAACGGCATCTGATCATACATAACAAGGATATAGAGAAGCAAGCCAAGGATGGCATAACCCCTTGTCAAAAACAATCAACCCAGCAAGTAGGTATGATCCTACTAGCAACACATCAATACCTTAGAGAATGATGGCGAGGATGGTGTCCATGGAGCATGAGAGAAGACTCCTTGTTTAGGTTTTAGGGCTAGTAATGTAGCATACTAGAGGGAGAGAGCGAGAGGGAGAGAGAGTAGAGCTCCCTCCATAGCTCCTCGTTGTGAGCAATGTCGTCATAGCTTCATTGCTTGGTGAAGGGGGTGAAGTGTTGGTTTTGAGTGAGAGAAGGCCTCCTTATATAGGTTTCTGAGAGGATTTAGGATTAGGGATAAACATGCTTAAATCTGCTGATTGGGGTTACTTTTTGCTTAGGGTGGTCAACAGATTGAGGTCACCTGATATGTCACCATCAAGACATTCTCTAGAGTGATGTGAGTGGGGAGGGTAAATGCTGATTTTTCTGATTGTGACACATGGGGATAAGTCCTTGACCAGCATTTAAGAGCAGGTAAGGTGGCTGTTGAAACTGGAGGTTCTGCACATGTCAGGGGGGGACCTGCGGGGGGGGGGTGGCAGTTGGGTCCTTCTGAATATCAAATTCTCAAAAAATCCTCAACCATGGCTTCTTTTGACATGTGTTCTTTGAAAAAATCAGCATGTCTCTTTTCAACTCAAAAGTCTTTATCCCTGTTGACTCACCTTTACCATAAGATTTTCTCCTTTTCTCCTCCTGTAACTGCATTGTTGATGCCCAATCACTGCTTCTAGTAACAGTGAACTGTTACCTACCAAATACTTATGGTGCAATAAAAAATATTTACCATGGGTAAAAAAAGTTACTGTAGGTAAAAAGTGATTTGTATTTACCATGTAGGTGAAAAATATTTACTGTAGGTAAAAAATATTTACTGTCGATAAAAAAGTGAAAACGGAGTATGCTGTGCTGTGAGTCCACATGAACATCCTCATGTAAATTTCACTAGAAATTCACACCTAGAATGGGCTATTCTGTAAGATATAGGTTGTAGGCATGCATAAGAGCTCGTTCCCACGTATCTTCTGTCCATGGCACTTTTTACTCTTTGGTGCTTGTGAAGTAGATTTTTCTTCTCTTTCGAGATCCCTTGGACTAGAGTATCCTCATCTCCCCAACAACTGACTGTGCCTTTATTGCATCTTCAAAAGGGGTCCTAAAAACCATGCATCAGGACTCCTGGCACATATCAACCCTTTCTTTGCCCAACTTTGTGTCGACACTCCTCAAGCTTGCTTTTTCCAAAACGGGGAGACTATGGACAGACTAGAGGGGGCCAATCCATCAAAAACGATTTCTCATATTAAATTGACCATTTAAAATGGGAAGATAAAGGGAGCAAGAGTCAGAATAGTGATTTGTGCTAATGCACTTATCGCAACATGGGACCGAGAGGAGAGACAGATTTATCTTAGGAGGGGACCACGAGGAGAGAGGGGATTTAACATTTGCGAGTTTTTCATTTGAAGTTTTTTTGACAATTTCATCAAACTTTTAAGTTTTTTTAACCAAACATATGTCATAGCATAAAGTATCTATTAAATGTAATTTCAATCATCATAAGACTCCATATATGTGTTGTTGACGGAGAGAGAAAGTATAAATTCTAGAGAGATAGTATCTATGTGCGTTATCATTGGAAGAAGAGATTATAAACCCTAGAGAGAGAGAGAATGAATTCTCTTCTAAAATATTTAGAGAGACAAAGTAAAATTCTAGAGTTGTATATCACTGTGCACACCAATCCAAAGCTTATATAACTTCCGACTAGCAAAATAAACCGTAAACCTTGACTACATTGGTAACCTATCAACATTCCGGTAGCATAACGTCGTGAAAATGCAAACAAAACAAATCCCCATTCCACAACTCATGCCATCAAAGTCAAATATGTTCGCAACGCATGCCATCAGAGTCAAATAATTCCACAACATATGCATGCAATAAAGTCAAAAATCATGCCAAATAGAGATAATACCATTTTCCCCAAGCTTGAGCTTCTTGAATCAAAGTAAGTTTGCAGATGTAAGTATATTTACTAATCTACCACAGGATAGGACCAAAATTAGAGTACAAAAAAGACATAAATTCCATAAATGTAATGGTCACTCTAAAAGGTGAGTAATTTTCTCCCAAATAGCTTGTAAGTTGCTTCTGTCTTTTGTTTGAAATTTGAAATCTTGCGTTGCATAAACAATTTTCTTCTAAGATAGATGATCACAAGTAGAATAAACTAAAATAAATGTAGAAAAACACTTCAGTATCATAGAGCAATTATCTAGTTTAGTGAAAGATTCGTGAGAGGGTTGGCTGATGAATAATCATGTGCTTCTTAGGTTTAAGTTCGAGCACTTTCGCGTACACATAGTACATATGTTTGCATGCCAAATAGGATTTTTTTGTCTTCTCTCGCTTTTGAAAATCCAAACACGTGCATGTTGGACTCTCTGTTACATGAATTTCATAAATGTTTTCAGTGAGCACTTTAAAAACTACATGCTCTTGAGACTTTTTCACTTCATCCAAAAATAAAGTTGCCATACTATTACATGCTTTCAATTTCTTCATGGCCATTCTCCTCAGGGCCCACTGAGTGCGTGGCACATCACTCTCTAATACACTATTTATTTGAGATGGCAAAGGTGTGGTTGTTTCTTTTTGAGATCCAATATCATCATCACTGTCGCTAATTTGCAATGGAATGATAGAAATGCCTGGTCCTTGGATATCAAATCTGATCTTTTTGGGCCAACCGCGATGGTTTTGTTGTTTACATTCCATGACATATTCCTAGCGATGGGAGCTACTTGTTCTCGTTCTACCCCTCGTTTTGCGTTGTACTATTTCTTTGTCTCAATGCAAAATTGGTTGCGCATACATTGGAGTCCCTGCAATAACCTCGTGTAGTAGATGGGCTACGTTGGCCGGGGTTAGAGTGTGTTGAGATTCAACTCAAGGAAAAAGCAAGGTCTCCATTATGGGACCCGTTCCTATATAACGCCCAATAGTATATCCCAAACGCTTTGCACATTGTATAATTGAATTTATAATATCTGTTATGCAAGCATCATACAAATAAAATTTTCTCTTTCCACCTTCACTCGCTAACCAACTGGCATGCACACTTTCTGATAAATTAACATTGGGAATTTGTGCCTGCTCTCACGGACTTAAATCAGCCTATGAAACTTAAACAAACATGCGTTAATATTGCAAAATTTATAAATTTTACTAAAAATATAAATTGTCATAAGGTACTTACATATGTACCAATTCCTCCCCAGTGAGAAATTCGTTGGTCCCACCATTTAAACCATCTGTTCACTCTAGTGATGCTTTCTGTAGTTAGATGCTGTCCCCACCATTTTTGAATTGATTGCGCCTTTTGAGATGCAAGCTCAATGGTCTTACAAGCTCTTCATTCCTCACACTTATTAATGTGTTGATTTGTTAGATTTTGAGGTATCCACTTTTTAGCATATTTGTGCAGACTCTGCTCCCAACAATGAAATAGGCATGACCGTTCACGACCCTCCATAATATTATCTGGTCCGCCATTGAAGACTATTTGAATAGCATTCCAATTTGCCCCAGCCTCATCAGACATAAAACCTGCAAAATCAACTGCACCATGTCAGTACTTTTCCATTGTTGAATTAAGGTTCTCCCAAAAAATAACTTGAGTCTTTGCATCCTCCTCTTTAGTTTCACATATAGCAATTATCTGCAGTGATTGTATGCTGCAAGATATTCAACATAAATATTTTCACACATATCATCTCAAATTTAATGATGAAAAAAATATGAGATATTTTAAATACTTAAAGATTACCTTGGATCATAAACTGAGCATGACATTGTTGCCCAACCTATGGGTAAAATCAAAATGCACCCACTCATTTCTTAAGTCACCTATTCGGGTTCGTTTCATTCGATTTACTAGATCAATCCCAGAACCTGGTCCCTTAGTGGACATCTTAAATAAGAAGCACTTGTCATCCTCTTCGCCCTGTCCAGGAAATCTACTCCCATGGAAAAAAGGAACCATGCACTTCTTTTGAAGCAATAAAATATTATCATATCCATCCCCAATCACAACACCTTGACTCTTCCTCTCCTTTGAAACAATTGAAGAAAACCCTACATGATGCATCCCAAGAAAGTTAAATCAATAATACTTAAAATATTAACAAATTCAAGTAACAAAACTTAGTTTCTCATATCCTTACAAGTGGCACTATTTCCTCCAAAAAATCATTGAATTGTACATTGCATGTACCTTCAGCTTCCTCACCAAACAAGGAAATAAGCACAAGTTGTTGCGTCACCAACATTTGAATTTTTCTCGGACCACCTTTTTCAATTTTTAGTACTGCAACTACCAGTTTCCATACTCTTGAAATGGCAGCCCTGGAGGTTCATGCTTTAACACCAGGTTGGTAATGGGACACTTTTATGTCCTGGGACACTTTTATGTCCTGTTCAGTGACCATTTTCCTTGAATTATGTCAAGAGTTTCAAAATAGATTTTGAGGTGCTATCTATCTAGAAATTTGTCTCATGAGCTGAAAAAAACTCGACATTTTTTTGGAATATCAATTACATCTTTAACCTTGTCCTTGCACAACATTTCACAACCTAAACTGTGTGAAAAAATGGGTCCTGTTTTTTGCTTTTTTCAACTTTTTGCAACTATACCACTCTAGAATTCATGTTTGTGAGGTCTATAATGCTAGAGAACTATCTTTATTAGTCCTCAACATGTCTTGATGCTTCTAGGGAGTAATAAATGTTAAAGTTGTAAGTTATGGCCAAATTACAAAAATTGTCAAATCCTGTTTTTTAGCCAATTTTAGCTCTTCTATGATTTTTTTGGTGGTTTTCATGATATCCAAGTACAGTTTTGATTTACTATGTCGCATACTGTAACATAAAGCTAATATTCCTTGAGTTTTGGGGCACCTAATACCCTATTTTTCATAGTAGACAACGATGGTTGATTTTTTCAATTATAGAAGAAAACGAAACATTCTAGTATATCAAGTATAGCTTTTTTAATATTGTTAGTTTCTTGTGACAACTACATAATTTTGTAGGTAGTAACCATATCTAGTCATAAGGATCAAGTTTGGCTAGATATTGAATAGTTTCTATGGGATTCTACAACTCATAATGTTGAACCCAGTTTTTTCATGTTTGTTGTATTTAGCACTTCATGTTTGTCCCCAAGATTCCCCTTGGTAAGAGATATATTATTCTTTTGACATGCTCCATGGCTCCTTATGAACCTAAAGGACAATAGGGAACTAAGAAAACATGCATATATTATTTGTATTGAGCGTGGCTATAGAAACTTTGATGATAGGTTTGCAGAATGGTAAAAATTCAACTTTTTTGTACCTATTTCTTTTGGCAAAACAAAAAAGAGTGAGTGAGAAGCAATCATATGTTCTGATCACCAACCCATTGAAGTTAACTAGGGAATTTATCTCAAGTCCTACAAAAATCCCTAATCTTATTTTTATGCAACAAAACGTAAGAAATGACTGTTTTAGTGAAAATGTACTGGTCCATCAACTTTGGAGGCTTGGTGTGACCAAACAATGAGAAATTTTATAAGTTTCTTATTTTTTACATGTGTAGTAGGCCTTGAACTATAGCCTCATGAAAGGATTTTACAAAATGAGTGGATCTACTATGGTTTTGGAGGTTTTTTCCAAAACCTTGAAAGGACACTTTTATGTCCTGTTAGGTTACCAACCTAGTGTTAACATTATGACACTGTTTACCAACATGTATTGCTAGTCTCGCGACATTGTACTGTCTTGAGGCAAAACATAACATATTTTGCAAGGACAAGCAGCAACACAAGTAACAACCTTCTGAACATAATGACAAGTTATTGTTGTCTTCTCTTCCATTGCAAGGTAGTCCTTCTTGACCTGTCTGTCCAAATATCCACAAAATCAATACCATTAAATTCTTGTTCATTAATATAATGAGGACATGTTGAATAATTGCATTGCATGCATCCCAGACAACGGCTTAGACATGTTGTGCATGCTATCGCCATGGTTGTAATAGATGGGTGAGTCCACAAGTGACCATCAAAGCATTGCTCCATCCCCAACATTTGTTTTGTTTTATCTTGAGTTGCAGGCAACTCAAAGCACACATTTCCATTATAATGTTGTAGAAGTTTAGCAACTTGCAAAGGAGCTACACATAATGCTAATTATAAATCCTTTAACTTTTTTCCCCTGCATTCAAACTGGTAAATTATATTTTTTTAAATATGTAAAAACTATAATTTTGTGCTTGCAAGTGGAATTTGGCAAATTTGGTGGGCCTTTTAATTTCTAAATGGTGGTTCAAGGACTGCATTTAATGCCTTCTAATAGTACCTCCAACTGGTATGTGTGTGTGTGTGTGTGTGTGTGTGTGTGTGTGTGAACACAAGTGAATATGTTCATAGAAGTTTAATATATATATCTTATTCTATAAGTGTCTAGTTATTTGAAATATAATATAATTGTTATGTGTTTAGTTTGTTTAATTATGTACTCTTTATAAGTGTGTGAACACAAGTGAATATGTTGATAGAAGTTTAATATATATATCTTATTCTATAAGTGTCTAGTTATTTGAAATATATGATTGTTATGTGTTTAGTTTGTTTAATTATATACTCTTCATAAGTGTTTATTGTATATATTTTATAATTATAATACATGCAAAGTCAAATGAAAGTGGAATGAAGTGAAGTGAAAGTGAAGGAGCCTGTTTTTCCGTGAAGAAGAAGAAGGGGTAGAAGAAGAAGAGAAGGTACTCATGTGTGTGTGTGTGTGTGTGTGTGTGTGTGTGTGTGTGTGTGTGTGTGTGTGTGTGTGTGTGTGTTTTAGTTATTTACTTATATTACCCACATACGAACATACATGTTGAAAGACCAAGGTATCCAAATAAATACAAGGTTTATTATAAAAAACAAACTTAGATAGCCTGATTTTGGACAAATAAATAACATCAGGTTGGTACAAGCTGACCCCATCCAAAAGGAAGAAGCTCCAGAAAAGTTGAAGCAAAGAGAGTAGCCCTCACTTGCACCCATAGAAACAGCAATACATTTTGTTAGCATTGGCTCTATATGCAGGTGATACATGGGCATCCTAGTTGTTATCCATGTCACAAAGGTACAACTTTTTTGTGGAAGTAACCTTATAATTGAAATATAAATTTCAAGAGACTTTGGTAGTCAATTACACCATTATAAAAAAACTTTTAACAGTTTGATATAATGGTACTGGTATTGGTACCAGTATCAAATTTTTAGTGCGAGTATTGGTACTGGTAGTACTGGTAGTACTATCCTACTATCCTGGTAAATTGGCACGCTAGCTGTTATCCATTTCACATAGGTACACCTTTTTGTGTAAGTAACCTTATAATTGAAAGCGAAATTTCAAGAGACTTTGGTAGCCAATTACATCATTTTAAACAAACTTTTTACAGTCTGATACATTGGTATTGATATTGGTACCTATCTCAGATTTTCAGTGTCAGTACTGGTACTACTAGTATTAGTGCTGCTATCTTGCAATCCTGGTCAACTTGTATACTAGTACTGGCACTAGTCTCAGCCTCTTAGTGCTAGTACTGCTACTGGCAGTATTGGTATTGATACTGCTACACATCTATATTGCTATAATGCTATACTGGTTTATTGGAAAACTGGTTTCTAGACAATGTTTATGTCGAGAATACCAAAAAGGTGTATAAACTAGTATTTTTATATAGGAGATAGGTAATTCTATAAGTCTTGCAAAGAACCAGTATACTGGTACTGGTATCAGTCAATGCTAGTACTAGTACTATTAGTACTAGTACTGTTAGTACTGGCACTGAAATTGTGATACTTCTAAACTGGTATACCAAGTGGCATACTTAGTATTGGTACTAGTCTAAAATTGTCAGTGCTAGTACTAGCACTGGTAGCACTGGTACTGATACTGCTTTATTACTTTTCTGGTATACATGTTTAATGGTTTACCGGTTCCGCGACATATTGTTATTTCATGAATATCAGAACAATGTTAAAACCAAGAGTTTTACCCTCGGAGATAAGAAATAGGTAATTCTATAAGGGTCCTTCTGAGAGCCAGTATATTGGTATAGATATAGGTTTGGTATATTGGTACTGGTACAAGTACTAGTCTTCTGACCTTTAGTGTTAGTACTGGTACTGAAACTGCTATACTGGCATAATAGTACTGGTACTAGTCAAAAGATTTCTAGCGCTAGTACTGGTGCTGGTAGTACTGGTCATGATATTTCTATATTGCGATACCGCTATACCTGTTATATTAGCCGCCGGTTAACAAAACCAAAAGAATGCAAAAACCAGAAGTTTTATACTTGAAATATAAAATCGTTACGTGTTCATTTTGTAGAAGGAGTAGAAGAATAGTATTGGTGCTGGTAGTACTGGTAATGATATTTCTATTTTGCTAAACCGCTATACCGGTTATATTAGCCGCCGTCGCCGGTTAACAAAACCAAAAGAATGCAAAAACCAGAAGTTTTATACTTGAAATATAAAATCGCTACGTGTTCATTTTGTAGAAGGAGTAGAAGAACAAGAGAAGGTACTCTGTGTGTGTGTGTGTGTGTGTGTGTGTGTGTGTGTGTGCACGCGTTTTATACTCACGCAAATGGGTGTGTGTGTGTGTGTGTGAACTCTTGCACCGAATGGCTATTTCCATGTGTGTGTGTGTGTACGTACGCGCGCACGTGTATGTCCTCCATAGGAGCTTCCAATGGAGCTCCAAATGGAGCTCCATTGGGGCTCCTCCATGCCTTGAAAGGCATGGTGAGAAGGCAACGCGTGCTGCCTTCTCACCATGCCTTTCAAGGCATGGAGGAGCTCCATTTGGAGTTCCATTGGGGCTCCATTGGACCTCCTCCATTCGAGGTGATAAAGGCGTTGCCAGACGACGACCCTCGCAGTTCCTACACTTAGGCAAAGAGTTACTTTACAAGTAATGTGGCAGTCTAGTAACGCAAGACGTGTGCATACAAATGGGCTCTTACGTAGCGTGGACGTATGAACAGGGCAAATAGTCAATGGGAATTGTCGTACCCAGGCCTCATCACTACCCAAGGAGAGAAGAAATGTATATTTAATTATCCAAATTCGATTACGGATAGAAAGAGAATTTGTTGAGACATATAAAATTAATATAAATGCATTTTGTGAAAAATGCAAACGCCCGCGCAGAGAGATAAATTCTAGTGTTTTTTTTTCAGCCTCTGCAGTTTTGTAATAGTTAGACCGTGCTTATTATACATCTATACCTCCCAATTTGTAACGTTCTGCAGTCTCAACGAGCCCATCGGCAGCTTTGCATCATGTCTTAGTAGCCATGGTATCCTCTCCTTCACCTATTGCCTTGGCGTTGTAAGCTTGGAGAGCTCCATGGGCCCTGGCTGTTGCTTTGATGCAATACGCAGCTGAAATATCTAGTGCACTTGATTGCATCAACTTTCTCCCTTCATATGCACTCTCTTTGATGTTGCAAACCCACAGGGCTTCTCCTTCCCCAGTCATGACCTCCTGCTAAGCAAAGCAGAGGGGCCTCTTGCTTTCATTGACAATTGCTTCATTGCATTCATTCATCCCTTGCTATCACTGTCAGCAATGATGGGTACTGATAATACTGCTAGATCGCTGCTCTGCTGGCTCTCACTTCTTCTCTCCGACATGCTCAGCTCCGCCATCCCGAACTTGCAGCAGTGCGAGCTGGAAGGTGACACCTCTGTCACGGGCACAACAACGCTTCAGTTCAACTGCTGCTTGCCAATCACGCAGAATGTGATTAGCTTCTCATTCAACAAGTACAAAAGCCAAAAGCGGGTCAGGCAGGCTGCGCACACAGTGAGCGAGGACTACATCGCAAAATACACGCGGTCCCGCTCTTCATGAGCCCGCAGCATGCATGTCATCATTTTCTACGATACAATGAAAGAGCAGCGCGCGCGTTGCTCCTCACCAAAACTAGGAACGTTATTCTTTGTGCACACCGTGGTCTGCTCCACCAACCTGGCCTAGAGACCCATCTTTGCAAGAAAGCAGCCAGTGTAGGTGCCGATGGCTCCAGCGCCCACCACCAGAGCTGTGCATGCTTCCTTGTTCACCATGCTTGCCCCTGCGTCTCCTCCTCCTACCTCAGCCAAAGATCCCTTCCACGCATACACGCATTCACAGGGAAATGACTTGCACTCCTCCACATCAACATTGCTGCTCACAAGCGGAATTTCTGGTGTTAGCGTGATGAGGCTCCCAGCTTGAAAAGAAGCATTCTGGTCACTACTACTGCATCAACGACTTTCTGCTCACAGCTACTACTTTTGCAAAACACTTTAAGACCAGCATGCACTGCTATTTGGTAATGTCTCCAAATGGAAGGCCTCGTGCTGTGGCATCTTTTGTATTCCGCTATTCAGCTCAAAGGCCAGTGCTGAAATGGCAATTTCAAAATGCCATTGCTAAGATGTAGCTTATTTTAAAACCCATTATGCCCTTGTTTTCACATATGGGCCACCGACCCTTATTCTTAAACCAAGTTCTATCAATGCAACTGTTGTCATGAAAAGCCAAAATTTAGATGACATTTATTGTTTGCGCATGAGAGCTGCAGCCATGGCTACCACTATTGTGTGTTTCTTCACCATTGCTACTTGAAAATCCATTGGGCTTGGAAGCCGAAGATGCGAAAGTATGCCGGTAAAGGGGCATTGGCACCCTTGAGATCAAGGATGCTAGGGCCATTCCCCATCACCACCTTTCATTGTTATGCAGCATCTAGTCCCGAGGAATGCATGTGTTTGTCATTGGTTTCATTTTCTAATATGGACGTCAATTAGGACTGTGTTAGAGGGACTATGTAATTAATGCAGAGGGTGGCGATTGCATTGTTAGACCAAGGTTGTTTGCCCATGTCCCCCCCCCCCCCCATGGTCTATTTGAACGAGATGGTTGAGGGGAAGGTGCCTTTGCAAAACACATTTTCCTTCCTCTTTGCGTGAGAATCTATGCCGTCTCGCATGTGCATGCACTAGGTGGATATATGATCATGTGGTAGTGGTCATGTAGCACCAGGGATCTCCATAAGAGGATCCAAGATGCTTGCAAAGAGCACCCTAAAGCAGCAATGCGCACACTGCTCCCTTGGTGTGCTCCCTAGGAGGACCAAGGAGCTCCAAGGTGCTCTCAAGGAGCACCCTAAAGGAGAATCGTGCACATTGTTCCTTGGCGTGCTCCCTGGGAACACAAACGAGCACCAAAAGGGCTCCAAGATTCTTGCAAGGAGCACCCTAAATGAGCAACGTGCATGCTGCTTCCTCGATGTGCTCAGCTCCAATCACACACACACACACACACACACATATATACACATGTGCACACACACACATACACAATGAGTGCACTCTTTTTAAGTAGATGTTTAAAAATAGAAGTGGAATTTACAAAATATTATTTTCCCTAAAAGAGCAGTGTGCACTCTCATTACTAAATGTTTTTTAAAGTATAAATTAACAAAATGCTCAACCCATTAAAAGACCAGAGTGCACTTTGCTAAGTAGGTATGTCAATAAGTGATTTCCTTTTGTATATTTTTTCCCCTTAAGTAAAAAGTTCCAAAACCAATAGTGAAATAAACATGCTATAAAGAGATAAACACTCCTCTCAATGATGGCAATGTGTATCCAAATGTGTGAAAATAATTCAACTTTGAAAAATATGTGGCATCTCAAATGAACAATGTGCACTCTGCTTACTTGATGTACTTCAAATAATTTATACCAATGAAACTTAGAAATAGAACTTGAGCAATACATTGTACTCATTGCCTAGGGTTCAAATGTTTGAGAGTGGATATAGATGTTTATGAATGAGTGCATGAGTGTGCTTATGTATGTATATTTGTTTATTTGTAATGTATGTATCCGTTTGTGTGAATGTATATATGCATATGTGTGATGTATTTTTAGATGTATACATATGTGTAAATTAGTGTATTAATATATCTATGCTCTAAATATTTGAATCTATATGCATGTCAATGTATGTATATAGGAATGTTTAAATGTATATGTGTATGTATGGACGTACATATTTTGTCATACGAAGCCATAAACTAAGATCAGTCATCTCAAAAGCTATGCATTGTGAACAAGAGGTTCATTGTCCACATACATAAAATTGATTTCCTGCACTCAACAAGACAACCAGAGAGGCAAGAATGGCTTTAATTCTTAATAGATCAAACATAGGACACCTCTTCAAGCTCAAGTGACCCCGTTACATCACATCTCCCCCCTTCTAGGCTTCAAGAAAGCTTCATTGACTTTCTAGTGTACTTGAACACTAGGACCTAAGAGTTGCATCAAGTGGTGGTGTCAATCGAAGAAGGAAAATTGCAAGCTATATCAACCAGAGAAGAGTAAAAGAATATGAAAAGAGCCAAGCAGGTATCAAGGGAAGCAAAGATAAGGAAGTACAAATATATAGGTAGGACCTTTGTGGTGGTCTATGATCCCATACACTCATCAGAAAGATCTTGTGCCGATGAAAATAAGCTCTTTAAATGAGAATTCTAATCCCTCTAGTATGAATCAAACTTCAACAAGTTGCAAAGGGCTTGATATTGAATTCACCTAAGAGATGGGCAACTAAGTAAGTGTTTATTTATTTGAAATACCATATGGTTATGAAACGTAGGTTTAGTGAATCTGGGTTTCAGTAAATTGTCAAAACATTTCTCAGCTTGTAGGGGAAGCTACACAATCGCTTAACTTGGCTCTGTTTCTTTGATTGATGTGTTTCATTGTTGCGATAATCTGCAGGTTGCAAAGCATGAGGGCCAGATGTCAGGCAGACAGAAACAGAGAAGCCATAGTGCCATGCGGATTTGGGTATGGAAGCATACAGAAAAGGATTCCATACCAGTCAACGGGAATTTTTTTTGGGGAAAAACTATTTCGGGTTGAAAATTTATGAAACGTTTTTGCAAGGAGTGCTCCATGTGTGAGATTTGGGCACCTCCAGTATCTACTTATGTTTTTCGCCTCCCACCTCTTTGATCTACAATTTAAATTCTAGCCTCTAGTCTCTACAATCTACTTATGTTTTGGATTCAGGTGCATGCTTAGAGTTTTAAACATGGTGGTGTACTATGTAGGCTTTGAAGTTTTATATGTAGGCTATCTCATGTGGAAAATTTTTGGGGAGACTGGTTGACGTGTGGGAGAACATTGGCCTCTTTAAAGATTTACCTATCTTACTCTTGGATGAGGCCAGTAATGCTCTCCATGTAGAATCGAAGGGTGTGGTGCATACTGCCCTCGACCTAGCACTGATGCATGACGCTCATTGTTGCCCACTACCTGTCCACCATTCATTATGCCCACCCCATCACAGTCTTCCACAATGGCCAAGTCGCGAGGTCGGAAGCATGAGGAACTTTTGCGGAGGATGGGGACTATGCTACACTCACTCAAGCTACTACCGCAAGTAATGATGCCCGCATGGGACTGCAGCTATGGATATGTCCTACCCCCTCAACCATTGCCCGCACTAACCGGGGTGCTGGCTCGCCCTCTCAACTGCCAAGTGAGCAGCGTGCATAATAAAACACAAACTCTTTGGTTTGTCACTTTGTACATGTCAATAAAAAGAGGAGCTCACTCCTCATGATACCTACATCTATTTGACACACCAAAATATTGAGAGGATTTCAAATTGGTCACTGCTCCCACCTAGCCATGACAAAAGGAGTCGATGCTTGCACTGTCAAAAGAAAACACGGCAGTATGTGATATATTTGCCAAATCAGCACAAGTGGTTGAGAAACTTCATGCCCGAGATGTTATCTCTTGAAGTTGGACTTAGTGCAGGTTATGTCTGAGGTGGCCAGGACTAAGGCCTAATTTGTTTTCATCCGCTCCAAACCAAGGGCCTTTCACCTATTTTTGCATGTTCAAGGCATGTAGCATTTTGCACATGGGCAAACAAAGTCATGATCAAATTGTTAATCACACGCTCTTGGTATATACTATCATCCTTGTTTGAAATGTATGCAAAGTGTGTTGTATTGATGAAAGCATATAATGTGCTTGACAAGATTCTTGTTTATAATGTTGGCATGCAACAACATGCAAAACATTGAAATGGTCCAAGGAAAAGGGATGTGATTGTTAATTAGGGATGTGCATTGCAATGGTTTGGTCTGCATGCATCCCAAATGAGGATGCATTTTTCAAAGGAGAATCTAAGATATGCTTAACACAGGCACATGTAAGTAGGTTTGAGCTTTTAATGATTGTGGATCAAGGGCTTTTATCCAAATGTGATCAACTTTTCTTTTTTTGTTTTGAAGATATATGGAATTTTGCATGCAAGACATTGACATATGCAAAAAAATATAATGATGAGATTGTTAGTCAAGCTCTATAATTTTGCAAAACGTCTAAGTGAAAAGGTCCCTTTTTTAACACCCTCATATTTTCACATGACCTCTAATTAGGAAATTTTATGCCATGGTAGTAGTATGATACCCCTATACCTTTCACTTACTTCTACCTGCCTTTGGCTACTAATGCTCTTAAGATTACTAATGCCTTGGATTCTTCCGGTGGATGGATACACTGCATTATTTAGGTAATTTGTTGGCTATAAAAGATGTCATATTATTTGAATAGGGAATTCTTGAAGTTTGAATGCTCAAATGTTACCTTTGACTCAGGGATTTCTTCTAGTAGTAGTATTCTTTGAAAGAATTACTTGGCTCGATGTTCACTATAAAAAACCATGCATTGTGGTCATATTCAGATCATAACTCCTATTTATTGGTCGATATAAATTAGGTTGATTTTTATTTTTTATATGCTCATTTGAGAAATGGACAAATTTATTGAGGTCTTACTCTCTGTGTGAAAAGCAAAAACTATGGGTTGTTCACCAGTACGGAGATTATGAAAACAACTTTTTCCACTTTCAAAAAAGCCTATCTCCTTCACTGCAACAACAAAAGTCTTTCTAATAAAAGAAACCTCTGAATTAAACCTCTCTCAAAGAAGGAATTAGGATAACTTGTAAATGCATGTGGTGTTGCCTTCTGGAATTTATATAGAGGGGATCAATTATAGGAATAAAAAAATTACTTGATATAATGATTGGCTGTAATCAACAACAGATTGATACATTTGTGGACCATCAAAGAGTGTTCCAAACATGAGTGCATAAAAATATTCTTGACCACTCATACATCCTCTCATTAACAACACCCTTTATGTCTTTGGCTCACCCATGGCCATGTAATTTTTTTTTAAAGGACCACTTCAGTCTCCAATCACAAGCACTTGGATGAATACGAGAGTTTGGAGGTAAAGAGAGTTTGTAAGCCATATCTGCAACTCACTTGAGTATATTAAAAGGCCCACAATATCTGGAAAATAATTTAGATGTTGGTCCAATTTGCACTCACAATATTGCTAGGCAACCGGTAAAAGCATATGCTAGTGCCATGAGTAGTCCCAAATCTCAAAAAGCGTCTACTAGTGCCATGAGTGACCACCACTAACTGCTTTAGTGGAGTGTCAAAATATATGCTTGATTTATGCGCTCTCAATATTATGTCCCTATCATTGCTCAAATGACTATTGTGCAAATGATTTTCTATCTCGGCTACCGCTTCCACTTTGGCATTTTCTCTCTCTCTCTCTCTCTCTCTCTCTCTCTCTCTCTCTCTCTCTCTCTCACACACACACACACACACACACACACACCCTCTGTGTGTGTGTGTGTGTGTGTGTGTGTGTGTGTGTGTGTGTGTGTGTGTGTGTGTGTGTGTGTTTCTCTTGTTGTCAGTACTCTCACATCCCTATCATATCTCTATTCCACAAGTATGTTTTTCTCCTTCCCTCTAATCCTTCTTCTCTCTCCTTCTCTCGGTACTTATTTCACCTACCTCAACGCCACCATAGAGAGCGTACATATGAGAGAGCTCCATGCTTATATAAACTCGAAAAAGCATCACCTTTAGCCAAAAAACACGAATTGATTAACTCGCAAATAAAATTAACCCGAGGAGAGAGAGTCTACAACGAGCACTGTGAACCCAATGAAGCTTGAAATGACCTTAGGGTAAGATTCATTAAGCCTCCAAAGGAAAAGTGTTAAAGTCCATTGAGCCTTAGATAAATGGAAAGACTAATGCCAACTCTAGGTATTTTAGACCATTCAATGTTGACACTAAGGTTACCAAGACCCCAAGTGGGCCAAGTTGCACCCCCCACTTGCATTGGGGGAGCCCTAGATGTAGGGAGATGAGAGAGAAACACACACACACACACATACACACACACATGGAATATTGGATAGTTAGATAAACCCATATCATCACGCGCGCGCACGCACACACACGAGCACACACAAAATATAGCACCATTTGGTTAGTTTATAAGGAAAAAGGACACATATATTGGTGACATGACATCAGAGCTATACTAATCTTGTAAACATGATACAGGAAACTACATCAATAGCAAAGGACCGATGGACCAAAGTGAAGACAAATTATGGCGCCAAGCACTACACAAGTGAAGTTTGTAATAAATAAACAAGCCGGAGGTTTTTCGGCTTGGAATGGTTTTTTTGTATTTTATATGCTTCAATGGAAGACAACAAAAGATGTACAAATTTTTGAGTAAATAAAATCCTCATTTACAGTAACATTTGAAATTTTTAAATAACAGGGTATTTTTTATCAGTGGAGTAAAAACTTGGAAATTCCAAGTTAATGTACATGATGCATTTTTTTTTTAAGTTAAAGACTTGCTGTAAAATCCCAAATAGGACGGCTTGCCCTAAGTGAAATGTAACCCTTTCTCCATGGTTTTAATTGAAGCCTTTTGTAGGGGTAACGATTTGGTAAGGTCCAGCCAAAAGTTAAAGCATACCTAGTGAGTGGTGCAACTTGCTCAGAATAAACAGAAGCAGCCAGCACGTAGCAGTAACGCCACCGAATTCTTATTTTGGCTAAAAATTGGCCTGCACAGAAGTGCTGAAACGCAAGGCTAACACATTTAAGTAGCGCATGCACTAAGGCTCACCTCGAGCATCTCATTTGCACACTATTGGCTATTGCAAGGTAACAGATACACCATATGATGTTGATAAGCAATACAATATGTTTATTTAAACACTAGCAATACAAGCCCGGTATTTAATGCTAACTGCATAGCAAACTACACACGAAGGCTTCTACACATCCAGCATACGATCAACCATCGCGAGGGCAGTTTGGGTGTTGCACAAAACTCAGACCACTGCAAACGATTTACAACTGGTGGAAACACCAACTGAGAAGATGAAAGGACAGCACTGATACCTCTGAATACATGGAATACACGGATGGTAATTCATATTTTTTAGCATTAACCACTTACACAATTGATTAAAGCACATGTATGCGTAGTGTAGGTGATTTCCACTTGCATAAACATGCATAATGATTAGTTATAAAATCTCATACACAGTTGGGGTATACAAAGAAGTAGCTCCGTAAGCATGGACACACATGTAAGAGGTAAACCCGACAAGCGGTGAACAACCATCACAAGGATAACACAACTAGAAAGGGAAAAACGGTGTCAGTCATAGTCATAATTACACAAAAGAAGTGTTTTATTTTTCCATCCACATACATAGGCATGTATACAAGCACATATACAAATAAACACACTTCACATATGCATATGAAAAAGGATAAACGGGTAGTATAGCCTTAAAAATAAAACATGCATAATAAAAAACAGTATCATAAGGCTAATATCCTGCAAAAAATGTGTCACTTGAAGGACGTAACAGTGAAGGTGTGCGTTACCTTTGATACTAAGCATATACAAGAGGAATAGCACAGATGATGACGGCAAACATTAACCAAGTAAATTAGTACATAAGGCTTTGCTTACAGGTTTTCTTTTTTAAAAGTACTAAAACAATGGTGTTAGGATAAAGGTTCCTTTGGGGTTTTCTTATATAAATATTTCCCTTTAAGTTTACTAAGTGGTATAAATATGTATCAAGATATGAAAGAGTTTGTATGACAACCTCCTATGAGGGCATATGTCACTGTCTACTACAACTGGCTTTTTTGAAAAAAGAAGGATATTACAAACAAAACGCTTCCAAAATTTTCACAAATTAAAGATAGTTATAAAGATATAGGTTTGAAAGGTAACTGTACAGACCATAGAAGGAGGGATGCATACTTCTGAGGCAACAATCAGGTATAGTACGTAAGAATATTAACCACATGTGTGTAACTATTGCTGGCAAGCAGGGATACAGGCAGACGGCTAGGATGAGCATCACTCAGGTAAGCTACAATAGATTTGGGACAAGCTCATGGCTACACATAATGGGCAAAAGAAAACGAGGCCAATAGCAATTAGGGACCCTATCTCCAAACCATGTAAACCAATAAAATCTTTCAAAGACCGCAATAGACCTTACTTACATAGATGAGCAAAAGAAACATAATATATGTTTGGGAGTAAGGTTGGGGTTTGGGGTGTGACAACAATAACAAGCAGTGGGAATTGCTTGAAATACCTGTCACTCATTTAGTACAAATCAATTCTAATTAATGCACTTGTGGTTGGTTGGCAGGTAAAGATCCCTGATCTCATCTGGTAGGAGTTCCGGCTTAAGCTCCTACTTTGTCATGTATCAGTATCTTGTAACGAATTCTGTATATCATTCTTTTTTGTTTTGTTCTTTACACAATATGATTTTGCAAACAGTATGCTTTTGCAAACATTATTTAAGTCTCTCAATATATGATTATGAATGATGGGATTTTGAATTCAAACACACAAAAAATTTTCCAGGATACCTTTGGTCAGGTATCCATCATATACCGAGAAACCTAATACTGGCGATACATATTTTCAAATGGTTGGTGTAATATTTATATGGTGATTGATTTAGGCTTTTTGGATTGCATCTCTCAGCCGTTTGGGATATGGTATAAAAGAAGACGTTCCTGTTCCACCAATTGGTACCCAATGTATAGTTTCTTGTTTCAAAGGAGTGGAATTCCACAAAAAATTACTTGATTTTGATAAACAAGCTATTATTACCCACTCTATATTTGTCTTAAACACATCCTCTATCAATGACTGGCTCTCTTTACTGATTCTCTCCAGAAAAGAGAAGGATAAGCTTATGGAAGCATTTAGTACCTTCCTAGCTAAATTACCCATTATTGATGCACAAGATAGCTCAGATCTTGATTTTTATTTCACTTCTCTATCCACTATTGTGAACAAGTTGTGTTTTATCAATAACCTACCTGCTGTCCCTATAGAAATTAAGCACTCAAAAAAGGTCATCAACTCCCTTTAGATCTAGACCTTCTTGAGGAAGAAGAGAAAGAAGCGCTCAACTTTTTAGTAGACGCAAACAATTTATCCCCTGATAGAGCAGTTTTTAAACTCTTTTCAGAAGTAGTCCCACTACTACCACCCAAGCAAGTTGATTTGGATGCTATTTGACTTGAACACAAGCTCTGGGATTATGAAATATTGAACCATCGTTACAATAACATCTCTAGGCTTGCTTTGTAGCATACCCATGGATATCGTAGAGCAATGTAAAACCCTTGCCTTACATTCCAAACATATTTTATCACAAGATGTCAAATTATCTGAAGTGGATGGTAAAAAGTGTCCAAATTCCTCAATCATTGCTCGCATCAAGGGACTCTCTCTTATGGAAAGGGCAAAGGATAAAAAACGGTTTCTGAGAAACTGTTGGAATTCTTATAAACCTTTCCTCAAATGCAAATGCAAAAGGGTTGATGCAAATTCCAACTGTTCTTCTTCTATTACTTGGTTTGACCAATTTTTGTGGTACGTATTTTTAGAATTTACCAAGGTTCTTTCAATTTTCATCAGGACCAGCACAAGTGTACACCTTTATAGCTCGGGTAGCCTCATTACCAACAAAATCAAGGCATGTTGTGATCATTTATTATCAGTTTCATAAGCACATGCTAGAAGCGACTAAAGGACTAGTAATATACACACCAAGGACTCCACTTCTTCAAAATCTACACAACACACCAGTATCCAACACAATTGAAACCTTACTCAAACCTCCAAAAGGCAAGGAACAATTAAAGAAGACCACACACACACCAAACAGCATGGCATCAACAAGCAAGAAACCAAGGCAGTTCAGAGGATTTGAGGACTACGGAGATACTCCCAAGGCACTTGAATACTCAAATTTTGAAGACCAGGTATGCTCATTTAGTACAAGAAATAATGGTTTGTTACATCTTGAATGCAATATTAAGATGCATGGGCGATTTATTCACATTTTGTTTTGTAACAAGCATATGGACTTTATTAAACCTAAAGTATTTTTTCAAACAATGATAAATGATTTTTGCATCAATAAGGATTTATCTAAAATGAAAATTTGTTTTGATTGGAAATATTCCAATAACCTGAACCATACTCTTTACAAACCAACTTTGGTATTTGCCAAGGAGTTTGATGAAACACAACCATGTGGATGCTTAACTCATAAACGATTTTCTAATTTTTTAGTTGACTTTTAACATTTTGGAAAACATGTAATCACCACAAACCCTAACATAGCTGGACATAAAATTTTCCAACAATTTATTAGGAGAGGATTAAACCACATTCCATTAGTACCTGTAAACCCACCTCAATAGTAAGAGGACTTGGCAAAGTATGGAAGTCTTTATGTCCCCTCTTTGGATGTGAGGATAGTAAAGCACATCACAATTATATCCATAGTTTAGTTAATGAGTCCTTTTCCCAAAAATTTCCTTATCACATGCAAAACCAAACTCCATGGTACAAAAACACAAACTTAATGGATGAAATTCAATATATTCTACAATATTTATTTATTTGTGGACTAGATAAATCTGCACAAACTCCAGTATTCATATGTAAAAAACTCATTCAACTAGCAGCAAGAAGAAGATTAGAAACCCTTGAATTTGGTCTTCTCTCCTCAAATGAAGAAGAAATTTGTCAAGCCATAGGGTCTTATACCCAAAAAATTGGGTTAGAAACACCATTGGAATACTCACTCCCATATCTTATGGGAAATTTTAAAATGCACAAAATGGACTTTAGATGGATCACTTATGCACATAATTGTGTATTTGCTCCTTCTACAACTAGAATCACTAAATTACTCAAAGGATTAACGCAAGGATTTATGGATATACTAAAATCATACATAAAAAGCTACACACCTTTTCTGGGACACAAACCAATGGGTATTGGATGATCAATAATCAATATGATTTTGTGATTAATCTACCAAAGCATATCACAAACATTCATTCATTTGACATAACATCGTGTTATGAAGCTATCCCTCATAAAGGCATGCATGGATTACTTGAGGTACTTGACAACATTATTAAACTCATAAAAACTTTGAAGTATCTTGGCTTTAAGAAGCACTGTAAGCAGATTGTGCTTACCAAAAAGAAGAGTGAAATGATCTGGACATTTGAATACTTACATAATATTAATGAATTTGTCCTTGATAATTGCTTTACAAAATTAGGCAAATATATTTATCGACAAGAGAAAGGTATACCAATGGGGTATAACTGCTCTCCATTATGGTGTAATTTATATTTGGCATGGTTTGAAATTGAGTACATAAAAAATTTATCTCGTCTTACACCGTACGATATAATGAAAGCCTTTTTATATTCATGAAGATATATGGATGATTTGCTATTTGCTAATAATCCCTTTGTTTTGCAATGTCTGGACCACAAAAAATCCTTGTCCCATGAGGTCCCCTTTACAATTTACCCTTTAGACATTATTGCGATGAAAGCCACACATAAGGAAACCACGTCACATATTTAAATACATATATCCAATTATGTGAACCAATAGAAGGGGAATATGTTACATACACCGCATGGAAAAAAGATAAATTACCATGTCCTAATGTCTCATTTATTCATGTAGCCAGTAATCGACCAAAAAGGATGGCATATAATGTATGCATATCACAGGTTCTCCCCATATTATACAATGCATCCCAAGAATCATATGCTATAACAGACTTAAATAAACTTATTTCTATGTTTGTAGAGAATGGTTTCTAAAAAGAGAAGATTGTTACATGTATTACCAACTTCATTGAAGAAAATAAATCTCCTGGCATTAGATTTACCATTAGTACCTTAAAACATAGAAATTGGTAGAGGATAGGTCCACTTGGTGGCCTATCCTCTACCAAGTGTACCTTTTCTCAGGGATGGGGGATGGCCACACACACACACACACACACACACACGGTATATTGGATAGTCAGATAAGCCCATATTATCACGCACACGCACACACAAGCCGGAGTTTTTTCGGCTTGGAACGGTTTTTTTGTATTTTATATGCCTTAGTGGAAGACAACAAAAGATGTACAGATTTTTGAGTAAATAAAATCCTCATTTATAGTAACATTTGAAATTTTAAAATAACATGGTATTTTTATCAGTGGACATAATATTAAAAAAACTTGGAAATTCCAAGTTAATGTACATGATGCATTTTTTTGGAAAGTTAAAGACTTGCTGTAAAATTCCAAATAGGACAGCTTGCCTTAAGTGAAATGTAAAATTAAGTACCCTTTTCTCCATGGTTTTAATTGAACCCTTTTTTAGGGTCAACGATCTGGTAAGGTCGTCCGAAGAGGAGGAAGGTGAAGAACAAGGAGAAGAGGGTGACCTCTTCCTAGCCCTTTTCTTTCTTTGTTTCCTCTCTTGCCTTTCAGAGTGATGAGGAGAAGGACTATGTGTTGATCTTTTCCTCTTGGGAGGAGTGGGCGATCGTCTAGACCGCCGTCTTCGTGGAGCCACATCTTCAGAGGAACTTAAACTTTCATTGCTTTCTTGCTCTTTGGATTCCTCCTCTCGAATGGGAGAGAGTCTTCTTTTGGGGGTCTCTTCAAGAAGCCTCCTAAGCTCTCTCTCCTCTTGGAGAGGAAGGGAAATTCCATAAGCACGAGTAACTTCGGCTTGCAAAGCAGGGTTGCCCATAGCTTGTTGCAACCTAGTGACAAGATAATTCACAAACATGGGAGCATCATCA
The DNA here is from genome assembly GCF_014529385.1 of Adiantum capillus-veneris. Classification (NCBI taxonomy): domain Eukaryota; kingdom Viridiplantae; phylum Streptophyta; class Polypodiopsida; order Polypodiales; family Pteridaceae; genus Adiantum; species Adiantum capillus-veneris. Next base: position 28,805,716 of record NC_140956.1, on the reverse strand, counting down.
TTAGCACCTTCATGTGCAAAATCAAAGCTATCAATGTTTATTCTACTCTCTTGATTATTCTCATCCATGTTGACAAAATTTATGTATGTACTTAGTGTATGCTTTGGCAATTCAAAACCTTAGTTGCCACTCCTCTTAGCCTTTGAAAATCGGCTCTTAAGTATCTACACCCAAGGCTCGAAGTGGTTAATTATAGAGAGTAGAGGAGTAGGTCTTATATAGCAGAGTTGCCAAGGGCTAGCTCCTTTCGGACTTCTTATGGCTCAATAATGGTAAAGCCGTAGGCAAGTCTAAAAAGACTCCATTATTAAGTCCAAAGCTCCCGAGGTGTGCACCATCCCCCACATAGTGGGCTCAACAAAACCGATAATAGATCCCAGTTCCACTTACCCTAATATAATTAACAACATCAACCATTTATACGCTACTTAAGGACCTCTCTTCTTAAGCAAGAAAAGAGAAACCAAATGCTCTGATACCAATGTAATGCAATTGGCCTATTTAATTTGAGAGTAGTGGAAATTAATTTTGAGAAATGACTTTGTGAGCATAGCGGGTTTTAAATAATTGAAGATAGCAACATAATCATAGCAATTAGTTAACTTGACATGAACAATACTTTTGCAAGAGAGAGAATTTAGAGAACATGACAACAGTTGAGGACCGGATTTATGTGGAGTCGGTCCCCCCTCCAATAGGCATTTGTATTATGATTTCTCCCATTAAGAGAGACTTGTTACAATACAATCTTTGTGTTCCTTGTGACCTAGGTGATGCAATGAAGATGGAAAGCTTCATGCATCACAAACATATCATAAAATTGAAGAAAGATTTACCTATCCCAAGCCTCAGTCCCAAGACCTCAAACACCTTCGAAGGTGGAGAGAGCTAGCAGGGAATGAGGCTAGGGAAGAGGAAGAAGAAAAATTTTGTAGGAGAAATAATTAGTTCCTCACTTATCATAACTCTTACTGCTAGCATACATAATAGCATATTAATGAAGAAGAAGGAGATGGCAAGCTTAAGCATTGAAGCATGGCTCTTGGTTGGATTTGCACTCCATATTCAAGAGTGTTGGTGTAGGCTCTCAACCTCTACTTGCTTGGAGAAGGAGAGGGAGCTCTTGCACTTTGCATAGCACACAATGAGAGTGTTTGTGAGTGTGTGTGGGTGAGTAAAGCCCCTAAGCAACCCCCTAGCTTTCTTGGGTCGACCCCCCCTTGTAGCTCATGCTTGAAGCTCATTGGACCCCTCCAGGCCTAGCCAATCACAAGCAGGAGGCATTACAAGCAGCAAGGGTAGCCTTGAGACAAGTGTCCCCCTTTCCCCTTTGAGAGAGAGGGCTAGATAAATGCTAAATCAATTAATTAAATCTCTTAAATTATTATTGGACCCCTTGGGTGACTAACCAATAGGCTTCAGGCACACCATGAGGGCACCATGAGGAGGAACTTGACAAGTGTCCCTTTTGCTTTCTTTGTACCATGCATGCCTTGTGTGAGTGTGTGGGTGTTCTCTCTCATCCCCCCTCATGTAGGGCTCGCCCCCTCCTTGTAGGGATTGAATCTTTGACTTTTTGACACCTCAACCCCTCATGCATAGGCCCAGTTCCCACCACAAGCTTGGCTCATAAGCACTTTAAGCTTGGGCTGGGTTCTCACCTCAAGTGCAACCCTAGCATCTCAAGCATGTCAAGCACCTCAAGCATCTCAATAATTAAGCACCTCAAGCATCTCAAGCACCTCAAGCACCTTAGTCATCAAGCATGAGAAGCAGGACAAGCACCTCGACCTGGGTCAGGTTCCCGCGCCTCAAGCTCAGCCCTAGCTTACCTAAGGTCAAAGGCCTTTTACACACATTATTGGAAGTCTTCAATGAAGCTAACCCTAAGGTCTTATGCTCCATTTGTTAGCCTTGCTCTTTGATAGAACATCTCTCATTTGGGCCCCTTTACCATTGGCCCCGTGTTGAGATAGATCTATAAGCACATGTCTATATCTTAACACTTGTTCCCGTTTATTCTCCCACATTAAGTGATCAATTTAATATGAGAAAATCATTTGGGTTGGTTAGATATTAGATATTAGATTTTATGACACTCCATATTCTAGCGCACACACATTTCTCTTTGTCTTTGTTCACATACATTCTCCTTTCTTTGACAAGTAAAGATAGGAAAATTGAGGTAGACAATACCAATTTTGCAAAAAATGCACTTTCATTGGTGGAGATTAATCTAGAGCAACTATAAATCTATTAACGTCTTGATGCATTTGCTACCAACATACACAAGAAGATTAGTCTTCACAAGAAGAAAACACTAACATAAAAGTTCACAAGAAGAGATGTTGGACCTTGTTCACCTTTGCTTCGGTGTAAATTTGAAGAGGCATATTGACATCCTTGGCCTTAAGCATGCCATTTAGTAGGTCGTTGTGAATGAGATGCTTTCCCTCTCCATTATCTAAGTTAGTATGGCAAGACCCTTGTAGACTTCCTTGGCCTTTTGAGACCTTTAGCAAGCTTTGGACTGGGAGTTGGTCTCTTCAAACAGCTTATTCTAGTGTTAGAGTTCAGAGCTACTGATTATCTAGGCAGTTTAGTTAGTGAGGATTGAAATAGAGTACTGGACTGAAATAGAGAACTGAACTCAGATCCATAGCTCAAGCATAATCAATACACTATAGAACAGGCTTAAGCTTAGATGAAGTCGGAGGATTGATTACAGGATTAAATGATTACAGGGGTGAATCTAGAAGTTAAGAGCTCGTAAACCGAAAGTGTTAGAAATCCAAAAGCCAAAAAGCCAAGAAGCTTGATTACAGTGGCCATCATCTGTCCTAAGGAATGGACAATGGTGTTCCATGATGATTGGATGAGCACCGAGCAGCCATCAGCTATTGTAGCTGAGTCAAATTGAACTCGATCATAAACTATGACGGGAGCTATGTATGGTAATGCTGCCAAATCTAGTTTTTGAAGAATCAATCAGCCTTTGATAGGGTTATGTTGTAATTGTTGCAATCGATCCTTCTCGGCTATAGATAAAGCCATTTCACTGAAAATAATTTTGGTGGCCAGGCTGGCAGGTGCTAGGCCCTTTCCTTTATCCGTATTTACAACCACCTCTTCAGTGCTTGTTGTTTCTTGCTGGCCTTTTCCAGTGTTGATTTTCGTTAGAGTCTGCTCTTTGGACATTTCTGAAGTCTAGCCTGCTGAGGATTTTTTAGTGGCCAGGGGCTGGACCTGACTCTCTAGTTGCTTCAGTAGAGCAGTACTTCTTGTCAACATAATCCTTGGTTTCTTTGAGCCACTGGCCTCCACATGTGTGGCCTTCCTCTTCTATCTAGTTGTGGCCAATTGATTGCCTGGATCCTCTTCATTTGAGGATAACTCTACATTGTTTTTGATTGGAATGGACCTTCGGACTCCAAGCCATCTTTACCTCGAAAGAAACTTCTGGAGCAGTAGCCCAATACAAAAATTGCCAAACATACCAAGCTTTGAATACACTCTAAGATTTCAGCTTGGTAGTCTACTGTAAAACATTGTGAGACAAGATCTGGCTCATATTGATTTTGGCGTTAGCATTCAGCCTTTTTGCAAGCAGCATGTAAAACACCTTTTCGGACACATATGTGGGATTTTTCTTCAAGCTGATAGCCTCAGCAACAAACCTGTAGGCTGAGGGGACATCTTGTCCTGCTACTAGAACCCCTTATGCACCAGCCTTCCTTATCTTTTTGGCTGCTTCATCCTCCTTCAGAGCCAGACTTATCTGCTCTTGCAGATGCTATGGTTGGCTTTTTCTCGTTGGGAATTTTGAAAGCGTAGGCAATGTCTTCAGGTGTCGTTGTTATTTTTACTCCATTAACAATGGCACTGCCTTCCTCCGTATTAAAAGAATCAAGAACCTGTTTGATAATGGTTGTGTCAAAATCCAACTTTGTAGCCTGTACGACCACATGCAAATCCCATAACTGTAGCAGCGATTCTGCTTGCTCAGTAAACACATATTTGTGTATCTTGCTATGTGGAATAAGTGGTAGGGAGGCTTGAAGAGAAGTGATGATTGATTATTGCATTTTCAGCTATTGTATCCTGCATCTTCTCCGACACTTTTTTTCTACCCATACACTGCGAGGATGGCAAATCTGTAGAGGAAGAAGACTTACTTGTATATTCAATTCCGCAGCAAGGTGTGTCAAGCATTAGGAAAAATATGAACCCTCTAGGGGCCCTTTGGGATTAAGGTTAATTAGAGGCCAACCAATGAGAAGAGGGTGGTGGACACACTCTATGCCCTCAAAAATGTAGGGGGACAAAGTAGTCTTACACTTTTTAAATGGGTTCTTACCTAGTGAGAAGGTGGGGTGGGGTGGGGGGGGGGGGGGGGGGGGGGGGGGGGGGGGCATATGGAACCTCCAACTTCCCTTCTTTTTGATCCGGTTTTGAAAAAATTTCAAAAATTTGAAATTTTTCAAAAATTTCAAAACTCAAATTTCATCTTTTGAAAACCCCCCTAAAACTATTTTATGGTCATAAAAGCATTTTTTGATCTCAAAAAGTCAAAACGTACATCCAAAAACCCTAAAATTCAAAATTTTTAAAAAACTTTTAAAAAATCTTTTTTTGCTATCCAGAGCTCCCCCAAAATTAGTTATTAGGCAAAAAGGGATTTTCTCTCTCTAGAACCCCTTTTCCAACCCCTCCTTGGTTGCAACCATCACACTCATCCTCTACTCCAACACTCTCTCTCTTTACACCATCTCCATTGTTGCAGCAAGGAAGCTCCTCTCTCCTCCCCTACCACCTTCCATTGCCACACCAAGCAAGGCTTATCCACCTTCTCCTCCCAGTGCCACACCAAGCAAGGGTTGTCCACCTTCTCCTCCCATTGCCACAAGGGTTGACCATTTTCTCATATCACTTTATCACACCTACATTGTAGCAACAAGCACGGTTCTTCTCCTCCTCCTAGTTTGCTTTGCTCAACCATGGCCAACTCTACTTCGTAAAGGCGACCAAAGGATGAGGTCACAGCACTTACATGCCACAACACTAGAGGTGTAGATGATGAGTGGGTGCCACAAGAGTTCACCAAAGGTGCTTGGGTATACATGCAACCATCTGTTGTTGGCCCTCATCGTGTGCGGAATCGTGCAAACTTGGATCTTCATTGGAAAGGAAAGCTCCTTGGCTTCAAGAACCGCAAAGACAAGGGGACCATAGCCATTGTGCAACATGTTTTCTCAATGTCAACCATGCACTTGCAACAACCACCTCGATTTCCAACACATTGTAAGTACATGTTTTGAGAATACAAAGCTAAGTGTGAAATCAAAGTGTAATGTTATTATGGATTCATACTTAACATTTGTCATGCATTTATAGTCATATTTCCATCCACGTTGGTGGAGGAGCAGCCACTACATAGTCTCTCCGGCACATTCAATGCTATACATGCGGATATTGGAGCAATAATGTTCCCGCATCTTTGCCCAACCAAACTGGTTCAAAGAAGGATTTTCTTCTATTCTCACTCCTATATTGTCCCTACTTCTACACAAGCATTTGGAACGCTTGAACCCATCAAAGTAATTTCCTTATTAAGTATGGAGTGGCCGGTCCCAGATTTGTGGTCGGTAGCATCTTTCAAGCAAAAGATGATAATGGATGTCCAAAACTCTTTGAAATACTCTAAAGCTTCTAGGTCTGTGGGCTTGAGCTGGTGTTTGCCTATTCATTATTTTCTGCACATTTTTAAAGAGTTTGGATTTGTGGAGACTACCACAATGCTTGTATGTAAAGATGCGCATTACGGGGAATTAGGAAGGCTTTTAGAAGAGGACTGGGGTTTTGTGGAGGGCATGCACAACGGGGACCGGTACCGTTGTAAGGTTGGAGCTTCAGGTATTGGAATGCGCTATTTGAAATCCCGCACCTCCTTGTACATACGATTTCACTATGATCGTTGGATGTGCAAGCTTGGAGTGTGGACTCCCTTACAGAGTGTAGACGGCGCTATTGCAAGCTTTGACATTGCAGTGAAGATGCCCAACGATCCTTTGGAGGCAGTCCAAGTGAAAAGGCATTGGACTCTCAGTAATGTTCGAGAACATTTGGTTATTATGGGTTTTGAGGCCCTTCAACAAGCACAATTTCGTTTACAAGGTCACAAGGTGAGAATCCTTCCACCACATTTTCAATACATCATGGTTTGTCGATCATTAGATACTTATTGTAATGAATGTCCGCAGATTGGGAAGAGAATGGAAGACAAATTGAAGGTCGAGGAGGACTGGGGGATAGATGGAACTATGCTATCGATCTTATAACTTTGTAACTCTTGCAATTTTCATATTGATCCCCGCTGTAATCAACATGATTTGCTTCGGCAAATCATGCCTTTGAATATAATTTTTTGCATTGGGATGAGAAATCATTTTTTGGTGAAAGTGCCTTTTTTTTAATGTCTTAAAAAAAGGGTACATTATAAAAGGGGGGCCACCTAACTCATTCACTATTTTCACTTTTGCAACTCTTGAGCTCCTCCACTCTCTATCCACACCCCAGGCTAAACATGGATGCTGCCACAGCCTCTGCATCTGTACCCACATCCACCCCTTTGTCACGCTTCATCCTCTTCCTCGAGGACACCAAATACAAAGGGAAGTTGGACCTCCACACCTTTTTTACTCGTCTCCCTGACCTTGACGCCACAGTTGCCCTTCACATGGATGCATTTGAGGAGATTTCTGCGTTCATGGAGGAGCACATCATAAAATATTCTGTATCTATCCCCCAAAATGCAGGGATCTGGGTGCCTTGCGATCTTTTGCGCTATATACACAAAGGTGATCACCCATTCTCCAAGCGGTTGCAACGATTCCAAGAAATTGCAACCAATGCAGGCCATTACTTGGACGAGCAAGCCCTTGGGGTGTCAGCGCTCAAGAAGCGCAAGTTGGGGGTGGAGTACCTTTCTCGGCTCGCAACATTTATCTTCTTGGTGAGCGAGGAACCTGATTTGGAGGAGCTCCGCTTACCACACCTTCAAGTTGGGTCCTTTATCAAGGACACCAAGGAGCAGCAGGTTATCCCCATGAACCCTGAAGCAAAAGGAAAAGCACACCGGCTCGAGTACCCTAGGGGTCTTGAGGAAGTGGTTGAGAAATCCATAGTTGCGACTGGCCCTAGTGACACTCCAGTGCCACTACCACTGATGGATGTGGTTATCCCAGAGGTAGAAATTAGCCGCTTCTCCTCAGTGTTAGTGGATGGGGAGGAGTTTGTGTTCCTGCATGATTTGGAAAAAGCATTTGGCCTGCGCATGGATGAATGCTTGAGCGTGCTATGCAACAGCAGCAAATGTCCCTTAGACAATACGCCAGATGCCCTAGAAAGCAAGCTCTTGCCAGATGGGGACTCTGTTGCTAACACTATTGCAGTTGTATGTGCGGAGGTCATGGCAGCAGAGCAGTTGCACGTGGCTGATGAAGATTTCCAAGCCACGCAAGCCAAGGTTCAGGCTGCTAGTATGCCTATGCCATTATGCAACCTCCCATCTGATGATCCAAAGCTTGTATCTGTGGTGCATGGGAGCATTGACTTGGATGCAAAGGGCAACAGGGAGGAGGACGACAAGGAGCAGGAGGTAAACTGTATCCTAATTTTCATGTTACTATTTTATCCTTCGTTGTCTTTTTTCTCAACCTTCATCGGTTTATGACAGGATGTTGTGGAGGTTGATGATTTTGTTGCATGGACGGGTGGCAAGCGGACGGGCTTTGGACCTCAAGCTTCCCTTGCGCATTACCTCGGACAACTCCCCCCTGGCGATGTGGCCATTATCCATAATGAATTTACTCCCCAAGCCCATTTTATGACTTGGTCGTTAAAAGCTTTGAGCAAGTTTTTGTGTTTGAGTACCATTGCTCAAACTGCGTATCAAGTGTTCCTAGTGCGTAGATCCCTTGTATGCACAACGTTTGGCACTGGCTTTCGTGGTAAAGTGCTTGCCCAAATAGGGATACATGCTTCCATTGGCTCAACTGACCCAAATGCCATAGCGCAGTCCCTCTTGACTGGGGAGTTGCCTTACGCGCAAAATAGGCGCCAGGAAATGGTCAAAAAAATTCTGAACTCCTCAGATACATGATGTAAAATCACCGTGCTAGAAGGAATGAAAAATATTTGAAATTGTCTCTCTATATTGCAAATTCTTTTCAATCTGATTTGTCAATCTTGAAAATTGTTTCAATTGGTGATATGAATTGTTTTTTTACTTTGTTATTTCAAGGTATGTAATTGCAATCAATTTGAGTATAATTGTGATTTTTAAGTACCCTAGGGGGTTAGATTAGCCTATAAGGGGCAAAAAATGCCTGGCCACAAGGGCGCGCAAATGGCCCATCCATCAGTTTTGGATGGGCCATTTGCGACCCCTTGTGGCCAGGCACTTTTTTGCCCCTTATAGGCCAATCTACCCCCTAGGGTACTTAAAAAGCACAAGTTTATTGCAATGGATTGGTTTTGCATCATTCATTTAAATGCAACCTTTTTATGGTAATTCCAGTATATGTTCACACTCAAGGACACTAGAAAAGCTCAAATCAATTATGACATGAAGTTTCCAGCAAACTATCACTTGCTTTAGCTCTACCTACTACACCCTTGCACCAAAAAGTCAAATTACATTGGACACTTGGTTTCACAATATGTTATTTGTTTTGATATCCTATAAGGAATTCAAAGCTTGAAATGACCAAAAAAAGGTGTCCATAAGGATCCATATAAAATATTGATGCAAAACCAATAGGTTTTAGTAAATTTGGTTATTTTAAGTACCCTTGGGGGTAGATATGCCTACAAGGGGCAGAAAAAGGCCTGGCCACAAGGGCGCGCAAATGGCCCATCCATCAGTTTTGGATGGGCCATTTGCGCGCCCTTGTGGCCAGGCCTTTTTCTGCCCCTTGTAGGCTTATCTGCCCCTAAGGGTACTGAAAATGCACAAATTTACTGAAATTGACTGCAATTACATACAGAACTTGAAATTACAAAGATAATAGACAGAGTAGACACAACTGTTGATCATATTGTCATTGGAAAGTCAAATCATTACAAAGATAAGGGTGTGTAATACAAAAAGAGGGGTAACTTCGGCTAATGCTCGAAGTCTCGTCGCAATCGTCGTGCAAGCTGCATATCTTTTGGCTGTATTGTCACTCGCTTTGCATGAATGGCACATAGGTTGGTATCTTCCAACACTGAAATGATGTGGGCCTCTGCAGCTTCTTGAATAGCCTCTAGCGCTATTGCTTGCATTCTATACTGATTTCCATAGCTTTGAAGCACTTCCTTCACAGTGCGAGCAAAGGAGGCGCGTCGAATCAAGAGCTCCGTCGTCTTCTGGTAGTGACGGATTTCTGCAAATGCCCTTGCTATTTTTCGGCGCCGCTGCGGTTGTCTTGGGGGCACTTGCACATTTTCTGGCGGGCGGCGTGAAGGCTTCTTGAGAAACTTAGACTTGCGTCTGTTTACATGCTTAGGGGCTGGTTCTGCAGCCTGTTCTGATTCTTCCTCTTCCCTTGGTTGTCGATCTTGTCGTGTGGGGAGAGCTCCCTTGCCTTGAGGCAATGTCTTCCCCCCAACGGCCACCCGGTGTGTGCGCGGTATTTTTTCTCGCAGCCATGGTGGCTCACTCTCTGATTCGGTGTCTGTATTGACCACCCAAGTCTTGGATGGTCCTGCTTGTGATTGGGGGCGCGACGGCTGCTCCCTATCGGACTCTGATGTTTGCTGGCCCTCTGCTTCTCTCCAGCGCTGGGCACGTTGCTTCATTCTCTTTCTAGGTGTTATATCTTGAGGAGGTGGAGATTCAACAGTCCTTGATGACTCTCGTGCCCTACCACCATGCCCACTACCAGAAGAGTTCCTGGAACGGCCAGGTGTTCGTGGCCATTTTCTTGTGCCTTTAAGCCATGACGGCTTCTCACATCCTTGGAGGGTGTTTTTGTTGGCAGGCGGATGCTCTTTCGCGGTTTGTTTGGTGCGCGCCATTTCGTTGGTAAGAGCTCACCTGTTCTTAAGAAATGAGTGATTTATGAGAGCATGCAATATTTATAAGGGCCCTGTTCACACTAATTTTTTTAAAAGAAGTATTATTTTTTAAATAAACATGTCGCTAAGAGTTGGACCCTGCGTTCACGTTTAGTGACTCACGCAGTATCCACTTTGATCCTTGTCGCACTCTGCATCGCCGCCATGCAGCATGCTTGGTGGGACCTTGCGACATTTGCCACTTGTTGCTATGCTCTTGACGACTCCATTTGCGCACTTCAATAGCAATCTTGGATTGTCGCACACGCTCCATTGTGAGCTTACGAGCAAATGTTGTGCGAAAAAACCAGTTGAACATCTCCTCCAAATAATTGGATTGCACCATTCCACCACCATGTCGAGTATTTTTTAAGTACACTCCCCTTGCTCGATAATGGGACTCCTCCATGCCTTGAGTGCTAAAAATTTCAAGCGATCCATACTTGTGCATTAAAAATGCACCATGCGCAAACAAGATATATTGTTCACATGAGCAAACGATCCACATTAGTAAATAAAAACAATCCCTTGTAATGAATACACCATGAATGACTTACCATGTAATGTGTGATGTTATTTTCACCCCAAGAAAGGGTGAAGACCTTGGTAAAATCCGCCAAAGCTTCTTGAAATGATTGCCGTTGTTCTTTTGTTGTGCTGTTAAGGCTCATAAGCTTGACCATTTTATCAAAATGGGCCCAAACTTGCTTGCGCTTGTTTGCAAGCTCGCCATTTGAATCATTGTCAGTAGTAGCTTTGCATAACTCCTTCCAAAGCTCCCAAAGGTTACCTGCCTCCTGGTTGGAGCTGCTTTGAGCATCAGATCGACTTGGCTTTCCTGTGGAAACTTTCTTCAAAAAGTGTCTAGCTTTTTGTCCACTCATTGACACTTGTTGAGCAATTTCATGGGCCTCCCCTATGTTCTTTGCAGCAACTATAGACACATTGCCACCGTGACAGCCAATGGAGTTCAAGAGTACCTCCACTCTTTCGATCGCTTCCTGGGACTTTTCCAACGGTTTCATTGTGAAAGCATAGTCAATGTGGAGCTTCAATAGCCTATCAAAAATACGCATGAATGCGTGTAATGTACAAAAATGTACATTCGATAGAGGAAATCTAAAGATTGAATTCCAAGTGTGGTCCTTTTGATCACGGTCTGGGGCATTGAGCATGGGACATCTCAGAATAGACGCTTCCCATTCTCTACCTTCATCTCCGACATCATGAAAATCTAACCCTTGTTCTCCATGCCCTTGCCATGGAAGCATGTAACTGGCCTTTGCAGTGCTCTTATGTGATTTTTGTCCATTAGGTTTGTACCCTCGAGTGCAAAATGGACAAGGCATGAGAGAAGAAGCCCCTTGTTTGCAGCCAAGCAAACACTTTATGCACGCTAAAATCCCCACCTAAGTGCCACTCCACATCATAACTACCAAAGCCCTCAATCTCCAACTTCTGACCTGCAATTTGGGAGTGTATTATTTCTGTGATCCATGGAGTTCTCTCAAAAATCCACGAAAGTACTCCATTGGTCTCTTTGGGCACCTCAATAGCACCCAACCACCAAATGTCTTTCTCTGATTGCACGCTAAAAGATAGGGTGGGATATGGCTCGACTGAATCCCTTCGCTTGGTTTGCAGAAGGGCCTCGTTCATTAGAGTGACACTTAGCCTCTCTAACCTTCGGCCTTTCACTATTTGACACTCATCGAGTTTCAGCACAAAAGAGACTTTTGTGCCAAGCACTACAAAATAAATAGTGTTAAGACCTTAAACTTCAGCTTCTATGAAAAGAATAATACCAAAGAAAAAAGTAAAGTGTGTCACCTTCTTCAGGTAACTCATAAAATCTAAGCATGGCTTCTTGAAGCCTTCTAAGATCCACGAAAATATTGTTCCACATTGTGTAAGGAAAGCCCTTATTCGAAGGTCTTATGGATTGTTTCTTACCTTTTCCCCTTGTCTTTGTTGCGCACGAAGCATAAAGGGAAGTTGGCATTGTGTCCTCAATGTGTAGGTATGTCCCAATGCGGGAGAACACATCTTCGTTTGTGGCCTTCTTTGCAAGCTTGACCTTGTGAGGAACGGGAAATAGGTTTTTCACAATGCCATGTTCTTTGAGGGCATCCTTTAGGAGTTGAAAAATAGCCTGATAGGCTTTGGTGTTGATTCCAGCCTCATCACAAGCTTGTTGAACGTCATCATCATTAACCACATTTCTTAATTTACGCATAAGGTCCTTGGTGACTGCATCCTTAATGTGCTTACCTCCAGGTGATTGTAAGATAGAAATAACGTCCTCGGTATTGAGACAACTAGTGAGAAGGTTGACTCGATTATCTTGGCTTGTTCCACCGCATGCCTCCTGGATGAAGTTTCTAGCAACAAATAAACATAAATGTTAGAAAATAGTGTGAAGTAAGAATGCAGCATGCAAGTAAAGACCAAATCACCTTGTGTCTGTAACCCGTCGTTTGCGTGCTCCTCCGGAATGTGTAAGAGTTTCCATGGATGAATACGGGCGTTTGCGTTCCCTTGCACCAAGGGGTGTTTCTTTCAAGTATGTGATGGTGTTGGTAAGCTTCTAGATGTGGGACTCCTTTTCTTGCATTTGTTGTTCAAGACTTTTAACTACCCTCTCCGAAGAGGCAACACTCTCTTGTAATGCTGTCGTCTTGAGGTGAAGAGCTTGACATTCGTGCATCCACATATGCAAAGAAGCACCTGCACCCATACACAGCCGCTTGCAATAGCCTAACAAGCCTGCTTCTCCCCTCCCAAGAAATTGAAGAAATGTGGAAAGGCTATTAAACGGTGGATGGAAGCGGCTTATAGGATCGTAAGGGTACAAATGGCCATCCACCCAAATGTCAACATTGGTCTCACAAGCGGTGCGACGTTCCTGTGATGACCTTTGATCACCTTCACTAGTGGTCTTCAGTGCAAATGCCGTGGGTAAGCGAATATGTATGCTTTTGGTGTGCGGAGTACGTGGTGGTAGAAGAAAACCATTTGTGATGTCCGTGAGCACCATGGAAGCTGTTGCGTGAGGAAGCAAATGATGAAAAGATAGAGGGGGAAGGGTAGAGAGGCCGAGCAGGATGGGAGGAGAGAAGGAGGGAGGGAGGGGAGGGAGAGATTGGGGAGGAGGAGGAAGGTAGGGGCAGAGAGGGAGAGGAGAGGGAGAGGGAGAGAGGAGGGAGGAGGGAGGAGGAGGAGAGAACAAAATGTTTATTACTTTTTGGGGGAAAAGATTTTTGAAAAAATGGACTTTCTAAGCTTGTGGGTTAAAAAATGGGTCAAAAAATGATTTTTGGATATGTATATATGTTGGGAGGGAGTTTTAAGTAAAAAACAAATAAAAATGAAAATTTTAAAAAATAGTCAAATTTTGACTCTTTTTGACCCACGGAATTGCTGATGTGGACACACCCCTATGCTTCCTTCACTTTAAAAAAAGCTAGAGAGAGAAAGCAACCCTTTAGGTCCACATCCTACATTTGTCTAAAAAAAAGGTTAGAAAAGCCTACTCAAAACTACCTTCTTCAATGCCCTTGCCCCCTAAACCCCACACAACATTAGCCTTAATCCCTAAAAATTAGGATTCCTTACAAGGCCCATGCAAGGTTCATATTTCTCCTAATGGTAGGGACAGATAGGGACCAACAGAGTCTTCAGACGAGGAGGTTTTCGGTTGTAGTGAAGAGTCTTCAGAGCTTGGTGATGGCGAGTGTGTAACAGCATGTAGTCATCGCGCAGGAGACTTGAGAGGAAGAATGTCCACACCGCCTTATTGTTATACACGTACGCGCCATAAAAGCTCCACTACTTATTGTTCCTAGAGTTGTGTGCGTCGTTGGCAACGTGGCACACATGCATTGGCCATTTTGTTCCAGAATCCCTTTAATGATTATCACATCCATTCCCATTGGCCCTTTTTCCCATAGGAACTGGTACTGACTCTGAAACTCTACTCGGTCTGACACTGGCATTGGTTTGTCACTTTGAGACTTTACTGGCACTGTCACTGGTTCTGGTACTAGTTTTACATGGAAGAGATTTAGAATGGCTTGGCCTGAAATTCCCTGGTCATCAATACCAAGAATACCAGTATCATCTTCTCTGGAGGTCTCTTTTTCATTAGAATAATATAACTTGATCTTGTCCCCATTATAAACACCTGGCAGCAGTAATCCAGATAAGTCCTTCAACCTCATTGTGCCATTGGAAAATACCCAATCGATTTCATATGGACCAACCCAAGCTATCTTTAAATTTGGTTTCTTAGGGCACAATTGGGACTGATAAATCAAAACTAAGTCTCCCTCTTGGAACTCCCTAACCTTGATTCTTCTATCATGCCAGTGCTTTCTGCATTGCTGAACAATCTTCTTTTCCAGCATGGCTCTTTGTCGTAACTCATCCAATTGTATTAATTCCTCCAATCTATGTTTAAGATTATGATTAAAATCTAATCCATATTCCATCGCCATTCTGAGACTGGGAATCACAAATTCAATAGGCACCACAGCTTCAGTACCATACACCATTTTGAAAGATGTCATTCTAGTGGTAACTTTATAAGTTGTCCTATAGGCCCATAGAGTAGTCTGGAGCTTGAGATCCCATTGGTGTGGCTCCTTCTGAATACTCTTGGCTAGAATATTTTTGATGGTTTTGTTACTACTCTCTGTTTGAGCATTGCACCTAGGATAATACGAAGTTGATTTTCTGTGCTTAACTGAGAGCAGCTCCATCAGGATTTCCATTGTATCATTGATGAAATGTGTCCCTTGATCATACACAATCTCAATGGGGCATCCATAGAGATAGATAATGTTTTCAAATAGGAAAACAACATTGGACTTTGCGGTATTATTTAGAAGAGCCTTGGCCTCCACCCATTTAGTGACATAACATGTAGCCATCACGATATATCGATTCTTCCTCGGAGTGACCTTCTTGAATGGTCCCATGAAGTCCAGACCCCATTTCATGAATACTCCCAGTGGTTGAACTGGAGTAAGTGGAGTCATATCAGGTGATGTTGGTCTGCCCATTCTCTGACATATATCACAAGTTTTGCAAAAACTTCGAACATCCGCTATCAGAGTTTGTCACCATAATCGAGCTTACAAAATCTTCTTATAAGTGATATCAGTGGTGGAAAAGTGTCCTCCAGAATCCCCATTGTGTGCTTCAGAGATAACCTCCATTTGCCTTCCATTGGCACACACCTTCAAAGAACACCATCTATGCCCAATCTATAGGAAAATCCTCCTATTATAGTGAACTTCTGACTCTTAATAATCAGAGCTTTCTTTTGATTTTGAGTCCAACTTTTTGGGAATCCTTCTCTTGAAAGGAACTTTTGGGATTAAGCCCAAGTGGCCTCTTATACGGATATGGCCGACCGCCCGCCTAACTCACTTATCACTAACTCTTTGTATATACTCACTTATACTTTTGTGGATCATAAGGTTTTGGGAGATAACCCTTCAAACAACTTCTCTGCGTACTGTGTAAGCTCTCTGTGTATCGGTGTGTGTGTGTGTGTGTATACTCCGCTCCGCAACTTCAATTGGTATCAGAGCAAGGTTCAGTGCGTTTTCACGTAATCACGCGCGCGTGCGCACTTTTCATGCAGATTCTGGATCCGGAGCTTGGAAATTCACACTCGGCGTTCCGGGAGAATTTCCATCAGGTGACTTGCGATTTTACCCCCCTTTCAAAGATGTTTATGCCCTCAGAATTCTGTTCTGAGCACTACATCAGAAGATAGGTTTCAGCCGCAAAGAAACCCGTCTTGTGTAGATTGGCAAGCAGGAGGTGGTCGGCATCGACATACATCACTCATTAGTCTTCAAAGCATCATCTATAGACCAGAGGCCAGTTTACAGGGGAAACTCTGCCGAATTTTTCCTAGAAGTAAACAGTTTGGCAGATATGGCATCTTCTCAAAGTGAGACTCTTTACAACATAAAGAAGATGGATGGCACAAACTTTCCTTTCTGGAGGAAGCAGATTTGGCAGGTTTTGGTGCAGAAAAAACAAGTGAAGCCACTGAAGCTCAAAGGGGAGAGACCAGAAGGTATGGCTGAAGATGAGTGGGAAGAGCTTGACAAGTTAGCATTAGGCAAAATTTGGACTCACAAAGGAGCCCTTTAAGGAGTTTGACTTTACCTCTCTCTACCAAAACAGGCGCATGGATAAATTTTTGCAAACAAACTCCAAAGTTGGCGGAGGTTTAACAGTTAGAATGTCCTCTTCAAGCTCTATATACCGATATATAGCACGCCATGAGATTCCTCATATTTTAGAAGATTCTTTTTTTGATTCACCTATGATGTGACAACTCTGTCAGAATCTAATTGAATTAAAAAAAGAATCTTCTAAAATATGAGGAATCTCATGGCGTGCTATATATCAATAGATAGAGCTTGAAGAGGACATTCTAATTGTCAAACCTCCACCAACTTTGGAGTTTGTTTGCAAAAATTTATCCATGCGTCCGTTTTGGTGGAGAGAGGTAAAGTCAAACTCCTTAAAGGGCCCCTTTGTGAGTCCAAATTTTGCCTAATGCTTGTTCCACAATCATGCTGACACTGGCAGAAAATGTTTACTTCAACGTAGCAGAAGAGACTACAGCGTATGGCGTATGGCAAAAGCTATGTGGTATGTACAAGAAACAAAGTGCTGCTTCTCAGATTTACTGGCTCAAGAAATTGGTGGATTTGAAGATGAAGGGACGGACAGCCATGTCAAATCATCTCAATGAATTTCACACAATTTTCAACCAATTAACAGCATAGGAGATAGTCTTTCCAGATTCAATGAAGGCTATGTTTCTCTTAATCACTTTTCCAGACAGTTGGGATACTTTTCGCACAGCGTTAAGTAATTTTGTCACGCTAGAAGGTCTTACAAGTGCCAATGTAGAAGGCAACTTGCTCACAGAGGAAGTGAACAGGAAGAACATTGACAAAGGCAAAGGCAATAGTGCTTTGGTCGTTCGAGGGAGACAACAGTCTAAATAGAAGAAGGGTAAGAAGGCACAAAACCGAAGTAAGTCTTGTGAGTCGAAGTCAAAGGATGACATAGAATGCTACCATTGAGGCAATAAGGGCCACATGAAGAGAGACTGTACGAAGTGGAAACAAGAAAAAGGCAAAACAAAGAGTTCTGAGCAAGATGAAAAGAAGATTTCAATGAAGATTGAAGAGGTGAATGTCACAGGATCTGGTTCAGACAGCGATTCTGGTATAGCAGCTGGTGACATCTTCCTCACAAGCAATCTTGATTCTGTTTTCTTGACTGCAGAGGATGGACATGCTATGAGTGATTGGATTATCGACTCAGGGGCATCTTTACATGTTTCTCCGCACAAAGAGTGGTTTACATCATATGTGGCTACTAAAGATTATGTCAGACTTGGCAATGAGCAAGTTTGTGACATACTTGGAGAGGGAGATGTGCAGTTGAAGTTTCAGAATGGATCTTCTTTATGGCTCAAGAATGTCAAACATGTTCGAGCAATCTGAAAGAGCTTGATCAGTACAAGGAAGTTGGATGATGCGGGTTATGTGACAGTTTTTGGGAACAGCGCTTGGAAGATCTCCAAAGGTTCGATGAATGTAGCACATGGCAGCAAGTTAGGAACTCTGTACACTTTACATGTTTTAGAGGTTAAAAACTTGTAATTAATGTGATTGAGCAGCCAAGTGTGTCACTGTGGCATCGTAGGCTGGGACATATGTCAAAAAGAGGAATGGAAATACTTTCTCGTTATGGTTATTTGCCTGACTTTTCATTTCAAGATTTTGACTTTTATGAGCATTGTGTTTATGGTAATCAAACACAGGAATCGCACAGATCAAAGAGGAATCGTAGGGACGAACGGTTAGCTCTTGTGCACAGTGATCTATGCGGATCAATGCCTAGTTTGTCACTAGGGGGAGCAGCGTACTTTTGTACATTCATAGATGACTATTCTCGCAAAGTATGGGTTTACCTGTTGAAGCACAAGGATGAGGTGCTCAAGGTCTTTAAGACATTCTTGCAGCTTCTGGAGAATCAGAGTGGTCAGAAGCTGAAGCGCTTAAGGACAGACAATGGTGGAGAGTACGTTTCCAAGGCTTTCCAAGACTTTTGTGAAGCAAAAGGGATAAAGCGGGAACTTACTGCACCATACAATCCTTCACAAAATGAAGTTGCAGAACGTATGAATAGGACCATACAAGAGAAGGTCAGAAGCATGTTGTCAAATGCTGAATTTCCTGATGGATTTTGGGCGGAAGCAGTGGCTACAGCAGTCCATTTGATCAACAGGTCTCCTAGTAGGGTTCTGGATAAGAGTGAAGTGGCCGAGATGCTATGGACAGGCAAGGCACCTTCGTATAAGCATCTCAGAGTCTTTGGTTGTGAAGCTTATAGCCATATTCCTAAGGAGTTCAGAAAAAAGTTAGAACCAAAGAGCAAGAAGTGTATATTTCTTGGCTACGGAGAATCGAGCGAGATGGGTTACTGGCTTTGAGATCCTGAGTCCAGAAAAGTTATTCGTAGCAATGATGTGCATTTCAATGAAGCCAAGTTTCACGCTAAGCCAAAGAAGACAAAGGAGATCAGGAGAGTTGTCTTCAGGGAAGATGGACCTAGTGTTAGCACATCAAGACAGCACGGTCAGGCTCAGGAACAGCCTATAGTGGCTAGAGAGGCAGAATCAGTTGTGGTGAGACGTTATGAACGTGTCTCCAAACCACATGATCGTTATGTGCCATCTCTAAATTATGTCATGCTCGCGGATTGCGGAGAACCATCTTGTTACAAGGAGGCATTACAAGTGGTTGACTCGAAAAAATGGCAGTTGGCCATGCAATCAGAAATGACGGCTCTGCATAAGAATCAAACGTGGGATTTGGTTCAATTGCTAGAGGGCAAGAAAGCTCTACCTAGTAAGTGGGTTTACAGGTATAAGCTTACTCCTCATGATGGACAGCCAAAATACAAAGCACGATTGGTTGCTAAGGGTTTTAAGCAAGAACATGGAATAGATTTTGATGAAGTCTTTTCACCAGTTGTCAAGATGACAACATTGAGAAGTGTCCTTGCTTTGGTTGCCAAACATGATCTGCATTTACATCAGATGGATGTGAAAACGGCATTTCTTCATGGAGATTTGCATGAGGAGGTTTATATGCAGCAGCCAGAAGGGTATGTTAAGAAAGGCAAAGAGAAATTGGTATGTCGTTTGAGAAAGAGTCTCTATGGCCTGAAACAGGCACCAAGAGAATGGTACAAGAAGTTTCACCAATTTATGCTTTCTCAAAGATACAAGAGAAGTGAGACAAATCATTGCCTGTATACTCGACAACCTAAGGATGGTAGCTTGATAATCCTCATCTTGTATGTGGATGACATGTTACTTGCTGGTAGACAAATGGCAGAAATTTCAGCTCTTAAGTCAAAAATGGCAAAGGTTTTTGACATGAAAGACATGGGTGAGGCAAGTCATATAATGGGTATGCGTATCCAACGAGATAGGTCACAGAAAATGCTTTACTTATCTCAGGAAGAGTACATTGACAAGGTGTTGCAACGTTTCCATATGGACAGGGGAAAGGCATTGATGACACCATTGCCGTCATATGTGAAACTAAGCAACCAAGATTGCCCACAGTCTGAGGTGGAAAAGGTTGAAATAAATAAGGTTCCATATGCGTCTGCATGTGGGAGTTTAATGTATGCAATGATTGCTACACATCCGGATATTGCATTTGCAATGGGAGTGGTTAGCAGATATATGTCAAATCCCGGCAAGAAACATTGGGAGGCAGTGAGAGGTATCATGAGATACTTAAAACATACAAAGAGTATGCGCATATGCTATGGTAGTCAGGATTTGAGTGTCAGAGGATACACTGACTCAGATTATGTAGGAGACTTGGATAAGAGGAGATCTACATCAAGCTATGTCTTTACATTGGCTGGAGGTGCCATATCATGGCGATCTCGATTACAAGATTGTATTACGTAGTCTACTACAGAAGCTGAGTATGTTACAGCAAATGAGGCATGCAAAGAAGCTATTTGGCTTGGTAGATTGGTAGCAGACTTGGGAATCAAAGTAGATATGCCAAAGTTATATTGTGATAGTCAAAGTGCTATACAATTGGCAAAGAATCCAGTGTTCCATTCGAAGACTAAGCATATTGATATGAAATATCTCTTCATTAGGGAAGTACTTGAAGACAAGCAGATACAACTAATGAAGGTCCACACCAAGGACAATCCTGATGATCTACTCACAAAGGGACTTCTAGGAGAGGGCTTTGTGTATGTCGTGAGTTATTGGGCATTGGATAGATGGTATCCATGTAAATCTTTGTACATTTATGTTCATAGATTTACAGTTACTTAAAGTGCCACATTGGACTTTAAGTGGGAGGTTGTTGGGATTAAAGCCCAAGGGGCCTCTTATACGGATATGGCCGGCTGCCCACCTAACTCACTTATCACTAACTCTTTGTATATACTCACTTATACTTTTGTGGAAATAAGGTTTTGGGAGATAACCCTTCAAACGACTTCTCTGCGTATTGTGTAAGCTCTCTGTGTATCTCTGTGTGCGTGTGTGTGTGTGTGAGTCGATCTACGCTCCGCTCCGCCACTTCAGGATCTGTATTTTCCTCAGCTGTTACCTGGAACAGCTCTGCATCTACTGGCTCAACCCTAAGGATATTTCAGAGTAGCCTTCAGTACTTCTGGAAAGAAAATCAGCACCACAATGATATTTACCACGCTTGTGGAATGTGCGGAATTCAAACTTCATCGGGAACATCATCCATTTGATTGATCTTCCTTGGATAATTACTTGGTTAATAAAAAACAAGAGTGTCTGATTATCCACATAGAAATGAAATAATTTTCCCAGTAAGTAATGCCAAAACTTGGTGGCACTCAAAACCATTCCTAGGGCTTCTCTGTCAGTGGTAGTATATCCTTGTTCAGTTTGATTGAATCTTCGATTGGCAAAATACACAGGATAATCAGTCCTCCCATCTGATTAAGCCAGTACTGACCCCATTGCCAGTCCCAAAGCATCAACATGCACATGGAATATAACATCCCAGTGTGGTTTTCAGAGTACTGGCTTACTGATAATGGCATTTTTAAGACATTGAAAGCTTTACTCACATTCAGAAGTCCAGATGAATGTTAGGAAATATGACGTAGCTAAGTAGATAATTGAGTAGATAACTTAATGGAGAGAGATAATTTACACACACAAGAGATTATAGAGTAGAGAGACAGAGAGAGAGAGAGAGGGTACACACGATATACGTGGTTTACCCAATGTGGACTACGTCCATGGGAAAGCAACCACTCAATGGCTTTAGTACTTCAAAACAAGAAGTAGGTTACAAAGGGATTATACCCTTAATAAAGCTCCCGCCTTGCATCACTCTCACCACCTCACACCCACCTTGTTGCATCAACTTCACACTATAAAATGTGTGTAGAAATGGCCTCCTTTTATAGGCCAAAAGGGCTGCCCCCTCTCATGAGAGGCAACCATGTGTAGCCGCCCTTGTGTAGATAAGTCCAAATCAGACCCTCCAATCCGCCCATGTGTGGCCACCCTTGGAAAGACAAGTCCTTCTTTGAAATCGGCACCGGCCATTGACTTCTGACTACCGGCCATCGGCCAATCCGCCAATCGACCAAACGACCGGCCGGTTTCCGACCACCGTCCGGCCATAATATTCCGACGAAAAGGAATATTCCGGGCATGAAAATTTTGGTTTCCAACGAGTGATTTTATTTTTCGGCGAGTTAAATTCTTTACGCACAATGGCTTCTCCTCATAATGGGGGCCTTACAAATGTGCGTTTTTAACACAGAAAATTATAGGGGTAAATCAGGCTCCGTACTTAACAATGAACTTACTGGTTTTATTGGTAAGCTCATATAAAGGTAATGCCTTGGAAGCAAACATGTGAACAAATCTTCTATAAAAATTTATACATCCCAAGAATGAACTTAATTCAAATGCTGTGCGGGTGCCTTGGCCTGCTGAATACACTAGCTTTTATCATTGGCCATCTCTATGCCATTCATGGACACTATATGCCCTAGTAATTGTCCCTTCCAGACCAGAAAAATAGACTTGAATGGATTCAAATAGATCCTCTTCTCCTTACATCGCTGAAAAACCATTTCCAAAAACAGTAGATGCTCCTCCTCCGTTGAGAATACGATGAATTCATCCATAAATATAGCTAAAAATCAGTGCAAGAATTCACTGAATAACTCCATCATGCAACGTTGGAATGGTATTGGAGCATTGCAGAGACCAAATGGCCTGACTAAATACATGAATGTGTCCCATTCAGTAATAAAAGTGATTTTTCTCCGATCTTTAGGAGCAATCTTCAACTAATTATAACCAGTATAGCCATCCATAAAACTATACATATCATGGCTTGCAATCTCATCAACAAGCATATCATAAAAGGTAATGGAAAAGGATTTTGATGGTTTGAGCATTCAACTTTTGGTAATCTACACAGACTCTGAGATTTCCATTCTTCTTTGGTACGACCACTGTAAGGACATGGGTCCTACGAGCAAGGCCACGGGCACGGGGTCGGACAGTGTGTACGCTAGGGGAGGCTATAAGATAGCACACGCATTACCACTACCCTTTCACTGGTATCCGAGCTATTTTTGGAAAAAGAGAAAAGCGGGTTGCGCATGCAACGCGCTACTTCTCTCCTACGATCTGCAGACAACGACGTTCCCATTGTGCAACAAAAAGAAGGCAGGCACAATTATTGTGCGCAGCGCGCATAGACAGACAACGACAGCTGACTACGGCTGCCCCATCTACGCCCTCCACGGTGCATGACTGTGCTGCTTCTCTCCCACGATCTGCAGATAGCGATGTCCCTGCTGTGCAGCAAAAAGAAGACAGGCACAGTTTCCTGTGTGCAGCGTGCGTAGACAGATTGTGACAACCGATCGCGGCCGCCCCATCTACGCGGGTGACCAAGGCAAACTCGACCGACCACTCTATGGCACCGAGGCTCGAAGGCTTCCGTTGGCACCGTTGGCTGCCGCGTAGGAAGGCCCGCTTAACACTTGCATCTCGTAGCGACTTTCGTGGGTGCCAAGCCTATGTTGGTTTGTATTCCATGAGGAGGACACCCCTTCAAGCTTGATTGCGGCCCATTTTGTAACGGTTGATCCTAACCTTCATCTTTGTGCAAGCCCCATTTCCAACCATGGCTCCTGGACACCAAACTTCACCTCTGTGCAAGCCCCCTTTCCCACGGTTTGCTGTGTCTCGACATCCTTGGTTACATGCCTTGCATGAAATTATTGCATGGCCCCTCGTGGTCCTCCTCCCCTCCCTGTGCTTCCTTGCCTCCATGATTTTTTTTTAAAAAGAGCAAGAGAAGACCCCCCATAGGTCGAATACCGATGTAAAGATATGGGTATCGACATGCTAGTCTCCACCCACCAACATCTATATAGGCTCCATATAGAGCCCCTTGCCTATGCATACATGACATGTGGCCTTGCCCACATGACCCGTGCCCTCACATTGGGCAATGCCACATGTCGAGAATGCATAGGCAAGGGACTTTATATGGAAGCTATATAGAGGTTGGTTGGTTGGAAACTAGCATGCTGGTACCTGTGTGTTTACACTGGTATCAGAGGGTACCACCATGCTAGTCTTCCATAGTCTTCCACCCAACCAACCTCTATATGGGCACAACCACATGTCATGCATGCATAGGCAAGGGGTTGTATATGGAGGCTATATAGAGGTTGGTTGGGTGGAGATTAGCATGAAGAAAGCGCTC
The DNA here is from genome assembly GCF_014529385.1 of Adiantum capillus-veneris. Taxonomy (NCBI): domain Eukaryota; kingdom Viridiplantae; phylum Streptophyta; class Polypodiopsida; order Polypodiales; family Pteridaceae; genus Adiantum; species Adiantum capillus-veneris. The sequence continues at coordinate 28,781,741 of NC_140956.1, read as the reverse complement.
TATTTAACTTTGAAACTGTCGAATCCTTGTCCATATCTTAATGACGCTTATGATTCGCATTCGACCGAATCATTTGACCTACTACTAATTTCTAGTTTGCAAGAGTATATGCCACCTAGCCCTTAGGAATCTCAATCATTAATCAATAACAAAGCCTTGAAAAGCTTTCTTTGTTGGAGTGATTGGGACATATCAAAACATGTCGTTGCATAGATATGCAACGTTCACAAGTTTGTAAACACTAGTACAGCCGGCCGCCTTCGGCGGCCTCTCTCTCCCCCCTTCTCTCCCTCTTTTGCGTGCAAAGGGGCTTTTTTTAGTTTTGGACTTTAGCCTTCACGTCGCAGATTACGACACGTGTAAAGGGCTCCCCCTTCCGCCATATTATGTTAGTAGATATCAATTTTTTAAATCCTTAATGGCCAACACTAGAGATACTTAATTATGCATATTTATGCTTTAAGTATATCTCTCTGAGGATTGATTGTTACACTACAAGAGGTACTTAATAGTAGCGACGCTCGGAGTGCGACGCTCAAATGTGAAAAACCACAGCGTCGCTATAGGCGTCGCTAAATTACAAGTAACTTAGCGACGCTCATAGCGACGCCGTCATGGCTAAAAAAAAATAGCCGAGAGCGTTCAAAAACTCAGATCTCAGATCTGAGTTTTCGGCGCGCGCTCAAGCAAGCAAGGTAACGCGCTCTCCCTCTCTCTCTCTCTTTCTTCTCCACACACACACACACACACACACGAGGAGAGGAAGGAGAGCCAGGTATGCTCCTTCCCTCTCCTCACTCTCATGTTCCCTTCCCCTCTCTCTCTCTCTCTCACACACACACACACATTGTGTTTTTGAGAGAGAGAGAGAGAGAGAGAGAGAGAGAGAGAGAGAGAGAGAGAACACAAGCATAAACAAAAAACGCACACACACATGCATAAACAAAGAATGCACACACACATTGAGAGAGAAAAAGAGAGAGAGAGAGAGAGAGAGAGAGAGAGAGAGAGAGAGAGCATGCATAAACCAAAAACGCACACACACATGCATAAACAAAGAATGCAGACACACATTGAGAGAGAGAGAGAGAGAGAGAGAGAGAGAGAGAGAGAGATATAAAACAAAGAGAGAGAGAGAGAGAGAGAGAAGAAGAAGAAGAAGAAGAAGAAGAAGAAGAGAGTCTTAACATCGTAGGAAACTATCCCAAGAGACCTTAAAGATCTAGTCGACAGGAGTTGAACTCAAGACCTGTTATTCATGAGGGAAATGGCATAACCAATAACTTCGGGAAATGGGAAATGGGAAATGGGAAATAACTTCGGTGATAGACAAGTTATACCATTTTTCTCCTTTTTTTATTGGCGTGCACACACACCCACACACACACACACACACCCGAGAAGAAGAGAGTTTAATTTAACGTCGTAGGAAACTAATTAAAAAGACCTAAAGATCTAGCCGAGGAGGAGTTGAACTCAAGACCTGTTATTCAAGAGGGAAATGGCATAACCAATCTACCACACTTGGGTGATTGAAAGGTTATACGATTTTTCTCTTTTTATTGGCATACACACACCCCCCCCCACACACACACACACATACAAGAAGAAGAGAGTTTTAACGTCGTAGAAAACTATCCCAAAAGACGTTAAAGATTAGGTTAGATGTAGACTTACATTAAATTAGATTTATGTTTATTTAAGTTAAATTAGATTAGATTAGGTTTATTTTTAGTTAGATTTACGTTTGATTAGATTTAGGTTTATTTACGTTAGATTTAAATTTACGTTATATTAGATTAGATTTAGGTTTATTTACGTTAGATTCACTACAACAAAAGAAGGTGTTATCGACGCATATATCGACGCTACCCGTCGCTATGAGCGTCGCTGTGAAACCAGTCGCTATTAGCGACGCTGATAGCGATGCGTATAGCGACGTGCATAGCGATGCATATAGCGACGACCATAGCAGAAAAAAAAATTCTTGGGCAGAGGGCAGGTAGCCTGGCCTGTGCCCAGTTAAAAGATGGACACAGCCACAGCCAGACTTCCTGCCCTCTGCCCAAGAAAGCGAGCGGCACCAAAATATCAACCATGCTCCCGCGCGCAAAAATTTTGGCAAAGTTCACTTTGTTTTTACATAAACTTTTCAAAAAAAACCATATCATGTATACGCCTCCTACATGCTATCCATGTAGGATCTCACATGAGATTTAAGGCCAATGAAAGACAACCTTACCAACTGAAAAGCATAGCCATAACTTAAAAGCATAACCATAGCGAACCATAACCATAACTTAAAAGCATAACCATAACGAACCATAACCATAACTTAAAACCATAACCGGCTATAATCACTTTGATCAAAACCATAATGCACATAACCATAACCATATACAAAATTAACAATAACCATAAGCATAACCAGAAAGAGAAACAATAATTGTCTATACAATGAGAATGACAATAATCATAACCATAAGGGAAACAATAACTGTCTGAACACTAACTGTTTGTACAAAAAAGAGACACAGAAGCGTGTCTGTGTCTCACAAAGCATATAGATGAAATCTGGTCCACTAATGACTAGGCGTCGCAACCTGCACATAGGACAACTCACAAAATTAGTATTGATATTAATTCACATATACTGACTTAATTAAATCAACTCACACATATTAACGTCTCACCTCAAGCGATCAGCGAGACTGTAAGGCCTCCCAGTCTACAGGCTCTCCTGAAGCTTCAAGATCATTCAGTACTTCATAGATATCTCTGCGATATCCATCTGACTCCTCCTCGCGTGATGGAGCTCGATGCATCGCAAGATTCTGCGTTTATACATAATCAAAGTAATAAGAATACATGATTCATCGCGTTTTAAAAAACGCCATAGTTAAGATTGGATTAGAAACTCACAAACTCATAGCGAAAGGTGTCGAAGCCTCCGCTGCCAAGATGAGATGTCCCCCTAGTCATCTGTCGTACCTGCGTGGCCTCACGCTGCTGTCTGAATCGCGTGGCTGTTGTACGCTCATCCTCCCTGATCTGCAGCCACGTCTCGTGTGGGATGCCCGAAGGCTTCGGCGAGCCGGTCCTGAAAGCCTTCCGAGCTGCATCTCGTCGATGTTTGATGGTGTCCCGTGCAACACCCTTGATCCACCCTTGAATTGCAAGAACTTATGCCAGTCATGCGATTTCAACCCTGACAGTTGATCGTCACGGATGAATGCTGTCTTCAGACATCGCATATATCCTGTTGGCGTCCTGAACTCTGAAATCACCCTTTTCACTTGTCGCTCTTCGTTTTTTAGCAATACCCATGGCGCTCTTGGAAGTTTTGTTTGACCAGATGCATTGGTGAAAGGCCACAGCTCTGGCATCTTTCCAACCGACTGCAAATCATCTCGTGAAGCTCGATTGTCTTTCATTCCCATGATTATTGTTAACCCTCGTGGCTCACGGGCACCCTATTGCCTACGACGGACACTATAACCGTATTATTTATTTAGGTAGAGTCAGGCACCGGGCTTGTCGGTCCAATAGGCAAAGGTAGAGTGATCGCCGATGAGAGGCGCACTCTAACACGAACATGCTAGGGTTAGTTGGCTAAGCATGGGCGCCCAAGTGTGAATGGGGTGAGCTCACATAAAAGCCAATTAAACCTAAAATTGAGTCATTCTCTCATTGTGCAATAGAAGCTGCTCTTGCTCCATCTCCACCTTCTCCTTCACCATCTCCTTGTGTGTGTGCGTGTGAGAGAGAGAGAGAGAGAGAGAGTGTGAGAGTGTCTGTGCGATCGAGCGTTGCGGCGGCACGACGGCGGCGAGGCGGTTGAGCACGGCGTAGCGGCGTCTCCCTCTTCTTCGCGGCGAGGAATCCTCTACGGCAGGAGCATAAGGCGGTGAGTGACACACCATTGCCCTCTTTGAGATTACTAGTTAAACTAGTTGTGTGCTTGGAGCCGTCTGCGGCTCGTACACGGTGTATCGGCAAGTCCCTTGCTTCGACAGTGCGGCAAGGAGCGCACATTTTTGGCGCCGCTGCCGGGGAATAGCCCTGCACTAAGCCCAAGAGGCACTTTGTGCTTCTTGTATGAGTGGTTTGCAGTAGGAAAGAAGAGGGAGAGGAAGGCGTATTTTTTCTGCAAGTTGTTAATTCTGTTTTTCCAATGCGCACAGTTTGCATTTTCTGTTTTTCTGCTGCGTACATTCAGTAATTAGTTAGACAGTTAGCAAAATTCTGTTTTTCTGTTTACACACAGTTAGCATTTCTTGCTTTTTTTTTTTTGCATTTTCTGTGTTTTCACTGCACAGTTCTGTCAAGTTTCAATTTCTGCATTTTCTGTGTTTTCTGGTTTGTGCACAGTTAGGCGCACAGTTAGTTAATTAAGTAGGTTAGTAATTAGGTGAACCACTGATTAGCAGGTCAGTAGGTAGGTGGGACAGTAAATAGTTAGGTGAGGTCAACGCGCACCAAAATGCGTACCAAATAATATCTCAAAAAAAAAACCGAAAAATAAAAACGCGAGTGAGTGGGAGGTTAAATTTTCAAAAATAAAAAACGTGAGTTATAAAAACGTACGGGTTGGTCTGTATAAAAGATAGATCGAGATCGAGATCATTTCCCCAAGCCCAAGCCCAAGCCCAGGCCTCAGTCCTCAGCCTTATGATATATACTAGACTCACTCTTATATATATACCCTACTCCCTCAAGAGAGAATGAGAGCATGTGGGACAAGTCCTCCACTCTCCTCCCTTCTCTTCCCACTTGCACCCTTAGACTTTCTAGTTTGGGCCTAGTTCCCTACTGGAAATTGACAGTTTTAGGGATTCCGAGGGCATAGAGTGACCAAACAGAGGGCTGTACAGCACAGCACGACCCTCTGACCGATACGCTCGTTTCGAGCTATCACACGGCCCATTCCACGACACGCTCTAAAAAATCTAGCAAAAAAACAAACAAAAAACACGCTAAAAACTAGTCACAAGGCCTCCTAGAGCAGCTTTTTGACACCTTAGGGTATCAAAAGCACATGCACTTACGCTCTGGGCGGGTGCTAGAACACGAGCATATTGAGGGTGCCTCTGTTCATACGGACACACATTACCCATCCACGATAGGCTCTAGACCCTCAGCGGGGACACAAGGTAGCACCACCCAAGACCCTAAAATAGCCGCTAGTGATTCCTCCTCCGACTCAGAAATCATGGAAGCATACCCTACCCAAAACACTGAGAGAGAAGGCCATGCACCTCCCGAAGCTCCACAGCCTAGTACTAGTATGTTTAGCCGTTTCATGGAAACAATAGGTAGAGCTACTCGCTCGGAACCTGATGCAAATGAAGCACACGAAGGGGGTGGGGAAGTGGACTCTCCTTTCACATCGCACGTGGACCCCACACCCCCAAAGAGTGTCCATGTGGATATCCTGCCAACTTCTTACCAAGAAGGCCCTGTTGAGCTGCCTCCTTCAGAAGTTCCCTCTAGAGTACCGTTGGTGACAAGTAAAACCACGGGGAGCAACATTGCTTCTACCTCACAAGAAACCGTTAACACATCGACTCTAGAAGGATTGTTCATTAATGATCATTGGACATACGACCTCCACACTGAGGTATTGACGGATCTACACTCTGGCCACGCCTACCATGTAGGATGGATAGAGATTGTACAATCCACCTCTAGTGCCACGAGCATCGAAGATCAACAGAAAATGATCTGTAATGTTATCCATGGCATTATTCAATCAGAAAGGCAAACCGAGGGGTAAATATACTCTCAACTGGCCCCATGAGATTTCTGGATACGAGCAAGGCTCAACAGCCTACTCTATCACAAATGGAGACTCCTCTAATGAGCCCCATGGACCCATCTTACGTCATTTCACCTGGGGTCTCTATGCAATCTGAGCCTCCGAGCGACAACTTTAGCTTCCCTAACTTGGCTCAACCCTCTATTAAGGAAAACACAGTGCTCACTCCAGGGATAAGCCTGACAGAGAATGTACCGATGACATCTACGGTTAGCGCAGTGCCACTACCTAGTGTCGTAGTACCTAATATGGGGCCTCGATCGTATGTGCCTCTAGCCCCTTATGCACACATGGCCCCCACACCTCCAATTTTACCACTTGTTTATGCTCCTCGAGTGCCGCTCCCTAGCCCTTATCCGAGTGGACCTATGCCCGGTTATGTTCCATATCCTGCATCATCCACACATATGCCAAGACCGGCACCCGTCCCTCTCCCACATATGATTCCAAGAGTACCTCCACCGGCCCTGCCTCCTCACATAGGTGACTTGGCAGCGTTTGCTCAAACCATAGGTCGATCTATCGCGGAAAATATGCGTCATGCATCTGATAGAGAGCCTAGAATTAAGGCAGTACAAATTGCCAAACTCACGCAAAAATTCAATGGGGACGAAGATGCTAGAAAACACATTGAAGTGTTTGAACAAGTATGTGATTCCTTAGGGGCACGCAACGAACTACATAAGTGCAATGCCTTAAGCTTGACATTAAGTGGGAAGGCTGGAGATTGGTATAGAACCCTAAGGGTGGACGAGAAAACAATCTACCCTACCCTTCGAAGGTTGTTTCTAAAGGAGTACATACGAGAAGGTGTGCTTTGGGGTGTAGCATCTCAGCTACAGAAGGCCGAACGTAAGGAAGGAGAGTCAGTAAGGGACTTCATTAGTCGTCTAAAGCACTTAAACTCTCGTTGCCGTATAAATGAGCGCTTCAACAATAACCAACTGCTTGATCGATTCATTCGAGGGTTGAGGAATGAAGGAATCTATAATGGACTAGTGATTAGAGGTATCACAACCTGGGAAGATGTCACTGCCAATGCAATCCAATTGGAGGACAACTTGATGATAGCAGGCATGAGGGTGTCTACCGACACGAGATCCACTAGCTCACAAGCCATTGAGTATGAACCCATGACTGCAAAGCCCATTGCCAATGAGCCAAAGGTATTTGAGACATTCTTGACAGACCTCACCAAGGCAATCCAAGAGTCTCTTAAGGATAATCGACCCCCTCAAAATAGTCACATGTATCCAAGAAGGGAGCAACAATGGTGTTCCATTTGCTTAGGTCCACATAGCACTAGTGAGTGCCCTACGTTTAGAGTAAAATTTAATGGAACTTGCAACGCATGTGGTAGGTATGGTCACCAAGCTAAGGATTGTTTAATGATCAAACGTATGATGGCAAATAGACCACCTGTAGCCTGGACGGATGCACCTCGAGCTCCTGTATTGATGCCTGCTCCACCTGTTGAGCAACTACCGCAACACATGGTCCCTAGATCTCAAAATGTTGTACAAGCTACACCGCTACCACCTCCTGTGCTAGGACTGCAGCCCCCGCATCCAAGAGTCGCCCCTATGAACCAAGTGGGTTGCGAGCCATCAAATGCTTATGCAGATGGCTGTGAGGAGGAAATAGACACTAGTATTGCCTACGGACTTGATACATTGGAAGAGTGTCCTATATACTACATGGAAGATTGTTGGGGGCAAGTCAAGCCGGTCTATCAAGCTGCTGCTCTCGCATCCAGAGGTCAAAATATCAACACCCAGGCTAGGAGGCCACCTCTTCAATGCTACGAGTGTGGTGGACCACATCGGGCAGCGGAGTGTCCTATTAGGCTGCAAAAGAATGCTGCACAGATGCAAATGAATCAAGGGAGCACGTCTGCAATGCCAATACTCACATGTAATCGTTGTGGCATAGATCACTTGATTGCCCAATGCCCCTATAACCCAAATGCGCCTAAAATCACACCCCTAAATTTGGTCAAAATTGTTAGTGTGACATCGCCAATACCACCCGTTGCACCCGCTTATGCGATTACACGGTCCATGCTTCAAGGGCCAGGCCATATCCTCGAAGAGAGAGATACCGCGTCAGTTATCCAAGCAAAGAAAAAGAAGACACGAAGGAAGAGGTCGCAGAATACGGGAAATTCAAAGCCAAGTTCCAAAACAAACATAGGAACAGGAGATGACCCCGTGTATATGAATGACCTCGAGGATGATTCAGATTCAATCGAGACAATGGAGACTAGAACCAATACCACAAAGGGAAAGACCGACAAAGAAAACCGTAACATGGAACCAAATGGAAACCGAATAAGAGAAAACCATAAAGAGCCTCTGAAAACACCACAAGTGTTTCCAAATCCAATCCAAGACCCCCAAGATAAACCGCGGGGGCAAAAAGGGAAGAATCGTAAAAAGAAGATTGGGACGTGCTCAAACCCAGTAGACGAGATTGAGCAGGTGAAACATCTAAGAGGTTTAGTGGAGGAGACTCAAAGGAAACTAGAACCAGAACCCATGCATGTCAAAATTCATGACACAGTGTTTCCCACGCAAGTTCATCCACCCCACATGAACCATAGACCGTTAGCCATATCTAGTATCATCCAAGAAGGGAGTGAGGACGGGGCATCAGAAAGTGAGCATACACCTTTCTTGTTGGAAAGGATGTTTAACGAAGGAATACCTGATCCCATTGAGGAATATGAGATTCCATCCTCACCAGTTCCTAGTCAAGGACCTACACCCTGCAAAATGCCAATGAATGTTGCCAAACTAGTGGACTTCATGTCTTCTGAGGTCCGAACCACGATCATAGCAAAGCTGTATGGAGATCCTGAGTTATTCCTTGCACTTCGAGCATTCCTTAACGGAGAGCTACGAACGGGATTACCGCAGTTTGCACAACCAAATAGGCCTGACTCGATTATGATTGATGAGGAAAATCATGTGCAATCACTTGACTTAGATGGACACGAGTCTGTGATCGAGGTACCCATTAACGAATTAGGGCAGTATTGTGAAGGCGACGAGTCTAATGCAACCCTACCCATCACTACCAAGGGATTAACTATAAAGGGAATTCTTGATGGTGGTGCGGGAGTTAGCATCGTTACAAAAGATTGTTGGGAATCCATGGGAAAACCCCGCCTCAGTGTTACTAACATTGTGGTAAAGATGGCAAATGGTACCATAGCCAAACCTATGGGGATGCTCAAGGATCTTAAGATCAAAGTTCTAGGACACAAGGTACGACATACGTTCATTGTAATGGATTTCTCTAAACACCTTATGTTATATGAAATGATTTTAGGACGACCATTCATGAGGGAAGCACAAATGGTTCATGATTGGTCTAAAAATCATGTCTATTTGCAATTCCAAGACTCTGTCCTTAGAGTGGATTTGGTGACTGGTAAGGTACACCCCTTAGGGACTAAAACCATTATTGATCATCGCTCTGACACCACCGTTCACTCGGCCCCACTACAATATTGTTACACTTGTAAGAAGGATACAGACATTGGCCAAGATTCTCCTTACATGGATGTGTTACTAGGTATGACGGAATCAGACAATGTAGACTGGGTACACCTAGCTGCAACCATAGATACCTGGGGAAATAGAGGAACCACTTGGGTCACACCAGAGGGGGAAGAGGTACCACAAATTGCACCTCTGAACATGATAAGTGCCATACATGCATCTTCTAAGGGCAAGGCAATTGTGGACCAATCTGACAGTGACACCGATAGCTCAATAGAAGACTTTGACCAGCACGACTTGGACACTGACTCCCAGAGTGAAACGGATTCTGAATCTCATGAATTAGAGAGTGGAGCAAGTTCAGAGTCAAAACATTCGGAAGGACCAAGCACATCAACCGATGATAGCTCCCCTGAGAGTGAAGAGGACACCAACGAGGACTCCTTTAGTGAGCCAAATCTAAATGCAAATCAAAAGCAGGTCTCAAATAAGAAAAAGAAAAACCTTAAGAGGCATCGATATCGAGCCAATGTACGTGCTAGGATAAAAAAGAAGAGATCCTCAGCAGAATGGCTCAGTTATATAGGGGCATGTGATGCTCATCGAAAATTGGTAGACAATTGGGGTGAATATCTCCAAAATGTTATGTGGTGTAGACCACGACCCCATGACATAGCCCAATTAGAGATCATAGACAAGCCAAAGTTGAGCCGGACTGAAAGGAGGCGTCAAAACCAAGAGTTAGCTCGACAACACAAGAAAGCAGAAATGGAAGCACAAACCAAAGCACAACCAGAATCCACAGACTTGCATCCTGCACCAGAACATTTCAAATTTTACACCACAGGGGAAGCAAAGGTTGTGTACACAAAAGCCCAAAGAATACCTATCGATGGGAATAATGGAATCTATGATGGTCCGGCAATAGTTAAAGAAATAGAATTAGCTGACCCCGGTGAAGAATCAAAACCTGTTTTTATTGCCCAAGACCTCACAGAAGTTGAAGAGGCGGTCCTCAAAGATCTTCTCAAGGAATTCAAGGACGTATTCGCTTGGACATACCATGATATGAAAGGTGTTCCACCTTCTGTGGTCCAACATACAATCCCTATGATTAGCACTGCGAAGCCCGTACAACAAAGACCCTACCCGATGAATCCTAAGTACGCAAAGATCATTCAAGAAGAACTAGAAAAGCTTATCAAATGTGGGTTCATATATCCTATTGAACACTCTGAATGGGTGTCTCCAATAGTTATCGTGCCAAAAAAGAATGGGAAACTCAGGGTGTGCGTGGACCTCAAAAAAGTTAATGCAGCTACTAGAAGAGACCATTACCCCCTACCATATTCCGAACATGTACTCGAAAGAGTTGCAGGCAAGGAAGCTTATAGCTTTCTAGATGGGTACTCAGGCTACAACCAAATCACGATCGCGCTAGAGGACCAAGCTAAAACTGCCTTCATCACAGAATTTGGCGTGTTTGCATTTCGTGTGATGGCTTTTGGCTTAACAAATGCCCCTGCTACATTCCAACGATTAATAAACACTGCTTTTAAAGAATATTTGAGAGAGTTTTGTGAAGCTTCTTAGACGACCTTTGTGTTTACTCTTCTTGGAAAGAACATCTATCATGTTTGCGGAAGGTGTTTGAAAAGTGTAGGTTATATCGTATCTCATTGAACCCGTTCAAATGCCAATTTTGGGTCAAGCATGGAGTTATTTTAGGGCATATAGTATCCAAGAATGGTATCTCAACCGATGAGAGCAAAATTAAAGTGATTCTAGAGTTACCACCACCAACCAATTACAAGGGAGTTCAAAGGTTCATGGGACACGTGGGTTATTATCGACGGTTTATTTTATTTTTCGTTGAGATAGCACGTCCTTTGTACAAGCTTCTCATTGTATTTAAATGGACTGAAGAGTGTGACCAGGCCTATGAACAATTGAAGAAAACACTAGCAAGTGCTCCGATTTTAAGGACACCTAACTGGGATGTCATTTTCCATGTGCATATTGATGCATCAAACTTTGCTATTGGGTGTGTTCTCACTCAACCAAGAGAACATAAATTGGACTATCCCATTAGCTTTGCAAGCCGTCAATTGAACGATGCTGAAAGGAACTACACCACTACAGAGCGAGAAGGTTTGGCAATGGTTTATGCAGTAAAGAAATTTCGCTACTACCTTCTGGCAAACAAGTTTGTATTTTATGTGGACCATCAAGCGTTTCTGTATCTGGTAAACAAGCCATGCTCCACAAGAAGAATCACACGATGGTTGTTAATTCTTTTGGAGTTTGATTTCACGATTGTAGTGAGACCCGGTAAAAGGCACGTCATGGCTGATCATTTGTCTCGCATACCCAATGGTGAAGCCCCTACAGGAGTTGATGATGAATTACCCGATACTTCCCTATTCATAATTGAGACTATGCCTGAATGGAGTGAGAACATTGTTAACTTTTTAGTTAATGGTTTTCCACCCAAGGAACTTCGTAAGGATATCGCTCGAAGGCTAGTAAAAGAATGTGAACCCTATTGTTTGATTGCCGGAACTCTGTATAGATTAGGCAAGGATGATATTCTTAGGCGTTGTGCCCGCGAGGATGAATATTTGTGTATCTTGCAAGAAGCACATATGGGCATAGCAGGAGGTCATTTTTCAGGAGACCTGACTGCTAGAAAGGTGCTGCAATCAGGCTATTGGTGGCCAACTTTATTTAAGGATGCATCACTTTTTACAAAAGGGTGTGATGAGTGCCAACGTTACAAGACCACACAGTGCAAAGACAGAATGCCCTTACATCCTATTAAAGTAACCCAACCATTTGAAAAATGGGGCTTAGACTTTGTAGGTCCAATTAGTCCCGCAGCTCGCCTTTGTGTGGAAACTCTTGATGGAGTTGAAACCATTGGATTCCTCAATGGGAGTAAATTCAAAAGATATTATGATCCTTTAAGCCAAGAAGAACTACGGGCCATTCATCAAAAGAAGACCGCCAAAGCACAAACCGAGTTAAACAAGATACAAGCTCAAGCTGAGGCTAAAGAGCGACAACAACGTATAAGACAAAAACGAGAGGCTAACCTTGGAGTCACAAATGCATTCCACGTGGAAATCGAAGAGGATGGGTTGGACTCTGACACACCTCTACGATACCCTATTGAGTTAAATAGTGCCTATGGAAAAGTGCTATATAACGCCTTATTGGACACGGGTGCTAAATATAATCTGCTATCCTATGGGGTGTGGTGTCAGTTAGGAAAGCCACCTCTATCTGAGAGTATTATCCAAGTCAAGGGTGTCAACAAGAAAAAAACTACGGTTTTTGGAATCTGGCACACTTTTGTCAGTTATGACAATGGAATTGTAGCTCAAGACTTTTTGGTCATGCCTACTGGAACTATGGAGGGTAATATAAACCTAGGCCGCACGTGGATGATAGCCACCAAATGCACTATTGATTGGGGGACTGGGGGTGTTACAACGCAAAAACCAACTCTTAGCCCTACCACTCAAGCCATAGTCCCTGAGATATTGCCTAAGGAAATAAAACCCAAGACATTGCATGTCCAGGAGGTTGAACCATACGTCCCCATAGCCCAACTCTCTAGAGCTTCAACTGATGTAGTTGAAAGAAAGCTTGAGACACACAAGAACCATCCTAATATAACAGAGAAAACATACAAGTGGGTCCCTAAAGCCTCTGTAGTGAGCATGGTTGATGCAAAAAAACGGAAACCTAGTAAGAACCGTACCACTCACTCCAAGAAATGTAAAGAAACGCTGCGTTGGATTCCTAAACGACTATTGGAAGCCCAAGGATAATATGAAGGAAATGATCAAATCTGGGTGCCCAAACGTAAAGTGTACTCTTACCTGTCACCTAACCCATGTAAACCCAATCCTGTGGCTCCAAAACAAATTGAAAATCGCGGAAAGGAAAAAATCATGGAATGTTACACACCCGATCTAGAGCTAGTTTGGGTACCAAAGAAAGAACGATTTGTTCCACCTAGCTCAGGAACAGGGAAATCAAATGAAGCTTCTTGCTCTTCATGTAGTTCCTATACGCAAATAGAAGCTTCGACACAACCTCCACCTACCACTGTACATATCCATACAAGCACGAAAGAGTTTGCACCTCCCGGGGTAAGTTCACCACCTACAACAAGGTTGCAAATAAAATCATGGGAGAGTACCTTACCACCCTTGCAACTAGATGAAACACATAGGGCGGTCGAAAACTATTGGTTAAAACCTTCACCCATAACAACTTGGAACAATTGGTTTCAAAAGGTGACGACCTCATTCCAAAAGGTATGATCTACCCAAGGAAGGGGGGAGTGTTTGCTAACATCAATCATTCACTCGCTCCCCTCTCAACCTTCCTCCCTGACCTCTCAATTCCAATCTTAGGGAATGTATATATATAGCCTTATACTCACAAAAAACAAAAATAGTAAAGAGCAAGAGCGACTAGCAACGAGAGAGCACCCTATCAGATCTTACATATAAGTCCAAATTCACCGTGTCAGTTCAAGCAACACACAAAAACAACTCTTATGTTTTAAAGGCCTAACCAAATCTATCTGTCTTGTCAGAAATGGCTACTTCACCAGAGGCATGCACTTCTATTTTTGATGAAAGGTACCCTTTGTCTTTTCCTCAAGTGTTCTACGTATGCTACCCTATACTTTCTTGCGAATGGGATTTGATAGAGAGCCTTGCATGTGAGAGAAATTTTGAGGAGTTAGAATGGCTGATACGTCTATGGCTAACTAGTGATCCCTACCCAGTAGCGAATGTGTCTCCAATGGCACATGCTTATTCTTTTGCACAAGATGAGTATCCACGCATCGCGAGGTTCTTGATTAGCATGCTTGCACAAGAGGATGATGAAGAGGAACTAATAGAGACCGAGGAAGACTATGGCCTCACGGACAACGATTTTATTTATCTAGATGATGAGGATAGAGGCCTAGCCTTAGGGTGGCCACCCGGTTTATATAATATCCTCTTTCCTTGATTTTAAAAGGGGTGACAGATAGATAGGTTAGGGGTCTAGATTGTGTTTTGAGTTTGTTTTTTAGGAGTTTTAATTTTTCACACTGACATGCCTCCTAGAGGTATAGTGCCTGTTTTTGGATGTGTTAGGTAGGACTTATATGGATCTCCATCCACATGGCTGAGGACATCTGCTTCAACGAAATGAGCCACTCCATACCTCCAGGTGTACTACTTTCCATGATTCATGTTGATGGATATGTGTAATTGCTAATAATGATTTTTCATTCTTTGTTTGAGTGAAATAGTTATGATGTTATCTGCCATTATAGATGTATAAATTTGTCTTTGCTTAAGTTGATTGAACTCCAGTTTAATCTTATGGATGAGCCTGGAGATTAGGAGACAGTGACTTTAGGTTAACTCATTTACTTGACCACTAGGCCTAGCTAATAAAATTATCCGAGTATTTGAGACCTTAGGAATGTTTTAGGCAGAGAAAGGCTTGCTCACTCAAACAACAAAAAACACTAGTGCGAATACCAAGGAAATGGAAGCAAAAAAAAAAAAAACATAAGTGCCACAAATGAAAAATCTTACGCTGGAAGAGAAATCTTGGCTTGAATTGGTACTTCACTCACATGTATTGTCTATGGTACTAGAGCCCTAGAGGTTCCCAGTGTGGGCGCTTTTCCTTGAGAAGCAAAAAACCCCGGACATACAAAATAAGCACACACGTCACATGATTGTGACCTAAAGTAAAAAAGTATTAAAAAGAAAATAAAAATAAAAAATTAAAAGACTTCCATTGAGCTTACAGTTAACATTTCAAGCTTTTGTTTGCAGTTGTGAGAGCGAGTTGGCTAATCAAAGCTGAAAAGCATAATTAGGGAATCTTGCATTTAGATAATCTTCTTAGCTTAGCTAGTACTAGAGTAGTTGTTTTAACCTTAGTCATAGCTAACTAATTGATAGACTCACCCATGAGCTCAAAACTCTTGATTAATTAATTTACTCAAAGTGCAATTTATTTGTCCTTAATGGCAGTCTAACATTTCATAAATCTTGCATTTACTCATTTCCACATGTACTTTACATTCCCCTCATGATTTATGGCAATATAATTCGGCTTGCTAAAATAGTGACTTTGCCTTGCAGATTCACATCTAGATGCTCTACAACATGGACATACCAAGCTTCAACTCAATAGCTTCCGAGGACGGAATCTACATCAGGAAGGGGGGCAATGTTAACCCTCGTGGCTCACGGGCACCCTATCGCCTACGACGGACACTGTAACCGTATTATTTATTTAGGTAGAGTCAGGCATCGGGCTTGTCGCTCCAATAGGGAAAGGTAGAGTGATCGCCGATGAGAGGCGCACTCTAACACGAACATGCTAGGGTTAGTTGGCTAAGCATGGGCGCCCAAGTGTGAATGGGGTGAGCTCACATAAAAGCCAATTAAACCTAAAATTGAGTCATTCTCTCATTGTGCAATAGAAGCTGCTCCTTCTCCATCTCCACCTTCTCCTTCACCATCTCCTTGTGTGTGTGCGTGTGTGTGTGTGTGTGTGTGAGAGAGAGAGAGAGAGAGTGTGTGAGAGTGTGTGTGCGATCGAGCGTTGCGGCGGCACGACGGCGGCGAGGCGGTTGAGCGCGGCGTAGCGGCGTCTCCCTCTTCTTTGCGGCGAGGAATCCTCTACGGCAGGAGCATAAGGCGGTGAGTGACACACCATTGCCCTCTTTGAGCTTACTAGTTAAACTAGTTGTGTGCTTGGAGCCGTTTGCGGCTCGTACATGGTGTATCGGCAAGTCCCTTGCTTCGACAGTGCGGCAAGGAGCGCACAATTGTCTTCCAGAGGAGCTCTCCCACATTCTTGAATATATGCATTGGATCCAGCAAATGGTTAATTAGTAGATCACCCCAGTACGGCAACGTATGGAGAATGGACAAACGTTTCATTCTTGGAATAGGTTGCCCCTCATGTTGCTCCCATCGACGACGCCACTCTTGTACATGCATAGGACGACATTCAACGCGACCAAGCTGGCCTTTGCGCAAGTGATGGCCATCTGGAAGATAACGGTGGTGGCCTTGATAAATTGTCTTTCGAAGAGAGGTAGAATAGCGCACATCCAAAGACTGCCCGCAAATTGGACATGCATTGTATCCCGAAGTTGTTAGTCCTGCATATATCAAAGCATGAATCAGGCCAAGGCAAAGGGCTTGCGAATAGCGAGAATTTTGTAAATCAATAACCATTACCAGAAGCTTCTCCGTATCCTGGCCAATCATTCATAGTCCACATCAGAAGTCCATGGATCCTTGCATGCTGTTGTCCTACTGATTCAACCGCATCTGCTATGTCGATCCCATGCCATAACTCCTGGAGCTCGTCAACTAGTGGAGCTAGATAAACATCCATGTTTTTTGCCTTGAACTTACCAGGTACAATCAAGCTTAAAATCAAATGACCCTTCTTGATAGCAAGCCACGGCGGGAGGTTGTAATTGATAAGGCACACAGGCCAAGTGCTCCATGACGAGCTTCTCAAGCCAAATGGATTGACTCCATCCATTGCCATGCCCAAACGCAAAATTGTGTGGTTCATTCTTAAAATGTGGCCAGGTATCTTCAATGTGCCTCCAAGCCTTCGAATCAGCGGGCACCCTAAATGTTGCGTCAGTGGATCTATTCGTAGAATTCCACCGCATCAACTTTGCAATGGAACCACAACGAAACATGCTTTTTATCCTAGGAATAATAGGGAAATGCCGCAACACTTTAGCTGGCACTGTCTCGCCAACTGCATCTTGTTTGTAGCGCATTGCTCCGCACTTAGGAAACGACAGACAATCTGCGAATTCATTGCGAAAAAGAATGCAATCATTTGGACATGCATGAATCTTGTTGTAGTCCAAGCCAACTGAGGTCAGAAGTTGCTTTGCGTCTGGCCTGGAGGGGGGCATTTCATTGACATCCGGGAGAAGTTGCTCCCGCAATAACCTGTTTAAGCCACATTAAATTAAAAATCTCTCCGAGCACATCACCGTTGCAATCGAAAAATCTCTTTTGTAAATTACGTACCTAAACAAAGCAGTGACGCTTGCATCTGACCACCCGTACACTGACTAAAGATTCAAAAACGCCAAACAAGTACGAAGCACAGATATTTTGGCGCCTTCATAGATTGGTTGACGTGCCAACTTCCTCAACATGTCTTCAGGAGATAGGCGCACGGCTTCTGGTGTTGCTTCGTTCGCGTTCTCCTCGCTTGTCTGGAAGAAGGCATCCAGCATCTCCTCCATGCCGTCGTCTTCTATCTATAAGCCCTTTTCTGCTTCCATCCGTGGCTCTATATTGGTTGGACCTTCACGTATAATCTTTTTTCTCTCTCTCTCCCAGATGTAGGTGCTATGTCGCGAAAATCAATGCCTGTTCCGTAGGAGTCGTATCGCAGATTCTGTACGGTTTCTCTAGCAAACTCTCTGTACTTGTGCACATGCTCATTACATATCCTACGCTTGCGCAGGATTTGATACTTGCAGAGCGTGCACGAGCATGCAATCTTTTCCTCCATGTTAGTTGATGACGTTGCCATCTACAATGATTATGAATGTTGTTTTAATATATATATATATATATATACTCCTCACAATGTAAACTACCTCGCATTCTCTAGTCTAGCCCAATCTCCGTACACCTCGGTCCAGAGGTGTACGGAGATCAGGACCACCGGGTCAAAATCTCGTCTTTATTGGTCAAATCCTATATGGGTAGACACATACGTGCACTCCCAGGTGTACATGGCAATGCATGTAGCAGACAAAACCCCTTTGCCTCTTTTAGTTCCATAGTTTCTTCTCTGTCTACGAACGCACCTGCCTCCATTCCGAGGTAGCCTGTCAGAGAAATCTTTCCAATGCCGCACTTGATGAATCATATATTAAAGCATGACCATTTTTGTCATTTTTGTAATGTTCCGTCTGTTTGTAATTTTTTGCACAGGTTTTTCCAAGGATATTATGCCCATCCTGGTGTTTTTTTCACCACATGCACAAGCCATGGAAGTTCCCAATGAAAGTTTTCTACCTGATTGTAAACCAGACGGGACCTCCATGTCCAAGCCAGAAGATAATGTGGAGATGGATGAGCAACTTGAGAAAGATTCAGAAGCCTTGCATGGTTCTTGCTCAAAAAAGCGATCTCGATCTCTCTTTCACTACAAGAGGCTATTCATATTAGTGACGCTCACACAGCGACGCTCAAAAAAAAAAATCCCGGCGTCGCTATGAGCGTCGCAAATTTCTTTGTAAATTTGCGACGCTCATAGCGACGCCGACTGGGCTAAAAAAATAACAGAGAGCGCCCAAAAACTCAGATCTCAGATCTGAGTTTTTCGGCGCCCTCAAGCAAGGAGCAGGTAACGCTCTCCCTCTCTCTCTCTCTCTCTCTCTCTCTCTCTCTCTCTCTTCTCCACACACACACACACACACACACGAGGAGAGGAAGGAGAGCCAGGTATGCTCCTTCCCTCTCCTCACTCTCATGTTCCCTTCCCCTCTTTCTCTATCCCTCTCTCTCTCACACACACACACACATAGTGTTTTTGAGAGAGAGAGAGAGAGAGAGTACAAACATAAACAAAAACGCACACACACATACATAAACAAAGAATGCACACACACATTGAGAGAGGAAAAGAGAGAGAGAGCATGCATAAACAAAAAACGCACGCATTGAGAGAGGAAAAGAGAGAGAGAACATGCATAAACAAAAAACGCACACATTGAGAGAGGAAAAGAGAGAGAAAACATGCATACGATCCAAAAAAACGCACACACATTGAGAGAGAAAGAGAGAGAAACTAATTTAACGTCGTAGGAAACTAATTAAAATTAAAAGACCTAAAGATCTAGCCGATGAGGAGTTGAACTCAAGACCTATTATTCAAGAGGGAAATGGCATAACCAATCTATCATACTTGGCATGGGTGATAGAAAGGTTATACCATTTATCTCTTTTTATTGGCACACACATCCACACACGCGCACACACACAAGAAGAAGAGAGTTATAACGTCGTAGGAAACTATCCTAAAAGACGTTAAAGATTAGGTTAGATGTAGACTTACGTTAAATTAGATTTAGGTTTATTTAAGTTAAATTAGATTAGATTTAGGTTTATTTTTAATTAGATTTACGTTTATTTACGCTAGATTTAGATTTACGTTATATTAGATTAGATTTAGGTATCCATAGACTGCGATGCCTGCATGAAGCGGGTGAAGAAAGCCCTCAATGGAATATAGGGTATTGCTGCCTTCACTCATGGTGGGCTCCGTCGATCCAAAAGTACTGGTGAAATGTCTTCAGAAGATAGGGAAGAAGGTGGATCTTCAAGGCGGCAAGAGTCACTACATCCCCGACACAATGACCATCTAGACAACCTCTAGTCATTCAACAGCAACTTCAAAGTTAGTAACAAGAGCAAGAACGGTCTAAAGGGCCAATTGCTGTCGTCAGATGTGGATGGAGATGAGGCAGCGTCACCGCCGGAAGTTAACTCTCACATCTTTAGTGATGAGAATGCCAACTCTTGCCGAGTTATGTGAAAAATTATGTGTTAAATCAGTTTTAAGGTTCTTATAATCCCTGTTAGTTTAGTTCTTTGTTTTTTAATATAACATAATTTACGTTAGATTTAGATTTATGTTATATTAGATTAGACTTAGGTTTATTTAGGTTTACCCACACACACACACACACACAAGAAGAAGAGAGTTTTAACGTCATAGGAAACTATCCCAAAAGACGTTAAAGATTAGGTTAGATGTAGACTTACGTTAAATTAGATTTAGGTTTATTTTTAGTTAGATTTACGTTTATTTAGATTTACGCTTATTTACGTTAGATCGAGTCCACGCAAGAATTACTTACGGTTTAGGGTTTAGAGTTAGACGAACAGTGAAAAGATCTACTGTGAAAAGATGTTAAGATGTTGTGAAGTGCTACAGCTAGAGAAGAGGCAAAGGGGTTTTGTCCACTACATGCAGTATCATGTAGACGTGGGTCTGTAGATTTCTTGTACCCACAAATATAGGTATTGACCAATAAAGACGAGATTATAACCCGGTGGTTCTGATCTCCGTGCACCTCTAGACTGAGGTGTGCGGGGATTGGACATGACTAGAGAATGTGAGGTAAAGAGAGAGAGAGAGAGAGAGAGAGAGATAAGACGAAGAATGCCAATAGAATATTAAATTTGTTGTCCAGGTTATAAGATTTTTATCCTCATTATGAGTAGTGACGAGGATGTGGGACCGTCCAACCGAAACACCTATCTCTCAACGAGGGTCTTATGTCCTTGTAATCAATGCAAGCATGCTGTGCGACGGACAAGACGTGTTTCTTTGCAGCACGTTCGCGAATTTGGCGAGTTCGATCCATCTATTATAGATCGAGTTGTTGCCAATTATAACTCGTCGGACTCTGACGCTGGCCAACAAGCAGCAATCTTGCAACCCAATAGACGTGTTCGCAGGCGCTTTGGTCAAGCAACATATGTGAGGCCACAAGATGTAGCCTCTGACAGCTCGGGGGATGATCATGTAGAGCACATTCCCAACGAGGCAATGTTTGAGCCCGAGATTGATGAAATGATCGAGACGATCATGGATTCAGAAAGGCTTATCTATGATGATATGAAAAGTGAAGCCGATACGCCATTGTATAATGGAGCACGTATGTCTAGATTGAAAGCACTCCTGGTTCTTCTCAACATGCAGGCAAAGTTTGGATGGAGTGACACTAGCGTCACAGCGCTTTTCAGGTGATCTATTACAATTAGTTTACTTTAATAAAACTCTAAATGTATAATGATCTGATAGATTTTTACACGACTGTATCGTATTTTTATGTTGTGTAGATTGCTTAAAGAGCACATACTACCAGCTGACAATGTGATGCCAGATTCCCGAGATGAAGCAAGAAAGATTTTGCGAAACTTGGGGATGAATTACAATTCTATCCACGCTTGTCCTAATGACTGCATTCTTTTCAGAGGGGAATCCATAGACATGGAGAAGTGTCCGAAATGTGATTCCGAAAGATATCGAGTAGATCTCCACGGGACAAAAATTCCACAAAAGGTTTTGCGACATTTTCCTCTGCTTCCTCGTATCAAGCATTTCTTCGAATGTAAGTCCATGGCCGCCCTAGCATCATGGCATGAGGAGAATAAATCTTTGGATGGTGTGCTACGAATTCCTGCAGATTGCGCAGCCTGGAAACATATAGATGGAACATGGTCGGATTTTGCCAGGGAAGCTCGAAATTTGCGCTTAGGCCTGGCTATGGATGGCGTAAATCCATTTGGTCAAAGATCAACATCTTACAGTGTATGGCCCGTTGTCATCGTCAACTACAACATTCCCCCGTGGTTGACTACGAAGAAGGGGCACCTATGGCTAAGCTTGATTGTGCCAGGGCGATATAAAGTGGGGAATATGGATGTGTATCTTCGTCCACTATTGGAAGAGCTACAACAATTGTGGATTGGCATAGAGGTGGTGGATATGAGCCGACACACGGGACGACGGAATGCTTTGATCAGAGGCATTCTAATGTGGACCATGCATGACTATCCCGAGCTAACAGAATGCTCAGGTGATCTATTGACACTCCTCACTCAGACACTGTAAATCTTGTTTTTTCCCATAGTTGATCTATTATCATGTGTATACATGCAGGGCTTCAAACAAGCGGATACAGAGCATGTGTCACATGTGGACCTAGACTGAATGCACGTAGGGCGCCCTCACTGAAGAAGCAAATCTACGAAGGTCATCAAGCATATCTTCCAGAGAATCATGTGTTACGCGACAGCTTTTTGGGAAGAGAGCCACCAAGGATGTCTGCACAAGCATGGTTAGAGCAGAAGGAGATGTGCGATGACGGATTGCCTCTAGGGATGAAGAGACTATCTCTATGGTACGAGTTACCATACTGGCCCCGACTCATGATCAATCACTTGCTCGATCCAATGCACATATTCAAGAATGTGGGTAATCTACTATGGGACCATCTGACCGGTAAGAAAGATACTTTGGGAGCTAGAGTTGACCTTAAAAATGTGGATCGTATGGAGCAATATTGGCCGCAAACAGCGTCTGATGGATCGATAAAACTCCCTAAAGCACCATGGATTTTCACAAGAGCCCAAGAACGCAAAGTAAAAGAGACCATTCGATCTTTGCGGACCCCCACTGGCGTAATGCACTCGCTCCGAACGTGTTTTACTAAAGAAGGAAAGCTTACCGGTTTGAAGTCACACGATTGGCATAAAATGTGTCAGGTACGTTCATAGTGGACTTTAATATCATTGCATAAAATGTGGACTTTAATATCATTGCTGCACATACTTTACAGTTTATTTTACCGGTTGCCATTGAGGGATGTTTGTCTCTCAACATCCGTAACACAATCTACAAACTTGCAAAGCTGGTGCAATGGATCTCACAAAAGGAAATCAACGTAGACTCCATACCATTCGCCAAACTAAATGCTGCGGAGCTTGTGTGCATGTTTGAGAAACATTGTCCTACTACCATGCTAACCATTCAGGTGCATCTTCTTGTTCACATAGTTGATGAGGTGGAAATAGCTGGCACAGTTCATTCCAGATGGATGTTCTTCTTAGAACGTTTCATGAAAACGCTTAAGGGATATGTGCATCAAAAGGCACGTCCGGAGGGTAGCATGGCAGAAGGTTGGTTGGTATCAGAGTCCATAGTGTACATTGGAGAGTGGCTAGACGGATTTGATAAAGCCCGGGACACGCTATGGCGAACCATAGATGATGAGTGCATATCTGGGATTGTCATGTGCAATCTCGGTGTTGAGAAGAAGATGACGGAAGATCTAGAGGCTAAAATCAACCGATTTTGCATGCTTCACAATCCAGTGATGCAAAAGTGGATTTCACAATATGAGGATGCAAAGCAAGAGCGACAAAGGACACGAATCGAGTGGAGACGGGGAAGACGACCACCGATGCACTATCCGACGGTTCTGGAGAGCCTACCAACCTTCATGAGCTTAAGATGGTTGCACAACCAATTGAAAAGCGCACAACAATGCGGTGACGAAGTGACTGAGGAAGAGTGGGAGTACTCTCGGGGTTGCGCGACCAAGGTAAGTTTGCAATGTACGACATGCTAGTGACTTTATTTCTAAACGTTTGAACGGCCACTCATAATCTTTGTTCGTTGTAGTATAAGTCATACACAGCAGCATGGTGTAAAGGTCGACATTTTAGGGTGGAACGAATCGACAAAAAGCGTTTTACTCAAGATTGTGGAATCATGGCAAAATTTGAACAGTCTAGTCGACGACGTTCCTCTGATGCAGATCCTGTGGTGGCGGAACTCACTTCCTTCGGCATGCTGCAAGAGATTTTGAGGATCGATTACCGAGGATTTTTTGTCGACTTGTTTGACGTGCAATGGTTCAAGATAATCATGGAGGGTCGCAACGCTACTGTGCGTAGAGGAGAGTCTGGTTTTCTTGAGGTGGATTCTACTAAGAAATGGACTGACCTAAGAGACACTTTCCTACTACCAGAGAATTGTGAACAAGTAAGTATTTAAATAGTTAACATCCCCCTTTTACAAGTTATGTGCTTGAAAGCTCTCATGTAAGTTATGTGGCTCTGGCAGGTAATATTTCATCCTACAAAGTCTACATCAAACTGGTGGTACGTCATAGAGGTAGCCCCTCGTAGTGCAAGGACGTATGAAGGCTACCATGTGCCAATCACAACGGCATCAATGGAGGAGATCAGAGAAGATGCTCAATCAGAAGCCGCTGCGGTGGTGCCAGACGAGCATCAAGATGCTACTACTCTATATGGGGTGTATGCAGAGGAGCTACAAAATGAAATAGAGGATATGTGTTTAAACGGAGAGCTCTATATAGATATTGGAAGTTATGCTGAGTTATGCGAGGATGAGAGAGAGATCTCTTAAAGCCACAAATATTGTATTTGAACAATTTTGCTCCGTGTTGTAAAAGCTCTGGCTCTCTAAGTACCTTCCATGGTGTATAACGCTCTTTTCTACTCGCGCTCACATCTTTTGATTGAAAATTCTGAGTTTTCGACTTGCCTCTTCTATCACTCAATTCATTGCGTCATTGTATTTATATGCGTCATTACGTCATTGTATTTAATGGTCTTTGCATCATTGTCTACTCTATTCATTCAATATTAAGTTTAAATATTCGTGTGTTTAATGCAGGTATGGATGATGAGGAGTTTCTTTCTTCTTTGTCACCGCAGCAGAGACAGTGGTACGTGGAGCGCCATCGCTCTGGCGCATCATCGTGCATTCCTACTCCATCCGCATCTCCCTCTATTTCGGAGCATTCGGCGCGCTCCGAAGCTTCGACGTCGACGAGACGAGCTTCACACTCGTCTAGACACCGGTGCTCTAGTGGTGGCGGTGGCGGTTGTTGTGGGGATTCCGCCACCGATGCCTCCACATCGCCTCGTGTTCGACGAGACTCTTTACCCTCCCCTTCTTTGCCCGCCCCCACACCAGCCACAGCATCGCCATCTACCCCAGGTTTTTCACGGCTGACTGTTCCTAGCAGCTACACACCTCTACCTACTCCGCCAGGGGCCACCCCACTCGACACTCCTCGCTTCGAGGCCTAGACGCCGGTGGAGACACCTGACGTCCGTACCCCCATCGACACGCCGCTAGAGACCCCTGCCGGGACACCCAGGTTCACGCGTCACCGGCCAGAGGGCTTGCCTTACTTCGTCGACTTCAGCGGTGGCATCATCATGGATGATGACGGCAAGAAGGTGATCTCGCGCATGCGTGGTCTTTGCTCTCAGCTGTTTAGACACTACATACTAAACAAATGGAGTGAAGTACCAAGTGATTTAAAAAACAGAGTCATCAGCATACTTCATGATGAGTTTCCCGTTCCAACACGGGATCAGCGCTTCAATGAAGACCTGATGAAGATTCGAATGGGCGAATACTGCAAACACAAGCGTTCGGAAGTGCAAAAAGCAATCAAGCATGGGTGGAACATGCCAGATTGGCTGGCCAAAGAAGATTGGAAGAATGAGAAGAAAGCAGGGCGCGAGAATCCCGACAAGTGGAAGCAACAAAAGCATGCAGCCAGAGCGCGAGTAGAGGCAAGGAGCTTGCACCACTTGGGGAGCGGTGGATGGGCATCATTTGAGGCCGATTTTGTAAGTGTTTTCGCATTGCTCTTTATGTTCGATAGTTTAGGGTTTATGAGTTTTTTAACTTTAACATAATGAATTCTTTGTATGTTTTGACAGTGGTCGATGACAGGACGTGATCCCACACCGTACGAGCGCGAGTACGCAGGCAGGAAGGGCTTAAACGCCCTGATGGACATTCTCAGTTCTCGCGGCGGCATGGTTAGTATTAGGGTTTACTCTTTTCTATTTTTTGTATTGTTTTATAAATGTCGTTATATGTTTATACTTACTGAAAGCTGTCTTATTGTCTTTTTTTGCAGAATCCGACAGATATGCCGCTTGGACGCGATGAGACGTCTGACTAGACGACGTCAGTTTAGCCGTAGCTAGATAGCATTAGTTTAGGGTTTCTCATAGCTTATGTATCATGAGACGGATTTTATACGTCTTTTTGAACCATGTATATTATTACATTTGTCACCGCAGTTCATTTTGCCAATCAATTCTTTATGCCTATGATGTTGTACAATTGTCATTATTACATTTGCCAATCAATTCATTTTGCCTATGATGTGTACAATTGTCAATTTTACGCTTGTCAATTTTGCAAACAACGCGTCTTGTGGGTGACTATTTTGGGTCTATTATCTACACTTGCACTTTTTTTAAAAAGTGATCGCATGAATCAAGTACAATATGGTTGATGGGTGGCAGGGCATTGAATGCTCTGTCACCAAAAAAAAATTTCTCTCGGGCGTCGCTATTTATGGCTCTGTAGCGTCGCTATGAGCGTCGCTATAGACTTCTGTGTAAACGTCGCTATAAGCGTCGCTATGACCGTCGCTATAAGCGTCTCTATATATCGACGTTCATAGCGACGCTTATAGCGATGCCTATAGCGACCCATATAGCGACGCTCTCATAGCGACGCTATTAGCGATGGTTTTAGCGATGCCGGGGGTTATAAAAACCCAGTGTATTTCTGTCGCTAACAGCGTCACAAGAGCACACAACCTCTTGTAGTGTTTCTCTCTCGATCTCACTCTCGCTATCTCTCTCTTTCTCTCTCTCTCTCTCTCGATCTCGCTCTCGCTATCTCTCTTTCTCTCTCTATTTCCTTATGTTCCTATCTCTCTCTCTATCTCGCTCTTCACTTCCCTACCTCTCTCTCTCTCTATATATATATATATCTATATATATATATAACTCTCTTTCTCTATCTCTCTAGTTATTTCCTATCCCTATCTCTCTACTGATCGAACGAGCGACTGAGCTAGGGAGATCTAGACGTCCACGACTGCGGAGGACTACACAACATCGACAGAGGCTGCATCAGAGGATCTAGCTAGGTCACTTTGGCTTGACATGCATAACGCCCGGTCAGACTACTGACCATGGAGGAGATTGATAAGATCCGCCAGCGATAGCTGCTGGATCTCCTATGATCTACCTATCCCAGCTAGCTGGTTTAGCCGTTTAGTCCATACCCAGTAGGTTAGGATTCCCTAATATTTTATTTTGTCATCTTCTTACTCTGACTTTGTATCAGATCCATCACATTGTAACTTTCTTGTCTCATGTCTCATAGGTCACTTTGGCCTTCGAAGACGTTAATATAACATTTCATTTCATTTCTCTCTTTAATTATTTTTCTTTAATTTTAATTTCCTAAGCATACATTAATTCTCTCTCTCTCTCTCTCTCTCTCTCCTACACACACACCGCTCTCTCTCTCTCTCTCTCTATTTCCTACACACACACACACACCTCTCTCTCTCTCTCTTTCCTACACACACACACACACCGCTCTCTCTCTCTCTCTCTCTCTCTCTCTCTCTCTCTCTCTCTCTCTCTCTCCCCCCTACACACACACACACACGATGTAGAGAGAGAGAGGGGTTGGGAGGGGGCCATAATACCTGCGCAGCAGGTGGAGGCCAAGATTTGAGCAGAGCGCAGGCGAAAATGGCCCCTGCTGCTCGCGGGTTTCGCTTTTTTCCCCCAAAACTTTTTGCGTCGCTATACGCGTGGGAAATAAAACCTTTCCACGTGTATATCGACGCACATATCGATGCGTATATCGACGCCCACTAATTTCGTCGATATACGCGCGTCGATATCTCCATGTTTTGTTGTAGTGATTTAGATTGGGTTTATTTTATTTACGAGAGAGGTAAGGAGAGAAAACAAAGAGAGAAAGAGATTATGTTAAAATTTAAATTAGATTAGGTTAGATTACATTTAGATTTATTTTTATGTTGAGTTTAAGATTAGGTTAGATTTAGGTTTATTTAGTTAGATTAGATTCATTTAGGTTTCTTTTGAGTTAGATTTACGTTAGATTAGATTTAGGTTTATTTACGTTAGATTTAGATTTACGTCAGATTAGATTAGATTTAGGTTTATAATTTTGGGTTTAAGACTAAATTAGATCTAGATTTATATTCGATGGACTAGCTTTTTTTAGATTTAGGTTAGATATTAGTGTATGTCAATGAAGGTGTTCTTTGCATGTCAATGAAGGTGCGCTCATGATGGTAAGCATTGTATGAAAAACACTTGCTCATATGAAAAACACGGAAAAAGACTCCGTTTTCCTACATGAGAAAATTTCCTGCGCTCACACAGCCTCGACAGTCCATGCGGACTAGCAATTCCACCTGCATGTTCGACTGTTGCTACCATACAATAAGCCGTCATGATCAGCCAATGGAAGAGAAAATTCAGCCTACACAAAAATTAGTGATGCAAGATGACGATTCCAAGGGTCAGACACATACACACACACACTACACAACCCGTCATATCTAAAGTAAGAATTAAGTGCTTTGAGTAGGCATCAGCTACATTGCAAAGCAGGCAACAACTACATTTCAAGAATGGCGTACCTGCATGCTACAGACAAAGATCTACTGTGAAAAGATGTTAAGATGCTGTGAAATGCTACAGCTAGAGAAGAGGCAAAGGGGTTTTGTCCACTACATGCAGTATCATGTAGACGTGGGTGTGTAGATTTCCTGTACCCACAAATATGGGCATTGACCAATAAAGATGAGATTATAACCCAGTGGTTTTGATCTCGTGCACCTCTAGACCGAGGTGTGCGGGGATTGGACATGACTAGAGAATGTGAGGTAGTTTACAATGTGAACAGAGAGAGAGAGAGAGAGAGAGAGAGAGAGAGAGAGAGAGAGAGAGAGAGAGAGAAAGAGAGAAAAGACGAAGAATGCCAATAGAAGATTAAATTTGTTGTCCAGGTTATAAGATTTTTACCCTCATTATGAGTAGTGACGAGGATGTGACGAAGATTTGATTGTGTGTTCTCTCTCTCTCTCTCTCTCTCTCTCTCTCTCTCTCTCTCTCTCTCTCTCTCTCTCTCTCTCTCTTTCGATTGAAAATTCTGAGCTATCGACTTGCCTCTTCCATCACTCAAGTTGAATAGAAGAAGAACACGTCATTGCGTCATTGAATTTAATGGTCTTTGCGTCCACTCCAAGTACGTATGCTTTAGGTATGTTCCCACAAGCAGGGATGACGAGCACCTCCTCCTCCTCCTCTCTCTCTCTCTCTCTCTCTCTCTCTCTCTCTCTCTCTCTCTCTCTCTCTCTCTATCTATCTACTTGTCCATGTTTTCTACTCCATTAAGTTTAAATGTTCGTGTGTTTAATGCAGGTATGGATGATGAGAGGAGTTTCTTTCTTCTTTGTCACCCCAGCAGAGACAGTGGTACGTGGAGCGCCATTG
Organism: Adiantum capillus-veneris; assembly: GCF_014529385.1. Classification (NCBI taxonomy): domain Eukaryota; kingdom Viridiplantae; phylum Streptophyta; class Polypodiopsida; order Polypodiales; family Pteridaceae; genus Adiantum; species Adiantum capillus-veneris. The sequence goes on along the minus strand of NC_140956.1, from coordinate 28,752,411 downwards.
CTCTGTCACACCATCGCGCGTTCCTGCTCCATCTGCATCTCCCTCTGTTTCGAAGCATTCAGCGCACTTCGAAGCTTCGGTGTCGACGAGACGATCTTCACACTCATCTAGGCGCCGACGCTCCAGTGGTGGCGGTGGCGGTTGTTGTGGGGATGCCGCCACAGATGCTTCGACACCGCCTCGTGTTCGACGAGGCTCTTTACCCTCCCTTTCTTTTCCCATCTCGACACCAGCCACGGCATCGCCATCGACACTAGGTTTTGCGCGGCTGACTGCCGTTCCTAGGAGCTACACACCACTAGCTACTCCTCCAAGAGCCACTCCAGTGGACACTCCTTGCTTCGGGGCTCAGACTCTAGTGGAGACACCCGACGTTCGTACCCCCGTTGACACGCCGCTAGAGACCCCTGTCGGGACACCCAGGTTCACGCGTCAGCAGCAAGAGGGCTTGCCTTACTCCGTCGACTTCAGCGGTGGCATCATCTTGGATGATGAAGGCAAGAAGGTGATTTCGCGCATGTGTGGTCTTTGCTCTCAAGTGTTTAGACACTACATACTAAACACCTGGAGTGAAGTACCGAATGAATTAAAAGACAGAGTCATCAGCATGCTTCATGACGAGTTTCCCGTTCCAACACGGGAGGACCGCTTCAATGAAGACGTGATGAAGGTTCAAATGCACGAATACTGCAAGCACAAGCGTTCCGAAGTGCAAAAAGCAATCAAGCATGGGTGGAACATACCAGATTGGCTGGCCAAAGAAGATTGGAAGAATGCAAAGAAAGCAGCACACGAGAATCTTGACAAGTGGAGGCAACAAAAGGAGGCAGCCAGAGCGTGAGTAGAGGCAGGGAGCTCACACCACTTGGGGAGTGGCAAGTGGGCATCATTTGAGGCCGATTTTGTAAGTGTTTTCGCATTGCTCTCTATGTTTGATAGTTTAGGATTTATGGGTTTTTAAATTCTAACATAATGGATTCTTTGTATGTTTTGACAGTGGGCGATGACAGGACGTGATCCTACACCGTACGAGCGTGAGTACGCAGGCAGGAAGGGCTTAAACGCCCTTATAGACATTCTGAGTTCTCGCGGCGACATGGTTAGTATTAGGGTTTATTCTTTTCTATTTGTTGTATTGTTTTATAAACGTCGCTATATGTTTATACTTACAAAAAGCTGTCTTATTGTTTTTTTTTCAGAATCCGACAGATACGCTGCTTGGACGCAATGAGACGTCTGATTAGACGACGTCAGTTTAATCATAGCTAGATAGCATTAGTTTCTTTTTGTCATAGCTTATGTATCATGAGACAACTTTTATATGTCTTTTTGAAAACCAGTATATTTTTCAAATAATGACAATGGTTTGTAACTATACATTTGCAAAGTTTAACAATCAAGTGATTTTGCCTATGTGTACAATTGTCATTGATTTACTTTCATCAATTCACACTTGTCACTTTGTATTTTTATTTGTCAAACAATACGCACTATGGATGATGGAGTTAATGGTTATATTGTCTTGTGGGTGACTATTTTGGATCTATATCTACCTTTGCACTTTCTTCCAAAGGTGAAGAATATGTATGAAACATTCAATATGGTTGATTTTGAATGCCCTGCCACCAAAAAATTTTCCTCTCGGGCATCGCTATGAACGTCGCTATATAAGGCTCTGCACGGTCGCTATAAGCGTCGCTATAGATGGCTCTACAGCATCGCTATTATCGTCGCTATAGGCGTTGCTATATAGCGACGTTTATAGCGACGCATATAGCGACGGGCATAGCGACGCTTATAGCGACGTCCCCGTATCGACGCTGTTAGCGACGCCAGGGGTTATAAAAACCCAGTGTATTTCTGTCGCTAAAAGCGTCACAGGAGCACACAACCTCTTGTAGTGTTATGTTTGAAATGGCAATGCTTATATGAATAAACTTTTCTCTCAACGTCAAGAACAATGTTTAACTAGCCCAACTTTGCATGAAGAACTTGCACTAGCTCCTACCACAAGGACTTGTGCATATTGGGCGGGTCAACCTGATTTTACTTGGAGGCATTCAAATTGGCCAAGTATAGACCCACGATTTTGATTTGACGGTTTACTAGGGAGATGCCTACTACTCTGACGAAAGTGGAAAAGGGATAAATTTGCCAGATGGCGAGGGATAGAAAATAGGGGGAAAGGTGGGTAGATGCCAATACCCACATGGCTTGTTACAACACACTAAGGTTATGGTCACGCAAGGCTTGGTTATCAATTATAGATATCTAAGCCAACTATTCTCAAACAAAGCATTAAATGAATAACTAAACCTCTTGCATGGTTACGTGAAACTTAGTTATTCACTAGTACGGCCGGCCGCGCTCTCTCTCTCTCCCCCTCTCTCCCTCTTTATCGCGTGCAAAGGGGCTTTTTTTTAGTTTTGGACTTTAGCCTTCAGGTCGCAAATTATTGCGACACGTGTAAAGAGCTCCCCCTTCACGCGACCCGCCTACGGCGGGTCTCGCTCGCTCTTACCAACAATACAATGGTAAAGCCTCGGGCGGTGCTTAGGCATGCCAACACTATCTACATAAGCCCTAGACATAGAGAGAGAGAGAGAGAGAGAGAGAGAGAGAGAGAGAGAGAGAGAGAGAGAGAGAGAGAGAGAGAGAGAGATTGTTGCTTTCTTGGTGCTACTCTATTGATTGCATCTAGAGAGACATCCTCACTTGGCATCCACTGAAAACAGTCCAAAGCTTCTTGGTCAAGTTGGGCGTTTCCCACAATCAACGCATTCCAAGCGACAAAATCTCGGACAGGAAGCTCCTCAACAACTTGTTGTTCTTTATGAACTGCACCACATTCGGCATACATGTTGTCCAAGGTAGTGTCAAGCATGACGTTTCCTTTCAACAACCCCTGACTAACAATATCAATGTGAATTCTTTTTTGCCCATATCAGCATTGGATGCCCTCTCTCTGCATCTATTGAAAACAGCCCAGAGCTTGTTGACCGTCATCCTCGTGTTGGACATAATCGATACATTCCATGAGATAATATTGCAGATAGGAAGCAGAATACATAGCAGGCAGCCCCTCTAGGGTCAACTTGTGGCCGAGACACAGCGCACGTTGTGCATTTCTAGGCAACCACCCTCAAAAGGTCAATATGAACCAGCACACAGGCTCTAGGCCTCCGGCTCTTACGATGACCTCCTCTACTCTTAAGAATCGTGACCTACTCGGTTTAGGAGCCCTGCATGCCCCAAGAAATAGAGCACACAATGGGCATCGCTAGAAAACAACATTTAGAAGGATGATATGCATCATTGTATGGGCTTTGGGCCTCGTGCTCCTACGTGCAACCTAGAACTATCGGGCAAGACATTTTATCTACGCTAAGCGTGCTGACCAAAACATCGCTAAGCAAGATGCAAGCACATGGTGATTACGCCAAGTGGAAAACACCCAGTCCATATTTGCAAAAACACCCTGTGCATGCTGGGGATATCCTAAAAACACGCACTCCAACAAAAAACGTTCTTGATGGTAGAGCAAAGCAATACCAAGCACAAATGATGCTTTCCAAGTTTTTGCATATACATGTCTTCAAGATGCATCTCCTACTAATGTTGGACGTAACTTGCAATTTGTACATTCCAAGAGACGACATTGCGGGCAGGAAGCTCATCAAGGACATGTTGCGCTCTTCCCCTTCATGTTTGCTTGTGGAGTGGATATTGCTACTTTCTTGGCACTACTATGTTGATTGCATCTAGAGAGACACCCTCGCTTGGCATCCGTCGATAACAACCCAAAACTTCTTGGCCAAATTGGGCATGCATATCCCACAATCAGTGCATTCCAAGAGACGACATCTCGGACACGAAGCTCCTCAAGCATTGTTTGTGCTTTATGAAGTGCACATACATGTTGACCAAGGCAGTGCCAAGCATGACGTTTTCTTTCAACAACCCTCGACTAACAATATCATCATAATTTCTTTTGCCCATATCAACAGCAGATGCCCTCTCTCTGCATTTGTTGAAAATAGCCCAGAGCTTATTGACCCCCACCATGTTGGACATAATCAATGCACTACATGAGACAACATTGCAGATAGGAAGCAAAATACATAGCTGGCAACTCCTGTAGGGTCACTTGCGACTGAGACACAACCCATGTTGGGCATTGCTGACAAACATCCCGTAGGAGGGCAATATGCACCACTGCATGGGCTGGGCTGAGTCCTTTTGAAACAACCCACTTTTAGAAATATTAGCATGCAAAGACAAAGCAATCCTAGGCATGGCAATGTTTTCAAGTGTCCCTAACTAATAACATCATCATTAATCTGTTAGCCCATGTCAACTCCTTGGATAATGCCGCATGCCTTCGAGCAAGCATAGGTCACTGCATCCCAAGAAAACACCTCAGTTCATATTTGCTCGAAAGAGTCGAGTGTGCTCCTTGGCGCACTCCTAGACCTACACTTGTTGGTCATACCCTACAATAGTGTACTTCCCTGTGTCCTCCATCCAAGGAAAATCCTGACATCATACAGGTTGAGCAAAGTAATGCCAAGCACGATGTCACCATTTTTTCCAAGATCCACATGTCTTCAAGATGCAAGCATAGCCTCAGGTAATGGCATTTGTAGAGAGGCCCACACTTTTCAGAGTTCCACAAAAACCACTTAGCAAAGCTTCTTTCCCCAAGCCCATGTTGAGCATAACCTGCAAAAACGTCCCACATATGACAACCTAGTTGCATTTGCTGAGAGGCCCTTACTTTTGTATTCTACAAATGTAACTCATAGCTTCTTTACCTTGCCCGTAGGAGACAATATAACCTTCAAAAAGTGCAAAAAAGGATCAGATGGTTGCATATTTGCACAAAGGCCCTCACGTCACATTCCACATTAACAACTTAGAGCTTCTTCCTCTTCCCAAGCTCCAATAAGTCTATCTCAAGCTCATTCAATGGGAGACCCTCACATTGCATTCCACAAAAGAAAATTCATAACCTGTAACTTGTCATAAACTATCTAGAGAGACATCCTCGCTTTGCATCAGCTGAAAACAGCCCAAAGCGTGATTGCATTTGGAGAGACAGCCTCGCTTCGCATCCACTGAAAAACGCCCAGTGCTCCTTGGCCGCCTTGCCCAAGTTGGGCTAATCCTGCAATAAATGAATTGCAAAAGATGACATCCTGGACAGGAAGCTGCGTAAGAACTTTTTGTGCTTTATGAAGCTCCCACATTTGGCATACATGTCGACCAAGACAGTGCCAAGCACGACGTCGCATTCGCTGAAAACAGCCCAGGCTCAGAGCTCCTTGGCCTTGCCCAAGTTGGTGCCAAGCGTCCGGCTGCCGATGATTCTATGGGTATGCTAGTGTGTGTGTGTGTGTGTGTGTGTGTGTGTGTGAGAGAGAGAGAGAGAGAGAGAGAGAGAGAGAGAGAGAGAGAGAGAGAGAGAGAGAGAGAGAGAGAGATCTGTGTGCAGCTGATCCTTCCCCTTGCTGCCCTGAACCTGTCACCTCACCCCCAATCTGCTCGGCGCTCTGTCCCACGTTGCCTCCCTTCCACGTCCCAGCCTAATCGCACCCGCAGTAGCTCTTTGCTGGTCTGTGCGTGCGCACGCATATGTGTGTGTAGACTCTAGAGTCTTGAATTTCTCTCTCTCATTGCAGTGGACTGCAATAGGCTAGACTCTAGAGGAGGGTGAAGTCCAAATCGCCATGCGGGCAGCTGCAAGCCTCAGAGAAAACGGCTCCTCAGGTGAGTCGAGTCATTAATTTGATAGAGTGCTCCGGTGCGCGCTATGTCTCTCTCTCTCTCTCTCTCTCTCACACACACACACACACACACACACACACACACACACACACACACACACATACACAGTGTTGATGCAGAGCACACTCGTGCCTGAGGGCGCCTCTCTCTCTTTCTCTCTCCCTCTTTTGGAACGTCACAGTTTGCGCCACGTGTAAAGTGCACTCCTCTCCGCCATAGTATGTTAGTAGATGTTGATGCAGAGCACACTCGTGCCTGAGAGCGCCTCTCTCTCTTTCTCTCTCCCTCTTTTGGAACGTCGCAGTGTGCGCCACGTGTAAAGTGCACCCCTCTCCGCCATAGTATGTTAGTAGATTCATCCTCCCAACTAAGCCTTGAACTTCACAATTATGTCAAAATCGGCATAGTTACAAAGGGGGGGATAGTTATTCATTAACAAGAATGAGGCTTAGTTATTTTGACCAAATACTTGATAACTAAGCCTCATGTGACCATAGCCTAATACAATGCTCATTTTTTAAGGGTGGCCCAAAAAATTCATTGGAAGGGCGAATTATCATCTACCCTTCATTAAGCTACGCTTATGCATAAGGCTACTTCAAGAAATAGAAAGTTTTACCCTTCTTCTCTTAAAGGTAAAAGTGCCTCAGTGGCCGTCGGGTGACAATTGACTTCAAAAATGAGCGTTGCACTCACACAAGAATCGCTTAACTACTCTATTATTCCTCTCGAGACTCTCACATGTGATGGCAAAAACTATGTGGTAGCTAGGCGCATGTGACATTGTGAGGAGTGTTGTTTAGACATGTGAACTTACTTGCTGAAAGGGGGTCTTAAATTTTAATGCTCTTTTGACTGAGCCTTTGAGAACGACAGTGTTCATGGCAGACTCTAGAGCGTTCGTTTTGCACACATGGTCGTGTGTGCACAATGTGTGCTTTGGAAGGGTGTGAGTTTAGATATACATGTGATTGAGAGAAAGAGTGAGTTTTTAAATGGAGGCGAGATGGACTGATTTGTAGGTCAAGGCTGTTTTGAAAGGTAGCATCCAATGAGCTGTTGCGCCTTTTGCGAGACACGAAGGGCCAAAAGCTGACTCAGCATGATCACAAGGCACGATGGATTATTATTTTCCAATTTTCAATTGGAAACGAAAATCATGAACAAATACAATGCATCGAGAAAATCGCTATTGGTCTCTAAAAATTGAAAAATATTTTTCTTAAGCGAATATGTTTTCGTTTATGCTTGCACCCAAAGAAAATCTCCGGCTGTTGAAAACAACCAATTCTAAAATGTTTTGTTCTAATAAATAGTATTATAATAATAATAATTTTCCCATTTAGAATTTTATTGGTTGATTAAAATACTTAATTTATGCAGATATTACTTCCTTCTAGAAATACTGCAGTATAAATTTACTTTATGTTTAAAATGTTTATTGATAAATTTGAAATAGATACAAATCTCTCTCGAAAACGAGAGACCTAATTAAAATAATTTAAATATTACTTATGAAAGAAATCAAGATTGTGCTGGGTGATATGGATTGAATCATTTGAATCGTTTTCTTGTCGCGGCGTATTTCAGTTTTAAACACTATATCAGTCTTTATTAAGTTGCATAATTTGGTTTAATCGTCTTGTTGCACAGAGGGAGGCGCCTGCGGTTGTTGGAGCCGGCGAACTCATTCGTCATCTGCGTATGTAGCCCGGCGGCCATAGCCGCAGAAAGCGATCTACGCGAAGTTAGCGTTAGAGAGAGAGAGAGAGAGAGAGAGAGAGAGAGAGAGAGAGAGAGAGAGAGCGCTCGCATGCTCTCTCCTCAGCAGGAAACGAGAGAGAGCAAAGCGCGAGCACCATGGACGTACAGATGGATGAAGCAGATTCAAATGTGAAACGAGCGTCTTCTTCCCCCATTCCCACTCCCGCCTCTACTTCCATGCCTTCCCCCAAACCAGTCTTACTGGGAAAGAAGGCAGAGGTCTGCAATGAAATCATCCGCCGTCTCCAGGAGGCTAATCATCCAGCTGTCCATAGCCCAGACTTCTGCGAATCTATTCAGGCTCATTTCTATCGACTTCCATCAAGGTACGCTTCTCTCTCTCTCTCTCTCTCTCTCTCTCTCTCTCTCTCTCTCTCTCTCTCTCACTTGGACATTTTGGTCACTGACTGCACAGAAGCAAACCTTCCAGCTTAACCCTCAAGTTACCCCATAAAATATGTATGGATAAAGCTCTCGGTTCTCTGTTTTGTATCTAAGCACGTGAAAGCCACTCACACAGGGTAGAACTGAGTTGTACCTATGAGAGGAATGACGAGCAGGTATTAAATGTAAAAGCAGAAGAGACATTTTTGTACCCTTGTTTGGAGAAGCTTGAGTTACTAGACAACTTGGTTCAGCTTATTCTCAGCATCTTGGCCATGTTGGCAGTTTATGTCCAGTGCTTTGGCCATTTAGCAGCCTCATATAGTTATGCCATCCACACACAAGCTATGGTACTGAAGATTGAAAGATTGCTATAAATGACTTGGACAGTATCTGAACCCTTAGCTTGACGGATATCTGGGTAGAACTAGAAGCAGATAAAGCTTTTTCCCGCAATTTGCGATGGCGCAAACTTGAGTTTGGGTGAACGGGGTAAACCCCATTATAAAGTGCCCCTTGATTTGCTACTTGTGCACGAGAGTCGAGTCGGCGCATAGTGGAGACCACTATGTTGAGGTGAGGGAGAGGGCAATCGCATTGTACATCGCTCGACTTAATCTGCCAAAGCATGTTCCCAAAAGCGGAGACAAACAGGAAAGTCTCAAAACCTCTAATTACGTGTCTCCAATGTTTGAAAGGGATGCAATCGTAAGTTAGACCAAGCCGAAACAAGATCTGACTCAGTGACGTCGTCAAAAAAGTTTTGCTAGAAAGCCGTTTGGAAATCTTGCCATGTTTTGGGGCTGTAATCGTGGCAGGCCACTATCAAGGTGGTGAACCAGGAGCAAGCACACGAACAAACGCGAAAACTTGATCACACTTTAACTCTAAAAATATGGTAGATGAAACACGAATTGGAGGAATTGCACTTCCGATGCACTGACCTCAAAGTATGGCGCCCCTTTCGGTACTTTTTTTAATATCAATCAATCCACAAACTACAAGTGTGAGGGACTCACTATACAGGTGTGTAACCATACATTGACCTCCATCTCCAGAACTTAGAAGTGACCCTAGTGCATTTATTTATATCCCATAAGCAATGGAAATAAAAGCAGGCACCCAAAAGCCTTGTTTTCTAAAAACAAGGAGCCCATAAATTAATTGCTTTAATGACTGGTGTTGGTAAGCTCCCACTTTAGCGTTCGTACAATGGCCATGCAAGCCAGCTTTCTTGCAGCGGGATTTGCAACACATTTCTCAGATTGTTCACGCCACCTATCCGTACGACTTGGTCTCTCTCCCCCCCCGCCCCCCCCTTTCTCTATGGATGGTAAGGGTATACGCCATGCCATCATATTGTGACACATAATCCCCCCTTCCGCTTCTTCCAACTCTTCCCTTAAGAGAAGAGTAAACGCCCTTGATTATGCAAGCAAAATAGATAGTGGACAATAAACTAGCTCAGTAGACACTAATTCTACGCATTTGACTACCGAAACCATAATAATACACAACATGGTCAACAATCTATGTGCATATCATAAAGTCACTTAGCAGAGTATTGCCAGCTTGTCAACACCCCCAAATTGTCAAGGACAAATCAGTTGACTCTATTGCCTTCTAGGAAATTTGTGACACGAGTGGAGTGGCTGCCCTCATGTGCAGCACACACTGCACCAGATTCTTCTTGCTTATTCATCTGCACTTTCGGAAATGTCACAACTAAACCAAAAGCCTCAAGGTAAAGCTTGCTAGGAGCTTCACCAAATGTCTGCAGGCCAACTTACCCTTTACTTTCCTTTCCTTGTGGTATGAAATGCATTGTGAATCTTCCAAGTATCTAGCAACTTCAGTCGGAAGGATACATCATTTATCTTTGCTTTTTTGAAATTTGGAAGGGCCCATAGTATCGCAACAAGCACACAAACAAACTCGATTATACTTCAACTTTAAAACAATGGTGGATGAAACACGAAGTGGTGGAGTTTCACTCTCGAATGCAGTGGCCCCAAAGGTTGATGGAGTTTCACTTCCAAATGCACTGGCCCTAAATTTTGGAGCCCCTCTTGGTACGTCTTGATATGTTAATCAATCTACAAAGTTCTGCTGTGTGACTCTGCAGGTGTGTAACCATACATTGATCTTCATAGTTGACTCCCAGGACACTTATTTGTAGGTACTGTATTCCCAAAAGCAATTGATACAAAGCCAGACATCCAAAAGCCTTGTTTGCTGAAAATTGGGTGTCCCAAAAGGTAATTGCTTTAATGAATGATGCCGAGAAGTTGCCATGTCAATATCTGTACAACTACCACGTTAGCCCCCTTTTTGCGATGGGATATATAGTGCGGTTGTTGGCGGGATTTGCAGTGCATTTTTCCAATCTTGCCATGTCACCGTCTATTTGACCTATTCTCTTTCTCCTATTTGTGTAGGTCAGAGCACGCCACATCATCTTTTTGTGATGATGGCCATATGGTTTTGAGGATAAGGCAGCGTGCCATTGCATAGCATTGTCTTGGAGGAAAGAGGTAAGTCGTGCCAGTGTGAAAGTTCACATCGAATTATTGAAGCAATTCGAGAGCATTCTTGAGGACTTGAACTTTCATGTCTACCCACCATCTTTGACAATTAGGGTGTGAGTGTAAAAGGAGCTTGATAGGGATAATAACCATAGTTATCCGAACGGTAAATCGGAACGGGGAATGGGGAACGGCAACGGGTATGAAATGCCATTCCTTGTTACGGAGACTCATGTCTGAAACATGTAATGGGGATTCGGAACGGGAAGCTGGAATGGGAATGGGGAACGGAGGCCTGAAAATAGCAATTCTCTGTATCTATGATAATAATGATGATCCTCTGATAGAGGTGGTGGTAGTGGGGGTGATATTGACGTCAAAGGTGGAGTTTGAGGAGGCAATGTCACAAAGTGATGACGTGGCGGACAGCAGAAACCCTAATTTCTGCCAGAAACCCTAAAATTCCTGCAAACCCTAATTTTTGCCAAAAACCCTAAATTCCGGAAATCGCGGAGGCGGATTATTATTATTATTATTTTTTTTTTTTTTTGGAAAATGATGAGCGACGCGAATTTTGCTTTTGCTTTTTTTTTTATAAAAAAAAAGAGAAAAGACTCTCTAAGAGAGAGAGAGAACTGATGCTTTTGATTTTAAAAGCTTTTGGGGCTCTGCTTTTGGGCATCCCTTGTAACCTTTAAATTAGTGGTGAGGGCCTCACTTCTCAGAGCATCTGGACGCAGAGTCTGAGAGTGAAACCCTAACCGCTCTCTTGTACTTTGATGATTGATTAATACAAAAAGAAATACCGAAAGGGGTGCCAGTCTTTGGGGCCAATATCTCTAGGCACGGAACTCCGCCGGGCCAGTGCAAATCTATTGTGATCTGTGAATTGTTTTGAAGTGGTTATTTGGTGCTGTCGCGGTTGATTCTTGACTTGGAGTGTCCAAGTTTGTTACAGTGGTATCAGAGCACGGCCGATTTCTCTTCTACGGGAAATACGATCCCCGAATTTTTTTTTTCCGCGGCACCTATGGCTTCAGGCAATGATCAGTCGACTCCCTCTGCATTTGGAGATGCGGGCTGGGATCACAACGAAGATTCAGACAGAGAGTATGGCCCGCCTCAGCCTACTCAGGCGGAGCAAACAGAGATGGAGCGTCGTCAATTGATTGGCGATGCAACAAAGATGATGCTCAATTTTGCCAAGGACCCGAAGATGGTAAAATATATGAACCAGACCTCTTTGAAAGAGGTACAGATGGAGTGGCAGAGAACCACAACACCACTCCCGAAACCCGCTCTCAAGAAACCTTCTACCTCCAAGAAATATACGGAGAAGGAACTGGAGAACGTGGTTGATGCACGGATTGCTCAGCTTTTCGACGTGCAAGAGAAAGGCAAAAAGCACGGCAAAAAGCAGAACAAAGGTACTGACTTCCCGGGATATTTGGGTCGTCAGTCGACATTCGACAAAGCAAAGAAACGGAAGAAGCGTGTTCGATTTGAAGGAGTACCCAGTTCTTCTTCTCAGGATACTCAGATGCTTCGAAGGCTTTGTCTCTTATACAGCAGTTTGACATTGCTTTCGCGGGAGGACACTATTCAGAGCACTCCAAGATTCGGAGAGCTGCCTCTTACTCTGAGGGGAATGCTCCTACTTGGTGGTCCACGCTTCTATTAAGCAAGACTGTGCCAGTTACATGGCTGAAATTCAAGAGGCTTTTTATTTCTTCTTGGTTGACTCAAGAGTTTGAGCAAGATATACGAGCTGCTTGGAACCATCTCCGGATGACCAAGAGCGATACAGTGAATTCTTATTGTGAAAGATTCTGGAGCTCTTTTCTACCCGCCTCTTCATTCAAGAAGATCTCGTTCAGAGAACAAATTGAGCGGTTTACCTTGGGTCTACCTACAGAGATCCGAGATCACTGCTTGGAACAGAAGTCAGCTTCTATTCAGGAGTTGATGAGTCATGCGAAGCGGGGCTTTGCCATTCACTCTTGCAGTCTGACTTACCCCACAGATGAGGCCATGACACAACGAGCCAAACAGACTTCTGGGAATGAAAGTAGAATGAAAAAGAGCAACCCAGAGAAAAAAAAAGGATGCACGACCCAAGCTTACTCCTGAGGAGAGAGCTCGCTTCATCAGAGAGGGGAAGTGCTTTGGATGCGGGAAACATGGACATATTTCCGCAAAGTGCCCTGATAAGGCACAGAAAGAACAGAATGATAAAGACGACGACAGGTCTGAGAGTTCGAGAGCAGCTGAGGAATGTGGCAGAAAAGGCAGATAGAAAAGCAGAACTGGTACCACATGGCGTGGGACTTGCACCGAATCAAATGAATGAAAGTACAAACTTTGCCGTTTTTTTTTGGGGCAAAGTGAAGGATGTAGAAGCTCTTTTGAAGGAGCCAAGGCCAACTTCTTTTCACTTGGAATTGGCGGCTCGATTTGGAACTGCGCCCGACAGACTGACGCCACTGGCGGAGGTAGTTCGACTGGCACCCGGATGGGATGTTGCCATTACACCGAGCATTGGCAAACTTCGTTTGCAATGACAGGGGTGTTCAGGGCACGTGAGTGACGTTCTACTCGGGATCCCTTGGTACCACAAGAACTACGCCGTGGTTGACTACCGGGCCGAGAAAGCGACTTTGATAAATGAAGGGCTTAGAGATTGTACTTGATGAACTTCAGTTTTCTTACTCATTCTTTTGGGAGAACTGAACCATGGATAAAAGTTGAATATGTTTTGACCTGAAGAAAAGAACGCCAAGATTTTTTTCTCCACGCTCATGCTGATTGCTTTTGAGAGGGCCTGAAGATCATACCATTGATCTGATATCTGGAAGCACACCACGGAATCGGCCACCTTATTGTGTGAGCCGAGTACAGAATGAAAAGATTATGAACTCAGTGAAAGACCTCTTGGAAAAGGGTCTTGTCCAGCTTAGTACTTCACCGTATTGCTCTCCAGTGTTGTTGATTTTGAAGAAAGACAGATCTTGGAGAATGTGCATCGATTATAGCACTCTCAACGAAATCACCATCAAGAACAGATTTCCGATTCCTAGGATCGATGATATACTCGACAGGTTACAGGGATCCTCGTGCTTTAGCAGGATTGACTTGAAGAGTGGATATCATCAGATCAGGATAGCGCCAGGAGATGTCTACAAGACAGCTTTTCGGACGACTTTTGGGTTATTTGAGTTTTTGGTGATGCCTTTTGGCTTAACCAATGCTCCTGCGACATTTAACCGGATGATGGACAGGATTTTTCGAGAGTACAGGCTATTTGTTGGCACTTTCTTTGACGACATCATTGTTTTCTCGAAGAATGAGGCAGAACACAGAGATCATCTGCTTCAAGTCTTTTAGGCATTACGAGATCACACGCTAGTGATTAATGCAAAGAAAAGTGAATTTTTTCCTACCATGGATACACTTTTTGGGACACATTGTGTCAGCAACACAACAGGAGTGCAAATGGACCCGGCCAAGATAGAGACTATCCGTGATTGGCCCGATTTGAGGAATGTCCATGAAGTTAGAAGCTTCTTGGGACTATGTTCATACTACAGGCGGTTCATACGAAAGTTTGCAGAGGTTGCTTCCCCTTTGCATATCTTGACATAGAAAGGAGTACCTTTTTCGTGGGGACCCACAGAGGTGACTGCCTTTCAGACATTGAAAGAGAAATTGACTACGGGACCTATTTTGACTTTGCCGGACTTGCAGAAGTCATTCGAAGTATATTGTGATGCTTGTGGTCGTAGTCTGGGTGCGGTCTTGATGCAAGAAGGCCATGTCATAGCTTACGAGAGCCGTTTGTTCTCTAGGCCGGAGATGACAGCACAGATTTATGAGAAAGAGCTTTTGGCGGTTATCCATGCTCTTACTCAGTGGCGGCATTACCTACTCGGAGCGGATTTTATTGTCTTTACAGACCATCAGAGTTTGCGCTACTTCTTGTCACAGAAGCAGCTTTCGGAAAAGCAGATGCGGTGGGCGAACATCTTGTCATAGTTTCACTTCCAGATTGTCCATGTGCAGGGACAGAAGAATGTGGTGGCAGATGCTTTGTCTCGGAAACCGTTGGTTCTGGCTATTTCCGCGATACATCATAGGAGCTTCGAGGATATGGTCGATCAGTGTGCCACAGATACAGATTTTGCAGATATTTTCACACGGATACGGGATGGGGAGACAGTAGCTGGATACTCCCTTCGGGAAGGCTACTTGATGAAAAAGACTATGTTGTGCGTTACACAACCGTTGAGGGAAAAGGTTATGACTGATTGCCACTGTCCACCTTTTACGGGTCACCGCAGCATTGCTACCACCATGAAAGGGGTAGAGAGAGATTTCTTTTGGCGGAGACTGAAGAAGGATGTGGAAGAGTTTGTGCGCAGTTGCTTGGTATGCTAGAAGGTCAAGTTTGACAGGCATAAGGCACAGGGATTGTTACAGCCTTTACCCATACCCACCCACCCGCCCCTGGGAAAATATTGAAATGGATTTCATTTTTTTTTTTAATCTCCCGAGAATACAGAATGATCACGATGATTTTCCGATTACATGGCACGCCTGAGACGATTGTCTCCGACAGAGACCCCAGATTTATGAGTTTGTTTTGGAAGGCAATTTGGGAGAACATTGGGACGCGGTTGCAGTTCTCGTCATCGTTCCACTTGCAGACTGACGGGCAATTTGAGATTGCCAATTCAGTGATTTTAGATTTATTGAAGTCTTGTATCTCGCATCAGAAGACTCAATGGGAAAAGAACTTACCTTTGGTGGAATTTGCCTACAATAACACGATACACTCTTCGACGGGGAAGACGCCATGAGAGATTGTTGAAACTGCTGCGAAGGTTCCATCCTTCCTGAGCACGAAAGATTAGAAATTTGAAGCGGATGAATATTCGCGAGATTTGGATACGGCTTTTGCCAAGCTTCACGAGACTTTACAGAAGTCTCAAGAACGACAGAAAAAGGCAGCGGATCGCCATCGTCGCGACTGGAAACTGAAGGAGGATGATTGGGTGCTCTTACTTTTGAGAAGGCACGCCTAAGAAAAAAAAAAGGGGAAAGGAGAGGCTTTTTCCAAAGCTTAGTATGTGATACTACGGACCTTTCCAGATTACTGACAAGATAAATGATGTCTCCTTCCGATTGGACCTGCCAGATACTTGGAGGATTCATAATGCATTGCATGTGAGTCTCTTGAACCCTGTTAAGGGTGATGTGCCTGATGATGGGGAGCCTGATGAGCAACCCGAAGTGGAAGAAAACGAGGAGATCCTTGTTCCTGAACAGATTTTGGCACATAATGATACGAAGAAAGGTAAAGTCCGAAGGCGGTTCTTGGTTAAGTTCAAGAACTTTCCTGCATTTGATGCGAAGTGGATGGAGGAGGAGGACCTAGCAGATACTCCTCGGATTGTGAAACTTTACCTCGATGTTTTGGTTTAGCATAGTCTACTCCAAACGGAACCCAGAAACTCAGCTTGACCGAAGATCTGGTGCAGTGGGATGCACAAGAGGGGAGTCGCTCCACTCCTTTGTCAACAGATGCCTCGATTTTGATACTAAAGTCACTGATGTCTCTTTGAGCTTCAGGGATACTGAGAGCTGACAGTATTCTGCTGGATGACTTTATGAAATGGAATTCCTGATTATGATACTGATTTGTTCTTGACTTCTTGTGAGTGCAGGAACTGATAGCCGAAATGACTGCAGCATTTTGGTCTGATTGATCTCGAATAGACATGGTTGCAATAGGGGTTAGTCAATCGGACATCGATGAGGTCCCGATTGGACCTAGATGTGATTGCTAGCTACATTGCCGATAAATCATGGTCTAAGATCCGAATGAATGTTGAATGTCATGTGATGTCCTGTGATGTCGTGTGATGTGACTGTTGATTTTGTACATGTGCTAGATGTGTGTTCCTAGTACGTAGGTACTAACAGTCAGTGTCTGCTAAGACGGTTTATGGTTTTTGTCGGTTTTGCAGGCGTAATCGCGGTCGATTACAATGCTTTCAAGAGGGGGGTATGTCACAAAGTGATGACGTGGCGGACAGCAGAAACCCTAATTTCTGCCAGAAACCCTAAAATTCCTGCAAACCCTAATTTTTGCCAAAAACCCTAAATTCCGGAAATCGCGGAGGCGGATTATTATTATTATTATTATTATTATTATTATTATTTTTTTGGAAAATGATGAGCGACGCGAATTTTGCTTTTGCTTTTTTTTTTATAAAAAAAAAGAGAAAAGACTCTCTAAGAGAGAGAGAGAACTGATGCTTTTGATTTTAAAAGCTTTTGGGGCTCTGCTTTTGGGCATCCCTTGTAACCTTTAAATTAGTGGTGAGGGCCTCACTTCTCAGAGCATCTGGACGCAGAGTCTGAGAGTGAAACCCTAACCGCTCTCTTGTACTTTGATGATTGATTAATACAAAAAGAAATACCGAAAGGGGCGCCAGTCTTTGGGGCCAATATCTCTAGGCACGAAACTCCGCCGGGCCAGTGCAAATCTATTGTGATCTGTGAATTGTTTTGAAGTGGTTATTTGGTGCTGTCGCGGTTGATTCTTGACTTGGAGTGTCCAAGTTTGTTACAGGCAATGGTCGTTGCACTTCATGAGCATTAGGTGATTGCTTTTGTGAAGCTGCATGCTAAAAAGACCTTCCAAGAACTGAGCAATATCTCTCAAACTCTTTATTTGCCTGCATGCGTGAGCTCAATGAGCTACATTGCTTTGTTTGCCTATTGTTCTTACTTTAGATCCGGCGTGGGAGCTACCTCCATGGGTACATGAGTGGCCAGTTGGTCAATGGTAAACTTCCACCTGATAGAGGTATGACGATAAATGACGATAAATGCAAACGTGGCTCCTAGGAAGGAGGCCAAGAGGCCTCTCAACTGGTTTCGTGGATTGTAACATAGCTGCATGGAGAGATAGATCGACAAATATACACACATATGCATGGTCATTTGCTTAGACGGATGTATTTCAATGTAATATGAGTTACTTGTAATGGATTCGCATATAGTTTCTTGGAATACCAATGGGTTGCATTTGACTAGTTCTAGTGGTCTTTGGCCTACATAAGATAGTGATGTCCTTGAATTTCTATAGACATCTATGTTGAACTGTGGATATGGATATTTTGCTTATGGAAGAGTAGAGGCTCTCTTTTGCTCACATTCGTAGCTCACGGAAGCTCCTGCTAGTGAGCCTCTCGCACTTAATGGGAGCCTGGAGTTGGACACTTGTCTCGTAGTGGTGGAGTATGTATCTTAGTGGGGAGTCTTTGACAAATTATGGATGTGGCACAAGCCACTATGTGGGAAGCTGAGTATAACCGGATTGGAGGCCAAATCAATATGTAGGCATGCGAAAATTAAAATGCCTCGAAAAACATGGCGGACATGATAAGCCCTCTCTATGGTTAAGTAAGGTCATTTTTGCTCTAAAAAGCATGAAAAGCTTGCTTTTCATGCTTTTTTTCTTAATCCCTCAGAATGGTTTCAAGTTTGAAGACACTAGTGTAGGCAAAATTAAGAGCTCTATGCCTTGACACGAGCAGATATCTTTGCTGAGTATCTTTGGAAATCAGGGTTTACTGCTGCAAATTAGGGTTTTTGCAGAATATATCAACATATGATGATTTGTAATCTTTCAATGCTTTTGATTTATAGCATATTATGGTCAAGCTTCTTGATGATTTCCTTCATTTCAACAACTTGAGTGAAGGATTTTTTTTCTCATTGGACGCTTTGATTTTCCATTTTGGATGAAGTGAGCATGTTTTAATGGTGAGGAAAGGTTATCAACCTCTGGATATAAAGATAAAAGAGGATATGCTTGATCTTTTGGCAAACGGTTTGAGTAGTTGACTCAAACTGAGATGAACCCTTTTTTTTTTTTCAAAATAGTGGATTTTAAGGAGCTTAAGGCATGAAACACATTAATTGGGGACAGTGGAGCCAAGGAAGGGGGTGAGGGCAGGTGGAACAGTCAATTGGAGGTGGCTAGCCGGACAGGCAGTGGGGACATCATTGCTAGCATTTTCATCGTCCAAGTACTATAGTTGGTACCACCTATAGTACGATTAACTGGGAAAGTTGGAAGGGCAGGTATCTTCACCGGTTTGTCACCCGTCTCCTTGTGATACCAACCCCATGATGATGATCTAGCAACACCGGCATTTGAGTCAATTGTCGACATGTTGACAAGAAGAGTATGCTTGTGTGAAACTGCTCCAATCAGCCTAAACAACTCCAAAGTAGCACCAAATGTGAGAGACAAATGGGCGGCCAGCCCATTGTCTCTCCTCGGGATCGCTTTTGCACCTTCAAATCTGGGTCTGCACTCAATCAAAATGACCGCTCCAAATCTGAACTTAACTGCAACAGATAGACAACCTCTCCGTACTTGCAAAACTTGCACCATATCCTCGAAAGCATTGCATTGAATGTGATAATACCAAATCTGAATCAGAAAAAACTACAAGCTATCTCCTCTTCGAAAACTCTAGAAAAGCACTTGAACACACGTCGCAAAGCTTGTTCCAAGGTGGGATCTTTAATACCATGGCAACGGGCGCACAACCTCTCGTCTTTGATGGCGGAGAGCAACAACCTCCAAATGTGGAACCTTTGAGAGCAGCCCCGTCGTGGTGATCTCCTAGATTTGCAAAGATGCCGTTAAGAATCGTCTAGGGCAAGAGGAGACACAAAAGGAGAGAGTCTAGATATCTGCAAAAATGCAAGGGCACTGAAACTGGCCCTTAGGACGGTAGACTTTAGCTTTCACCCGATCTTTACTTGAGTTTACGACACAAAGCAAATGCTCAAATTAACTTGCGACTAGAACTAACACTTCAAATAAACCAGGGCTTGGCAGCTAGAGTGCTCCCAAGCAGACTATGACACCTTGTAGGCCGCAAAGATTGGCGCCCCGTTCGCTATTTCTGCTGCGGAAAGGTGAGATCTGCGAGGTTCGGGATTTCTACTGCGGAGTCTTGATGCTGAAAACTGAAAACGTTGATGCTAATTGAGGATCTGTCGCGATGAATCCGCAAAACACTGAGTGGCCAGGCTGATCCAAAAACGCTAGGCTGAATTCTTTGTTGATCTGCAAAAACGCTATTGATCTGCTGATGCAAACTGCTAACGCTAGGGTTGATCTGTGATTTGCTGTTGCGAGGTTGTTGCAAACGGCAAAAACGCTGGGCTTGTCTGCAATGTTGAAAACGCTAGGTGTCCTGCTCCAAAAATGCTAGGTGTCTTGTGGGGGTCCTGCTGAGAAGGTGCCTGTTGAACACGCGGTTCCTGCTGCCTCTTCTGCCAGAAAGTGCTAGTGCTAGGGTTTCTTATATAATTGCGGTCTCAAATTTGCCCTACCTAGTTTCCCAACAAAAGTCACTTAAAATATAATAAGTGAAAATTGACTAAAATAGGGAAAACAGGTCTATGCAGTGTAAAAATACTCTTGATGGGTTCTGACTGTAATCTGATGATCATTCGAGTCAAGCTTCATTCGAGTCAAGCTTAGGACATGTTCTTTTTATGTGACCCTTGATGTGACAATGATAACAACGACCTTCCTTAGAATAAATGCTTTGCTCTTTCGACGTGATGTATTCTCCTAAAATTCCTTGTTCTGCCTTTTCATCTGGAGTTAGCTTAGGTTTAGCAATTGTGTTAGCTTTACCCTTGGATTCATTTGGAGAGTTCTTTTCTGAGAGACTATTGGAAGATTGGTTAGAAGAGTTACCGTTCTTACCATTCTTACCGTTCTGAGGGTTCTGAGAGGTACTTTCAGAAGTCTTGTTTTCCTTAGGCTTTCCCTTGTTGTGCTCATCTCTTGGGAGAGAGCAATTGCTACCGCCTTGTTGAGATCCGTGGGGTCGAAGACTTCTACATCAAACTTGATATATTCGTCCAACCCAAAAAGGAAAGCCTTTTTGTGCTCATTATCCGATTTGTGTAATTGGGTGCCGAGCTGCAAAACACGGTTAGAAAAAGATATGACTGGCATACCATTCTGCTTGAGATTGCGCCAATCCTCTTTCAACTGCACTAGGTGCCTTGAGCTTGTCTTGGAAGTCGGCCCAATTGAAGGAAAGGGGCGTGCCATCCTTGACTTCCTCTAGGTGCGCGGCCAATTGTGCCTCTTGCCATGCTTGGTACCAATTGATGGCATCACTGGCAAGGTACATAGTTGCCGTCAAAACCTTGCTATTTCCTGTCTTCTTAGTTGTCGCAAAATAAGCATTAAATTGATGCAACCAAGAATGAATAATCGTAGCATCCATCTTATCATCATACTTACTGAAAGTCAACTTCTCAGTGACGGGGCTGTTGGAGTCTGAATCTTGGCTTGCGCCACTTGATGAACCCCCAACATCTTTGGCCGGCTCGGGTTTCGAGGTGAGAACCTGTCGGACCAACTCTTGTATGCGTACGTCTCTTTGTACCTCACGCTCTACCTCCAAGGCCGCTCATCTTTCTTCGGCCGCCATGCGCGCTTGCTCACGCTCACGCTCAATAGCTGCCTTACTTTCTGCCTTTCGTCTTTTCGCTCCTCTGCCGCCAAGCGCGCTTGTTCACGCTCGCGAGCCATTCGTTCCTCGGTTGCCAAGCGCGCTTGATCACGCTCGCGATCCGAGGATGCCTGTCTTTCTTGGCGCTCACGCTCCAAGGTAAGACGTTGCGCTTCTTGATGTACATCTTGTCCATCATCGACTTGACCAAAGCCTCCATAGGATTTGGTGCAATCCTTGGCATAGATGGGGAAGGGGGAGGGTCAGAAAAACAACCTGGTGGGGAAAATTCTTCTTCACCACTGCCATGCTCATCACCTCCATGCGAAGTATCCATTCCGCTTCAGGTAATGACCATACACTGAAGTCTTGGATTCGTAAGTTCACGAGAAACTTGGGTTCTTGTGGATCTTGGGTTCTTGGGTTCTGGAGTCTTGAGGTTCTTCTTTAGCTTGCAATCTGTGTTAGAGAAGGATCTTCTCTTACCCGAGCTCTTCTCTTTCCTGCGGTCGCACCCCTTGGCGGCCTTGCGCTCACACCAAGGTTGCTTTTTCCCACCTCATGTCAATTGGCTGGACGCTAAGTGCATGGTCCACTCTCAATGAGTGAAAAGAGAGACAAGGGAGGCTGGAAAGGCCCTTCTTTCTTGGGTTTTCTATCACTCTTCAAAAACACGATTAGGACTCGACACGCCCAAAAGGAATTGGGTTATGTGCGACTGCAACAAGCAAAAAAAAAATTATGTTGTTCTTTCCTTGAGTGATACAGAACACCGCCAAAGCTCTGATACCAATGTAAGGTGCAACGGAAGTGAATGTTGAACTTTGCTCAAGATGAGTGCTCCGAACTGTGCTCAAGGGTTCCTTTTACTTACGGAAGGGAGAGCCTTCCGTTCCTTTAGTGAGAGAGTGCAATGGACACAAACAAAGTGGATAAACACTGTGAATGAAGGTGCTGAGACTGAGAGATAGAGAGAGAAGAATATGACACCACGATATTGTCAAACCCTCCTTCGAAGGCCCCACTCTCTATGGCAAGAGCGGTCTACTATTGATTGCACAAATCTCTACAATGCTTGGACTTGCCGACGAGGCTGAATTCTGACTCTATGTCGGTGATGACGACAATGAAACAACGACGCGCTGAAAATGCAGATGCTGAAATCTGCGTTTTCCGGGCTGAATCTGCAAACTACGCTGGATCTGACCGTGCGGCGAGGATCTATTGCGGGAAGGTGAGATCTGCAAGGTTCGGGACTTGTACTGCGGAGTCTTAATGCTGAAAACTGAAAACGCTGTTGCTAACTGAGGATCTGTCGCGATGAATCTACAAAACACTGAGTGGTTAGGCTGATCCAAAAACGCTAGGCTGAATTCTGTGTTGATCTACAAAAACGCTATTGATCTGCTGATGCAAACTGCTAACGCTAGGGTTGATCTATGATCTGTTGTTGCCAGGTTGCTGCAAATGCAAAAACGTTGGGCTTGTCTACAATGTTGAAAACGCTAGGTTGCTGATGCAGAAAACTCTAGGTGTCCTGCTCCAAAAATGCTAGGTGTGCTGAGAAGTTGCCTGTTAAACATGCGGTTCCTGCTGCCTCTTCTGCCAAAAAGTGCTAGCGCTAGGGTTTCTTATATACTTGTGGTCTCAAATTGCCCTGCCTAGTTTCCCAACAAAAGTCACTTAAAAATAATAAGTGAAAATTTGCTAAAATAGGGAAAATAGGTCTATGCATTGTAAAAATGCTCCTGATGGGTTCTGACTATAATTTGATGATCATGCTATGTGCAACCAGAGGATATGCATCTAATCTAAGTGCCTGGACATGCACGGTTTGCGAACAGACTCACGAAAGTGCCAGAACACTTCCCAAGCTAGGCTCACTGAACTGAACTGAATCCAAGTCATGAAGTAGCTTGTCCATGTACACATAGGGTTAGATGTGCACGTGATCACGGAGTGCCAGAACACTTCCCAAGCTAGGCTCACTGAACTGAACTGAACTGAATCCAAGTCATGAAGTAGCTTGTCCATGTACACATAGGGTTAGATGTGCACGTGATATCTAAGTTGCTCTTCCTCTTTCTACTTTCATTATTCGAAGTCTGTTCGGTCCTTAGTGTCATGATTTCATCTGTGGGGTAGGTCAAACTGCCTGAATTCATGGCAAAACCCCGTTTCGCATGACTCATCAGTTCTTGAATGGAATCTGACTTTTGCCTTAAGTAGTGATCTCGGATCTCTGGAGGAGGTCCCAATGTAAACCGCTCAATCTGTTCTTTGAACGAGTTCTTAAATGAAGAGGTTGGTAGAAAAGAGCTCCAGAATCTCTCGCAACATGCGTCCAATGAATCTCTCTTGGTCTTCCGAAGATGGTTCCAAGTAGTTCGTATGTCACGTTCGTACTCCCGAGCCTTTTAAATTTCAGCCATTTAACTGGCGCTTTCTTGTTCAATAGAAGCGTGGACCACCAAGTTTGAGCATTTCCCCTGAAGTAAGAGGTAGCCCTCCGAATCTTGGAGTGCTCTGAGTAACGCCCTTCAGAGAAAGCTATGTCAAACTGCTATATGAAGGCCAAAGCCTTGGAAGCATCTCGAAATCTAGAAAACGTGTCAAATTTAATTGACTGTCCGCCTTCTTTGAACTCTCAGACTTTCTTGCTTTTATCTTCCAGAAAGTCATAGTGGTTGGCTTTGTAAAAATTCTTCTTTCTTGCATAAAATTTGCTGTCATCGGAGTCCGAACTATCCGAAGACGAGTCCTCTGTAGAACTGTCCGGAACTAGGCGAGATTTAGACTTCTTTGCCTTTTTCTTGCCCTTTCCGAAGCTTTGCTTTTTGCTTCGCTTTTTCCCTTTTCTGTCTTCTTCGCTCGAGTCAGAAGAGCTAGAAGAACTGTCAGAAGAGGAAGAAGAAGAACTGGATACTCCTTTAATTTGATATTCTTTTTCTGCTTTCTTGCCAAGGCAAAAGCAGATTGACGACCCAAATAACCCGAGAAGTCAGTTCCTTTCTTCTGCTTTTTGTCGTGCTTTTCAGCTCTGTTCTGCGCGTCAAAAGCTGAGAAATGCGTGCATCAACCACCTCTTCTAATTCTTGCTTAGTAAATATCCTTGGAGTAGGAGGTTTCTTGAGTGCCGGTGTGAGGTGTGGTTCTGTGGTTTTCTAACACTATGCGTACACCTCATGGAAGGAGGTGTGGGTCATAAATTTTGCAAATTTCGGGTCCTTCACAAAATTTAACATCATCTTTCCTGCATTGTCGATCAATCATCGACGCTCCATCTCTTCAAGCTCCGCTTGAGTAGGCCGAGGCGGGCCGTACTCCTCGCGTGAATCTTCTTCGTGATCTCTTCCGCCATCTCCGGATGTAGATGAAGTCGACTGATCTCTGTCTGAATCCATAAGTGCCGCGTAAAAAGGATCGCATTTCGTGTCAGAAGAGAAATCGGCCGTGCTCTGATACCACTGTAACAAACTTGGACACTCCAAGTCAAGATTCTATCGCGACACGACAGGAATTCACTTCAAAACAATTCACAGCTCACAATTGATTGACACGGCCCGACGGAGTTCCGTGCCTAGAGATATTGGCCCCAAAGACTGTCGTCCCTTTCGGTATTTCTTTTTGTATTAATCTGCAACTCGAAGTACAAGTGGGAGGCTCTCACTCTCAGACTCTGCGTCCAGATGCTTTGAGAAGTGGAAGGCCTGCCCACACTTATGAAGTTTTTACAAGGGATGCCAAAAGCAGAGCCCCCAAAAGCTGTAAATCAAAAGCCTTGCAATAAAATAAAGCAAAAGCTCTCTTATGCCTTGCGTAGACAAAAAGCAGGCCCAAAAGTTGCCATCCGTACGCTGTTGCCACGTGGCTGCCTGTCCGCAAAACGTGCCGCGTTTTTCGCCGCAAATTCCGGAGGCCGTACGACAGTGCCACATCAGCATTCAGTCGCATTTCCTGGAGTCCTTGCAAAGGGAGGGTGTGTGTGTGTACTGGGCAACCACGTCACTAGCTTGTGACACTCTCGTGTCGTGATAGATTATAGACTTTGGGTGTCAAGTTTGTTACATGTTAGTACCTAGTTCTACACCCACTATTGGGCACTGACGACGTTAGTGGGGATGTCGTGGTATTTAGTCAATACTGTGCATGATGGAGCTGATGGTTATATTGTTTTGTGGGTGACTACCTTGGGTCTATATCTTGCAATTTTCTCTAAGGGTGAATCTGGGCTTATCTTGGATTCATCTAGGTATATTTTTTAGTCGTATAGCGGACATGTAGACTTCACATTGTGAAGTTTTCGTCCGAGTTACGACCAATTGATATTGTGCTAATTCTTTCTATTGTTTGTGGTGCGTACGCCCTATCAACTACCTCATTTTTGTGCTAATTTTTTTTTTTGTTTTATGTTGTTTTTAGTGCGAGGCTTCATTATGGCTGAGTCTGCCCTTGATCTCTGGAGTCATGACAGAAACTCAGTACGTTGAAGTTTGTGTTAATGTATGCTCATGTGTGCGTGCTTGTGGTGTGTTGTGTTTGGGAGCATATGTTAGTACCTACTATTGGACACTGACGACGTTAGTGGGGATGTCGAGGTATTTAGTCAATACTTTGCATGATGGAGCTGGTGGTTATATATTGTCTTGTGGGTGACTACCATGTGTCTATACCTTGCAATTTTTTATAAGGGTGAATCTGGGCTTATCCTGGATTCATCTAGGTATATATAAAACTTTTTGATGCGATGTGCCATATGGAAAGTCTTTTGTGTTTGGATAGAATGATAAGTAGAATAGTAGCCGGACGTAGAGCACAACACGTCATAACAAGCACACGAAAAAGATGGTGTACGTAGTGTGCTCATAAGCAATTTTGAGCCGAGGTGTTCTTGCTTGGATAGTCCATAAGCTAGCAGTTAATAGTAGAGATCGCTCTTGCCAAGAAGACTCCAAAACGAAACAAGCAAGGCCGTTTCGGGCTGCAGGTATATCAGTTTTCAATCAATAGGCTCATGATTTACATGCATTTTATACATCAGAAAAGTCTCCGAGATAGAGATTAGTGCAAGCTGATCCGTTCATGTGTTTGTAAAAGTTCACTATTAATAGAAAATCTCCTTGGGGGGGGACATCTTCTGGTGCCTAGTGTCATGTTCTCTTTCTGCATTATTTTCTAAGTATTGGTTTATGAGGATTCTTGCACTATTAATTGCATAATCTCAAAAGTATTTAAGTGCACGCTTTCGTTCCTGTGGCAGGGGTATCAAAGCAATGTCCTCTTAATTCCTTTTCTTAAAGGAGAGACGGTTCTTGGTAGAATATACCCGTCATGGTAGGACAATCAAAGGAGCTTGAGCGCCTCATGAAGCAGTCACAATTACTGGCCGCTCTCGTTAGCCAGAAGTGCAACAGGTGCTTAAGACCCTTGAAAAGGGGAAAGCAAAGATGGTGGAGGAGCCACCTCAGAATCTCCTAAAGCCGACCCAAGATATACAGCAGATTGGGGCACCAACACAACCCCAGAGGGATTTTGGAGTGGGAACTTCCGGTTGGCATGAAGAGCATCTTTCTTCCTAGCCCAATTACTCTCCAAGCTACTTCTTTATGAAGAACTTGGACAACATAGTCCCCGAGAAAGATTTGCAGCTAGATCCAGAAGATGCCATAGATTAACCAAGGGAACCAAAAGAACAATACCCCGATCAAGGAAGGAAGAGTCGACACAGAATCTTTGTGCATAAAGATTCCAGGTCTTTCTCCAAGAAGTGGTCCCAAGACCACAAAAGAAGACGACGTTCAAAGTTGGAGGTAAGGACGTCAAATTTGAACACTACAATGGAAGGATTGTCAATAAGACTCTCGCTTTCATTTGTCAGTTTGAGGTGGCCTTCGCAGCAGGCAACTTCTCAGAACGATTCTAACTGTGCCATGTTAGCATGTGTCTTAAGGATAGAACTAGTAATTGGTGGCTTACTACAATTCTGGAAGGGTGTAAACCCAGAGACTAAGTTTAAGAAGGATTTCTATGTTGAGTTCCTTCCCATTGACTTCGAAACAGATGTAAAGAAAGAAGGGGATTGACTCTCCCAAAAAGAATATGAAGCTGTTTTTGACTACGTAGACAAGTTCTGGGAGATCCCTCTCAAGGTCACTCCCTTTATGTAAGTCTATTATGAAGAGAAGGTGTGGAAGTTTGAAGTTGGAACCCACGAAACACTCTCCTGCTATGATGCAATATGCCGAGGTGGCTGGAAGTTTGCATTCGAAAGGAACTCCTCGTAAGAAGGAGTTTAGTACCTTTCATGCAAACTAGAAAGCTCTCTCTATTGGAAAACAGATACCCCCTCTTGAAAGCGTCCTTCAAATTAGCCCGAAGGCCAAGAAAAGAAGCTAGATGGGGCTAAGCGAAGCAAATACCTCACTCCTTCTCAAGGTTGCATCCGTATGTGCATACGGATCTTAACCGTACAGTATGGCCGTACTGTATGGATCCATACATACAGATAGGATCCGTACAGATGCTTTTCTTTTAAATTTTTTTTCCTGCCCTATTTGAGCCGATTTGTCCTCTTTTTGGAAATCGTCTTGCAGTGGCCGCGTGTGACTGGTTTTTACCCTTAACAGCCTACAGGAATTGCGTGCTCATGTCTTGTAGGTAGAATGCCTCGCAAACCCAACCCAGTGTGGGACACGCACACTCGTGTGATCAGATTAGTGATTGTCGGGTCAGCAAGGGTCGAGTACTCGTCCATGACAATGCAAGTATTGTGGGAAAGGTGAGACGAGTACTATTCCTCGTGTTCTCAAGCATCTTACAGGGATAGGGACTACAAATCATTGCCATGGCTTTGAGAAGATCCCACCTCAAATCAGAGAAGACCTTATTTGAGAGCTCTCCTCGGCGGCATCCAATGCACCTCTGCAAGATGCATTACTTGGGGACCTTGGTGACATTCGTGGAGATGGAGGGATGGGTTCTGGTTCTCAAGACTACTGTGCCCTTAGTGCCCGCACTTGTAGGAAAAGAGCTCGTGTATAGGGCATGATGAGGAGAGTGGAGATGACCACTTTACAACGAGGTAAAGTGCATTGTAACTTTACATTGTTTGGCTACTTGCAGGTTGTTATAGATAATGCTAGCAATTGCAAGGCCATGGGTGAGATGGTAGTGAGGGATTTACCTTGCATTGTGTGGACTCCATGTGCCGCCCATTGCCTAGACTTGCTCGTGGAGGATATAGGAAAATTGCCCTCGGTTTAGCCTATTGTGTTTGAGGCAACGAGGATTACCACTTTTTTCCGCAAGAAGCATCAAGCTTTCGCCATCTTCAGGAGCCACAAGACACTGGATATTGTTACAAGCTTGGACACCCCAAATCGGAAATTGGGCACGACACACCAGAGAATCCGTTAAAATACTTCACAATTTTATCACTCTTTTAAATTAGAGAGTCGATACGACCCGGTGTAGTTCCGTGCCCAGAGGTATTGGCCCCAAAATTTGGCGCCCCTTTTGGTATTTATTTTTCTATTAATGCTTGAGCAAACTTACAACTTCCGAGGGACCTCTACTCTTAGACTCTACGTCTAGATGCTCTGCAGAGTGAGGCCCCAGAGGCATAGTAACAGGGAATGGCCGTTTTCAGGTCTCCGTTCCCCGTTCCCATTCCAAGTTCCCGTTCCGAATGCCCGTTCCGTGTTTCGAACGTGAGTACCCGTAACAGGGAATGACATTTTGTTCCGCGTTCCCGTTCCCCGTTCCCGTTCCGGTTTCCCGTTCCTGGTAACTATGCCCAGAGGTTCTTATAAACTTACAAGGGATGCTCAAAAGCATTCAATTCAAAAGCAAAAAACCCAAAAGCATCTGCTCTCAAATGCTAGCGTTGGGACTCTTGAAAAGCAGCCAGCATAGTTTCCGAAATCCGTACAGTCTGCCACGTCAGCATGTCAACGCTTTTTACAAAAATCCCTATGACAATCCACGTCAGCCTGTCAGTGCAATTTGCGAAAAATCCGTACAATTGTCTAGTTTATTTAATTTCTTGTGTCCCACCCATAAGTTGGAACAACTTATTGGGTGTCCGGGTAGTCATGCCACGTCATCACTTTGTGACAGATATGGTGCGGCCCTCGAAGACCGGGTTTGCATACATGTACCTTGTTCTTCAAAGATTGTATAGGTTGAGGGACCGACTTTTGTAGGTAGTCAGTTGTGGATCCAAAGTGGCGTCTAATGTGCCATGCAGGACAAGAGCCTACCAAGGCCATTCAGTGGACAAAGGTGCATAGCTTCGCCGTGGCTCTTTAGTCACTCTTTGTTCTCTTGCACATGACAAATATAAAGGGATCTACCCTTGGTCTAGTATTTCACCTCTTCATGCAGATGAGGGGGCACATTGAGACGTGCAAGACACCACCTCTGGAGCGGTAAGAATAAATAGATTGTTGATTTTTTTACAATGATGGGCAATATCAGATTGAATGATTGTTATTTTTTGAACTTGGAGACGGAATGACATTTTGGCTATCGTAGATAGTTGATGGTAGTTTATGCGTCGTCCCATTCATGGGATGGTGACTATACTCCATCCCTTCTACAAGAAGCCATAGCTTTTTGGAGACATATCCTTGCTGACCCTTCGTTCGGAGTACGTCAATCTCATGGTTAACAAGGATGAGTAGCTGGTCATAGATGGGGAGATGTCGAGCTTCATGAACAATTTGGGTCCTACTTTCATGAGGAGTGTTGTGATGAGACTTGAGGCTACCAAGCTTCCCCTCAATTTGTGGCAGAACTATGGAAGACAAGGTCTTTCACAGCTATGCAGACTAGCTCTACGTATTCTCTCTCAAGTACTCAAGTTGCAACTAGTTTGTAAATTGGGGTTAAAATGTTGACCTTATGGAATTTTCCCTCTAAAGATTTGCACCTCTATGTACATTGTCATTAGGATTGTTCAATTGGTGCTCGTGAGCACACGAAGATCAGGAACCGCTTGAGCACGACCCAACTAGAGAAGTTGGTGTATTGCCAAGTGAACACGAGGCTAGTGCGCTCTTTCCATGCTTTGGGAAATCCCAAGTAGGTTTGAACTTTGTTCCATGCTGCAGTCCACTAAATGCTTGTAGATAGACTAGGCTGAGACTTGAGTTACTTGGAAGTGTATTTAAATCTTTTTGGAATTTGAATTTTGGTCAATGTTGGTGTAGGTAGACCCTACCGAGGTGAAGATGGTTCTAGACCCTACAGTAGAGGAGATAAATACTTGTATCAGAGACAAGGAGGGAATGATACTGCAAGAGCTTTATAGAGAGCTGGAAGCTTTATAGAGAGTTGGAGAGTGTGGATTGGCGAGTCACCAGGTCACACACTTGGGCCTTGAGCATCCCTCTCCAGCAGGAGGTTGCATATCCTGAGAGGACATGGCCAGAAGCATTCGGATTGGAAGCTTCCAATGCACAGGCTTTGGGTTCTAGCAAACACGGTTGTTTGTCTCATCCAGACTTCAGAGCAGGACGATCTCGGATCCACATGAGGATGATGTAGGCCCACTAGGGGACCAAGGATTTACATGGCTAGAGTATGATGATTAGGGCAATGTCCTCACAGAGGGAGAGATGTCCTCATCATCATCTTCATCGTCCTCTGATAATGATGATGACCTTTGATCGCAATGTGGAGTTTACTGTACTTACTACTTATTAGAGTGTGCGGTTTGTAGTACTTCCTAATTAGAGCCAAGACTTCAGACTTCAGTGTTGGATTATCATTATGTAGTTTTTTTTAATGCTCTTACTTTTATGAGAACATAACATCGAATATCCGACACTTTTTGGTTGTAGACATTGCTATAATTCATAGTAGAGCAGCGTGCGGAATACTACAAGGAGTGGAAGTGTTAACGCTAGATTGGTAATGGGACTCTTTTATGTCCCGAGACATGTTGATGCCCTCTTAAGTGGACGACTCCTTTGGATTTTTTTAAAAGTTACAAAATGGTTTTTTGAGTGCTCTATATCCACAAAATTGTTTCATGAGCAAGAAGAAACTTGGCATTTTTTTGGGCCATCAATTCCACCATTAGCCTTAATTCTTGCAAATGGTTTCTCAACCTCAAGTGTGCCAAAAAAACATGTGGTGTTTTTGGCCATTCGTTAATTTTTTGCAACTATACCAATCTAAAGGTCATCTAGATGAGTTTTAGATTGCTACATGATTAGCCTTAGCAATTCTCAACTTGATTTTATGCTTTTAAGGAGAAGAAAAGGCTCACATTGAAGTTTACGGTCTATTTACAAAAAATTATCGATACTGTTTTTTGTGCAAAATATATCCTTTAATGATTTTTTTGGTCATTTTGACGGAATCCAAAGGAAACTTTGATTGTGTACTTGGATTCCATAACATTTAACTTTTCTTTTGGAAATTTGGGGCACCTAATACCCCATACAAATAACAATACAATAATGGTCGAGTTTTTTGGTTAACTTGAATCAAAGTTATTTTAAGTTGGAAAGGATAGCTTTTTTCACATTGCTATTATGATTGGAAAATCATATTAATTTTATACCTTATATCAATGTTGAATTATAAGTTTCAAATTTACCTTTATGTTGGGGGTTTTTTAAGGGATTGTAAAGGCAATGATGTGTGGAACCCAATTTTTTCATGTGTGTTGTTTTAGTACTTTATTATTGGGCCTACCATGATGCTCATAGGTGGAAGATTTTTGATGCTTTAGGCGTTCTCAATGGCTACCTATGAATGTAAGGACCCTAATAAATCTATGAAAGACACAATAATGAGCATGGCTATATAAAGTTTGGTGATAGGTTAGCAGAATGGGAAAAACGCGTCTGTTTTGTACCTTATTTTATTTTCAAAAAGAAAAATAATGGGTTAAAACAATCATATAGCGTGATCAAAAACCTATTGAACTTATTGGGAAAAATGATCTCATGGTCTTAAAAACTTCCTACTGTTTGTAGTATCATTTGACCTCAAGAAATTGTTGTTTTACAGAAGGCAAGGGTTCATAAACTTTAAAGGCTCATCAATAACAAGTGGTGAGAAATTTGGAAGGTTAACCTTAAATAGTGGTCTCTCAACTACACACTCAAGAAAGGGTTTCCTGAAAGGATAGGCTTTTTTAGATGAACGCGATTTTTTTTCAAAACCTTGAAAGGACACTTCTATGTCCTGGTAGGTAACCAGTCTAGTGTAAAGGTTGTGGAGAACAAGGGCACATTCTTGCAGAGTAACCTAAGAAAGAATCTAAGGAGTAGGCTGAGGACAAACCAGAGACTTTGAAATTGGCAGAAGAGCAGGCAAAGAAAGGGAAGACAAAGGCAGGTTTGGTTTCATATTTCGTGGGGCGACCTTATAGCAAAAAGATTAGAGTATCGAGCTTTGCAAAGTGGGGCAAACTACGAGACTAGTCGTATTGCGGACATGCAGACTCCACATTGTGAAGTTTTCGTCCGAGTTACGACCAGTTGATATTGTGCTAATTCTTTCTATCTTTTGTGGTGCGTATGCCCTATCAACTACCTCATTTTTGTGCTAATTTTTCCGATTTAATGCTTCTTTTTGTGCTAGGCTTCATTATGGCTGAGTTTGCCCTTGATCTCCGAAGTCATGACAGAAACTCAGCACGCTGAACTTTGTGTTGATGTATGCTCACGTGTGTGTGTGCGTGTGGTGTGTGTTGTGTTGGGGAGCATATGTTAGTACCTAGTTCTACACCCACTATTGGGCACTGACGACGTTAGTGGGGATGTCGTGGTATTTAGTCAATACTATGCATGTTGGAGCTGATTGTTATGTTGTCTTGTGGGTGACTACCATGGGTCTATACCTTGCACTTTCCTTCAAGGGTGAATCTGGGCTTATCCTGGATTCATCTAGGTATATATATATATAGTCTTGATATTCTTCAATGGCAGAGTCAAGGTCAATTGCACCTCACTAGAAGTGGCAGCTCTACTTGGCACTGGGGCATGATGTCGCTATTTCACCTGTCATTGGCAAACTACAGTTGCATTGCTAGGGGTATCTAGTGAACGAAGACTTCTATATCATGCCACTGGAGGGGTGTAATGTACTCTTGGGGTACCCTTGTTCCACAGAAATGTCTCATGGTCGATAATTGGGCAAGGAAGGCAACATTGAAGAATAGAAGGATATGAAATCATCCTCGATGTAAACTCAAAAGGCGAATCTGTTTTACTTGTATCGGCTTTGGCCATTTTAAAACTAATCAAATCTAGTCTTTTTGTTTACACAAACTTTTTAGGAGATTTGGAAGAACATAAAATTTAAATTTACCAAGAGTTAAAAATAGAACCGCCAAGAATTTTTGCAAGTTCAAGCCAACTGTTTCTTTGAAGTTCGAAGCTTTTTGGGTTTATGCTTGCTGAGAAATTGCAGCATTTATTGCAATACGCTCAAAGAGAAGTTGACGATTGGTCTTGTTTTGATATTGCCAGATTTGCAGAAATGAGATTTGTTGTGATGCTTGTGGTAGGAATCTAGGAGTGGTTTTAATGTAGGGTGGCCATGTCATAGCTTATGAGAGTAGAACGCTCTCTAGACGTGAGAGGGTTGCAAAGATCTACGAGGAGGAGAGCGTTTGTCCTCTGGGGCTATTTTATGCTTTAGAAGTGACCCCTAGGGTCATAGATTTATGTGATTAAACTTGCATTGGGCAATCTCATGAAAAACCCCACGATTTGGTAAGTGCCGGCTAAAATGTCACTTATTAATAAGTTGATGAACTTTTAATAAGAGGTGCTTTGTATGCAGTTATTACCTAGGCTTGGTACTAATGCAACCTATTTCTAGGGTTTAGGACAGCCTAGGAAGCGTTCCAGCACCCTTGTGAGCCTGTACGCAGGACCTGCATGCCCAGACACTTTAGAGTAGTTGCGTACCCACTAATTGCACACGAGCACAACCAATGTCTGCTAGGTGTAGGCACCCAAGAGTGTTCTTATACAGCAGCTTGTCCACATGCACATAGGGTTAGATGTGCACATGACATCTACTATGAGACATTAGACTTATTTATGATGGTCATCGGTATGTACTTTGATGTGGTATGTACTATGATGATTGATCTCGGGCTCAGCTAGATTCTCAAATTGCTACGGAGTTAGATTGCGCTCTCTGGTTTTGTACTCCTTTGTATTGCTTTATGCCATATGTGGACTGTTTTTAGTGTGCCATATGGAGTCTGACATAGCGAATTCCAGGGGTCTTATCCATTCTTATTCTTTACTTTCATACCAGTCAGAGTCCTCCATATTGTTAATTTAATGAAAAACTACGTTGATAACAATGCCGGTTAAGTAACAACGCCGGTTAAGTATTGTTTGTGCAGGCGTAATTGAGCACGCTTACTATGCTCTAAGGGGGGTATCTTGTTGACTTTGTACCAGAAATAGGATCTGTAAGTGGTGAATTTCAGTCTGTAAACTCACCTTTGCCTCCAATGAAAGAGAGTGTCAGGTAGAGGACTCCACAAGGGCGGGCGAGGGGGCTGCACCTTTGGAGCTTCGAGCTGGACCTCCCCATTCATTTCTGGAACAGCGAAGAAAAACTTGAGGAACGAGGCAGGAGTAAGAATTGCAAGTGAGGGTAAGGCTTTGTGCAAGTTAAGTGTGACAGAGGGGGTGTGCTTGAGTGAGCACGTGGGGAGGAAGGTTCGATTGAGGGGAGGAGGAGGCAGCAGGGTGCAAGGGAGCGCATGTGCTCGAGTGAGCACGTGGGGAGAGAGGCGGGAGATGGGGGTGGGGGAGGGGGCTGAAGGAGGTGAGTGGATGGAAATTGAGCTGCACATGCAAGGGCATCAGGCAGGCAAGGGGAGGCTGTCATGCTCAGGGCGAGCAAGGCAAGGGGAGGATTTACTGGGCGATGGCCTGGGGTGCAGCAGCAGCGAGCGGCAATCCAAGACCTGAAGTCCGTTGGACTGCAGATTTTACAGGGTCCAAAGTAGCTCTTTTCTCCTTGAAACAGAATAGAGGTAAAGGGGTTTTCAGGTTTTATAATGTGGTCAAGTATGAGGCCTGCATGCAGTTGCCTTGTGTACACTTTTCAACTTAAACATTTGTACATTTGAATTCTAGTTGTGCACTTCTATCTATGTACTATTTTGTCAGTGAGGTGGAGGTGATGATTTTTCCTGTCTTATTTTGAGTTCAAGTTTGCATCTCAGAGAAGGTTCTCTAGTAAAACTTTGTGTCAAGAGTTGCACCACAGTTCAATTTGCTCTTCATTTTGGGCATTGATGATGCAGATATGTGTATCATCATCACTGTTGCATGTCCCTTCCATCTCTTGAATTGTCTAACAAGGGTTTGCGATAAGTCGTATCTTTGCTCATTGTCCTGGATATGGTATCTGTTAAGCTTTATTGACGTAAACATTTAATTTTTTAACGCTTAAAGTATAAAGTCTCAATCACGTGCTAGCCGTTTGATCAACTTTGTATATTATATGCAGCTGCTTAAAAGTTCACTGGATTTTTATAGGTATGCTCTTGATGTGAACATTGAAAGAGCTGAAGATGTTTTGACGCACAAGCGTCTACTTGAGTTGGCTGAAGCTCCAGAGAATCGTCCAGCATTTTATGTCAGAGCTGTGCATGTAAGTCTCTTGTATGTTGGTGTATATCAGCGGCAGGATTTGTTTTCACTTCACGGAAGCCTCAGTGCTTGCCTTTTTGGCCCCTTTGTTATTATGTTTAAATCTTATGGGCCATTCTAAGTCATTTTGTTTGTGATACAGTCCTTTTTGCTTTTAGTCTTTTGTGGAAGGGATGAAATGAAATGAAGTGTTATATCAAACGTCTTCAAAAGGCCAAATTGAGCTATGAGACCAGACTGATACAATCTTGCTGGATCTAATACAATGTCTGGGTACAAAATAAAATGAAGGGAAAATTACCAAAATACCCCTCTAATTTGTGAAAATTCCCAAAATACCCTTGTATCTATTTTAGTTGGATTATTCACGATTTCCTAATCTGTATTCTTTTTTGACAATGTATATCTGTTTTTTAGTGCTTAGCATGTAATTTGTCACAAATTACCTCCCAGAAAAGACAACTATGTCTAAAAATGATGAAGCAATTCATCTCCAAAGCCTACATAACCAGCTCAAGTTCTAGTTTTAGTATCTTGTATTCATAGACAACCAGTCTTCTTATGAAAAGCTACAGTTTTTTTAATTTTTGGATAAATTTACTCTCGCAACCAGGGGTATGGGAGTTTTGGAAAATTTGAAGGGCATTTTGGGAATTTTTGATAAAATATGAGGGGTATATTGGGAATTTTTGAAATTTGAAGGGTATTTTGGGAATTTCCACAAATTAGAGGGGTATTTTGGTAATTTTCCCTAAAATGAAAGCTAAAATGAACATCAGTGTCTGAGGATGCCCGGCATCGGGCCTTGTCCGAGGATGTACTGCATCGGTTGCTAAAGAGCTTTGTCAATGTCCACCTCTATAAATGGTCGTACTGGACGTCTCCCATGTTGTGCTAGAATAGTCCTGATCCTCTGATGGAGCCTCCGTCGATGTCGTGGTGGCCATCATAGATGTGGGCGTCCAGCTCTCCCAAGCTCAATGGCTCTGCCAATCAATCTACCTCTGGT
The DNA here is from genome assembly GCF_014529385.1 of Adiantum capillus-veneris. NCBI lineage: Eukaryota > Viridiplantae > Streptophyta > Polypodiopsida > Polypodiales > Pteridaceae > Adiantum > Adiantum capillus-veneris. Next base: position 28,715,729 of record NC_140956.1, on the reverse strand, counting down.
ATAGGTGGACTCCGAAGTCTGTTGTGAAGCTTGCTCATCTGACTGCCGAGTCTCTACTCTTAAGAAGTCAGTGATCTCCCTTTGTGAATGTCTCCCTCTGTCTAATCTCCTCAAGAGACTCACCTTGTGTCTGCGCTGCTCTAGCAAAAACAACCCAAAGCATCTCTGATCCTGATATCTCATGACTCTAGCTAGGGTTCCAAAGCCCTTTCTGAATAGACAGTGAAAGTGGCCTCGTATCTCATAGTATACACGACAATGACATATGTGATGTAACTTTGTCTGTGGCTCTATATGAGACAATTGACAAATCCTGGCCTTTGCTGGTACTCTCCTAAATGTGCCAATCTCAATCTCTTGTGATGATGTGCGCATCTGACCAATAACACATCGTATCCCATGGGATAAAGGATTGTCCATATAGGCAGGCGTGATCACATATCCATCCTCTATGAGCTGGAGAAGATGCGTTCTGTAGAAAGCCATCTTCGTGCCAAGCTCTCGAGTCGGCTCTGTCGATGTCCTCATGGATACTACGTATAAAAGTGACGGATCTAGTAAGTGCCTCTATGACTAACGGGGGAGGAGCAAGCTCTGCACGAATAATCTTGTGTGGTACATAGGCCTTGGCCCTAATCAACCGGGAATCATAGAGACCAGACTCCAGAGGCCTCTCCATACATCTCCATCCATTAGTACTACCAGCTTGGCTATGATTGTCTACTGATGGTTCCCATATCTGCACCCCATAAAGGCATAGCTGAAGTAACCAATACGTCAAATAGCAAGAGCTTTGTTCGAGGTTCCTGGAAGTGAATCTGCGAACACATCCTCCCCATGCTCCCCAAAGCTGCATATGCTTTCATTAGTCTGGTCTTTGCTCCTTTCCTCAAGGAGAACTTTGGACAACTGAAGACCACTTCTAGGTAAATGATGTGTCTGTATACCCAACCGTCTGCTGACCATATGTGAAGGTCGGTGCAGATCGCCTGACCCTCTATGCTATGGTGTTGAACGCATAACTTTGGCCTTGCCAAGGTTCATCAACAAGCCGCTATCACTAGCAAAAGCGAGCAATGCATCCAAGTGTCGCTGCATCTCCTCTGGCGAATCTGAGATCAACACAAAATCATTTGCATACATTAGTAATGAGATCCAAGTCCCTGCTAGTTGTGTCCTCTGTCACTTCCCCTCCCAATGTAGTATGAAACCTCATCTACATACAAGCCAAACAATGAAGGGAAGAGTGGGCATCCCTGTTTCACTCCAACAGTGAAGTGAATATGCTCAGATAACCCCTCGGGAGTACGAACCTGCCCCACGATTGTCCTGTTTAAAGCCACGACTCCCCATATCAGCTCTATGGGTACTCCCATCTCTTGTAGTCTTTGCATCAGTCGTGCTCTGGGAACCGCATCAAATGCTTTGCGAAAATCTACAAAGGTACAATAAATCCTCCTACCATGTGATCTACTTTCCTAAATAACAGCTGTAAGTGTCAATATATGATCAAAAGTAGAAAAACCCCTCATAAAATCTGCCTAGCCTAATGCTTGAATGCCTGCTCTCTTCGCCCATCCACTCAGCTACTCCACAAGAATGGATGCATACAACCTAGCTAGCGTGTGCCCAATCATGATAGTATGGTAATTCCCCGGGGGTCTCCTGCCTTGAAGATAGGCACATTAGTAGACATGCTCCAAGTATCCGGAAAACCCTCACACATGGCTTGGTTGAACATTACTGCAAGAAGTGCTGCGAGCATATCTCAAGCATGTATAAATTGCTCCGCCATCAATCCATCATGACCATATGCTCTCCTGGTCCTCATCCTGTCAATGGCTTTCTTTACCATCTCAATGGTAAAGAAAGTGCATGTATGTGGGCATGGCTGCTCAATGCTTCCCTAGAACTGTGTAAAGAGATGCTGCATATGCGCCAAATCATGTTTGATGTGATAGCCGAGGGGGGGAATGCTCATGAAAAAATCTCCATGCCTCGCCTGAGTCTTGGCTCAGGATTAGCATGTACAACTCCTCTAACCGAGCAAGATAAGTCCTCTTCTTCCGTTGCACTAGGTGTCGGAAGGCTATCTTTGACTGTCTATTATCACCGCTCTCTGAAGTGTGGCTCTCGTCTCACTACACTCCTAATTATACCAATTGTACTGGGGAATTCTCCTAGAACGTCGTCTGTGCCCGGGTTGGGTGTGTGGGTATGCCTCTACTGTTGCATCATGTAAAGTTTCTATTGAGAGAGCAAGCAAGAGTGAGTTGTTCTTCCCCCAAAGGGTTGGTCTAATGGTAAGGCTTTGACCTCTCAACTTACGGGTTCTGAGTTCAAATCCCCCGTTTGGTCACACTCTAGAGGGACACCTTGTGCTCACCTGGTGTTCACGTTGCTAGGGCTCTTGCCCTTGGACTCTCGAGTGCATCCTCCTCCTGGGGTGGGTCACCCGAGGAGGAGGTTCCTAGCTGGTTGGTATGAGTTCTCTCCGTCGTTCCCAGCACGTGGTGCATCAATTAGGTGGCCATGGTGATGCCTCCTCTGGTGTGTCAAAAAAAAAAAGAGAGAGCTGTTCTTTAATGGATCATTGATCAATTTGAAGCTGGGACAGGCAAGTTGGCTACCTCCGCAACAGTCGTGCGAAAGTTTGCTAGTTTCTGAGTTTTGCGTAAATAAATTTCCCTTATGTATCGTGGAAGGTTGAATGATTTCGAGTCTTGACAAATGGTTTGTTTTTGAAGATAGGTTCTCCCGGCTGGAGTAGATAATCTTGAGAACATTTCCCCAACTCAAGAAGAGACAACAGGTGGTGGTGGGCGTCTTCTACCAAGACAAAAAAGGTTCACATTTACTGATGCTATTCTTTGCGTGTTTGACTGTGCTATCTACATGCATCGGCTTATCTATTCTCCCTTTCGCACATCTCTCTAAGCAGTTTGCATCCTCCGCCATCGTTTGGTTCATCTCCCAACCTGGAGGCCCTAGCTTTGGAGCTCAACAAGTCATCGCCTGGTGATGAGGAAAAAGAGAACAATGACAGTGGTCACTCTTTAGCAAAGTATGAGTATAATCAGTTTTAATCACTGTCTGAATCTACACAGGCCTAGTATTTATGTAGGCTTGTGTGTATTTGGGATCATATGAGTAAAACAAATATTTCTACACTCTCTGGACACTAATGACTTGAGTGGAGATGTGGAAACTGAATACTAAATATGTTGGGGCTGATGGTTATAGTTTTATATGTATGGCTACTCTGTATGTGAATTTGTTGGAGAGTATTAATTTTAAAGGATAGCCATTGAGGTATTCTTTACCTCTTGTTTTTCTGAAGGTTCCCGCATGTGCCAATGCATGAAGTCACATTTTCCACATTAGACAAGCCGAAGCTTCTCAGCCAGGTTTGATTATGCATTCAATGTCAAACCAGGGATGAATGACTCTCGTTCTTAATGGTAATTTAGGGTTGTAGCTCTAATAGTATCTTGCTGCAGTTGTCATCCCTGCTTGCAGACATTGGACTGAACATCAGGGAAGCTCATGTGTTCTCAACGGCTGATGGCTACTCACTTGATGTATTTGTGGTGGATGGTTGGCCAACTGAGGTAAGTTATCATATCAGATTAATATCTTAGCCACTTTTTTCATTTCCCCACAAGAATTTTAGTTTTAACAGAAAGCTTTATTAAAAATTAAGTGCTAAAAATAAGGTCACTTAGGGTCGTGTAGTGCAACTGTTATAAAATATCTTATAGGTGGCTGTGTGAATATAGGGAGTTTTATTGAAAATTTGAATGCTCTCTTTTGTTGAACAGGATACTCAGGAACTACACCAAGCACTGGAAGCTGCAGTTGCAAATGTAGAGGTATTACAAGTTTTGTAACTGCCATATTCTATGTGTCTCGTCTTGGTAACATAGTGAGTTTGGGCCTGTGAGTGTATACACCATGATCTCTTACAGAACCATGTTTCAATGTACTTGACATGATACTACGTAATCTAATTAGTTTATTGTTTTGTTGTCACACCTGATGCTCAAGTCTATACTTAATTCTTACTGCAGACATTCTGATAGTTTTAGTGGTAAAGAATTTTATCAAATGGTTTTCAAGGGGTAGGAAGGCTGTACAATACGTGGGAGGTAAAGTGATGTCACAACCTGCAGGGTATTTACACCATTTACGCGATAAGCATGCTGGGGGTCAAGGGATACTGCAGTTTAAGCTTCTTGTAGTCTATGACCACGAAGGCAGGTGGAGAGCCTTCCTCATGAGAGTGAACCCCTTGGGCAGTTTAGAATGGAAAGAGTTTGTAAGTGTATTCACCATCATGGAGACGCCAGCAGTCTTGCTCCAGGCGACCTCGGAATCATCAGTGTTTTCCTTCAGACCTCTCCATATTCTTCGCTTCATGTGGTCATTAAATTTGCTTTCTTTGTGAACTACTTGCTCTAAACAACTGTCTTCAAGGAATTGGAGGACGTGGCTTGTCATCACTATCCGCTTATGAGAGATACCTTCTGGGTGTTGGTCCAACTAGTTAGTGGGATATGGGAGGGGCCTTGGGGTGTTGCAATTCGTGAACTACTTGCTCTAAACAACTGTCTTCAAGGAATTGGAGTACGTGGCTTGTCATCACTATCCGCTTATGAGAGATACCTTCTGGCTGTTGGTCCAACTAGTTAGTGGGATATGGGAGGGGCCTTGGGGTGTTGCAATTCTTAGTTATAACAGCCACAGAGCTGGATTGCTGCCACGATCTCCGTATTGTTTTTGCAGGTAGTTTTGATTGGTATCAGCTTTTAGGGTTTTGCACACAACTTCCTGGTATGTCGTTTGGCAATCTGAACATTGTGGCGTATTGATATAGCAGGTCTGGGGGATTATGTAACACCATGCTTATATTTAACCCCCCACATCAATCTTTAAGACTCAGATCAGCTACTTTTAACTCTTTGATACAATGGTATTGGAAGTTACTGGAGAGCATAAGGTTCTGAATTCTTAATGTAGGAAACAAGCTGGGCAAGACTTTCACCAGCCTCTTCTCCTGCCGAACCAATTCCGAAAGCAAATATTCCAGATGTTGAGTATTTGAAAATACCATCTGATGGTACTGATGATTGGGAGATTGACTATAATCAACTCAAGTTGAATCGTAAAGTGGCTTCTGGATCCTTTGGCGATCTGTAAGATCTATCCTTACTGTTTAGAATTGGCCAGTGTTGCTTTATTCCGACTGTTTTTTCCTGATAATTGTTTTAAAAAACCACAGGTACAGGGGAACATATTGTGGACAGGATGTCGCTATTAAGGTTCTTAAGCCTGAACGGTTAAATGAAGACTTGCAAAAAGAATTTGCGCAGGAAGTGTATATCATGAGGTAAACAGACTGGCTTGTCTGTCTTTATGTGTGTTTCCCAAATACATCTGGGGCGCATTCAGGTGGGGGTGCGGCTTTGTCCTTCCGAAATCTAACCGTGTATTATGTCTGGGCAAGGGCCATGCCTCGTTTGGCAAGAACCATGCATATGCATGTGTATGGGTACTCACTGGGATTCTTCCCCCTTGGCTTAACTGTCAGCACTGGATCAAGGGCTTAGCGGATTTCCTTTCTTTTACCTTGGGTGCCTGTTTTTGTAATATGCATGTGGCCTCAGTCTACCGTGGTTCAAATATTGACCACGACCTACAAGGAATTTGGGGTATTGGGGAAGAGTTAGAAGTTTGGAAGACCTGGGAAGTTGGATAGAGCGCTCAACTTGCTGTGCATATACTGTGACGTATTGCAATTCCGTCCTTACTTCAGTTTACAGTCTAGTGCTAGATAAGACGTCTTCGCAGTTGCAAATATGTTATACTTCTCCAAGAGGCATACACTGATGCACACTTAAGCTCAACAAGACCAAATTATCTACCCTCAAATCTATTGGTGTTTACTAATACAGTGTTTGCTGGGCCCAGGAAAGTTCGGCACAAAAACGTTGTACAGTTCATTGGTGCTTGCACTCGTCCGCCAAACCTCTGCATCGTCACTGGTACATAAGTCTCTTGTACAATTACGTTCACATCTTGTTTGATTTTCAGTCATTATGTTGCAACTTATTATTGCTTACTGATCATAGAGTTTATGTCGGGCGGGAGTGTCTATGACTATCTTCACAGTCAGAGGGGTGTTTTCAAATTTCCAGTGCTTCTGCGGGTAGCTATTGATGTCTCGAAAGGGATGGATTACTTGCATCAGAATAATATAATACACAGAGATTTAAAAGCTGCAAATCTCCTTATGGATGAACATGAGGTGAATCTATTGCGGAGTTGCCTTGGCCCCAAATTGATGTATGCATGCCTTATGGTTTACCTGGGTGAATTTGTGAAGCTCAGGTTGTTAAGGTTGCAGACTTTGGAGTAGCCCGTGTCCAAGCACAAAGTGGAATAATGACTGCTGAGACGGGTACATACAGATGGATGGCTCCTGAGGTATAAGGCCCTGTATATTTGAAGTTGTCTGTGTTGATATGAATATGCATGTATGCCAAGGTTCTCGTACTCATTGTCTATAGTGAACTGGAGTTTGGAATACAGGTGGCTTTGGCTACATCGTAACCAAATTTTTTATAATGCGCAGGTAATCGAACATAAGCCTTACGATCGAAGAGCAGACGTTTTTAGCTTTGGCATAGTCTTATGGGAGCTTTTGACAGGGAAGGTAATCCTCTCGTTTTTAGCTGGCTTCTATTGCCTTCCTTCATATCCAAATTATCAGCAGTTGTTGCGACCAGCTGGACCTCATGAACCTATCTCATTGTTTAGTTCTGTCTCAATGCAGCTGCCCTATGATTATCTTACACCCTTGCAAGCAGCTGTAGGTGTAGTTCAAAAGGTATCATAAGTTCTTCAAGCATTCAAAATCTTATCTTTTCCCTGTTCATTATTAAAAGCAACACCTGCCAATGCAGGGACTCCGGCCAACAATACCTAAGAACACACACCCCAGACTTGCTGAGCTTCTTGAACATTGCTGGCAGCAAGACCCAAAACAACGGCCTGAATTTTCTGAAATAACTGCTATCCTTCAAGACATTTACAAAGAGGTGACTATATGATTTTTAGCCAGAAATGCTCTCTATTTTTCATTTGCTTATAAGATGCCACTCCTGCAGGTAGTTGCAGAAGACGAGAGAAAGGAGAAACGAGGGGGATTTTTCTCATCTTTGAAGAGAACCTCCCACTGAAAACATGGTTTTGATGGTTTATACTCTTTGAATGGGCTGGCTTCATATTGGATGCAATCAAAGGGCGAATGTTGGTATATTTTGGATGTAGTGCATCCATTGATTACCCTTGCTCCAAAAATTGGAGAGTATGACAGGTACAGAAATGGGTTGAGGGGGAGGGATTGGTGCTTGTTTCATCCAGTCCAAACCACAATTCTTTACCGATTGGTACACGTCTGCAGAAGGAGCAATTTACGATCGTCTCCAAATCTCGAGAGAAGTCATTGACATGGATTGACCTGTAAGCAGGGTCTGGGTGTGGCGCTCTGTGTTACCAAAGTTAGTGCCAATTTTTAATCAATACTATGGAGGAGAAAATCACTCCATAGTGGCACTAATTGTTCTGTCACGAGTTGGGGGCATGCTGAAGCGGAATATCCACCTCATTGAGATGAGTGGGGGCGCATCTTTTGGAGTGTGCAGTAATTTTTCCTTTCGTGGCCTGTGCGCCACAGACAATGCCCCCAAAATCTGATATAGTTCTGATCGACTTGCACATACACAACCTGACTTAACACACCTCGCAACTCTTTTGTCTTTTGTGATCATGAGTTTCATCTCATAGGTATCCATCTGAACCGGTGTAATTTTTGGCGATCAGTGTAAACAAGCTTGAGTTTGCTTTTTTTCATCTCTCTCCTGTGAACTATGTGTAATTACCTTAAGCATTTGAAGCAGGCGGCCGCATTGAAGAAAGTCATTTTGTTCTCAAGTGTCCACCTTCTATGGGAGGAGGTGAATTCATGGTAAGGTGGATACCAGTGTGTGTGTGTAGTGATGTTTTGTTCTGATGTTCATAGTAAGGGTGTTATTTGTCTGGCTTTGCCTGAGGCATATGCTAATGCAAATATCGCTATGTTATTGGAAATCGTTTTTCTTGGAATTTTTCAGCTCGCGCTAATGTCCCTATATCCGCCTTGTTTTAGTGGTGTCCTCTCTCTCTCTCTCTCTCTCTCTGTGTGTGTGTGTGTGTGTGTGTGTGTGTAGGGACAGATAGAGGTGCAGCCACCAGGGAGATTGAGACTCCGGCAGCTGAGGAGAGGAGCCTCACAGCATTGAAGGAGAGTGCAGCAGCAGACAGTCAAGCCATACTATTTTGACATCCAGAGTAGAGAAGAGGATAGATTCATCACCCATTATATCACCCGCTTGTATACGTATTGGGCACCCATTGTATCAGTGATCACATATACCCCACACAGCTCCACATAGTAGCACTTGCTAGATTCATTTTAGGATCTCTTTTTTGTAGCCAGACATGGTATCAGACTCACCAGTTTGAAACGGATCGGTTTCAAAGGTGATTTTGGCCTTTTGAAGACGTTAATGTATCCTCTCTCTCTCTCTCTCTCTCTCTCTTAGCACGAGCACAACCAGAGCAGCCGGCCAGCAAAAGAGAATCTTGCAGGGGCGAGTGCATACGTGTCGAGTGCTCTTTTTGGCCGGCAAGTGGCTGGCTGGCCACTGTAGCCCACGCCTCACCTCCCCCGGCAACGTCTCCAGCCTCCTGCCATCCAATCAAAAGTCTGCAACCCTCTTCCACTCGCTGGCCGAGCTGCTGCCGGAATGGTTGCGCTCAATATCGCCAGCCAGTAAGGGAAGATTCCCCAGCATCAACTGTTGGCTGCCCAGCTGCCGTCCGGCTCGTTGTGCTAGAGCTATCTCTCACTCACACACACACACACACACACACACCGACCTGGAAGCTTGGTGGGAAGGGAAGGCCAACAGGCGGAGGCAGCCGAAAGAAAGAGAAAGGCCATTGCTGGAGGGAGAGAGAGAGAGAGAGAGAGAGAGAGAGAGAGAGAGCCTTGCCCGTGCAGACGGAGACATCTGTGTGATCTTTGGTGAGCAGTTGCAATGATGAGGACAAGGACGAACAGTTGTTGCCCGGTAATCTGCCTCTCTCTCTCTCTCTCTCTCTCTCTCTCTCCTTCGCCAAGCCCTGCTCGACGGTTAATGGCTGTATGAAGAGACGATAACAGAGAAAATGAACATAAAACGGATCGAAGCCACCTGCACCTGAACTTCTACACTCATGTCACCTGCACCTGCTCTTTCGCCTGCACTTCTAAACTACTGACCAACGTGCACTTCTAAACTGACGAAGCTGGTGCGCTGCTGGACACCGTCCCCACCGCCCTGGTGGCAAAGGTGGTCCTCGAAGCCAGAGTGACGACCAGAGCTGAGAAGGGCGAGGCAGAGGTGATCGTAGGAGAGCATGAAGATCGCAGGGATGATATGCTGGACGCATAGACTGGATGAGTAGGAGGATTGGCTCTTCAAAACCGTAGGAAGTTGATGTTTACCGAGGTAGGGTTCCACGTGTCGTGGATGATGGCCCCTTGTTAAGGGTTTGTACATGTGCCATTGCTAGAGGTATGGGTTAAAAGGTTGTTTCCATGACGGGGAATAAAATAAGCCTTTTCATGAGCGATGTGGGCAAGATTTTCTGTGATGAAAAGAAGCGCCCTCCATGTGTCCTCCCTTCCATGTTACTCTCCTCGTGTTCGATGTAATCCTTGGAGATTTACCATTCTTCTCAATAGTGTGGAATTCACTAGGCGTTCTATCGATATATATCGTTGCTCCAAGTTCCCATTGTTATATCCCCCCCCCCCCCCCCCCCCCCCAAACCGAAAAATAACAACAATATTGAATGGAGAACACGGAGAAGATTTGGAGACGTTTAATTTTACAAACAATCAACTTGGGGGCTTGCTTGAGGTGCATGTTTCCATTTGTAGAAGCCTCTAAAAGAGACTAGTGGTAGTAAGAGTTCTATGGAGCTATCAACACATATCGGACACATGCAATCCTTGGGAAAATGAATCTATGTATTGCTAGTCATTATTTTGTTTACTACTAATCTATGTATTATGATTATATTTTATTTGGCTTCTAGTGTCAAGGGCTATGCTATTAGATTTGTGTGCGTTGTGTAAGGATTATCCACTTATAATTTTATAGCAATTTTAGATGCAAAGTTTTATGGGTCTGAAAATATTTCCTCACATGGTAGGCCCATCACTAGTAAGGAGTAAGAGGTTATATTGTTTTTAGGCTATCTCATGATGCGTGTATACAAGTACTATCTATGTTGGTGTTGAGAGTAGCAAAGATACTATCGATAGTAGTAAGGACATGTCAATTACCCTCACTAATGTCATCAAAAGTGATGTCTTTGGTTAAATTGTGCGTCTTTGGCATGCTTTAAACCTTTTCTAAGTCCAAAAATGGACAACCATAGCATGCTACACTTGGCGCGCTTTTGTAATTTTGACAAGTGAGAATAATGTGTTTGCTAGAGAATTTAGTACTTCTATGTGATTATACTAGAATTTATTTATGGAAGGAGAATTTTTTCTTAAAGAGATTCTTTAGAGTAGAACCAGAGATAGTGTAGGACTGATTTCATTGCATCATTTACACATTAGAACATTAAATCTCAAGAGAAAAACACATTAAGATTGAAAACTTGTTGAGGACGGGATCTGCTTGGAGTCGATCCCCCTTCAAAGGGCTCAATGAGAGCTTTGATTATAATACAAGCTTGTGCTCTTGTGGAGCTTCCTTGAACCATGACGATGGTGAGCTTCATGATTTACAATGATATAATGCTCCTTCCTAAGACTTAAAACACCCTAATGCGGAGAAAGAGCTGTGGGGATGAAGGTAGCTGAGGACGAAAAGAAGTATGTCTTAAGCAAAGTACTAGTATTTTGTAAATGCATACTCCATGAGCAAGCTCTTAGCATAGCTAGAATTGTAGAGAAAAAGAAGATGAGCCTTTATGAATCTTCTTGCTTGGATATGTATCCATAGCCAAGAGCTTACCAAGGAGGCCATCTCTTGAGATTCCATGTGAGGGAGGGAGAGAAAGCACTTGCTTAGCCACCATGGAAACTCCAAAAGTGTGTGAGAAAATATTCCCACAAGTTCTCTTTTTTCTTCTCTTCCACACATGCTAAAATCTTCATATGGAATTCTATTGTATGGACCAATGATAAGTGAAAGCCTAAAGTGAACTAAGGCATGATCCAACACTTGTCCTTGTTGCTATCCTTAAAAAAACTTGCTTCCTCCTCCTTTTGTCTTTGGCAAGTGTACAGACACTAATTCAACTTTCCATAAAGCAAGTGTGAGCTACTTTGGATATGTAGCCTAGTTAAACTTGGAAGAGAAGATCTAGTCAACTTTCTAAATATGGCGGGACTCATCTAACCTTAGACTATCTCCGGTAAGTTTGAGTAAATTTGGTTACTTCAAATTTACACAGTTAGTTTTATCTTTATTTCTATAATTGTTCTATGTAACCCCTTTGTCATGTACCTTTGATTAAGGTCGCATGAGATAGTTGTATTTTTTGTTGATCTGTACGTATGATATGAGAAAATTGAATTGCAATTATTCTTGCTCATTTCTAGGTTTCTTTCCTTTGGTTCAAAGCATTTGACCGAACTAAGTGCATAAGCACTTCAAACAAATTTTCTTGTTTTTTTTCCCCTTAAGTGACCAATTTAAGATGCAAAATACTTTTATAAGGCTAGAAACTAGTTTTAATGACATTATCTCTTCCTTGAAATTATAGTTGTCTTCGACTAAGGAGTAGGGAAGATAAAGTCATAGCTAGTTCTTTTACTTAGAGGATCCCTTTTTATTTGTTGACGTCCTTTCAGAGTGGTGAGTAATTCCATTTGGTGCTTGGAAGGCTTAGCTATGCTATTTTTGTTTTGTTTTAAAGCACTAGGTCATGCATAGACCATGGATAATGGCCCAGGAATAGAGGTTTTCCCCTTCCATTTCACTCCACACATTAGAATAAACGTTGCAATTAATAGAAAATTCCATTTTCAACAACGTATGGTGTTCATGTTTGGTGCCCAAAGAGTAGGAGAAATTCTTGCGTCACCAAAATCTATCATCCTGCCTCTTGTTGACTATCATAGGTCATTTGATGTGCATATTTTTATTTTGTTGTAGAATAGATTGCAATTTAGAAAACAATATTGTGTAATTCTTTTTAAGAAAGAAAAACAAAAATGTGTTGTTCTTTGAAATTGATTCAATGGAGGCCCAAGGCCAAATGTCCAGATATCCTCTTTTCTTTGGAGAGCCTGGAGAGGATGCATAGTTATTTTTAGCAAATTTCAAGATGTCTTGCCGTATCAAGAGAATAGTAATTGATCAAGAATGTGTAGAAATGTTTGAGGTGGTCCTTAGGAAAGATGCTAGCACTTTGTTTGACTCTTTGCGTGAGGAAGTTAAAGGGAATTACACGGAAGTTGTGAATCATTTCAAGAGATACTTCTTTGATGTCCAAAACACTCAAAAGCTATGGCAAGACATTATTTCTCACAAACAAAAGGACTTAGATGACTACCACATGTATAAACAAGAGTTTCTGCGTCTTTGGGTTGTATGGGTGAGAAATGTTGCTAACCCTGGTGATGGTGTAGAGTTCCTAAAGAAGGAGAGGTTCATAGCCGGTCTCTTTCCACACTCAAGATAAAGGTTGAGGCGGTTGCACCTGCTACCTTTGACGCAGTTGAAACTAGAGCTATTGAGAAGGATAGGAAACTCAAGTGTCTAAGAGGAGAGGTTCCAATAGAGGGTCTTAGACCTAAGGGAAAATTGCAAGAATCAACATCTAGAGATATTCCTGAGGTAACATCTGAAGTGATTGAGAAGTTAAATGAATCCTTAAGCAACCTATCAATTCACCTTGCACAAGCTATAGGTCCAAAGGGACAAGCAAAGAAGTCAGAAGAGCGAGAGCCACCACGACCTAGGAGAGTCTTGCGATGTTGGAATTGCGGAGAGTCTGGACATGGGATGTATAATTTTCCTTGGCCCCGTGGGGAGCCAGGGAGACCCAACTTGAATTACCCAGTGATGAATGCTGGTGAAGGAACTAGTCAACAACCATGGCTTCTACAAAGGCCAAATGGAGCAAGACCACCTCCACGAGGAGTGGAAGGAGTTCCACCTTTGCCAGACCCAAATGTGCATGTGGTAGAGGTGACAAATTCCAATGAGGTGGACATGGAAGCAAATGGCATTAAGCGTGACCGTGGAAAAGGTAAGGAGAAAGAAGGAGTCATGTCACAAAGTGATCATGGATGAGAAAAGAAGGAAAAGGAGACCAAGGAAACCAAGAGGACTCGACGTCGTATCAACCTCCAAGACTTCCCTCTTGGACATGGTATGGCTCCGTACAACTTGTTGGAAGACATGAGAGGTAAGGGTCCTAATATCGCATGGCCTCAATTTCTTGCATTATGTCCACAAGTTAGGAGGGATTTAACAAGGCCGTTAGCACCAGGAGAAAGGTAAAAGAGAGTGTGCCTATTGTAAAAATTGCACAAGATGAAATGAATGAGGATATTACACCAGTGCTAGATTGTTACATCAAAGGAAGATTGGTTAGGAAAGGTGGATGGGGGTGCACAAATTTGCATCATGACAAAGAGACTCATGCAAAGACTAGGCATGCACATCCATGAGACACCTGAAATCAAAGTCAAAATGGCAAACAATAGCAAGGCTAGGTGTGTAGGCATTTGTAAAAATGTCTTTGTAGAAGCCTTTGGCATTAAGAAGGTGGTGGATTTTTATGTTATATTGATCAAGGGAAGTGGGTATCCATTTATCCTAGGAAGACCATGGCTAATAAAAATGCGAGCTTTGCAGGATTGGGAGGGTGGAAAATTAATTTGCAGGAATGACAATCATAAGAAGGTTGTCTTTGACATGAAGGAGCAACACCAAGAGGAGCTCCATGAAGAATCATCTCAAAGTGAGACGGCAGAAGATTGGACCGATAACACTTCAGGAGAAGAAAGTAGCGGGAGCATTACTGAAGAGGAGTCTTCCATTGAAGTCATGGGGGTAAGGTTTAAGCCAACCAACCAAGAGACCCGTTGTCAAGGTTTGGAGGAGGTAGGTTCCCAAGAGAACCATAATGTGCAAGATGAAGGAATGTTAGAAGGTATGTTGTCTACAACACTTACAAAGGATGAAAGAGAGGAGTTCAAAGGTGTGTTAAGGAAATTTCCTAAGCTTTTTGCTAAAGACTACACCGATGTGCGTGGAGTAGATGGTGTTCAACACAAGATTGAGCTAAAGGTGTGTTAAGGAAATTTCCTAAGATTTTTGCTAAAGACTACACCGACGTGCGTGGAGTAGATGATGTTCAGCACAAGATTGAGCTAAATCCAGAGGCCAAACCTAAAGCTCAAAATCTACAAAGGCTAGGAGTCATCAAGGAGTAGGCTTTACTCAAGGAGATAAAAAAACTTCTAGCAGCAGGTTTTATTTATCCAGTGGAGAATTCAGAGTGGGTCTCTCCCGTTGTTGTCACTCCCAAGAAAAACGGCAAGTGGAGGGTGTGTGTGGATTATCGTCCACTCAATGAGGCAACAAAAAGGGATCACTTTTGTTGGGGTGTAGGCCAGGTGGCCGTGGGAAACCACCCTTATACACTTGCTTTCCCCTATTCAATATAGGGAGAGAAAGAGGAAGAGTTGACTTCACTCTTTCTTCTCCACTAACCCACACAGTGGCTGCCTGTGCATCTTCCCCTTCCCCATTTCTCTTCTTCCCCTCTCTTGCACACACTCCGTACACGCACACACGCACTCATCAATTGGTATCAGAGCTATGGCTAGGCGGTAGCGGTGATCTCTCGACGGAGGCGGAGCTCGATTGGAGCTCGACGCATCACGGCACGGGATCAGGCTGATTTGGGGCGGATCCAACACGGATCAGAGAGATCGAGCAAGGTCGACGGTTCCTCACTACCCGACGTGCGCAACCCCTCTTGGCTTGGAGGGAGATCTTGGAGATTCTAAGGAATCAAAGCAAGAAAGGAAGAGTCTAGGAAGCTCTGCAGACAGACATTCAAATTTTTTCATTATGAGCAAGAATTGAAAGCTTTGGAAGCTCGGGAGCAAAAAAGTAGCTCAAATCGAAGGCTTGAAGGGCATTCAGCAAGTGAATCGAGGTAGCTCGGAGGTCTACTCATGAAGCATTCAAAGGCTTGAAGCCTTGACAGCCAGAGCATTCAAGAGGGAAGCATCGGGCAAGGCCAGCATAGCAAGTTATGTAGGAGCCGGTTCTTCCAAGAAATTGAAGCCATTGGCAGGCAAAACACACACACACACTGTGTGTAGAGAGCTATTGAAGGAAGACAAATCGGGCAAGACGCGAAGCTAAACAGTAGGCAATTGCGGGATTGCAGTTGCAATTGGGGAGCCACAACAAGGTTTAAAGGGGTCGACCAAGCTGCAGTAGACTCGAGGAGCAAGAAATCGATAGTGAGTACCCTCAGTTGAGTGCAGAGAAATCGGCAACATCGGGCAGTAGGCAAACAAAGAAGCTTGGAAATTGAGAGAGCTTGCAGTTGAAGGCAATCGAGAGGAAAAACAAAGCAGAATTCTCGACTGCCGTGAGCAGCAGAAGCTCGGCACCAAGCTTGAGAGCATGCAGTAGAGTTGTAGCAGAGCGCTAAGAGAACAGAGCCATTGAAGCGGAATTGGGTGCAACTGCAACCGAGTGCAATCGTGCAGACATTGGGGTATTTTGGCATCGAAGGCAATCGAGCAAGATCATGAGATCCGCAGCAGGTCCAGCATACGAGGGCGAGGTGGAGGTGCAGCCGAGTACCATATGTCCAATTTACTCAATGCCATGAGCAGTGCAACACACACACACTCACTTTGTGTCTCGTCAGCGCTGTCACAAGCAGTAAAAACAAAAAAAGCAATAAGAAAATTGATTTACTTTTTTTTTGAGCCATACAACTTCTTTGTGTGCAAGGGGCTATTCCCGCCCAAGGCCCTCGACAACCCGATCTCCTCATTCCCGCCCAAGGCCATAGACAACCCGATCATTTCCCGATTACAGCCTTGAACCACCGGCTTGGACCTAGGGTTCAGCAGAGCTACGCGGCTCGTAAGAATCAAAAAGAGAGAGAGAAAGCTTGAGATAGAGCGGACACATTGTGTTCGGCTACAGGCGGCGACTAAGCCCGGACGGCACCGACATCGGCCCATTTTCCTCGGCATTTCTCGACACCAGAGACTCTCGCCCGGCGGCAGGAGGTGACATCGGCATCAGTTTTTGACACTGATTTGACGATTTCCTAGCATTTCTCCTCCACGGCTTCGAGCACCGGCTATTGGCATCATTTTATGACACCATTTCTAGCACATCGGCTCGACATTACTTACTCATTGCGGCGGATCTCTGACATCCGACCCAGACACCGGGCGTTTCCCCACACGAGCGTGTTCTCGCGATCGACGACCGTGCTTGCGACA
The DNA here is from genome assembly GCF_014529385.1 of Adiantum capillus-veneris. Lineage (NCBI taxonomy): Eukaryota > Viridiplantae > Streptophyta > Polypodiopsida > Polypodiales > Pteridaceae > Adiantum > Adiantum capillus-veneris. The sequence goes on along the minus strand of NC_140956.1, from coordinate 28,699,123 downwards.
TGTGCGGGTTAGGTACCTCAATCATAGAGGAGTGACACCCGGCATCGGCACCGAGCGCACCGATCGCCCTGTACGACACAGTTTACGGATACGACACCTTTGGCGGCTATTCGACTAGCATATTTCTGCCCGGCGGCAGAAATCGGCACATAGCGACACCGACACGCAGGTTACAGGCTACAGGGGGCTTTTTCAGCCCATTCACTCACAGATTCTCCAGGTTACCAGACACAGTGATTTCACAGGCGATTTGACAGTCATTTTGATAGCAGATTCTCTGTGGACACATGCATTGACAGATGCATTTTGTTGTGAGCACACCTAGTGCTACTGAGCTCTTTTGAGAGCACATATCCCCGCAGGGATCACTTTCACTGCATGCAGCAGTTCTTGGTGCTTGTTTGAGCGCGGTTTTACTCATGTATGTTGAGTTGCGGACACTGCCCACTGTACTACGTGTGGAGCCATTTTTGGCTATTTTGGCAGTTTTTCCCGGTCGTTTCTGAGACTCGGACCGGAAGAGGCCTTTCTGAGACTGTGGCTAGTCCATTTGTGTCTGCATTAACCTTTTGAGGGTCGATAGCGTGAGGTTTTCTTTGAGCTGGGGTGTGCTCGAATGCTTGAGACACTTTCGGTGATACAGGCATTTTGAGTTGAATTTTGACTCCTCATACAAAGGAAACTCTGTCGGATTTACTTCCCGCGAGTCGTGACTTCCATAGTTGGAACTTTTGAGTCTATTTCGGTTGAGATTTTACTCCCGATACAAAGGTTACTCTGTCCAAATTTCTACAGCGTCTCGCCATAGTTTGGCACCTCTCAAACCCTCTTATCAGCGATGGCTTCTTCTTCAGAAAAGGAGGAGTATTTCATTCGGAAGTTCGATGGCAGCAACTTCACCATGTGGAAAGAGCGCATGAAAGATGTTTTGATAAACAAAGGCCTCTCAGAACCGTTGAAAGAGCGCAAAGAGGATGATGATTATACACAAGCCCAATGGGAGTTTTTGGATGCAAAAGCCATGGCTACAATACGTCTACATCTAGCCGAGTCAGTCTTCTTCACTATCATTGGGAAGAAAACAACCAAGGAACTTTGGGATAGCTTATGTTCATCATGGGAGAGCAAAAGTGCATCCAACAAAGTGTTTCTCATGAAAAAGCTTATGAAGCTCAACATGAAAGAAGGTAGCACAGTTTCCAGTCATTTAAATGAGTTCAACTCCTTGTTCAGTCAGCTGATATCTCAGGGCTTTAAGGAGTTTGACGATGAACTCAAGTCTATCTTCTTATTATGCTCTCTACCCAGTTCATGGGATATCTTTTGCATAGTCATTAGCAATTCGGCTCCGAATGGCAAGTTAGAATTCAATGCTGTCACAGATGTGTTGCTCACTGAAGAGATTCGTCGTAAATCTCTCGATAATGCTAGTCATGGAGATGCATATATGGCTGGCAGTTCAACAAAGGCAAGAGGCTGTGACAGGAAAAAATACAAAAGCAAAAGTAGAGAGCGGAATCCTCGTAGTCTTAGCAGACACAAGAACCAAAGTAGAGACCGCAATACCAGAAATGTTGAGTGTTACTATTGCCACAAGAAGGGTCATTACAAAAAGGATTGTCGCAGTTTCCTAAGAGATCAGAAAAACATGCAAAAGGATAATTCTGGCAAAGGCAAAAGTACAGTAAAGATTGAGGAGCTCAATATTGTTGAGTCTCCCATGCCTACCACTGCAGTAGAAGATGCTCCTCCTCTAGTGATGCTCATTGTGCCCACAGAGATTCATGCCGAGGTGACAACAGATGCCTCCGATGTTCTCATTTTCACTTCAGATCTCACTCCAGATGCTTTGGTTGCACAGGATGAGGGTTATGCACAGAATTGGATCCTTGATTCTGGTGCAAGTTTTCATGTCACACCGCATAGAGAGTGGTTTTCCTCTTATGCACCCATGCATGGAATAGTCAAGCTTGGTGATTCCTATGAGCTTGACATTATTGGCATTGGTGATGTGAAACTTCAGATGCATAATGGCACTACTTTTGTGCTACAGAATGTCAGACATGTGCCCAAGCTTACGAAAAGCTTGCTTTCTATAGGGCAATTGGATGATCTTGGCTACACTACAGTTTTTGGTAATCGTTCTTGGATGATCCGCAAGAACAACCTTATCATGATGAAAGGCAATAAAAACGGATCCCTGTACTCTTTGTTTGTTTTGAGTGCCGACGAACACTCTATCTATGTTGCCGAGCTGTCGTCTCCTGAGTTGTGGCATAGCCGGCTAGGGAATATTAGCCAAAAGGGAATGAAAACACTTCAGCATTTTGGCTACTTACCTGTGTTAGATTACACGAACTTTCCATTGTGTGAGCATTGTCTATATGGCAAACAAACTAGATTGACATCTTCGCCATTGAATAAGAAACTAGGCGAACCTCTAGACTTGGTGCACAGTGATTTGTGTGGTCCAATGCCACATAAAACTCTAGGGGGAGCGAACTACTTTCTCACGTTCATAGATGATTCCACCAGAAAGGTGTGGGTGTATCTCCTTAAGCGTAAGGAAGAAGTCTTTTCGACATTCCAAAAGTTCCTCGCCATGGTTGAGAACCAATCAGGAACAAAGCTCAAAAGCTTTTCGCACGGACAATGGTGGAGAATACGTCTCCACAAAGTTCAAGGATTTTTGCAATAGAAGAGGCATTCGGCGGCAGTTTACTGCTCCATACACACCTGCACAAAATGGGATAGCTGAAAGAATGAATCGTACGATTCAAGAGCGAGTTGTCTCTATCATGTCTATGGCGAAGCTTACTCCTGAATTTTGGGGGGAAGCTGTTCTGATAGCAGTGCACATCATCAACAGGTCACCTAGTTCTCCTTTGCATTTCAAAATTCCAGAGGAATTATGGATTGGCAAAAGGCCAATCTATGAGCATTTACATGTATTTGGATGTGAGGCATATGCACATGTGCCCAAAGAACTTCGTCGGAAGTTAGATCCCAGATCACACAAATGCATCTTTATTGGCTATGGTGAAAACGGAGAGATGGGCTATCGTCTCTGGCACCCAGAATCAAACAAAGTCATTCGTAGTTCACATGTGATTTTCAATGAATCAAAAATGCACAAGAAGCCCATCAAAGATGTTGAGTACAGACGTGTTCGTTTTGAGGATGTAGCCTCCGAACCAACTCAGTTCAGTAGTGTTGCACCCACTCCTCAAGTGCAAGACACTACTATTGCTTCGGAGAGAGCGGAGTCTAGCAGCCAGGCACTAAGACGCTCTGAGAGAGTATCACGTGCGCCCGAGCGGTTTGAGCCTGGTATACACCACATTTTGGTCACTGACAGTGGAGAGCCAACCTGCTACAAAGAAGCTATACAAATGGAGGATAGCTTTAAGTGGGAGCAGGCTATGCAATCAGAATACAATTCGATTGTGGCGAATGAGACATGGGATTTGGTTGAATTACCAAAAGGCAAAAATTCTTTACCTTGCAAGTGGGTATACAAGAAGAAGTATACAGCGGAAGATCCCGAGCCTAGATACAAGGCTCGTCTAGTTGCCAAGGGTTTTAAGCAGCAAAAAGGTGTGGATTTTGATGAGATTTTCTCTCCAGTAGTCAAGATGACTACAGTTCGCACCGTGCTTGGCTTGGTTGCTATCCAGGACATGGAACTTGTCCAAATGGATGTGAACACAACATTTCTTCACGGGGATCTAGATGAAGATGTCTACATGAAACAACCAGAGGGCTTCGTAAGTGAAACCCAAAAATCCACGAGATCCGAATTGGTTTGTAGACTTAAAAAGGCACTCTATGGCCTCAAGCAAGGTTCAAGGCAATGGTATCAAAAATTCGACAAATTCATGCAGTCTGAGGGTTACATTAGAAGTCAAGAGGATCACTGCATGTACACAAAAAGGTTGAACGATGGTTCTTTAATCATCTTGATCTTGTATGTAGATGATATGCTTATCACAGGCAAATCCATTGATGAAATCAATCAGTTGAAAAAGATGCTAAACACTCAGTTTTCCATGAAGGATTTGGGAGATGCCAATCACTTTCTTGGTATGCACATCAAGAGAGACAGGCAACGTGGAATTCTTGAATTATCTCAAGAAAAGTACATTCACAAAGTCTTGCAATGTTTTAGTATGCAGGGGGGTAAGTCATTGAGTACCCCAATGCAAGCATACTCCAAACTTAGCAAGGAAGACTCTCCCAAGATAGTGGATGAGAAAGAGGAAATGGTGAAGGTACCATATTCTTCAGCAGTTGGCAGTTTGATGTACGCTATGGTAGCCACAAGACCAGACATTGCACATGCAGTGGGAGTGGTTAGTAGGTACATGGAAAACCCTGGCAAGAAGCATTGGGAAGCAATGAAGAAAATCCTTAGATATTTGAAAGGTACAGCTAGCAAGTGTTTATGCTTTGGAAATAGTGAAGCATCTATTGTAGGTTACACGGATGCGGATTATGCGGGTTGCGTGGATCGTAGAAGATCCACATCTGGCTATGTTTTCATGTTTGTTGGAGCAGCTATCTCTTGGAGATCGTGTCTCCAAGATTGCACGTCTTCATCTACCACTGAGGCAGAATATGTTGCTGGATCTGACGCCAGAAAGGAAGCCATATGGTTGGCTCGTCTAGTGGGAGATTTGGGCATTCACGAGGTTCCAGTACTACATTGTGATAGTCAGAGTGCCATTGCTTTGGCAAAGAATCCAGTGTTTCACTCAAAGTCAAAACACATAGAGGTCAGATACCATGTCATACGAGATGCATTGACTGGCAAGCGTATCGAGCTTGTCAAGGTTCACACTGACGACAACCCCGCAGATGCTCTCACAAAGAGCCTAGCCTCGGAGCGATTTACACATTGTATAAAACTTATGGGTGTAGGATGAAGCCTCGGCAATGCTTCATCAATTTTGTATAGACTAACTATACTAATGCCACTATTGGCCACCATGACCTTCAAGTCGGAGGTTGTTGGGGTGTAGGCCAGGTGGCCGTGGGAAACCACCCTTATACACTTGCTTTCCCCTATTCAATATAGGGAGAGAAAGAGGAAGATTTGACTTCACTCTTTCTTCTCCACTAACCCACATAGTGGCTGCCTGTGCATCTTCCCCTTCCCCATTTCTCTTCTTCCCCTCTTGCACACACTCCGTACACGCACACGCTCACTCATCAACTTTCCCCTTCCATTTTAGGATGAGATACTAAATGAGGTAGCTGGTCATGAGAAGTACACTGTGTGTGATGGCTACTTTGGTTACTTTCAAACAGGTATCGCATTGGAGGATCAGTTGAAAACAACCTTCATCACTCCTTGGGGTTGTTATGCTTTCAGAGTCATGCCATTTGGCCTGACAAATGCTCCTACAACCTTCCAGCGGTTCATGAACATGGTGTTTTAAGCATTATTTGGAAAGTCCATTAGGGTTTTTATTGATGATTTTTGCACTTATAGCTCAAAATCATTGCATCTACAAAAGGTAGAAGAGGGTTTGAAGAAACTCTACGACATGGGAGGTCAACTCAACCCCGACATATAGGTGAAGATGAAGTGATCTTGCTTGGTCATAAAGTTTCTTACAAAGGCATCGAGGTGGATCCTTCAAAGTCAAGGGATCTCATTGAGTTACCGTCACCAAAGAGTCTTAAGGAGGTCATCTCATTCATTCAAAAGGTGAAGTATATGTCACGCTTCATTCACTTAGCCTCAGAGTTACTTCACCCTTTGCAAAAGTTAACACAACAAATCGAGTTTGTTTGGTCTATTGAGCTTGAAGAATATTTTTGTAACATCAAAGTCATTCTGTTAGAGCTACCAACACTCATGCCTCCTTGTTGGGAGTACACATTCTTTGTTAGCTCTAGTGTTGGGAAAGAAACAATTGGTGCTGTTTTGCTACAATAAGATCCCCACAGTACCAAGATGCAACCCATCTATTTTGCTAGTAGGGTCATGAATGCCTTGGAGAGAGGCTACATAGAGGCAGAACTCATGATGCTTTCTCTCATGTTTGTGGTGAGAAAGTTTAGATCCTACTTGCCACCAAAACCTTTTGTAATTCTCACTGCAGAAAATTTGTTCCCTTGGATGTCATCTCAGATGAATCTTAGTACTAGGATCTCAAAGTGGATTCTGGAGCTGCAAGAGTTTCAATACTCTTTCAAGGTAGAAGATAGTGTGCGTGCACAATTGGCAGGGATTCTCACTTATAGGGTGCATGAAAAGGAGATTAAGGTTCTTGAAGTAAAGACCCTACCATTGACACCACCTAAAAGTATTCCTAATGCTTTTACCTTGTTCTTTGGTGGAACTTTTCGACGAGTCATAGGAAAAGTAGGGGGAGGGCTAGTGTTGTTCAACCCAAGTGGAGAGGTGGTCATGAAAGAGAAGGTCAATCTACCAGGTTCAACTAGCAATAATGAAGCAGAATACGACACACTACTTCATGGTTTGAAGATGTGCATTAGTCAAAGTATACAAAGTCTCATGGTAAAGGGGGATGCACTTCTCATTGTGAAGCAAATCTTAGGCATTTGGGCATGCAAGAATGAAAGCCTCAGGACAAAGGTTCATGCCATTCGTAGGTTGTTTAATCAGTTTGAAGAAGTGCAACTATATCATATCCCTAGGAAACAAAATGAAGATGCCAATTTACTTGCACAACAAGCAGTTACATGTGTTGAGAAAGAAGTGCAGATCATCATGGTGACAGCAATTGTCAAGCAATCGAGATACCAGGGGTTGGAGCCATTGGCTCCCATTATTGGCTACATTTTGGAGGGCGAGTTTCCACAAGACTTCACTAAAGCTCAGAAAAGGAGACTCATGAAGAAGGAAAGTTTCTATCTCTTCCTAGAAGGATCCAACTATCAAAGAGGGAAGGATCAAGTGTGCAGAAGAGTACCAACTATCGAGAATATTCCAGCCATTCTAAAAGGTTTTCATGAAGAGGCATGTGGTGGTCATTTTGCCCAAGAATCAACTGTGAAGAAGATTTTGCTTGTGGAGTATGTTTGGCCAATCTTGCATGTGGATGTCCAACATTGGTGTAAAAGCTATCACAATTGTCAGATAAATGAAAATAGAAGGTTGGTGCATGTCCCAAGGCAAATAGTGCTTGCAAATGGACGCTTTGAAAAATGGGGCATTGATGCTATGGGTCCTCTTCCTCGAACAAAAAATGGTAAACTCTACATTCTAGTGGCTGTAGATTACATGACTAGGTGGGTAGAGGCTCAAAGTGTAGCAAGGGTAAATGAAAAAACAGTGAGCAGGTTTGTCTACACTAATATTTGTTGTAGATTTGGCACACCTCTGGAGATTGTTTCTGATAATGGTCCAGGGTTCAAGAAGGGTTTACTCACAGAAGTTTGTGAAGAGCTTCACATTCTACATCGTCATAGCACACCATACTACCCACAGTCAAATGGTTTGGTGGAGAAGGCTAATGGTGTCATTGCAGGCATCATTAGGAAGATGGTGTAAAAGAAGACAAAGTTGTGGGATGACTTCTTGTGTGGTGCCTTGTGGACATATTGAACCACATATAGGGAAGCCACAGAGTTCACACCATTTCACTTGGTCTATGGTCAAGAGGCTTTGCAGCCTATCGAGCTCAACATCCCAACGATACAGCTTCATGGCAGAGGTGCACAAGATGATCAAGAGGTATGGATGGATTGACTTCTTACATTAGTGGATCTTGAGTGGAAAAAGAAGCAACTTACAAGTGATACAAAAGGAAAGCTATACAAGCAAAGGAGAAGCTTAACAAGAAACTCAAGGATAAAGGCATCAAGGAAGGAGAGCTTGTGCTAAGTTATGAAAATCGACTTGTCAATCGTTTTGATGCCAAGTTTGAAACTAGATGGCAAGGGCCATACATAGTCAAGAAGGCTTTCAATTCAAGTTACTATCAGTTTATGGACTTGAATGGTAAAGAGCACTCCAGGAAGGTAAACAAGTATCATTTGAAGCCCTATTTGAGTAAAATATATTTTGGTCCATTTGTGTGTAAATATTTCATTGTCCATAGGACCTAAATATAGAGAATTCTCATAATTATTTTGGTATTTATTTAAATATTTCTACCTAGGTGCGCGTTATTTTCCTATGTATGCTATGTACATTGACTCACCTTTATCATAATCTTTCTTTCCTATGTATTGCATATATTGCATATAGAAATATTTTCATGCAAGCTTCTCTTATTTTTGGGTGAGAATCCACTCCAAGGAAAAACCTCAAAAATACCTTTCACCATCAGTCATTGCCTTTCACTAAATTCCTATTTCTTAGAGGTATTTTTTCTTATCTCTTGTAAATAAATATACTTCAATAAAAACAAATGAGGGTCCCCTCATTTGATTCCTTATATTTTTATATATCTCTTTTTTTCATTTTATATTTAGATATAGGTGACACTATTTTAGATTCCACGAATTGTTTATACATTAACCTATTTTTTTCATCATATCCATATATTATATTTATGAATAATCCACAACCATGCATATTTTCAAACCCCTAAGGATCAATTAGGTCATGCTCTCATGCAAAGATGGACTCACCTTTGGAGCCATATGCAAATTCAACAAAAGGGGGGCCACTAAAGACTTTTTTGTTAAGAAAAACATATATTTTGGTGGGATTTTTTATATCCATCTCCACTCCAAATTTAAACTGGTGATCAAAAGAGAAATTGTGAAACAAGACCTAATTAATCACCTCAAAAATTTTGGTGATTTTTGGAGAAACCACCGGTGCGCTAGGATTTTTTGACAAGTAGCCCATAGTCTTCTCTCACCTCTTTCCACACTTCTATACACACACACACACACACACACACACACACACACACACACACATACACACACACACACACACACACTCATTCCTCTCAATCCCTCACTCAAACCTGCACCTTTCATGGCTTCTCTCACCTTCTTCACCATTAACCTCCCCTCTTAGTCCCATAGATCTCATATGAGCTCTCCATGTACATACACCATCTCTATGTCTCTCTCTATTAATTTTTAAAGTACAACTCCATCTTACCTCTTCTCTATATACAAAAAATTCAGCATTTAAACCATGCTTAACCTCTGCAAATTAAGAGATCTCATCAACCGAATTGCCATTTTCATCGCAATAATCAACCTTGGCAGCGGTGGCATAAAGAAGAGAAGACGAAGAAAGAGAATCGATAGTCATTTTGAGAACCTACACAAGTAAGTCAAAAAGTTCTTCAAGCTTCACCGTCACAAGGATTTCCTCACTTCATTCAACCATATTACTTCAACCATCCACCTCATTCTACCCATTGTAAATATATCATTAACTTTCTAGTGATTACTAACACTAACCACTAACATACTAACACAAAATAGCCATTGACCTAACCATGAAAGACACCTCACCTCAAGAAATGTACATAGTAGTTCTCTCTCTCTCTCTCTCCTTACTTAAACTTTACCTTCACCTTATCTACCATCAATAATGCTCTTTTTTGAGCCCACATCCAGGACTCAAGCAAACAAAGAAGGCCCGCCATGTTTTGATATTCAAAAAAATCATAATCTTGATTTGTTAGCTTGTAAAATAAGATTTTCAATAATCTTAATGAGGGGTCTCCAACCTGTAAATAGGCCCCTCTCCTTCTTGTAAAACAACCTCCAATATCTCACATAGCACCCCAATACTCTATGCGTGAGGAGAAACTTAGACGCAGCAACCACTTTGTGAGCTTCACTTTTGGTGTTTGAGAAGCTTTCAAGCTACACATTGCAAGTGAGAGAGCGTGAGTTCAAAAATATCAAAACCACTATTGTATATGCTCTTCCATCATCAATAAATTGAGGTTTGGTGCATCAAAGGCGTGATTCTACGTTCAAATCTTCGTCCTTCCACTTGTGCAATATGGTTTGGTGAATTCAAGGTGACTTGTGTATCTTGAGTTTCTATCAACAGCAGCTGATTTTGTTTTTAGAAAGTATTTTAGTGTGTTTTCATTGCCAATTTTGTGTCCATTGTAAGAGGGTATTGTGGTGAGAGGTCTCCCACACCCTAAGACAATGTGTGTATGTTGGCAATGTTTAGCATTCACTAAGCATTGAGTTAGTTTTGTACAAGCTTAACGATAGCATCATAATAGACCATCTCCATTTGCAAGTCACAAATAAGGTATTATGCAAGATCCCTTCCTCTCTCTCTTCCATTTGCTCTAGCTCTCCTTGGTCCATTTTGTGTGTGTCTTGGTTTGAGGTTGCTTGTGTGTGTTTTGTGGTGCATCTTCTTGGTTGTGACAAAATCTCTCTTGCCTCCTAGTTCGCATACCATAACTAGGTGGTGCCCCTATCTTGTTTGGGTTAGCATCATAACAGACCATCTCCATTTGCAAGTCACAAATAAGGTATTATGCAAGATCCCTTCCTCTCTCTCTTCCATTTGCTCTAGCTCTCCTTGGTCCATTTTGTGCGTGTCTTGGTTTGAGGTTGCTTGTGTGTGTTTTGTGGTGCATCTTCTTGGTTGTGACAAAATCTCTCTTGCGTCCTAGTTTGCATACCATAACTAGGTGGTGCCCCTATCTTGTTTGGGTTTGGCTGTGGGTTTATTGTCTTGTTGTTCTTGTGGTTGCCCCATCCCCAATTGAGCAGCACGAAATCTTGAGGGGTGTTTAGAGGTCGCCTCTCTTGTTGACCGCCCTGGTGGACCACCTCACTAGCTAGGGTGGATGAAAGAGAAACATTGTGCAAGTGTGTAAGAAAGATTATCATTCAAGTGAATTAGGTTCCAAGATAGATTAGCTTGGATTCATAAACACAATCTTGAGTATTGACTTAGCTTAGCACAGGCTCACCATAGACACGCATGTAGTGAAAACTTGAACTGTATGTTTATTCATGAAAGTGAGCTTTAAGTAGCTCTACAGCTTGGCTCCATTACGTGTGGGATAATTCCTCTTGTTCCCTCCTTCACTTAGACTTTATGACAAAACCCACACTTTACAATCCTCCCCTTGGGATTTGTACTAAGATAAAATACTTAAGATGCAATATCCACACAGGTTGACAAAATCCACACAGGAAAATAAAAGTCCTCCCCTACAAGTAGAGAATTTGTATCTTCAAAGTATGTCGTCATAGAAGACAAGGTTTTTCTTGCTTTTGTCTTCTTCCTCGTCTTCTACCATGTGAGATGATCCTTTGATAGGTCTCTTCCCTTCGTAGCTTCTGTTGTTGCTTCTACTACTGCTGTTTTCTCCACCTCTACTGTCTCCATTTGAGTAGCATCGAGAAGGAGGGTGTCCCTTCTTACCGCATTTGTTGCAAGGTTTGTTTGTGTAGAAGTCTTTTGCTATGTGTCCATTCTTCCACTTTCATAACACTTTCTTCCAGTTGGTGATGTCGATGGCAAGTATCTTCCCCTTGAGGATGTCATGAAAAAAGCCCCTCCTGATGATGTTAATGAATCTTTTTGCTTTCTTTCTTCTGCTTGGATTGATTTGATGACATCTTGGAAAGGTGGACCCGTTTGTTATTCTTCAAGAATTGTGACTAAGTGGTCATAAGAAGGTGGAAGTACACTTAATAGTACGGCCACTTTATCATATTCTGGTGCTCAACGTGAATGTAAGTGAGCTGTGTGGTGACAATTCTCTTAAGCCTATTTACTAAGCTATCAATGTCATCCCCTTCAATCATAATGATCTTGTAAAGCTGTCTTTTGAGACTAACTTTACTTCTTTTGGCCCTTGCTCCAAAATTACTTTCTAGGACATGCCAAGCTTCATGTGCATGCTTACATTCGTCTATGAAATGCACATAGTTTCCATGCAAGGAGGTGATGATGATTCCTAACGCTTGTTCGTCTTTGGCCAAATTTTGTGCACTTGCTATGAGTGTAGATGCCCTAGTATGTACTCCATCGGGTTCGTCTTGTTGTTCTAGGGATGTGATGATAACAAACCATAAACATTTTCTCATTAGGTAACCCCTTAACTTTGTTTTCCAGGTGTGAAATCCTTCCTTGTTGTACTTTTCAATTCCCTTTCCCCCCATGTGGCTAATAGAGGGGTCTTAGATTAGGAGACTCTCGTAGCCACTGTCTACCTCTTAACACAAGCACACGTATGCCAAAAATAAAATCTATTTGAAGTTATTATGCTTGGATGGATTCATTTCATTGCAGGAGAGAGAGAGAGAGAGAGAGAGAGAGAGAGAGAGAGAGAGAGAGAGAGAGAGAGAGAGAGACTTTTGTGAAGCTCCCCTTCACTGGAGGTAGTGCCCTTTTGTGAAGCTCCCCTTCCTTGTGAAGCTCCTCTTCACAAGGAGGTAGTGCCCTTTGTTTTGATTGGTGGTGTTTTGAAAAATGCCCTCCACTTGGAGTTCCTGAGAGTTATGCACAAGAAATTACCCTTGAAGCCTTGGGCTTGTAGAATTTTTCTTGTGGGAGAGATCCCTTGGTGAGATCTTTGAAGTTTCAGATCTTGACATGATTGTTTTTGATCCTTTTGTTGAAGCTTTGCTGTGGGACTACCTGCTTCTTGCTAGAGGCTCACGGGACTATGCCCTTGTGGGAAGCCTTGGGGCTAAGGGGATCAACACAGGAAGGGGGGCCAAAAGTATAGGGCACTCCCTTTGGGAGTTTTTAGGGGCGTGGGAAGGCCCCCCCATAGGGGCGGACCCGAAAAGTTCTTAAAAACACTCTAGCGCGTGTGGGATTGCAATCACTGGATGGTCAGACAGATAGGGTCACTGCCGATGGTTGGTCACTGGTAGTTGAGGCACCAGATAACCGTCGAACAACATATCAAAGGCACAAGCGGCTGATACCGGTCCAGTTGGACCCGAAAAGGTTATGAAATGGCGCGGGGGTGGGGACTTTTGACATGGTCCTTTTAAAGGAAAGAACAATCCGAGAAAGATTCAAAAAGTCCTCTGAGTATTAAATGCACGAGGTTACACACACACACAAACTTCTTCAGCTGCAGGTCTGCAAAAAAACCATAATTTAAGCAATGGGGTTGCCAAGCTAATTGAACATGCTAATGTACACCGATTTCAATGATCTAGTGTTCTACGGAATGCTCTTGAGAAATGGGTCGCAAACACACAAATTGCACTAGGCAAATTTGCTTGCAATGAGAGTAATTATGTTATCAAGAAAGCTGAAATAGAACACAAAATGTGTATCTAATTGAAAAATTACGTACTTACATAATCATTTAAATATTACTAATCACCAATCACTTAGTTAAGGAGGGTAGTGGATCATTGGTATTGCCAAGAACATGCCCAAGCTTAATTAGTGACATTGGTGATTAAGGAGAAAGAAACCTAATAGAAATGCTAATTGTGTTATCACACAAATGCATAACAAAAATCCTAGTTTAGCATGCCATGGCTTTGATACCACTTGATGGGAATGGGATCGCTCTAGCTAGGGTGGATGAAAGAGAAACATAGTGCAAGTGTGTGAATATGTGTAAGCAAGATTATAACCCAAGTGAATTGGGTTCCAAGGTTGATTAGCTTGGACTTATAAACACAATATTGAGTATTGACTTAGCTTAGCACATGCTCACCATAGACAAGCATGTAGTGCAAACTTGAACTGTACGTTTATTCATGAAAGTGAGCCTTAAGTAGCTCTACAAATTGACTCCATTACATGTGGGATAATTTCTCATATTCCCTCCTTCACTTAGACTTTAGGACAAAACCCACACTTTACACGAAGAAGAAGGAGAAGGCGAGGATCGTGACCCTTTTCTTTGCTTTCATCTTCTTGAATTTTTTTCTCCTTTCTTAGGATTGGCATTGGCAGTTCTTGAGAGGGTTGAGTGAGGTCACTGTATTTTCCACTGCCTTCTTGGAGCTGCATTACTTTTAAAATTATAGGGAGTATCACTTCTATACCTCTCCTTCGCTAGAACGCCTCGTAGGAGCTTCTTAGGTACTTGGAAAAACTTGAAGAGCGTGTATTCGACTTTGAACCTCTGCTTGCAAGGTAGGGTTTCCCATAGCTTCTTGAAGATTTTCAACAAGATAATTAACAATTCTTCAACCATGATCACAATGTGGTAAATCCAAGCTGCCAATATTTAATCCTATTCTCTTGATTATGTTGTACCATGATTTGAGTTGCTTGTATGTGTATGCTAGATCTTTCCTGGCACTTCCAAAAACTTGGTTACTACTCCTCTTAACCCTTGAAAATAAGCACTCAAGTAACTACACCCATGGTTTAGAATATTGTTGCAAAGAATAGTGGAGTGGGTTTAATAGTTTTAAGTAGACACCGGTTCCTATATCGAGCGGCTAATATCTCAATCATGCTTAAGCCATCGACAAATCTAAAAAGACTCCATTATTAAGACCATAGCTTTTGATGGTGTCCACCGTACCTTTCAAGAAGGCATACAAACCAAGATAGTAAATCCCAACCATATTTATCGTATTATAATGAAAAACTAACCTTTTATAGATTACTTAAGGACCTCTCTTGTTAGGCAAGAAAATAAAAACCTTAGCTTTGATACCAATGTTAGAAAATCTAATACTTTTATGTATTACACAGAAATAACTTTTATAGATTACTTAAGGACCTCTCTTGTTAGGCAAGAAAAGAAAAACCTTAGCTCTGAAACCAATGTTAGAAAATCTAATACTTTTATGTATTACAACGGAATTAATTTATGAAAGGAGAGTTTTTCCTTAAGAGGACTCCTTAGAGTAGAACCATAGTGCAAGGTTGATTTCATTGCATCATTTACACAACATAACATCAAGTCACACACATTACAAGAAAACACCATTAAGATTGACAACTTGTTGAGGACTTCATGTTTTTGGATTCGATCCCCCCTCCAAAATGACTTTCTATTATATTTCTTTGAATGGGAGCTTTGATTATAACACAAGCTTGTGCTCTGTGGATCTTCCTTGAACCATAAAGATGGTGAGCTTCACATCACAATGCTATAACACTCCTTCCCAAGCCCTAAACACCCTAATGGGGAGGAAGAGGGGGACGGAGATAGATGAGGGTAACAGAAAGTATTTTTTAAGTAAATAAGCAGAATTTGGGTATGCTTACTCTATGAGAAAGCTCTTAGCATAGCTATAATAGTAGAGAAGAAGAAGAAGAGCCTTCACGGATATTCTTTCTTGGATTTTCCTCCAAAGCCAAGAGCTTGAACAAGGTGGCCATTTCTTGAGATCCCGTGTGTGTGTGTGTGTGTGTGTGTGTGTGTGTGTGAGAGAGAGAGAGAGAGAGAGAGAGAGAGAGAGAGAGAGAGAGAGAGATTCCCACCATGAGCCCCCTCTCTTTTCCACTTTTTCACACTTGCTAAAATCTTCAAATGGAATGTTAATATGGATCAATGATAAGTGATAAGTGAAAGCTCAAAGTGAAACTAATGCATGATCCTTGAAAAAACTTGCCCCCTCCTTCTCTCTCTCTCTCTCTCTCTCTCAACACACACACACACACACACCCACACTCACTTTTTGTTAATAGTAATGTCAGATTGAATTACCAATGGAAAACCTCAAGATGAGGAAAACCCATAGAAAATACTACAAAGAGGAAATAAAAAACAATCAACGTAGTGCTCATAATGACAAGCAGGAAGCTCGCCCAAGTCATAGGCAACTCAGAGAGACTGTCGGAGAGATGTCTTGAAGAAGGAAACATACTCCACTTGAATCTGTTGAAACATGAGAAAATTGCGACACACATACACACACACACACAAGTCCAACTTTCCATAAAGCAAGTGTGAGCTACTTTGGACATGGTGGCATAGCCAAACTTGGTAGAGAAGGACTACAATCAACTTTCTAAATATGGTGGGACATATCTAACCTTAGACTTTTACTTTCCCCTTGCATCAATTTAAAACCATAATCTTACCTTCAATTTAACTAGCTCATGTGCAAGGCCTTTGCACTATCAATTGGAGGCTCTATGAAGCTGACCTGGGCTAGCACCTGCTAATTTAGGATCTTCTAAATTAGGACAAACTTTGGTAAAATCAAATTTCTAAATATGGTGGACTAATCTAACCTTATACTTTTCACTTTATCCTTGGATTGATTAAAAACAATAACCTTACCTTCAATTTAACTAGCTCATGTGCAAGACCTTTGCACTATGCATTGGAGGCTCTATGAAGCTGACCTAAGCTAGAGTCCATCTTCTAATTTAGAATATGTTAAATAAGAATGGAATTTGGTAAAATTGAACATCCTTGGCTTTGGAGATTGACATCCTATGCAAAACCACAACACAATCCTTGGGAGGCTCTAAGAAGCTGATCCTGAAACCTACTAAATTTAGACCTGCTACACTTAGACTATCTTTGACAAGTTTAAATTCTATCCTAAGGCTTTTCAAACTTCATACTTGGATTTTAATGAGTTCATTTGGTTACTTAAATTTCACACAATCAATTTCTATCTTTAGACTCCCATAAATGCTCTAATTTACCCCCTTGGTTGTGTACCTTTGATCAAAGTTGCTCAAGATAGTTTTATCCTTCCATGATTTTTACCTAGTGATGAATGCTCTTGCATGTGCTTGCATTTAAAAGGAACATGGAATCATGTGAGATGTCATAATAATCAATATCTAATTCTCCTAAATGATTTTCTCATATTAAACTGATCATTTAATGTGGGGAAGTGCCAAGGGAGAAAAAGCTAGAATATTGGTTAAGCTAGCAGACCGGCCACAGTAGGGATCCAAAGGGAGGGCCATCTGCAAAAGAGCCATGTGAAACAATGGGCCAAAAAGACCCTAAGGTTCAGCCCATTAAGACTTCCAAAATGCTAAGGTTCCAAAATTCAAAGGTTGTGTCCAAAGGTCAACCCTAGGAAAAATTGGATGCTTTGTGTGTGCCCTAAAAGTCTTTGCACATCCCTACATGGGAGGGGGCGAGCCCCAAAGCTAGGGGATGAGAGAGAAAGCCACACACACACACACACAGGCTCCCTTTACACAAAGGGAATGAGGGACACACGTCAGCTCCCTAGACCAGATGCCCACAAGGTGTGCCCAGTTCCTATTGGAAGACCCTTGAAGTGGACCAATGAGAATTAAGCTAGAGTAAATCTAGTTTAATTAATTTAAAAACATTTAATAAAAGAAACCAATGAGAATTAAGTCTCCTAGAAGACTATTGGGCAGTCTCCCAAGGGGTCCAATGAGCATTCAGGAGCCCCATGGCTTGCCTGATTCCTATTGGCCAGGAGGCAAAGGGGTCCAATGAGAGTTTAGTTTAATTATTTAATTACCTAAAGCTCTCACAAAAGGGGAAAGGGGGACACATGTCAGAAGGCTATCACTTATGCTGCTTAATTCCTATTGGCTTGACCTGGGGAGGTCCAATGAGGCAAAAGCCAGACCTAATTAGCAGCTAGGGCTCGCCCAAGAGAGAGGGGGGGCTGATTTTTGCTTGGCATTGACACACACACACTCACACTTGACCATGTGTGAAGGAAGAATACTCTATCTCCTCCCAAGCTTTAATGGAGAGCTCATCACCTACTCCAAGCTTGTGAGATAGAAGCCTACATCAACACTCTCTTGGCATGTGGATGCAAATCCAACCAAGAGCCAAGCTTCAATGCATGCTCATCTTCTCTACCAAGCTAATTACTAAGCTAAGCTATGCTAATATGAGTGATTATGTGAGGAGATGTACATCTTTCTCGTAAGATACTTCTTTTTCCTCTCAATCTACTCTCATACCCTGCTAGCTCTCACCATCTTCGAAGGTGTGTGAGGTCTTGGGTCTGAGAACGGGGATAATTCAAGTTGTGTTTGATTAAGTGTTTTGCTTGGTGTATGAAGCTTCCATCTTCATTGCACTAGCTAGTCTTGAAGGAACACAAAGAATTGTATTGTACAATGTCTCTCTTGATGGGAGAAACCATAATACAAAGCCTTTTGGAGGGGGGACCGGCTCCATGCAAATCCGGTCCTCAACTGTTGTCAATAGCTTAATTTCTCTCTCTTTTGAAAGTATTGTCGACGCTATCTAACTAGGTGTTATGCTTTTTGTTGCTCTCTCCACCCAAGCACTCTTGTAATTCTCATTAGGAATATATTCTAATGAAATGCCCACTATGTTCATGCTAATTTCCGCTACACATAAGATTTTAGGCCATTAAATATTACATTGGTATCAGAGCTCAAGGTTTCTCTTTTCTTGCTCAAGAAGGGAGGTCCTCAAGCTAGCTACAAATGGTTGGTATTATTAATTGCCTGTGAGTAAGTAGAATAGGGATTTTTCAGCCTTGCAGTGCGCCTGCCTTTGTGCAGTTAACGGGGCATCACCGTCGAGAGCTATGGTCTTAATAGTGGAGTCCTATGGGGCTTGCCTACGGCTTAACCACTATTGAGCTATTAGAAGCTTGACAGGAGCCGGTGCTGTCTTGGTGTCGAAAGACCCTCTCTTCTATTCCTTGCAATTAATGGTATTCGAGTCGCGGGTACAGTAGCTTGAGTGCTTTTTCTAAAGGGGTAAAGAGGAGTAGCAACTAGGGCTTGAAGTGCCAAAGTACACTTAAAAAGTTTACACCTAAAAGTTGTTAGAATGGCTGACAATAGTAAAGAGAGTGAAATTAATGTTGATAACTTTGATTTTGCTCATGAGCAAGCTACTAATGATGCTTCAATGCTTGTTAACTATCTAGTTTCTAGGCTTCAACAAGCCATGGGCAATCCATCTCTCCAAAGTGAAGTGCAACGGCAGCTCCGTGCTCACGGGATTCTCCAAGCTCATCACCATGACGAGAGAACACCTAGGAAGCCTCCTTGTGAGACTACCAAAAGAGGTCTCTCTCCGATTCGGGAAGAAGAAGAGAATCCATATGAAGGGCTCAAGAACTTACTTCTTGATGATGCATCTCCTTCCCAAAGGAGAACTCAAGAGCCTCCACCGAAGGAACGAGAAAGAAGCGAGTCTCCCGTCACCTCGGCGGAGATGGCTCCACGAAGACGGCGGGCTAAACGCTCTCCATCACCACCAAAGCGGAGAAGACCATCACACTCTTCTCCACGCCATAATTCAAAGAGGGATGATAAAAAGCAAGAGAAGAAAAAGGTGAGAAAGAGGACACCCTCTTCTCCATCTTCTTCATCCTGTTCCTCTTATGAAAGCTATCGTGAAGACGACAAGGATCAAGACAAGAAAAAGGCGAGAAAGAGGTCACCCTCTTCTCCACCTTCTTCAAATTCTTCATCTTCTGAAGAAAGTGATGGTGCAACTTTTGAACCATCAAAAAGAAGAGGCCATAGGAAATCCTATGCCGCATGGAAGAGGTCGTCCAAACTGAAGAAATTCAAAGAGGGAGGGAAGAGCATCTCTTTCCTTACCTATGATGGCACCTTCGGTGCTACAGACAAAGTTTTGGCCTTTATCCAGCAATTCGATGCGGCGTTTGGAGATGAGGGCTTCACGGAGTCCTCTAAGCTACGCCATGTAGCTATGCACTTTCAAAAGTCCGCCAGACAATGGTGGTCTAGCCTACGAGTCAACGGTGAAGCTCCACGAACATGGAAGGCTTTAAGAGCTTCCATTATGAAGCAGTTTTTGGCCACCGATGCCAAAGACAAAGTACTCACCGAATGGCAAAGCTTAAAGCTCTCTCCCAATGAATCCATCCACAAATATGTAGACAAGTTTTGGGACCTACAACTCAAAGCCACTGTCTTCAAAAAGTTGGATTTTGGAGAGCAAAAGCAACAATTTTGTGCGGGCTTAACCGAAGAAATGGCGGAGTATGTCAACTCCCAAAGGCCACGTACCATATCAGCGGTAATACACCATACTATGGTGGCCTCGCGAATCAATTTCCAAACGGGGGGTAAAAGAAATAATAAGCCCCCGGAAAACAAGGGTTCCAATGAGCCTAAGGGGAAGGACAATGTCCAAAAGTCTCCTAAGGGCACTTCCAACAAAGCTAAAGAGAAGGGAGTTTACAAAGGAAAGAATAAACTCTCTCCTGAAGAGCTTGAGCGTTATCGTAAAGATAACCGGTGTTTCAAGTGCGGCGAACAAGGGCATGCATACCGCGCTTGTCCCCAAAAGAACAACCGCCAAGATCCTCCTAGAGCTTCTTTGGTTGAAATCCAAGAGGAGGAGATTCACCAAACTCACCACAAAGGATCTTCTCTATGCCATGCTTGGGGAAAGGTAAGAGAACATGATGCTTTTATTCTCTTTGACCCTGGTTCTACTCACAATTTCATATCTATGGAGTTAGCCACCAAGCTAGGCATACAATCCTACGAGATGGGAGATATCCTACCCGCAGACAGTGCCTTCAAGGGGCAAGAAGCTTCAGTCACTCCCTTAATCGGGAAATTGAGGCTTCATGTCCAAGGCTATGTGGACAAAGAGGACTTCTTTATCTCTCCTCTCAAGCATGAGGATGTAATCCTAGGGGCACCATGGTTTGACCGCCTGGCTGCCCATGTTAAATTTCCTGAAAGGAGAATCTCCTTTAAGTTCAGGGAAAAGGACATGTATATAGATGCTAAGGAGATGGGTAACACCATCCCCATTGTACATACACCAGCTTTCAACAAGTCAATAAAGAGCTCTATTTCCGTGTACATGATTTTTGTTAAAGATTCTCAAAATGAACCTAATGCTTTAACAAAAGAAAATAAAAGCAACAAAAAGGAATTAGATATCTAATTTTCTCAAGGGGTTTCAAGATGTTTTTATTGACGACATCCCTTGTCAGCTACCTCCTAAACGAGGTAATGACGACCATGCAATTGAACTTCTTCCAGGAAGTTCACCGCCTAACAAACCTCCTTATAGAGTTTCTCAAGCTCAACAAGAGGAGATTATGCGGCAAGTGCATGAGTTAGTTGAGAAGGGCATGGTTAGGCCTAGCTCATCTCCATTTTGCTCACCTGTGCTATTAGTGCAAAAGAAAGACGGCACATATCGTATGTGTGTCGACTATAGAGCACTAAATAGGATCACTATCAAGAATAGGTTTCCCGTTCCAAGGGTAGAAGACCTATTTGATAAGCTACAAGGATCGACCTACTTCAGTAGGATTGACCTAAAAAGTGGCTATCATCAAATAAGGATAGTTGATCAAGACATTGTAAAGACCGCATTTCGTACTACATTTGGTCTTTACGAATACATTGTCATGCCTTTTGGCTTGACCAATGCACCAGCCACATTCAACCGCTTGATGGAGAAGCTGTTCAGGCCTCATCGAACCTTCACTGGAGTGTTCTTTGATGATATTATCATCTACTCTAATTCATTGGAGGAACACAAGCAACACCTCCAGGTAATATTTCAAGTTTTAAGAGAGAATAAACTTTATGTTAATCGAAAGAAAAGTGAATTTTTCTTGCAAGAGATTCAATATTTAGGTCACATTATCTCTCAAGATGGAATCCAAATGGATCCATCCAAGTTAGAGGTAATAAAAGGATGGCCTAAACCAAGGAATCTTCATGAACTAAGAAGCTTTATAGGTATGTGTGCATACTATAGACGCTTCATAGAAAAGTTCTCACAAATTGCAGGACCATTACATGACCTAACAAAGAAAAATATTAGGTATACGTGGTCTGCTAAGGAGAACAATGCTTTCGAAAAGCTTAAAGAAAAGCTTATCTCTCAACCTGTGCTTACACTACCGGATCTCTCAAAACCATTTGAGGTCCAATGTGATGCTTGTGGTGATTGCCTTGGGGCTGTTCTGCTCCAAGAAGGGCACGCCATAGGCTATGAGAGTCGAAGGCTCGACCCTGTTGAGCAAGCTCTAGGCATATACGAAAAAGAACTCCTTGCAGTTCTACATGCCTTAGACTCATGGAAGAACTATTTATTGGGGACTCCTTTCATTCTGCGAACGGATCACCAAAGTCTTAAGTACTTCATGACGCAGACCAAGCTCTCCGACAAACAAATGAGGTGGGCAAATTTCCTTTCGCAATTTCATTTTCATATTGCTCACATTGCTGGCAAGCATAATCAAGTAGCCGATGCACTCTCAAGACGACCGAGAGTGAATGCGGTTTCCATAGCAACTCACAATGATCTATCTTCAATGATAGATGAGTATGCTATTGATCCCGATTTTAGAGATGTGATTTCAGCCCTTGCATTAGGGAAGAAAGAAGAACCATTTACTTTACAAGATGGTTATCTTCTCTATGGCAATAGACTATGCGTTACTAACTCACTACGTGAGAAAGTAATGTATGAATCTCATGCTCCCCCATATGCGGGGCATAGAGGGATTCAGTCTACCCTAAAGGGAATTGAAACATATTTCTATTGGCCTACCATGAGAGTGAACATACACGAGTATGTTTCCAAATGTGTGGTATGTCAAAAGACAAAATTTGATAGAGGGAAGCAACTTGGATTGCTTCAACCCTTGCCAATCCCTAATTCACCTTGGGAGAGCATATCCATGGATTTTATCTTTGGATTGCCTAAGTCTATCCATGGGAATACGGGAATATGGACGATAGTAGACAGGTTCAGTAAACAAGCTCATTTTATACCTGTCAAAAAGACTATCAAAGCCCATCAAATGGCAACCCTCTTCATTTCACAAATTTTCAAGTACCATGGCTTGCCAATGTACATAGTGTCGGATAGAGATCCTAGAATGACCAGTAATTTCTGGAAGGGTCTCTTTGAGAATTTAGGAACAAGGCTAAACTTCTCTTCGGCCTATCATCCACAAACTGATGGCCAAAGTGAAATAGCTAACCTAACCATTCTTGATCTACTAAAAGCCTATGTAACGGAAGTAGATCAAAGATCCCAATGGGAGAAGTACTTACCCTTAGTAGAGTATGCTTACAATAACACTGTACATACTTCCACAGGAAAAGCACCTTTCGAGGTAATTGAGGGAAGATCAAAAAGTCCCTTGCTACTTAAGGTACATGGGAAGATCTTCGCTGCAGATGAGTATAGCCGAGACCTACAAGAATCTTTCCAAAAGATTAAGGATGCTATCTCTATCTCACAGCAAAGGCAAAAGGCTGCTGCTGACAAGCACAGAAGAGCCCAAGCCTTTAAAGAAAACGATTGGGTCTTGTTAAAGTTTCCCAAGGCTCGATTAAGGCACACGACGGGCAAGAATCCTACGGGCCACGAAAAGTACTATGCTAAACTAGCAAAAAGGTATTATGGTCCCTTCCAAATTCTTAGGCCAATCAATGAGATGGCCTATCAACTTAAGTTGCCCAATCATTGGCTCATACACAATGCTTTTCATGTGAGCCTATTAAAGCCTTACAAAGGAGAGCCACCTCAAGAACCAACTATTGAAGACCCACCGGAGATCGAGGACCACGAGGAGGTGCTGCAGCCCGAGTCCATTCTCCGACATGAAGACAAGGTATTAAGAGGCGGTAAGACTATCCGACGATATCTTATTAAGTTTAAGAATTATCCTTTTGAAGATGCTAGATGGATGCAAGGCATACAATTAAAGGATAACCTAAACCTTGTCAATGCTTACAATGCTTCCCAAGAGTAAGCAAATGTACAAAATGTTAAAAATGAACAAAATTTTTGTCTTATAAGACTCTCTTTTTCTTTATTTGTGCACAAAAATGAAGTAGTATGCATGCTTAGATCAAGTTTGCGAAGACGACGTCTCCCAAACACCAAGTAGAGCTTGTCACTCTACTATGGAAGACTGATAGGACTAATGTGCAGACATGCTTGCGGCAGCCTCAGGCTCTCAAGCGCCAAATGGACTAGTCATCCATTATGGAATGATGTCGTAGGGTAACATAGGGATCCTCTACCCGCTAAGAAAAGGACTCATGCATATGCTTTATCTTCTCTACACCATAGTCGAGGACGACTATGATTTCAAGAGAGAGGTAATGTCATAATAATCAATATCTAATTCTCCTAAATGATTTTCTCATATTAAACTGATCATTTAATGTGGGGAAGTGCCAAGGGAGAAAAAGCTAGAATATTGGTTAAGCTAGCAGACCGGCCACAGTAGGGATCCAAAGGAGGGAAAATAGGGATCCAAAGGGGGGGCCATCTGCAAAAGAGCCATGTGAAACAATGGGCCAAAAGACCCTAAGGTTCAGCCCATTAAGACTTCCAAAATGCTAAGGTTCCAAAATTCAAAGGTTGTGTCCAAAGGTCAACCCTAGGAAAAATTGGATGCTTTGTGTGTGCCCTAAAAGTCTTTGCACATCCCTACATGGGAGGGGGCGAGCCCCAAAGCTAGGGGATGAGAGAGAAAGCCACACACACACACACAGGCTCCCTTTACACAAAGGGAATGAGGGACACATGTCAGCTCCCTAGGACCAGATGCCCACAAGGTGTGCCCAGTTCCTATTGGAAGACCCTTGAAGTGGACCAATGAGAATTAAGCTAGAGTAAATCTAGTTTAATTAATTTAAAAACATTTAATAAAAGAAACCAATGAGAATTAAGTCTCCTAGAAGACTATTGGGCAGTCTCCCAAGGGGTCCAATGAGCATTCAGGAGCCCCATGGCTTGCCTGATTCCTATTGGCCAGGAGGCAAAGGGGTCCAATGAGAGTTTAGTTTAATTATTTAATTACCTAAAGCTCTCACAAAAGGGGAAAGGGGGACACATGTCAGAAGGCTATCACTTATGCTGCTTAATTCCTATTGGCTTGACCTGGGGAGGTCCAATGAGGCAAAAGCCAGACCTAATTAGCAGCTAGGGCTCGCCCAAGAGAGAGGGGGGGCTGATTTTTGCTTGGCATTGACACACACACACTCACACTTGACCATGTGTGAAGGAAGAATACTCTATCTCCTCCCAAGCTTTAATGGAGAGCTCATCACCTACTCCAAGCTTGTGAGATAGAAGCCTACATCAACACTCTCTTGGCATGTGGATGCAAATCCAACCAAGAGCCAAGCTTCAATGCATGCTCATCTTCTCTACCAAGCTAATTACTAAGCTAAGCTATGCTAATATGAGTGATTATGTGAGGAGATGTACATCTTTCTCGTAAGATACTTCTTTTTCCTCTCAATCTACTCTCATACCCTGCTAGCTCTCACCATCTTCGAAGGTGTGTGAGGTCTTGGGTCTGAGAACGGGGATAATTCAAGTTGTGTTTGATTAAGTGTTTTGCTTGGTGTATGAAGCTTCCATCTTCATTGCACTAGCTAGTCTTGAAGGAACACAAAGAATTGTATTGTACAATGTCTCTCTTGATGGGAGAAACCATAATACAAAGCCTTTTGGAGGGGGGACCGGCTCCATGCAAATCCGGTCCTCAACTGTTGTCAATAGCTTAATTTCTCTCTCTTTTGAAAGTATTGTCGATGCTATCTAACTAGGTGTTATGCTTTTTGTTGCTCTCTCCACCCAAGCACTCTTGTAATTCTCATTAGGAATCTATTCTAATGAAATGCCCACTATGTTCATGCTAATTTCCGCTACACATAAGATTTTAGGCCATTAAATATTACATGAGAAGTTGACATAAGCAAAGACATCATGATGGAAATGTTATCATGAGCTAAAGGCAAGGTGTGTTGCACTTTAGATGACTTGTACACCAATTTTAGTATCCATAAAGACACACAACAAATCCTTGACAATAATTATTTAGGATGCCGACTCTTGGAATGTGCTTATTTTGGACATACACAAGAATGAGGAAGCTCTGCACTATTTTCAAAGAAGGCAAGACAAGGGATTATTAATGTTAGGAAATAGGGCGTATCTAAGTAGATAATTGAGTAGTTTACTTAATGGAGAGATATAATTTTCACACATGAGAGATTATAGAGAGAGAGAGAGAGAGAGAGAGAGAGAGAGAGAGAGAGAGAGAGAGAGAGAGAGAGAGAGAGAGTACACATGGTATACATGGTTCACCCAATGTGGGCTATGTCCACGGGAAAGCATCCACTCAATGGCTTTGGTACTTCAAAACAAGAAGTAGATTACAAAGGGATTTTACCCTTTTGAAGCTTCTGCCTTGCTTCACTCTCACCACCTCACATCAACTTCACAACGCAGCACAATGCTTCACAATCCGTTTTTGTGTGTAGAAGAGGCCTCCTTTTATAGGCCAAAAGGGCTGCCCTCTCTCATAAGAGGCAACTGTGTGTAGCCGCCCTTGTGTTAACAAGTCTAGACCCTCCAATCTGCCCATGTGTGGCTGCACTTGAGAAGACAAGTCCGTCTTTGAAATCGGCCACCGGCCATTGACTACCGACCACCGGCCAACATGCCAAATGACCGGCCGTTTTTCGACTACTTTCCGGCCGCCATCCGGCCATAATATTTCAGCAAAGCTAGTCTGGAGATTTGCTCGAGATTGGTCGTGAAAATTTTGGTTTTCAGCGAGTGATTTTTCTTCATGCACGATGGCTTCTCCTCATAATGGGGGCCTTACATATGCACGTTTTTAACACAAAAAATTACAAGGGGTAAATCAGGCTCCATACTTAACAATCTCCCACTTGGAGACTGATCTTCAAACCAAACCTATGACTCCTTTCCATCCTAGCTTCTTATCCTTGAATGTGTTAGAAAATAAGACGTAGCTAAATAGATTTTTGAGTAGATTACTTAATGGAGAGAGATAGATTTCACACACAAGAGATTATAGAGTAGAGAGAGAGAGAGAGTACACACGATATACGTGGTTCACCCAATGTGGGCTACGTCCACGGAAAGCAGCCACTCAATGGCTTTAGCACTTCAAAAGAAGAAGTAGTTTACAAAGGGATTAAACCCTTGATAGAGCTCCCGCCTTGCTTCACTCTCACCACCTCACACTCACCTTGTTGCATCAACTTCACACTATGAAATGTGTGTAGAAATGGCCTCCTTTTATAGGCCAAAAGGGCTGCCCTCTCTTATGAGAGACAGCCATGTGTAGCCGCCCTTGTGAGCATAAGTCCAAATCGGACCCTCCAATCCGCCCATGTGTGGCCGCCCTTGAGAAGACAAGTCCGGTTTTGAATTTGGCCACCGGCCATTGACTACCGGCCAACCGACCGGTTGTTTTCCGACCACTTTCCGGCCGCCGTCCGGCCATAATATTCCGACGAAAAACAAATATCAGAGGCCTCTAAAGTTTCCCCTGATTCTTGTCCGTGAAAATTTTGGTTTCCGGTGAGTGATTTTCCTTCACGCACGATGGCTTCTCCTCATAATGGGGGCCTTACAAATGTGCGCTTTTACCACATAAAATTACAAGGGTATCAGGCTCCATACTTAACAATCTCCCACTTAGAGGCTGATCTCCAAACCAAACGTGTGACCGCTTTCCATTCTGGCTTCTTATCCTTGAATGCCGATTGAAGATGAGCAAAAGCTCAACTTCTCCTTGTTGACCACCTTTGTAAACATTTCTGCACGATTTTCACTTGTATGCACCTTTCCTAGCTTTAGCTGTCTCTCTTCCAAAAGAGTGCGTATGAAGTGATAAGTCACCTCAATGTGCTTTGTCCTTGAATGAAAGGCTAAGTTCTTCGAAAGATAGATAGCGCTTTGGCTATCACTGTACAAGACACAATTTTCTTGTTTGAATCCAAGCTCTTCTAAGAATCTGTGAAGCCACAGAATTTCCAGACCATAGCATACATTAGAGAACCTACTGCTGCAGCATATGGAACTTTAGACATATAGGCTATCTCCTCTTGTGTCTTTGGACACATATCCTTCGTTAGTTTAAAATGACCAGCCAAAGGTGTAGAAACTGGTTTTGCATTTTGCATTGCAAACCTTTCTAGTACCTTCTTGATGTAATCTTCTTGAGAAAGCTTTATTGTCTTCTTCGTCCCGTCCCTTGATATTTTCATACCAAGTATCCTCTTTGCAGCACCTAATCTTTCATTGAAAAAGATTTGGACAGCTCCTCTTTTAGGTCTTTGATGTCCTGCATGTTAGCACTTGCAATCAAAATGGCATCAACATACAACATTAGGATGATGAATTTCCCATCTCCCAAATTCTTCGTGTAGACGCAGTGATCCGAGTTGCATCTTGTGAATCCATGATCCAACATCCATCGATCAAACTTCAAGTACCATTGTCTTGATGCTTGATTTAAACCATACAAGCTCTTCTTTAATCTGCAAACCATTTTCTCCTTACCTTTTACTTCATACCCCTTTGGTTGAAGCATGTAGATTTCCTCCTCTAAGTCACCGTGAGGGAATGCCGTATTTACATCCATTTGCTCGAGATTTAGATCATGAGCAGCCACAAGGCTTAAGACAAGCCTAATTGAGTTCATTTTTACAATAGGAGAAAATATTTCATTGAAGTCAATACCTTTCTTTTGAAAAAACCTTTTACCACAAGCCTAGACTTGTACCTTTTCTTCCCACCTTCTTCTTCCTTCAGCTTGTACACCCATTTGTTTTGAAGTGCCCGCTTACCTTTAGGCAACTCAACCAACTCCCATGTTTGGTTGCGATGTAGTGAGTCCATCTCCACTTGCATGCTCTTCGTCCATTCTTCTTTGGATTCATGTTGCATGGCTTCTTCGTATGATTCCGGCTCTCCAGAATCTGAGATCAAGAGATGGTTGAAGGAAGGAACAAACCTTTCTGGAGGTCTACTTGCTCTTGTAGATCTTCGGGGAATAGGTTGAGGCTCCTCATTTGGTTGACGTTGCTGCACATTGTCACCGTTTGCAATCCTTGAGTCTTCATCGTCCTCAAGCTCCATGTGAGTTCATCACCTGTTTCTTTTGTTTGTTTTCTTTGCAAGTAATCTTTGTACATATTTTGTTCGTTAAAAATTACATCCCTACTCCTTAAGATTTTACCATCTTCAGGATTCCATAGGCGATACCCAAAGTCTCCTTCTCCATAGCCAATGAAGAAACACTTTTTGGACTTTGCATCTAGCTTTGATCTTAGGCTTCTATCTATGTGCATGAAAGCCTCACACCCAAACACTTTGAGAAATGCATAATTCACCAGTTTACCTGTCCATGCCTCTTCTGGAAGTCCCCCATCCAATGCCGTTGAGGGTGACCGATTGATTAAGTACACAGACGTACTTACAGCTTCCACCCAAAGCTCAAGCGGTAGGCCTGCATGTAGCCGCATGCTTCGTGCTCGTTCCATGATTGTCCTGTTCATCCTTTCCAAAATCCCATTTTGTTGAGGTGTCCTTGGGGTTGTCCTTTGCCTCCGAATGCCATTGCTAGCACAAAAGCTTTCAAAAGTTTGGCTGCAATATTCGCCTCGATTGTCGGATCTGAGGCATTTAACCTTGGTACTTGTTTCATTCTCCACAAAGGTTTTCCACCTTTGAAATATGGAAAATACATCGGATTTATTCTTCATGACATAAACCCATTTTTTTCTAGTCGCATCGTCTATGAATGTTACATAGTACAATGAGCCACCAAGTGATGGTGTACTTGCAGGACCCCAAACATCAGAATGAACCAACTCAAGTGTACCGACTTTTTCTCCCTTGGCAACCACCAAAGATCCCTTTGAGATCTTCCACCGTTTGTTTCCGAATGCAATGTTGTGACCTTCATCGTCCAATTGTCCTGTAGAGATCAAATTTTTACGAAGAGAAGGAACATGCCTAACATCTTTAAGCTTCCATTCATTTCCGTTAGCAGTTTTGACAGAAATTGTACCTTTGCCGACAATCTCACAAGGTTCATCATCTCTCAAGTATACATACCCAAAATTACCATTGGTGTAGTCTTGGAAATGTTGCTTCTGTGGTGTCGCATGGAATGAAGCCCCAGAATCTACTATCCAGGAATTAGACACATTGTCTAATGAGAGAATTAGAGCATCTTGCTCTACTTTACCTGCCACATTGGCCTCCGATGTTGTCTTGTTGTCTTGAGACTCTGCCTCCTTCTTCTTCTTGCACCAGCAATCCTTCTTGACGTGGCCCTTCTTGCCGCAGTTCCAACATTCAAGAATTGACTTTGTGCGTGACTTGCTCCGCCTTGAGCGATCACGACCCTTTTGGTTTTTGAACCTCTCCTTAGGCCTTCCTCTTGCTTCCTGTCTAATGAATTCAAAATCAACCCTAGATAATATGCCATGGCTCTGATACAAAATGTTAGAAATTGGATCGTGCTAGCTAGGGTGGATGAAAGAGAAACATGGTGCAAGTGTGTGAGTGTGTGTAAGCAAGGTTATCACTCAAGTGAATTAGGTTCCAAGATAGAATTAGCTTGGACTCATAAACACAATCTTGAGTATTGACTTAGCTCAGCACAAGCTCACCACAGACAAGCATGTAGTGCAAAAATGAAGTTGTTTATTGATTCAAGAAATGAGCTTTAAGTAGCTTTACAACCTTGCTCCACAGTATGTGGGATAAATCCACTCTCCTCTCCTTGACTCACACCTTAGGACAAAGCTCACACTTTACATTTACCTGGGTTGTCCATGAACCTACTTACAACTTCCACTGCATGTGCAATGTCTAGCCTTGTCCAGACCATAGCATGTACAACATAAGAGAACCTACCGCTGCAACATATGGAACTTTAGACATATAAGCTATCTCTTCTTGCGTCTTTGGACACATATCCTTGGTTAGTTTAAAGTGACCAGCCAAAGGTATAGAAACCATTTTTACATTTTGCATTGCAAACCTTTCTAGTACCTTCTTGATGTAATCCTCTTGAGATAGCTTTATGGTCTTCTTCGTCCCGTCACTTGATATCTTCATACCAAGTATCCTCTTTGCAACACCTAAATCTTTCATCGAAAAATATTTAGACAACAACTCTTTTAGGTTTTTGGTGTCCTGCATGTTAGCACTTGCAATCAGCATGTAATCAACATACAACATTAGGATGATGAACTTCCCATGTTCCAAATTCTTTGTGTAGACGCAATGATCTGAGTTGCATCTTCTGAATCCATGATCCAACATCCATCGATCGAACTTCAAGTACCACTATCTTAATGCTTTCTTTTAAGCCATACAAGATCTTCTTTAATCTGCAAACCATTTTCTCCTGACCTATACCCCTTTGGTTGAAGCATGTAGATTTCCTCCTCTAATTCATCGTGAGGGAATACCATATATACATCCATTTTCTCAAGATTCAAATCATGAGAAACCACAAGGCTTAAGACAAGCCTAATTAAGTTCATTTTTACAACCAAAGAAAATATTTCATTGAAGTCAATACCTTTCTTTTGAGAAAACCCTTTTACCACAAGCCTAGACTTGTACCTTTTCTTCTCACTTTCTTCTTCCTTCAACTTATACACCCATTTCATTTGAAGTGCCCACTTACCTTTAGGCAACTCAACAAACTCCCATGTTTGGTTGCGATGTAATGAGTCCATCTTCACTTGTATGCTCTTCATCCATTTTTCTTTGGATACGTGATGTATAGCTTCTTCGTATGATTTTGACTCTCCAGAATCTGAGATCAACAAGAGATGGTTGAAGGAAGAAATGAACCTTTTTGGAGGTCTACTTGCTCTTGTAGATCTTCAGGGAATAGGTTCAGGCTCCGCATTTGGTTGACATTGTTGCACATTGTCGCCGTTTGTAGTCCTTGAGTCTTCAACATCCTCAAGCTCTATGTACTCATCACTTGTTTCTTTTGTTTGTTTTCTTTCCAAGTAATCCTTGTACATATTTTGTTCGTTAAAAATTACATCCCTATTCCTAAAGATTTTACCATCTTCAAGATTCCATAGGTGATATTCAAAGTCACCTCTCCATAGCCAATGAAGAAACACTTTTTGGACTTTGCATCTAGCGTTGACCTTAGGCTTCTATCTATGTGCATGAAAGGATCGAAACACTTTGAGGAATGAATAGTTCACCAATTTACCTGTCCATGCCTCCTCTGGAACTCCCCCATGCAATGTCGTTGAGGGTCACCGGTTGATTAAGTACACGAACATACTTATTGCTTTCGACCAAAGTTCAAATGGTAGGCATGCATGTAACCACATGCTTCGTGCCCGCTCCATGATTGTCATGTTCATCCTTTTCAAAATCCCATTTTGTTGAGGTGTCCTTTGGGTTTTCTTTTGCCTCCAAATGCCATTGCTAGCACAAAAGCTTTCAAAAGCTTGGCTGCAATATTCGCCTCCATTGTCGGATATGAGGTATTTAATTTTAGTACCTATTTCATTCTCTACAAAGGCTTTCCACCTTTGAAATATGGAAAACACATCGGATTTATTCTTCATTATATAATCCCATGTTTTTGCAGTCACATCATCTATGAATTCTACATAGTACAATGAGCCACCAAGTGATGGTGTACTTGCAGGACCCTAGACATCAGAATGAACCAAGTCAAGTTTTTTTTTCTTTCATTTCTTGATTTTTGAAATTAAACCGTCTTTTGTTTACCATAAACACAATCTTCACAGAACTCTAAGTCCACTTCTTTCAAACCTAGTAGAAGCTTCTTTGTTTAAAGGATTTGCATTCCTTTTGCACTCATATGCCCAAGTCAGTAGTGCCAAACCGCACTGTCGACTTCTGTAGTTGCTGCACAAGGTGAAGATTACGAGCTGACAGCACACAAGTAAAGTGTACCAACCTTTTCTCCTTTCGCAACCACCAAAGATCCCTTTGAGATCTTCCACCATTTGTTTCTGAATGCAATGTTGTGACCTTCATCGTCCAATTGTCCTGTAGAGATCAAATTTTTACGAAGAGAAGAAACATGCCTAACATCTTTAAGCTTCCATTCATTTCCGTTAGCAGTTTTGACAGAAATTGTACCTTTGCCGACAATCTCACAAGGTTCATCATCTCTCAAGTATACATACCCAAAATTACCATTGGTGTAGTCTTGGAAATGTTGCTTCTGTGGTGTCGCATGGAATGAAGCCCCAGAATCTACTATCCAGGAATTAGACACATTATCTAATGAAAGAATTAGAGCATCTTGCTGTACTTTACCTGCCACATTGGCCTCCGATGTTGGCTTGTTGTCTTGAGACTCCGACTCCTTCTTCTTCTTGGACCAACAATCCTTCTTGACGTGGCCCTTCTTGCCGTAGTTCCAACATTCAAGAACTGACTTTGTGCGCGACTTGCTCCACCTTGATCGATCACGACCCTTTTGGTTTTTGAAACTCTCCACAGACCTTCCTCTTGTTTCCACGGCTGACAGTACAACACTTGATGATTCTCTTGTGATTCTCCTTCGCATTTCCTTGCTTTGGAGAACACCCACAACATCATCAAACTTAAGAGTATTTGTGCGAGAGATAGAGCTACTTACAACCATCACAAGGCTATCCCAACTATCTGGTAGAGACGATAGTATAAGGAGAGCTTTCACTTTGTCATTAAGATTGACTTTCACCGATTGAGGTTGACTTATGTTGGTGTTAAAGTCATTTAGGTGTTTTGCAACTGAACCATTCTCTGCCATCTGTAAATTGAACAAGCGCTTCATGGTAAATACCTGATTGGATGCCAATGGTTTCTCGTAGAGGCCGTCAAGTGACTTCATCAAGTCCTCTATGGTCTTTATCTCCAAAACATTGAAGGCCACCATTGATGCCAAGCTTAACCGGATTGTTCCCAGTGACTTTCCATTAAGGACAATCCATGCTTCATCTACCATCGTTGCGGGCTTCTTTGCAAGACCACCTAGTGGAAAATATAGGTCCTTCTGGTAGAGATAGTCTTCAATCTGCATCTTCTAGTGTTGGTAGTTCTTGCCATTGATCTTCCTGATCTTGAGCTTCCCTTCCTCCTCCATTACTCCCACTCAATTCAAGGAGATACTTTAGCTACAAGCAAACCTTGCTCTAATACCAATTGTTAGGAAATAGGGCGTAGCTAAGTAGATAATTGAGTAGTTTACTTGATGGAGAGATAATTTTCACACATGAGAGAGAGAGAGAGAGAGAGAGAGAGAGAGAGAGAGAGAGAGTACACATGATATACGTGGTTCACCCAATGTGGGCTACATCCACGAGAAAGCAGCCACTCAATGGCTTTAGTATTTCAAAACAAGAAGTAGATTACAAAAGGATTATACCCTTTTGGAGCTCTTGCCTTGCTTCACTCTCACCACCTCACATCAACTTCACAATGCAACACAACGCTTCACAATCCGTTTTTGTGTGTAAAAGAGGTCTCCTTTTATAGGCGAAAAGGGTTGCCCTCTCTCATGAGAGGGAGCCATGTGTAGCCGCCCTTGTGTTGACAAGTCCAAATTGGACCCTCCAATCCACCCATGTGTGGCTGCCCTTGAGAAGACAAGTCCGTCTTTGAAATCGGCCACCGACTAACATGCCAAATGACCGGTTGTTTTTCAACCACATTCTGACCGCCGTCCGATCAAAATATTTTGATGAATCTAGTTTCGAGCTTTGCTCGAAAGAGACTGGCCATGAAAATTTTGGTTTCCGACAAGTGATTTTTCTTCACACACGATGGCTTCTCCTCATAATGGGTGTCTTACAAATGTGCATTTTCAACACAAAATTACAAGGGGTAAATCGGGATCCATGCTTAACAATTAAACTATGTTGGCTCTAAGAACCTTATTTCTAAATGAGGTTTTCTCAATATCTACACATAGAATCAAAAATCAAGGAGCGTGACATACCGTTAGGGAAGCACCATGTACAAGGCTTCCTCATAATTTCATAACTGCCTTTTGTGGTAGGAGTTCCAGTGAGAGAATCCAAACAAACCCATCTAAGAAGAAAATGGCTTATTTAGTGCTCAATAAGAAAGGCCAACTTCATGCTATTACATCTATTGCAATATGTGACATTGAGGAATGGCCGTTGACTTACACATTGAGGAAGGTCCTTTGGCTTGCATGTAAAAGAAAGTAATATGCAACTAGAATCCTGTGTGTGTGTGTGAGTGAGCACACAACTATGTGGTTGAATCTTATATTTTACACATAGAAAAAAAATCCATTGTGCCTTTGGAAGCCTCTCTCTCTCTCTCTCTCTCTCTCTCTCTCTCTCTCAATTTTGTGGTCTTGATCACAATGATAATTTTCAACGACCTACGAAATATTTCTAGGTTGTATAAGATTGACCACAATGTCTCAACCCTCTATCCCATGCTAAGGCCCTTTGTGCCAAACTTATGGTCTCATTGGCTAAACAAGACCAAGTTGGGCTATCATGACCAAGGAAATGCTTCATGCAACAAACTGGGATCAAAAGGGGGAAAGTGGAAGGGGGTTGTGATGCATGACAAACTTCTCACCCCGAAGTGGTTTTATCTTAGATCTGGTGGACTCTCAGGGGAGTTGATGAGGAAGTGCAAAAGGGCAGCTAAGGTTTTGGAATGGGGGGAAGTAACTAGATACTTTAAGAACTCCATTTTGCAATGGTCCCCTTGGCTTTCTAAAATATTGGGGCCGACGCAAAGCCCCTATTGGATAGAAATGGCCAGGAATGTGAATAATAAGGGGCTCGTTCGACTAGAGCAATTTTGGGATGGCAACAGGAAGTGCTGGAAAACTACTGACTCTTTAGCCATCCAATTTCAAATGAATGGCT
Organism: Adiantum capillus-veneris; assembly: GCF_014529385.1. Taxonomy (NCBI): domain Eukaryota; kingdom Viridiplantae; phylum Streptophyta; class Polypodiopsida; order Polypodiales; family Pteridaceae; genus Adiantum; species Adiantum capillus-veneris. The sequence goes on along the minus strand of NC_140956.1, from coordinate 28,663,578 downwards.
TTGAGATCTTACTAGTCTACAGGGTAATGAAAGAGCTTGATAAGGTGGTGATGAAATTCGTGAATCCAACTTTGAATGGGATGCTTGGAGATGGCCCGGGAGTAGCCTCTTTTGGAAACCACACTCTAAAGGCATTTACCATGCATTAATGCACGAGGCTAATTGGTGTAGCCCCCTCAACAAATTATGGAAGAGGCACTGGATGGAAAAACGGTGGGAGGGAGTCATGGAGAACATCTTAAAGCCTAGGTGGCCTCAGTATATAAAGATATTTTTGTGGAAAGTGATGTGGGGTGCTATGTTGACGGGCGTAAAGATACAAGAAAGAGGCATCGGGTCCGATCGTTGCTCGGGGTGCAAAATAGCCAGTGAAGACCTAGCCCACCTTTTCATGGGATGCCAGGCAATCAGGCTGGGAAAATATGCAAGTGGATTCAAAGGACATGGCAAATTAAGTTCTTCAAGAATGATCTGTTCTTTGGTAGTAACAAGCTGGGAAGTCCTGCTCTTCTCGTCTGCACTCAAATAATCAAGTACTACTTCTTGCACCATATCTGGCAAGCAAGGAACCGCCGCGTGTTTAAGGGGGATCTGGTTGTGGCAAGCTTTTGTGAAGCAAGAGAGCAGAGTGATGATCCACATGATCGGAGGCAAACAAGCCTCAGAGGACTGGTCTAGAACAATACATAACATCTTGTAATAAGTAAAGCCGAGGAGTGGGAGTGGTTTCTTTGCCAAGCAGATAACTTGTAATCCTGTGACCCTCAAGGCTTAGTCTGAGCTCAAGGATTGGTGTATATTTTTTATGTTCTTAATACTATCCACTCACAATTGTGAGTTTTGCAAAAAAAAGATTGACCACAATGTCTAATTATCACTCAATCTACTACTTGATACTGGCTCTAATTGAGCTTCTATTAATTAATTAGCGTGCAAGATTCCGGACGAATCTTCAAACTCTAAAAGCAAAACGACTTGCGCCTGCATTCACACGCTGCATGAAGCCTGTTGCAGCTCCGTGAGATGAGGTCTCCATTCTCCTGCCCCAGTTCTATCCTTAGTTTCTTGCTAGCTTCGCCACCAACGTAGGGTGCCTTTGCCTGTACCCATGCACCATTGCAGGTGTGCGTCGCTGCAACCTCAGCTCACCACCCTCCTTAGGCCAGACATACGCCCGCTGAGTTCGCCACCTTGCTCAAACCTGGAGGACTCTGATCATCGTCCATCGCATCACGCATTAGAGCACACAGTAAAGCATTGGGTCAAAAGACTGCATGCTCTTACATCGTGCGCTCTGCACACCTCCGTGGCCAACGTTTCAAACTAGCAAAGTGAAAATGCGAAAGAGGCCACAGACACACACTCCTGCGATGCCCTACATCTCTGCACGTGCTCCAACTCGACTCTGTCTCCTGTCCGCCCTGCCACCTGTAGTCGTGAGTGAAGCCAACTCCTCCAGTCCTCGTCAACCACAAAAAATCGCCTCTTTCCACACGTCATCTCTCTCTCTCTCTCTCTCTCTCTCTCTCTCCACACACGTGCCATCCTCACTATTTTCTTCCTCTAAGCCATGACAGTATCTCCAGAGATTCCTATCAAAACAAATGGAAAAAAGATTAGGGCCACATACTACTCACTCAAATGCAAAGAATTTATATCTTGCAAAATTTGCATTGCTCTCCCTCTAAACTCGAATCTAGAACAAAGAGCTATAAAACCCAGGTAACATGAATGTGAAACTATTTATGATCATAAATTTAGACAAAAGAGAGAAAACCTTTCCTCTTAGATTGGTTTCTCAGCCTTTGAGTGCATCAACAATGCAAGCTAGACCTCTCCTGAACACCACTCTTTGAGGCAACTTGGGGATCACTTTTCACAATGAGGAGAGTTGATTCCTCTCACACACAAGAGGTGCAAAAACTAATGCTATGTCTACCTCTTCTACCCCCCACAATTGTTGTAGGCGATAGTATCTACTCTTTGCAAGAGAAGACCCACCAAATTTAAATGATTCAAAAAGTTTTTGAAATTTATTTGGTGATTAGCATTGCAACCGAAGCAGATCTTTGAAAACGTCAAAACCAAGTAGAACCAAGGGAAACATATAGAGATAGTACCTAAATCAAGCTTGAAATATAGAGAATGCTAGAGATGATTGGTCACCATTCTACAATTACTTCAAACATATGTAAGTGGCTTTGCACATAGCTTTGGTGTTCTTGTTGCAGTTGGCAACACCACCCCAAGAGGTGGTGAGAGTCACACTCATAAAATTCAAAAGCAACCAAGTCTAATTTTTGAAGTGATTGGCGTAGAGAACTCTTGGGTATTCCAAGATAGTTTGAAAGCGTTGAATCATGTCAGGAGTCTATCTTGTCACAATAAATGCTTTTGTAAAACCATTTGAAGAAATTGACTAAAAAACACTTGGTGTGAAGAAATACATAAACTTAAGAGAGAAAGTCCCATGGGGTGATATGGTTTATCGAGCAGAGGGCGAGCAACCAAAAGCGAGCAGGAGATAAAAAACCAAGAATCATAGCATCGTAGGGTCCAAATAAACATTGAGTTTGCAAATAAGTGATTCTAGTTTTCTAATCTTTAAAAAAAAAAAAAGGAGTGAATTCTCTCTTCAAAAAAAGACAACATTAAAGTTATTATATTAGGATAGCATTTTTATATGACTAAACTTTATGTTATTTATTTGGTTCGTGGACCCTCCACCATGTTACCAATATGTTTAGTGAAACTTATCAAGTAGTGTGAAAGTAGTGTACTCTCATTACAAATTAGGTGGGGAAAAAAAAATATAGATGCTAGTTTGTACAATGCAACAAGGGGGAAAGAAAAGTGACAATCCAAATTAAGTTTTCAAGTACTCCTTTCTTCTTCATGTTAATATTTGAGGATGTCCAAATATGGGATGAAAAGCAAAAAGGAAAAGGTGATGCAAGGGACACATCTCTCTCTCTCTCTCTCTCTCTCTCTCTCTCTCTACCTGTGTGTTTTGCGAGGCAGTAGCATTTTGCATTTGTCACCAAAAGGTTGGATCATATGGGTAGATAGGAACTCTCATGTGGAGAATGGAGGTGGTGCATTCCCAATGGTGGGTATGGGGCAAGATCAAGAAGGCCACCTAGTTGATGCAGGGCAAAAGTTGTGGGTGATGGTCTTGCATTTGAGCACGGAACAAGATCAACATGGCAATCTAGTTGATGCAGATAAAGAGAATGTGAGCACAAAACGAGTGGGCGAAAAGAAAGGGGAGTCTCTCCACCCTCGTGTCCTACGTCTCTCCTACTAGCACTCCACATGTCCCTCTCTCCCTTTGTCTTGCTTCATTGCATGTTGCACAGCATGCACACATGTGCCTCATTTGGGTGTCCTACTTGGTATACAACAAAGAACGAAGGTGGGGGGAGGATGCTAGCAATGCACATGCGGAACACAGGGAGGGGAGGGTGAAGGGGGCCAGAATGCAGGAGGGAGTGAGCGTTTGATTTTTGGAATTCGAAGAAGATTTTGCTAATAGATGTGGAATAAAGCACGCAGTATATCATTATAGGAAGCCATTTTATGCTTATTGATATTTGATCCTCACCTCTCATTTCCTCTACTAAATCCACTAAATCCATTGTTTTAATTGAAGTCTCTTATCGTTTTTTTAAGCTTAGAATAGGCTAATTTTTAATCGCCGTGCACTTTGGATAAGCATTTCTAAATGCTGATATAACATTGTTGGTGACAATATCATACAATCACCACCTCGTTGTGCCATTTTTACAAGCATTCAAAATGATAACACGGGTAGGGTCTGTAGGATATGAAGTGATAAAATGGATTCAAAAGAATGAGAAGGTACCTAAGGTTCCCTTTTTTGGGAAGCATTTTGCAGCGTTGATAATGTTAAGTGCTAAGTGACAAGATAAGTGGCTTTTAAAAATGAGGGGCCCTAGGTTTCACGCTATGTTCATCAATTCTGTGTAGGTTGCATGAGCTTGGGGGCCTCGCGATTAGCTGTTGTAGGGGATGGGAGTAGTGGAAGATGATATCGAATGTCAAGCCTGGAGGCGTTGTTGCATGGGGGGGAAGGATCTGCGCTGCAGACGGCTGGGGGATCTCCTCACGTGGGAGGAGCTTGGCCACTCTATGCTTCCTAGTGTATTCGATCTGCTTGGCCATATTATTTTTGGTTTTAGGGTTTGTCAACAACCCCTCCCTCAGTTAGGGGAGAATCCAGCTCGCCTTGCCTCGTTAATGTCCTTGCCATGCAATGGTTTGATAGGAGTTTAGGTATGGAAATCTCTATTGTCTGGTGGTTTCAATTTGATGTGTGGGTTGGGGCTTGGCCCCCCCGTTGCATTGGCCTGCATGTCATTGTTTGGGCTCCGGCTCGGGCCTTCAGATGGTGTTCTGGATCTTTTCATCACAGACACCTTCAAGTCTGGAGGTTTTTGGTTCTCAACTCGTCTATTGGGGAATTGTTACTTTTGTTGGTGTTCCTTGGTGCTCTTGTTGGTTCATAGCGATCGGGGTCTGGCTGGTGGAGTCCCGGTCCGGTCTGGTTCGATGGTTGGCTGTCATGTTTGATGTGGTGAATTTTGAAGGTCATTGAAATACATGTCTGATTCTTTTTGGCTCTATCCTCTTGAGGGATGGTGTGCTTTAGTGATAGAAGAGCTCCTTTTGTGCCACCTCTTGAGTCCCAACTGGGTAATGGGAGCTATGGGCCCTGTCCCCTTCTCCGCATGTAGTTTTTTGTTTGTTTTTATATTGAGGGTGGCACCTTGTTCAACCATGTAGTTGGATATTTGTTCGGTCGACGGGATGACTCCCCTTATTTAGACAATGTACTTAGTCTATGATGTCGTGCGGTGTGGTCGTCTCATGTTGTCGTGTGAAATAGGTACCCTCGCTTGATTATGAGGAAGGTTTTTATGTTGTAAATTTTTTGGTGATTATTAATATAACATCACTTATACATTGTGAGTTTTGTAAAAAAAAAAAAAAAAAGATAAATGGCTTTAAAAAGTGAGAGTGTCAACCCCTTCACCATTAATCGTTTTAATAATCTTGGAGGCCTTTGGAGACAATAATGTAAAGCACAAACCCAAAACCACCCCCACCCCCCCCCCCCCAACCCAACAACCCAACCCACCAAAAAAAAAAAAAAAGTAAAGCTCAGAACATAGAAGGTTAGTTGTTTAAAGAATGGGCGACTTGATTATACCATAGCCACTTGAAAAACGTAGGTTGGGTCAGAATATTTTCTTTTTCAAAAATTGAGTGACTACTCTAACCCTCACCATGGCTTGTTGGGAAGCGTTTGGAAACGCTTGCGTAGAGTGCTTGGTGAGAAGAGAGGGCAAGGCTTATTGTTTGTGTAGAGTGCTTGGTGAGAAGAGAGGGCAAGGCTTATTGTTTTCAATAATTGATTGAGTACTAATCCTCTCACCATGATTTATTGCGAAGCATTTGGAAACGCTACTCCAAAGGGCTCGGTGAGAAGAGTAAGTTTGGTGAGCACCAAATGCGTATTGAATTGCTCACCATGGCCTTTTACAAAGCGTTTGGAAACGCTACTCCAAAGGGTTCGGTCAAAAGAGTAAGCTTGGTGAGCACCAAACATATATTGATTTGCTCACCATGGCCTTTTACAAAGTGTTTGAAAACGTTGCTCCAAAGGGCTCGGTGAGTAGGCTTGGTGAGTACCAAGTGCAAATTGATTTGTTCACCATGGCCTTTTGCGAAATGTTTGGAAACGTTACTCTAGAGGGCTTCGTGAGAAGAGAGGGATAAATGAGTACTAATTGTGTTGTGATCCTCTCACCATGTTCTTTTGCACAGCGTTTGGAAACGCTAGTGTATAGGGCTTGGTGAAAAGGCCACCTCCTTTTAGTCATTGTCAAGGTCTTTCCAAACTTGTCGTGGTGGAGCTCAATGGCCAAGGTGGTGGTCTTGTGATGAAAAGGGAAACCAAGGTGATGTGGGAATCCAAGGTCAGTGTACAATGTTAGGTCAAAGAAGAATAGACAACACCGTTTTAACGATGTTGTCTACATGTACCAATTGGCGAGGACGAGTGTAGTGGATTCAGACGTAGATGACCACAACCCATCGGTAGGTTGAGCTCATATAGCAACTGCTATGCATTGAACCAGTCAATCCACCTTGTATCCACTTTCAACAGTGCTAAGTGGAGGTCCTCATACCACATGACAGGTCATGTCATATAGTCCCACCAACAATGAGCACATCATTTAAAACACCTGTCGATCGTTACCACTAGCTATTGGTTGAAGGGTATGATGAAGGGGCCATGCATATCTAGTCATGTTGCAGTCTATGCCATCTTTCATCAAGCATGTACTTCACATATCAACCTAGTTGTTGTACAAATTGAGTCAGCACTACACTTGTAACCTCCATTTTGAAATGCTATTAGTTAGGGGATGGCGAAGGCAACAACTCACAATTTGCTTCGTGTATGCCCATGAAGAAGTGATAATAAAAAATTTAACACCTAAGCACTAAACTTGGTCTTTTCAACTTGTGATTTGAATGCTTTGTGACTAGATCCAAGCTTCTTCCATTTGCATTCATCCTATTTTCTTCCTCTTGCTTCTCTTATTTTCATTAATTGTTTTTTCTATAGGATGTTGCAATCAAGGCCCTTACCTATGGGTTAGTGGATATGGGTCAGACATAGGTTGTGATTGTTTACTATTATAAATAGTAACTACTTGGATAACATTGAGTGACTAGATTAAAGTCACAACTGTGTCAATGTATGCCTCCTCCCAATTGACTGTACAACTAGGCACTTGCATTGTCATCAAAGATGCATGACAAGGGTAATCTTCAAGAGTTGCTTGCATATTTGATAAGGCACTTTCCAAGGATAAATTGGATGTTTATTGGATTCTTTACATTAATTTATTGCTTTCACAATTGGTGCCATATTGTGGCCATGCAACTTGTTACATACCTACCATTAAGTCTATCAGCAATTGGTGTCAAAAATAAGGTCCACCTTCAAGGATAGCCATGTTTGCAAGGAACCTCTCATATACCATCCTCTTAGTATAACCCTCTGCATGATTTCCGTGTGTGTGTGTGTGTGTGTGTGTGTGTGTAATCAACACTTTCTGAGTGTTTCCCTTTCCCCAACTCTTCTTACCTTGTGTTTTGAAACTCCATCTACCTCAACAAAAAAAACCTTCACTTTGAGGATTGGCTTTGAGAGAAAAAACAATAAACTATTTAGCACTTGGGAAGGTAAACTTTGACCCACTTGCTTTTGGAAGTGCTATTTAATAGGGCTCACTGAAAATAATGAATCTTTTTTTTTACAATACCATCCAAAAGGAGAGGGCTGAAATATATTATAGCATAACTCAAAGAAATACAAAAACTCCATGCCCATATTGAGCCATGGATTCTTCATCATACTTAATGAACTTAACAGTGCATCTAGAGTCCATATATGAATCTTATATAGTTAATGCAATTAATGAATTTTATACACAAGATAACCTCATTCATAATTTCCATGCACTCCTATCTTGCTTTGATTAATAAAAAATGTAGGGTCAAAGAAGAAAAAGCTAGAATATTCAAGCATAAATTATCTTTGTGGAAAAGCTAAAGAGAAAGACTCCTTAATGTATATAGCATATAATACCAACTTCTTACAAAATTTCTTTTCTTCCTATTGACCTCCAAGCTACCTGAATCAATTTGGTCTTGGTGGAAAGTTAAGTTGAGACACCCTTTGTCTTAGAATTTCCATATGCCTACTAACCATTTTGACGACAAGTCTATGAATATTGAGCAATATCCACTCAAGGGCTATAATATACTATTGTGTGGCTTTAGAACTTCTATATATTTTCCCAATTAGAAAAAAATCTTTGTAAATACATTACTATGGATGTCGAGGAAAGTGATGTTAATGATTGATACAGTAAGGATGATGATCTCTTTGCTAGTTCAAGTGTTGCATCACATTATGCAAGAATCACAATAATAAAATAAGAAAACAGTTGCATCACATGATACAAAAATCACAATAATACTAATATTGAAAAAGAGGACGAGGATGTGACTAGCAAAAATGTGGTTTATATGTGTGATGTTCCCTTTGTTGTAGAGAACTTTAGGCCTTCCCCAAACTCTCTCTCTCTCTCTCTCTCTCTCTCTCTCTCTCGTGGATGGTTAATATTGGTGTTGATAGCAAACCAAGTCAATTATCTACCAAGACATTGCAATAGAAATAAGTCATCCTTTTTATAAAAAAATATTCTTTAGAGTGTGCATAGTAAACACTAAAAATTGGTGATTGTGTAAAATTTGTAGGGAAGATATGATAAGGTGTGAGATGCATTTGCGTGTTTTTTTAAAATAGTATTAAGATTTTAATTGACGCATACAAGCATTGAGAGTGGTTGGAGTTTAAGCTGATTGGTAATTAAGTAATTTAAAAGAATTGAATCCTTCAAGTATAGTGAGAAATATAGGGCATAGGAAATAACCATTTTTGGTATTGCATACTTGTAGAGATACTTGATACAAGGAACATGTGTTCTCCTATTGGGGGCAATGTATAAGCAGAAATCTTCACAAAAGGATCAATATTAGGAGCTAAACGCATTAAAATGTGATCTATGTGGTCTCATCTCTCCATGTTCCTCGCTCACTTTATATCCCTTGCTCGCTTTTTGCCGCTCATTAAATGATACCACCCAGTCCCATGTGTTTGCAAAGCTGAAAGAAAGAGTAACAAGTTCATGTATATTTAAACACCTAATAAATCAAGAATTTGCAATTCTTTGAACATGAAGAAGGTTGATAATAGAGAAAGCACCAATGAGACATATCCATAGAAAAAGACACACTTGAGTTTATTTTTCTTGATTCAAAGACAATTGTTAGGAATAATAAGTAACGAAATAGAGATTAGAATGCTTACCTTAGTGGAGAGAGCCTTAGTTCACACAGAAGAGAGATAATAGAGAGGAGAGAGAGAGAAAGAGCACACATGATGTATGTGGTTCACTTGTGTGTGGGCTATGTCAAAGGAATATTAATGTGATATGATTTTGTGGGTTTTTTGGCAAGTGATTTTTCTCACGTATGATGGATTCTGCTCATATGAGGGCCTTATAAATGTGTGTTTCTAGATCTACAAATACAAGGGTATGATGGATTCTGCTCATATGAGGGCCTTAAAATGTGTGTTTCTAGATCTACAAATACAAGGGTATGATGGATTCTGCTCATATGAGGGCCTTATAATGTGTGTTTTTAGATCTACAAATACAAGGGCATGTCTAGCTCCATACTTAAAAATCTCCCACTCGGGGACTGATCTCTAGACTAAACATGTTATTGGTTTCATTTTGGCTTCTTATCCTTGAATGCCAGTTGAAGATGGAAAAACGCTCAATTTCTCCTTGTTAACTACTTTTGTTGATATTTTTGCAGAATTCTCGCTTGTGCATTTCTGAAATTACAAGTACAAGGGTAAATTAGGCTCCATTTAGCAGTCTCCCACTCGAAGAGACTGATCTCTACCAAATGTGTGACTATTTTCCATTTTGGCTTCTTATCCTTGAATGCTAATTGAAAATGAGTAAAGGCCCAACTTCTCCTTGTTGAACTAATTTTGTGACATGTTTGTAGGATTCTCACTTGTGTGTACCTTTCCAAAAGAGTACATATGAAGTGATATCTCACTTCTATATGCTTCATCCTTGAGTGAAAGGTTGAACTCTTTGCAAGGTGGATGTAACTTTGACTGTCACTATACAAGAAACAATTGCCTTGCTTGTATCCAAGCTCCTTCAATAATTTGTGAAGCCACAAAATCTCTTTTCTGGCCTCCGTAAGAGCTACATACTGTATTTCCGTGGTAGAAAGTGAGACCTCTTTTTGCAACTTTGAAGCCGAACTTACTGATGTGCTACCAATGGTGAAGATGTAGCCAACAATGATTCTTTGAGTATCTTTGCCATGTGCCATATCTGTATCAGCATATCCTCGCAAACAAATGTCAATGCCTTCAAAACATAAAGCATTTTTTGTTGTTCCTTTTAAATACCTATGTATCCATTTCACAACATGCCAATGGTCTTTCCTTAGATTTTCCAAAAATGTACTCACAAATCCCACCGCATGGGCAAGATTTGGCCTTGTCCAAACCATAGAATACATTAGAGAACCTAGTACTATAAAATATGGAACTTTAGATATATAAACTATCTCCTCCTCTGTCTTTGGACACATATCCTTGCTTATTTTAAAGTGACTAGTCAAAGGTGTAGAAACTAGTTTTGCATTTTGCATTGCAGGCCTTTATAGTACCTTTTTGATGTAATCCTTTTGAGATACTATTAGTGTCTTCTTCAATCTGTCCCTTGATATTTTCATACCAAGTATTGGTTTTACTACACCTAAATATTTCATTGAAAAGGATTTAGACAACTCTTCTTTAATATCTCTTATGTCCTGCATGTTAGCACTTGCAATTAGTATGTCATACAACATTAGGATGATAAATTTTCCATCTTCCAAATTCTTTGTGTATACATAGAAATTTGAGCTGCATCATTTGAATCCATGATCTAGCATCCATCAATTGAATTTTTGGTATCATTGTCTTGATGCTTGCTTTAGACCATACAACATTTTTCTTAATCTACATACCATTTTCTCCTTACTCTTTTCTTCATACCCCTTTGGTTGAAGCATGTAAATCTCCTCCTTCAAGTTGCCATGAGGGAACACCCAGTTTATATCCATTTGCCCAAGATTCAAGTCTTGAGCATCCGTAAGGTACTAAAGAAGCCTAATGGAATTCATTTTTACAACAATCCAAAAGAGTTCATGTTAACTGAGCCGCCATCTGTTAACAGGAGATGCTAAAAATTGAAGCATTATGAATGCACGTCGAAGATGAATATGAAGAAGCAGTGAAGGTTGGAGTTACACACTTTTCACATTTTTTTCTAAATGGCCATGTATTGTAAATTCTCGATTCATTTCAAGTCATTGTAATATTTTTAATGTGTTACAAGCTCAATGGAAGTTCCAAGGTGTAAAGAATAGGTCAGTTAGTATGCCTAGGTTGCAGATTTAGTAAGTTGTGGAGCCTCAAAGGTCTTGGGTGCCAGGGCATTACACATTTTAAACCTTGGCTAAGGTATAATAGCCAACTTTGTAAAGTTTTTATCAAGTTTTTGGATAAGAAATACACAGTGTGTGTTAACGACGCTCATTTATCTCCTTCTCATGCTTCCTACTCCCTTGTCGGTTGTCACATTGCAGTGATGTCTGTTGCGTTGCAGCCGCAGGTAAGAGGTCTATGCATTGACATAAACATATCATGATAAATCGTAGCTTTTGGCACCGCTGACCCATAGCCTAGTTTCATCTTAAGTAGGAATTTAAGCTAGGAATCACAAAGTAAGCATAGGTAGGGTATTGGGGCATCATTGCTAAGCATTTAGATGCATTCGGGGTTAGAAACAACTAGGTCAAAATCTCACTATTGTTAATGATTCCTTTTTTGTACTTCATCAAAAGTGAGATTTGAGACCATAAGCATGTGTGCTTAGGTCTTATATACTTGTCCTAGGAGTTTTGTAACATTTGGATGTCAATTGATGTTGTAACGGTTATGTTTTGTTTGTTGATTAGTGACTAGCTTTTGATAACTTAGGTCATTTGAGTGTAGCTTGTGTTAGATGCAAGTTGTCTGTTGTTTTCCGAGCTTCCTCATCATAGAATTTGGTCAGGGTCACCTCATTAACACACACATCAAGAGTGGCCAGTATCTGCTGCTAGCCAAAAGGCTCGAACATCTCTTCCGAAAAAGGCTCTAGTACATATGCCTTGTCTTGTAATGATCTATCATGAATTCAATACTCTTTTTTCAAACTACCACCCTCAGAAGCTCCACATGTCCAATTGTGAGCTTTATTCTGTATCCAAGCAGGTATTTCTCCTTCTTGGTCAGTTGTGGATTTTAATTCCTCTCCAAGGGTTTGTTCCACATCTCTATAACTATGGTCTGTGACACTGATCTTCATAGTGACATCCTTGTGTCTTAGGTATATGTAGTCATAGCCCCAATCTTGTACCATTTTGAGCTGAGCATAAACAGTCTGTCCAATATGATATTGAAAATGATGCTCTCATTGAAATTCATAATAGCAAATGTGTGTTCATATGCTATTTTGCAAGAGGTCACTACAATTTGCTCTAAAATGCCAATAGGTCTCTCCAGGTACCCATTCGCTAATTGAAGTTTCCTTCTAGTTTTCTGTAGAGCAAGCTTTCCCCATTTTTCCCACATTGCTTTGGTGGCTATGGTAATTCTGGCTCCACTATCCAGTATCGCTACCGATTTTACTTCTTTGTACTCCACAGGCAAGGTCATGTTTCCTTTTTCTCCTTCACAATAGTCTCCTACCTTGTTCACTGGTACCGGCTCATGTTTAGTTTGTTTTGAGGTTTGGTTATTCAGTGTTAGTGTTTTTGGAGAAACAAATGGTGGAGGAATTACCAGCCCTATTTTCTCCAAAAAAAATTCCACCTCTTTCCAAAGATGAGGTCTTATATGCAGTTACTCTGATAGAGTTAGTGTACAACGGATAGGGGACGCCATCATCTCATGAATAGTTTTGGTATCCATCATCTTAGGATTAGCTTGCCATTGAGATGGTACTTTTTTTACTTTTGAACTGGTCTCATGGTTGCCAGTGACTGAAGGTAACATTTTCAATGATTGAGGTTTACTGTCTTTTGACATTTTCGTACCTCACCATACAGTGATCGGATATCATTTGGGTAGAGTTCCTATTTGAGGTGGATCTCAGTGATAGGGGATGACTAAAGTTTTGCACTTCCATCTTTTCTATTTTGGATATCCTCCCACAGATCCTATGGACATTGTTCTTCCACTTCAGAAATTGGCATAGGTGCTTGTGAATACATTCGATCTGTTGTATTGGCTGACATCCTCGTATCCAAAGGTGTTTCATTTACCGAGTCTTTTTGGTCTCCATCTTCGATCCCTTGCTCCTTTAACTCTTAAATTTTTTCATGTATTAACACCTCAGTCCGTGGAGCAATCAGAACTAGTGGTTCCCTAAGAGCTTGAGCGGCCTGGATGAGCTCCTTGCACATCTTTAACCTCTCTTTTTCATACTCCAGGTGAGGGTACGTTAGCCACCTATCCTCTTGGGTTTGTTTGGGCTTTAATATAGATTCATAAGCTTTTAAGATCGCATCCAAGGGTTCAAAGACCTTGTCCACCAAGACAGATCCTCTTGACTGTATTGCTGATGATTTACTACATCACACTTTTCCTTAAGGTCTCTTTTCATTCTCAACTATTCCTTTGTTTGCAGTAATTTGGTTTCTAAAGCGGTTTTTTCTTTCTCTCTTTTGGATTTTATCTTGTCTCGTTTTGCCTTCCAGGATTTTTGAGGGGTTCTAACAGACAAATTTTCTACCTTGGTTTGGGTGGCTGGGATGTTCCTTGCCACCCCATGTGCTTGGGCTCTTGTTACCGTGGTTCTTGGAATGGTTGGCTTTGTTTTTGATCCACTTGATCTTGGCACAAATTTGATTTTTTTCATGGTTGCTTTCTCTTTGTTATTATCATGGGTTTTGGGACAATGTGGAATGAGATGGTCATTTGTACATCTCTCACAGAACCCAAAGAGTTTGATACACTCTCCTTTGTGTGGAAAAATTCTTGCAAAATGGTCAGTGCCGCATTCATAGCACGGTCCTATTGGTGGTGGAGAAGCTTCTGGAGCCCCCATTGGTTGTCCTGTTCTAGGAGGATATCCCCTAGGTTTGTAGTTATGGGTTGCCATGAACATAAGCATATTTTAATCAACCAAGTAATGGTTTTTTGTTGGTTGTGCTATGTATGATGATTTTGGCATATCCTCAGAAACCACCCATGGAATTTGTCCCTCCGAAGCATATGAATTTCCTTCAAACCCTCTCTCATAGGTATTGTCTACATCTTCTCGGTATGAAACTACCTGGACTATACTCTGATCAGAAGGTGCTTCTACAGGTTGTGAAATCCTTACCATGGCCCTGTTTTCCTATGGTGAAGGAGGCTGATGATCCAACACAGGTTGAGGTTTTTCCTGCCATGGGACTGCTTTATTTTATCCTACCTGGTATCTTGGAGAGGGTGGTAGCTGTTTCCCACCATGTGGCTCGTATTGTATTTCTCTAACATAGTTTCTATTACACAAACATTCATGGGTCTCATGGTTTGTCCATTTTTGTTCAGTAGCACACCACTTTAGTACACGCAGTACGTTTACTCCTGACCTCTTTTGGAGGTTGCACCACTGAGTTGGATGATGTCCTCCACAAGTGTCACATTTTTTGGTGGGCTGTTGTCATGTGTTTGGGTTCGTCTTGTTTCCTTGGTTCATCCTTCTGATCACTTCCTCGATCATTCGATCAACATTCAACATAGTTGGGTTTTGCCCACCCGGTTTCATTGTGGACTCACTAGTGGTTGAAGAGGTACTACTCATCCCTTGGTTTGTGTCCTCCATCACCTCCCCATATGCCTTGCAATTGTCTACCAAATACAACGCCTCTTTCCTGACTTGCTCAAAAGTAACACATGCCTTTAAGTGCAAGTCCTTTTTGAGAGTGTCATCTTGCAATCCTTCTATGAAAAGGACTGATAGTCTTTGATCCTGAGGTAGTTCTTGTTAACCCTCACGGCACACGGACACCCTATGATCTATAAACGTTGTATTATTTAGAGTCAGGTACCGGGCTTGTCGGACCAATAGGGAAAGGTAGAGTGATCGCCGATGAGAGGCGCACTTTAACTTGGACATTCAAGGGATTAGTTGGTTAAGCATGGGCGCCCAAGTGTGAATGGGGTGAGCTCCTATAAAAGCCAACTAAACCTAATTTTTACTCATTCTCTCATTTGTGCAATTGAAGAGTGCTCTTGCTCCATCTCCATCTTCTTCTTCTTCACCTCCTTGTGTGTGTGTGTGTGAGAGAGAGAGAGAGAGAGAGGGAGAGTGTGTGTGCGATCGAGCATTACGAAGGCACGACGGCGGCGAAGCGGTTGAGCGCGGCACGACTGCAGCTTCTTCTTCATCGCGGCGAGGAATCCACCACGAAGGCGAGCGTAGAGCGGTGAGTGACACACCCTTTGTTTTCTTGAGCTTGCTAGTTTAGGCTTGTTGTGTGCTTGGAGCCGTTTGTGGCTCGCATACGGTGTATTGGCAAGTCCCTTGCTTCGACAGTGCGGCAAGGAGCGCACATTTTTGGCGCCGCTGCCGGGGATATGCCCTACACTAAGCTCGGTTAGCACTTTACGCTTCCTTGTGGTGCAATTTCTATCATAGGAAAGGTAGGGAAGGAGTGTGTGGAGATTTCTGTTTTTTGCGTTTTCTGCATTTGCTGTCAAGTTTCAATTTCTGCTATTGTCTGCGTTTTTTCAATTTCCGCAATTTCTGCATTTTCAAGTTCGGCGTTTTCAATTTCTGCAATTTTCTGCAATTCTGCGTTTTTTAATGTTCTGCAATTTCTGCATTTTCTGCATTTTCTGCGTTTTTCTGCAATTTCTGCAATTTCTGTAATTTTCTGCAATTTCTGCATTTCTGCGTTTTCCAATTTTCTGCATATCTGCGTTTTCTGCATACTTGCGTTTTCAATTTCTGTATTTTCTGCAAAAAAAAAAAAGTTTTTTATTTTTGAGTGAGCGGGCGGCGAAATTTTTCGAAAATATAAAACGTGACGGGTTGGTTTGTATAAAAGATAGATCGGGATCATTTTCCCAAGCCCAAGCCCAAGCCCAAGCCCAAGCCCAAGCCCAAGCCCAGGCCCAGGCCTCAATCCTCAGTCTTATGATAGATACTAGACTCACTCTTATATATATACCCTACTCCCTCAAGAGAGAATGAGAGCATGTGGGACAAGTCCTCCACTCTCCTCCTTTCTCTTCCCACTTGCACCCTTAGACTTTCTAGTTTGGGCCTAGTTCCCTACTGGAAATTGACAGTTTTAGGGATTCCGAGGACATAGAGTGACCAAACGGAGGGCTGTAAAGCACGGCACGACCCTCTGACCGATACGCTCGTTTCGAGCTATCACACGGCCCATTCCACGACACGCTCTAAAAAATCTAGCAAAAAAACAAACAAAAAACACGCTAAAAACTAGTCACAAGGCCTCCTAGAGCAACTTTTCGACACCTTAGGGTATCAAAAACACATGCACTTACGCTCTGGGCGGGTGCTAGAACACGAGCATATTGAGGGTGCCTCTGTTCATACGGACACCCATTACCCATCCATGATAAGCTCTAGACCCTCAGCGGGGACACAAGGTAGCACCACCCAAGACCCTAAAATAGCCGCTAGTGATTCCTCCTCCGACTCAAAAATCATGGAAGCATACCCTACCCAAAACACTGAGAGAGAAGGCCATGCACCTCCCGAAGCTCCACAGCCTAGTACTAGTATGTTTAGCCGTTTCATGGAAACATTAGGTAGAGCTACTCGCTCGGAACCTGATGCAAATGAAGCACACGAAGGGGGTGGGGAAGTGGACTCTCCTTTCACATCGCACGTGGACCCCACACCCCCAAAGAGTGTCCATGTGGATATCCTGCCAACTTCTTACCAAGAAGGCCCTGTTGAGCTGCCTCCTTCAGAAGTTCCCTCTAGAGTACCGTTGGTGACAAGTAAAACCACGGGGAGCAACATTGCTTCTACCTCACAAGAAACCATTAACACGTCGACTCTAGAAGGATTGTTCATTAATGATCATTGGACATACGACCTCCACACTGAGGTGTTGACGGATCTACACTCTGGCCACGCCTACCATGTAGGATGGATAGAGATTGTACAATCCACCTCTAGTGCCACGAGCATCGAAGATCAACAGAAAATGATCTGTAATGTTATCCATGGCATTATTCAATCAGAAAGGCAAAACCGAGGGGTAAATATACTCTCAACTGGCCCCATGAGATTTCTGGATACGAGCAAGGCTCAACAGCCTACTCTATCACAAATGGAGACTCCTCTAATGAGCCCCATGGACCCATCTTACGTCATTTCACCTGGGGTCTCTATGCAATCTGAGCCTCCGAGCGAAAACTTTAGCTTCCCTAACTTGGCTCAACCCTCTATCAAGGAAAACACAGTGCTCACTCCAAGGATAAGCCTAACAGAGAATGTACCGATGACATCTACGGTTAGCGCAGTGCCACTACCTAGTGTCGTAGTACCTAATATGGGGCCTCGACCGTATGTGCCTCTAGCCCCTTATGCACACATGGACCCCACACCTCCAATTGTACCACTTGCTTATGCTCCTCGAGTGCCGCTCCCTAGCTCTTATCCGAGTGGACCTATGCCCGGTTATGTTCCATATCCTGCATCATCTATACATATGCCAAGACCGGCACCCGTCCCTCTCCCACATATGATTCCAAGAGTACCTCCACCGGCCCTACCTCCTCACATAGGTGACTTGGCAGCGTTTGCTCAAACCATAGGTCGATCTATCGCGGAAAATATGCGTCACGCATCTGATAGAGAGCCTAGAAGTAAGGCAGTACAAATTGCCAAACTCACGCAAAAATTCAATGGGGACGAAGATGCTAGGAAACACATTGAAGTGTTTGAACAAGTATGTGATTCCTTAGGGGAACGCAACGAACTACATAAGTGCAATGCCTTAAGCTTGACATTAAGTGGGAAGGCTGGAGATTGGTATAGGACCCTAAGGGTGGACGAGAAAACAATCTACCCTACCCTTCGAAGGTTGTTTCTAAAGGAGTACATACGAGAAGGTGTGCTTTGGGGTGTAGCATCTCAGCTACAGAAGGCCGAACGTAAGGAAGGAGAGTCAGTAAGGGACTTCATTAGTCGTCTAAAGCACTTAAACTCTCGTTGCCCTATAAATGAGTGCTTCAACAATAACCAACTGCTTGATCGATTCATTCGAGGGTTGAGGAATGAAGGAATCTATAATGGACTAGTGATTAGAGGTATCACAACCTGGGAAGATGTCACTGCCAATGCAATCCAACTAGAGGACAACTTGATGATAGCAGGCATGAGGGTGTCTACTGACACGAGATCCACTAGCTCACAAGCCATTGAGTATGAACCCATGACTGCAAAGCCCATTGCCAATGAGCCAAAGGTATTTGAGACATTCTTGACAGACCTCACCAAGGCAATCCAAGAGTCTCTTAAGGATAATCGACCCCCTCAAAATAGTCACATGTATCCAAGAAGGGAGCAACAATGGTGTTCCATTTGCTTAGGTCCACATAGCACTAGTGAGTGCCCTACGTTTAGAGTAAAATTTAATGGAACTTGCAACGCATGTGGTAGGTATGGTCACCAAGCTAAGGATTGTTTAATGATCAAACGTATGATGGCAAATAGACCACCTGTAGCCTGGACGGATGCGCCTCGAGCTCCTGTATTGATGCCTGCTCCACCTGTTGAGCAACTACCGCAACACATGGTCCCTAGATCTCAAAATGCTGTACAAGCTACACCACTACCACCTCCTGTGCTAGGACCGCAGCCCCCGCATCCAAGAGTCGCCCCTATGAACCAAGTGGGTTGCGAGCCATCAAATGCTTATGCAGATGGCTGTGAGGAGGAAATAGACACTAGTATTGCCTACGGACTTGATACATTGGAAGAATGTCCTATATACTACATGGAAGATTGTTGGGGACAAGTCAAGCCGGTTTATCAAGCTGCTGCTCTCGCATCCAGAGGTCAAAATATCAACACCCAGGCTAGGAGGCCACCTCTTCAATGCTACGAGTGTGGTGGACCACATCGAGTAGCGGAGTGCCCTATTAGGCTGCAAAAGAATGCTGCACAGATGCAAGTGAATCAAGGGAGCACGTCTCCAATGCCAATACTCACATGTAATCGTTGTGGCATAGATCACTTGATTGCCCAATGCCCCTATAACCCAAATGCGCCTAAAATCACACCCCTGAATTTGGTCGAAATTGCTAGTGTGACGTCGCCAATACCACCCGTCGCACCCGCTTATGCGATTACACGGTCCATGCTTCAAGGGCCAGGCCATATCCTCGAAGAGAGAGATACCACGTTAGTTATCCAAGCAAAGAAAAAGAAGACACGAAGGAAGAAGTCGCAGAATACGGAAAATTCAAAGCCAAGTTCCAAAACAAACATAGGAACAGGAGATGACCCCGTGTATATGAATGACCTCGAGGATGATTCAGATTCAGTCGAGACAATGGAGACTAGAACCAATACCACAAAGGGAAAGACCGACAAGGAAAACCGTAACATGGGACCAAATGAAAACCGAATAAGAGAAAACCATAAAGAGCCTCTGAAAACACCACAAGTGTTTCCAAATCCAATCCAAGACCCCCAAGAAAAACCGCAGGGGCAAAAAGGGAAGAATTGTAAAAAGAAGATTGGGACGTACCCAAACCCAGTAGATGAGATTGAGCAGGTGAAACATCTAAGAGGTTTAGTGGAGGAGACTCAAAGGAAACTAGAACCAGAACCCATGCATATCAAAATTCATGACACAGTGTTTCCCACGCAAGTTCATCCACGCCACATGAACCATAGACCGTTAGCCATATCTAGTATCATCCAAGAAGGGAGTGAGGACAGGACATCAGAAAGTGAGCATACACCCTTCTTGTTGGAAAGGATGTTTAACGAAGGAATACCTGATCCCATTGAGGAATATGAGATTCCATCCTCACCAGTTCCTAGTCAAGGACCTACACTCTGCAAAACGCCAATGAATGTTGCCAAACTAGTGGACTTCATGTCTTCTGAGGTCCGAACCACGATCATAGCAAAGCTGTATGGAGATCCTGAGTTATTCCTTGCACTTCGAGCATTCCTTAACGGAGAGCTACGAACGGGATTACCGCAGTTTGCGCAACCAAATAGGCCTGACTCGATTATGATTGATGAGGAAAATCATGTGCAATCACTTGACTTAGATGGACACGAGTCTGTGATTGAGGTACCCATTAACGAATTAGGGCAGTATTTTGAAGGCGACGAGTCTAATGCGACCCTACCCATCACTACCAAGGGATTAACTATAAAGGGAATTCTTGATGGTGGTGCGGGAGTTAGCATCGTTACAAAAGATTGTTGGGAATCCATGGGAAAACCCCGCCTCAGTGTTACTAACATTGTGGTAAAGATGGCAAATGGTACCATAGCCAAACCTATGGGGATGCTCAAGGATCTTAAGATCAAAGTTCTAGGACACAAGGTACGACATACGTTCATTGTAATGGATTTCTCTAAACACCTTATGTCATATGAAATGATTTTAGGACGACCATTCATGAGGGAAGCACAAATGGTTCACGATTGGTCTAAAAATCATGTCTATTTGCAATTCCAAGACTCTGTCCTTAGAGTGGATTTGGTGACTGGTAAGGTACACCCCTTAGGGAGTAAAACCATTATTGATCATCGCTCTGACACCACAGTTCACTCGGCCCCACTACAATATTGTTACACTTGTAAGAAGGATACAGACATTGGCCAAGATTCTCCTTACATGGATGTGTTACCGGGTATGACGGAATCAGACAATGTAGACTGGGTCCACCTAGCATCAACCATAGACACTTGGGGAAATAGAGGGACGACCTGGGTAACACCTGAGGGGGATGAAATGCCTATACCCTTAAATATGCTACAAGCAATGCATATCGCTTCCGACAAGACTCATCCTAAGGTAACGAAGAAAACATACAAGTGGGTCCCTAAAACCTCTGTAGTGAGCATGGTTGATGCAAAAAAACGGAAACCTAGTAAGAAACGTACCACTCGCTCCAAGAAAAGTAAGAAAATGTTGCGATGGATCCCTACACAACTATTGGAAGCCCAAGGCTACTATCAAGGAAATGATCAAATCTGGGTGCCAAAACGTAGATTGTGCTCTTACCTATCACCTGACCCAAGTGAGCCCAATCCCGTAGCTCCAAAACGAATCAATGATCGTGGAAAGAAAAAAATCACAGAATGCTACACACCTAGTCCAGAGCTAGTTTGGGTACCAAAGAAAGAACGATTTGTTCCACCTAGCTCAGGAAGGGGGGAGTCCCATGAAGCTTCTAGCTCCTCATGTAATACATCCATAGAGGTAAAAGCTTCTACACAGCCTCCATCTATAGGAATGGACCTCCATGAAGCTACAAAAGAATCCACACCTCCCAGTGTTCAAGAATCACCTGATGAACCACTTCAAGTTCGATCCTGGAAGAGTACCTTACCACCCTTGCAGCTTGACAACGCACCTAGGGTAATAGAAAACTACTGGCAAAAATCCTCACCTATTACCAACTGGAAAAATTGGTTTCAAAGGGTGACAAGCTCATTTCAAACGATATGATCTACCCAAGGAAGGAGGGAGTGTTTGTGGACATCCATCATTCATTTGTTTCCCTCTCAACCTTTTTCCCTGACCTCTATATCTCCAATCTTAGGGAATGTACATATAAAGCTTTATACTCAAAAAAAAAAAAAAAGAGCAAGAGCAATTAGCAAACGAGTATGCACATAAAAGTCAAAACATTGACTTAGACCTACACATGTCACATCTGGTACAGTGAAACAGAAACCTATGCCATAAAACACCTTTGATCCTCATCACTTGAGTGATGGAGGGTAGGTAAGATTAGTACGATAGGAGTGTTTCTGTTTTAGAGTTGAGTGATTAGCGAAGTTCTCTTTTCCCACTGATGTGCCTCCTAGAGGTATTGTTTGTGTTTCCTAGTGTGTACAGGAGCGTGTTGCTATTGATAGGATTTGGACCTTCATGGAACCTTCAAATCAAGCGCGACCATCAACACAAACAGGTGTTTCTTGTCCATTAGCATTGCCCTTATCTTTTTTGCATCTATGATTGTCTGCTTTGATTGTGATTGGTAGCATAATACTCAGCGCATTTCCTTAGTATCAAACATTTAATTCAATGTAATGTTTTGTCATAATCACTTGTCTAGGTTTAAAAATCAAGCAGTCCGACTAAGCTAGTTTGACCAAGTTAGGTGTTAGAGATCTTCTCTTAATACCATGGGGAATGCCTTCCTAATAAGCAATGGTTACTTAGGTTCTTAATCCGATTTAGGCAGCATTGTATGAAATGTACTAGGGCTTTCTAGTGGGCTTGACCCTATTGACCTTTAACTTAAGTATTATAAAGGGAGTTTACTAATGTGATGAGCCTGGGGAGTGTAACAATGTTATATGACCCCCCAAAGTTACAAAATAAAAATGCTGAAAATGAACAAGCAAAAAATCAAAGTGCCACAATGTAAAATTTTAAGCTGGAAGAGAAATCTCAGCTTGAATTGGTACTTCACTCACATGTATCGCCTATGGTACTAGAGCCCTAGAGGTTCCCAGTGTGGGCGCTTTTCCTTGAAAAGCAAAAAACCCAAGGCATACAAAATAAGCACCCACATCATAATTGAATCAATGTGAAAAGACCTTGGGGGGTCAAAGAAAAAGTAATCAGTCAGGCGATGATTTCATGAGAAATTCCTTTTATGGTAGCTTAACTACAAAGTTTTCTAGATATAGCCTCTAGTCAGCCCTCGAACATGAATACTTGGCTCTCGCGATTAAACAACTTAATTGACCACTGAAAATTAAGAAGCTTACCCATGGTATTAATATTCGATCTCTAGTGCTTTTCGACCGTCAAATTAGCGACCCCAGACTTGTTTAATTTTTTACCTTTACATCTGTTTATGCATTTGATTACATTGAAATTTAATGTTCATTGCTAACAAATTGTTTGAAATTCTTTTACCAATCAATGTGTCTACCTAAAACTGCATATGCTTTTTAAGAGAATGCAATTACTGTGCCAATGCTGTTTGATTTTGCAGTGACTGAAGAAGGCTAAGGACATTCATCTCAAATGCTCTTCCACCTCGACGAACCAGCTTCAACTCAATATCTTCCGAGGACGGAATCTACATCAGGAAGGGGGGCATGTTAACCCTCACGGCACACGGACACCCTATGATCTATAAACGTTGTATTATTTAGAGTCAGGTACCGGGCTTGTCGGACCAATAGGGAAAGGTAGAGTGATCGCCGATGAGAGGCGCACTTTAACTTGGACATTCAAGGGATTAGTTGGTTAAGCATGGGCGCCCAAGTGTGAATGGGGTGAGCTCCTATAAAAGCCAACTAAACCTAATTTTTACTCATTCTCTCATTTGTGCAATTGAAGAGTGCTCTTGCTCCATCTCCATCTTCTTCTTCTTCACCTCCTTGTGTGTGTGTGTGTGAGAGAGAGAGAGAGGGAGAGTGTGTGTGCGATCGAGCATTACGAAGGCACGACAGCGGCGAAGCGGTTGAGCGCGGCACGACTGCAGCTTCTTCTTCATCGCGGCGAGGAATCCACCACGAAGGCGAGCGTAGAGCGGTGAGTGACACACCCTTTGTTTTCTTGAGCTTGCTAGTTTAGGCTTGTTGTGTGCTTGGAGCCGTTTGTGGCTCGCATACGGTGTATTGGCAAGTCCCTTGCTTCGACAGTGCGGCAAGGAGCGCACAGTTCTCTAGTAGTGCATCTTTCTATGTATTGCTTAAATCAAAGCGAGGCTTTCTTCTCTATTTCCTTCTCCTTTTGTCTAAATGCATAGATTTGGGAGACAGTATTATGCTTAATGCCTCTCTTTTGAGAATTCCTCAGTGAATTATCAAAGAAGTTGATTGATACTTGGGAATTATAGGATGTTTAAAGGTTGAATCCAGGTCAAAGTTGTTCCTTCTAGGGTCAACCCAAATCCTTCATATTGAGTATGGAAATCAATACCTGCTCCACCCTCAACACTTGTTTGAATATCAAAACATGAGCATACGGATCTCTCAATCCACTAGACTTTTTGGGTACACACTTTTGCCACTTGGGACGGTCGCATGTGTCTGGACTCCGCAACCATCCTCATCATCCCTGATCCTCCTAGTGTGGTCTCTCTAGGTCATTAGAAAAAAAATGGACTCTCCATGGGCCTTGTAAGAATCCCTAATTTAAAGGAAGCCTGCCAAGATTAAGGGCGACAAAGGCTTTGAATGGGGCTATTTTGGTAGGGTCTCCTCCACCTTTGACCCCTAGAAAGGTAGGGGGAAGGGGAGGGGAGGGGGTAATCATTTAAAAAGTAGGGAAGGGGGGGGTAAACCATTTGAAAAGTAGGGGGGTAGGGGGTCTTCTCTCTTGACCTTTTTGGCCAACTTGTAAGTGGCCTCTTAACTCTCACATGCCACCTAAGCAAATCCGTGGGTCAAAGAGGTAAAAAAAATGACTTTTGTCAAAAACTTTCAAAAAACTCTATTCCCCCCTAAAAAGTACCCTCAACATATACACATAATAAAGAAAAGTTTTTTAAGTTAAATTACTCAAAATTCAACATTTTTTGACTCCCTCCAAACTTTTAGAAAATTCCCCCCAAAATTGAAAAGTCTCTCTCCTAATCTAAGCTCCTCTCCTACACCCATCCCCCTTGCACCTGCACCTGCTACTACACCTACACACCCATCTCTCCATCCTTCAAGCTCCATCTCTCCATCCTACAAGCTCTATCTCTCCATCCTTCAAGCTCCATCTCTCCATCCTACAAGCTCTATCTCTCCATCCTTCAAGCTCCATCTCTCTATCCTACAATGCCTCTTGACGACGTGACCAATGTCCCAGCAAGCTCTTCACGCGGTAGGTCTCTAGGGCTTTTCCTACGCCTACCTCAAGAGTATGTTCCGACAAAGAAAACATGCTTGGGTACATTACCTTCAGCCAACGAACGCCGCGCTCAAGGGGAGAAGAATGTGGATCTTTGGACAGACGGATGCTTGTATCCAAAGGATCCTTCTCTCAATGTTCATCCGTCTTTTACAAACATTCCATCACTGTTGCAATACGTTGGAAATGGAGAGCAAGGTTTGTTGGGCTACTGCAAGAGACTCAACAAACACGAGATTGCGCAGTCCGAGATCTACTTGCGTCATTGGCAGTTGCTCAATGGGAGTTTCCACAATCTTCAAGCTCAGATGCAAATAGCTACTAGTGCGATTGAGGAGGCAAAGAGCACCATCACAACCAAGGAAAATGTAATTAAAAATCTTGAGGATACTCTTTCACACATGAAGAGTACTGCCATGGGAGGTAGGGTGAGGAAACGAGAGTTGTCCGAAATTCAGACTCTTGCAATCACTAAGAGAGTTCTTAGAGATTTTTCTAATATTGTCACTGATCTAGATATTCAGGATATTTGTGATGCTGTTGGGATTAGTACCAAGGGCTATCAAGCAATACATCAAGTGTTAAAAGATGCATTAAGAAGTCGAGGAGTCACGGAAAACCTATTCCCACTTCCTCACAGAGTGAAGATTGCCAAGAAGGTGTCAAATGAAGATGTTGTTCACCGATTAGGGGACTACTTGTATATTGAAGACACGATGCCTCTTCAGCTGCTCCGTAGTAAATCACAAGGAAGGAAGGGCCGCGGGAAGGGAAGCGGTGCTATTTCTAACAGTGTGTTACGGACCGAAGGGTTTGTTTACACCAAATTCAACAATATCTTTGTGGACTTGATACGATTGCAGCAATCCATGGCTGTTTTCTACAATTTGAGTGATGCAGGTTAGTTTAGAGTTTCCTACATGCTCTATGATGTGTCATAACATGCATTTTGAGGCTTTATGTTGTTGGCAGTTCTTGAAGGCAAGCTTGTGTTCGTGCTGAAGTTGGATGAGTGTGTAATTGTTAAAGGGAGAAAGTTGGAGAGAATGAGCATCACGCTTATGAATGAATCCCTAGCTTATGCCAAGCAATCTTGCAGTTCGAGTGAAGCGACAAAGCCCTCTTTTAGTGTGCAATCAGAGAAGGATATATGGTGGCTTGGTGCAATTGAAGTTCCGAAAGAGACACATGAAGTCCTTACATGGATTTTCAGTAGAATCCCATGGGTCACAGAGGTCATTAAAGCTCAAATAAACGGTGAGAAGCTCATGGTTCCAGGACGTGGGGAGTTTGATGTTGAATGGCATTTAGGTGGTGATCTAAAGACCATAAAGTGCATGCTTGGATGCAAACAAGGTGCAAATTCTTTACTTCCCTATCCATTCTGTACGAAAGGGCACAAGACAAGTCGAGCAACTCAAGTGGAAGGTCAGGACGATGATAATGATGACCATATAAATAGGGAGTGGCAAAGTTCGGTTCTTTCATGTGATATGCTGCAGGTGCCCAATAGGGATAGCAAAGATCCTGGGTGGAACCCCATAATTCCCTTCTCTCTCAACAATGTTCACTTTTGCACATTGCATGCGTTTATGCGAATATTTGATAGGATCTTAAAGCATCACATTGATTATGCTTTCACAATGAAGCCCCTTCAACGGTCAAAAGACTCCTTGCAGGGGGTGGAGACGCTCCTTAATGAGATTGGATGTCACCGATCAAGGGTGAACATTGTAGCAGAGACTTTTAGGGAGAAGACATATGAGGAGGCACATATGTGGTTGTGATTTCTTGGGTGTCATTAACCCCTATAGCTTGGGTGTCATCGCGAAAGTTTACACCGAAAGTGGATATTGCAAAATCTTTCTTTACAAGCACTACAAGGTTGGCCGTTTGGGCAAGTGTTGTTAAACACAACGCCTTGGAGAGTGAACGGAGAGCAAAAATGTTGTAGCGACCATTGGGAGAGTAGTCGGCATGGACAAAGACCACGACACCAGTGGGAAGTGTGCCGAGGTAGTGAGCAAGTGCCGCTTGAGGTCCGAACGGCGTCCTCCTCCCCCCTCACCGTTGCGCCCAGGCGTCAACCTCCAGAACATCCTGCAGAACATAGGTTTTTTGAGATATGGCACAGAATTATGATATAACATTAACAAAATCATTTGTAACAATCAAATGTAAGTGAGCATCTATACCTCTTGTCTACGATCCTCCTCATCGGCATCCGGGTGCAAGTAAAGATCCACGCTTGACTTTCCCTTTGGATCAAGCAAAATAGGTGTTGCAGAAGGTTTTGGTGAATCCACTCTTGCGCGTTTAGCCAAACACATGGCTCGCACGGCCACAAACTCCTCCTCAGAGACCTTGGCCTGCTTGGCTGCTGCCACTTCGGCTTGTGCGATCGCCACTGTGTCCGCCAAAGTATTCCCCATGGGAAGTAGGAGATCATCGTCATGGGAGGTGGTGGTATCAAGCTCAAAATTTCCATGGGCATCGAGGATGGCAAAGCACTGATCCATGCGAAGCTCAAAGGATTTCTCCAGATCGTGCATAAACACAAACTCCTCCCCACCCACCACAATGGAGGAGAAGCGGGTAATCTCTACCTCAGGGATGGCATCACGAGTGGTGGTTCCTTCTGGCAGTCCCGAGGATGAACCGACTGATGGAGAGGCCTCCAAGAGGCCTTGAATCCCTACAGGGTAGGTCAAGGCAAGCGTCCTCTCCTCTGCGGATGAGTCAATGGCCGCGGGCTTGGGGTCCTTCACATCAGCCAATACCCCACCCATCTGCAAGTGAGGTAGCACTACGTCAGGGCCTGCTGGGCACTCGTGAAGGAGGAAGATCATTATGGCCTGAACAGAGAAAAAAGTGTTTCCGATCCTTCCCTTACGCATTGCTCGCACATCATCAGCTTTAAGCCGCACATATTGTCCGACGGGTTGTGCTATGGTGGCAAAGCGTGCAAGCCGCTGATGAAATGGCATGTCCCCTTGGTAGATGTGGTGGAGAAGGCCTTCAGGGACCCATTGCCCTGGTCGGTTTGGTAACTCAACAATGAATCTCCCCATGCACGTGGAAATGTATGAAGTAATGTGCTCAAGAGATTGAGAGTGGAGGGTCAAGGTGGTTTCCAAATCGGGTTGGGTTGTGAAAAATGCTTGAAGCTCAGGGCGATTTGCATGCCCAACCTCAGTAAGGAATGCATCTAAAGCACTAGTAGCATCCATGTCTTCTCTTTGTGTGATTGGGTATGCTAGGTCTCTCTACAATGCTGGGATGAAAATGGTGAAATGAGGAGGTGGTCCTCCTTATATAGACATATTCTATCTCGAAAAAAATAAAAAATATGGATTTAAAAAATAAATTTACACCACCTTAAAACTCAAGTACAAAATCAAGTACAACACCTTAAAACTTTTCAAAATCTTTAATAAAATATCCAATATATAAACGATTAAAGTTACAAGCCAATTCACTTAGACAAGATGATTTCGTCTGTAGCCCAATCTTTGTAAACAAGCATAGTGGCCTCCATCCGCCTTCCAATCTATACAACAAAAAATGGGCAATCAAAATACAAAAACCCACAGAAAATAAGAAAAGGTAGCTAAGGAAGCACAAAGCAGACCTTGCGTTGTTCTAGCTTGAAACTTGCATTACCGACATCCTCGAATCTCATTATGACAAAGTGTTCCCGAAGATTGGCAAGAGTCCAATGCGGATTCA
This sequence comes from Adiantum capillus-veneris, assembly GCF_014529385.1. Lineage (NCBI taxonomy): Eukaryota > Viridiplantae > Streptophyta > Polypodiopsida > Polypodiales > Pteridaceae > Adiantum > Adiantum capillus-veneris. Next base: position 28,635,027 of record NC_140956.1, on the reverse strand, counting down.
CTGCAACCACCTCCACCTCGTTATTGGGCATGCGGACACGAATTTCAAAGTATTGAATCTCTTCGGCTGTCAGCTGCAAGGGTATCCATTTGCCACGTTTGTGCATCCACCTCTCATAGCTAAACCGTGCATACAAGGTGCACCTTGCTTTCAAATACTGAAGGCAAAGCTGTGTGGGGGACACATTGCACTTATAACGGTCACCATCATGCAAACCGTCAACATAGCCCCAATTGACACCTAGAATGGTGTCCATTGCATCTATGTCAACTTCTTTGCAAACAAACATTGTTGGTGTTTCTACAATTGGTAGAGAGCGGAATGCATGCACAAACAAATGAATAGGACAATGCCAACTGAGACCCACCGATTTGGTTGCCTTACCAAACTTTAGGGACCCTTGGAAATCTTGCAGCACCTTGCGCTTGAAAGAAAGCAAAGCCCAATGGTTTGGAGTTGGCCATTCTGCACTCTGCAATGAGGGTGTCTCCACGGCTTCTAACCTACCATAGCTTTGGCTTGACTTCGGCACCACGTACTTGTGGGAGTACATGAATATTCGCTGCTCAGTAAGTTTTTTCGATGAAACATTAGGAAACATAAGCTCCCCAGTGTGAGCATGCACAACCATGAACGTGCCTGAGAGGCACTCAAGCGGCTGCTCCTCAACTAAGCTGGATGGGAAAACATCTTTACAAATGTCCTTAGTTAAACATAATGATCACATAAACGTAAACATGACATATGCATAGGATAGCTAAACCATGAAAACTTACAATGAGGTGAAAATTGAGTAGAAGCTCTCTTGAGGTGGAGCTCAGCTGCACTGTAGACGTGTTGCACGATGGCCACCATTTCGGACTTTGTTTCTTTGAATGTCAATAGCCGGCCCTTCCAACGACGTTCCAATACGCCTCGACACCGTACGTGATGAGGTCCAACACATGACGGTTGCATGTAGATCCATGCACCCTTCTTGAACACTTGTGGGATCCATACCCCCTCTGTGTCTTTTGTGTTGTGCAACACAATCTCCTCTATCTCTGGTTTGGGCCGTCTATGCGTGGACATGCTTGGGAAGTTGGGCTTAGGAAGGGATTTGAAAGAGTTGAGTATTGTGGAGAGAGAATGAGGAGCTGAGGGGAGGGTGAGGTGAGCTGCCTATGGTGGCTTTGACAGTGGAGATAGAGAAAGAGAGGAGTGAGAGGTAGAGAGGTAGAGAGGATAGTGGAGCTGTGGGCTATGGAGTGTGGGACTGTAGAGGGTTGATGGAGGTGTGAGAGAAGGGGGAGCTATGGAGAGAGAGGAAGAGAGTGGTGGAAAGCTTTTGGCTATGGCTGCCTTGACTGTAGAGAGAGAATGGGAAGAGGGAGAAGAGGGAGAGTGTGGGAGAGAAAAGTAATGAGGGAGAGAGAGAAAAGTGGATTTTGGGGAGAAAAATTGACTTTTTTAAGTTAGTTTATGTTTTGGGGCAGTTTTGGAGGCAAATGGGTCAACTTTGAAACTTTTGAAAAATTTTCAATTTTTTGGGTTTTTAAGCATGCGCGTTTTTTTTTGGGGGTCCCTCCCTCTTTTATGACACCTCTCTCCTCCTATTTACCCCCACCCCCCCTAGCCTACCTCCCACCTCTCTCTAAGAACCAAGCATTGAAAAGGGAGACAATTAGGCTGCACCCCTACCATTCCTCCCCCTGTAGGTGATATCCCAAGAGCCTTCTCATTGGTTCTCCCTTAAGCCTTCACTAATCAAAAAGGCCCAAGGAGAGTCCATATTTTTCCTAATGTTCATAATCTTCCTCTTGGCACTACAATTGGTATCCTATCCGCCATACGTTCATTAAGTTGTTCTGTTTGATCTCGTGTATTAGTCAGAGGGATTCTAGTTGTGTAAGTCAAATCAAGTGTTGCATTACCCCTTTGTGTGTTCATAGAAGCCCTAGACCCCCGTTGATCCCATAGGCCTTGTGTTCAGGAATCATTGATGTCCAAAATAATTTTCCACTCTGGTTCTTATTGGACTTACATTCCCAATTTCTGGTCTTGTGTGAATAATCGTGGTTTTAACTTCTTCTAAATTTACATAGTATTGGTGGAGTGGTCCCCCAAAATATGTATATCACTCTAGCTCCTAACAGTCCATAGGAGAGTATTTTTAGCCATACTTATCCATTATGACCACCTGGATACTTCTCCCCTCTGTGTAAGTAAAAATGTATAGTTTTTTGTGGCAGTCAGTCAGTTCCTTGGTGCGAGGTTCATCACATCTATAATAGAGTGTTTGTTCTCCACTATTGAATTTATATAGCCCGATGCAAGTGTTGTATGTATTAAGCCACTTTGTCTTGTTAGTGCATCTGAGCATCACATTTTGCTTATCCATTTGGGGTGGTTCATGTGCTAGCTCTTCAGCTACCTTGTCCTTGGTGCCATTCATTCCCCATTTGTCCACAATAAAGGGGTTGTGAACCACTAGGTACATTATTCCCTCTCTGTCGAAGTATCTATCTTCATCATAATCCGCATCTACAAGGTCCTTGAACTCACTTGGATTATTTTCCAACTTAACACAGTAGCGGTCCATTCCATCCTTGTAGATTTTGGCCTTAAGCACATTTTCAAATTGAAACAATAATTTTATGTCAGAGGCAGGTTGTGAAGGACCTATCCCCATGGAAGTTACTTCCTTAGGGTTCAACATGTTGGATTCCTCAGTCATTAGGGTGTATGATCTTTCTAACAAGGTGTCAAAAAAGCTTTCCCCTACAATGGCTTTTAAAGGATGAAGTGGTCTTTGATTCACTCTACCTTGAGTTGAGTGATTGCTCACTTGGTCTATGATGCTGGGATTCCTATCCTGGTATAGTCTTCTTGATCGCAAACACATGAAGAATCGATATTGCAAAATCCAAACTGGGTTACCTCATTAGCTAATTTGAATTCCTTGTTTTGGTGTTACTTGTTGGGTCGTATTCTATAGCACTTGCAACCTGTCAAAAAATGCTTGATGGCTATAAGTTTACAGCCATTCATGTTAGTTTGAGCTTTCAATCGACAAAATTTAACTATGTTTTGTAATACTCCACAATTTTACTCACAACATCAACAATTCAGGTCCAATTTCAATTTTTAAAAAGTCACCATTTCCTGGGGACTACCTCTCTCTGTGGTCAAATACTACTCTTATGCTGACTTAGAGGAACATGGATCGCGATCCATGTTGGGAGGCCAAACTAAATTTTCTTGGTGCCAACAAAATCAGCATGATTAGTAGGTAATTTGGTACTAGAATTTCTTAAAATGGATTTCTAGATTTTAGAACTAGGTCAGTTTTGTCACTTGCTCAGAATGCTTACAGTTCTAGAATTTTCGCTTGAATTTGGAGATCCTAATTCAGTTTTGAAATGATCACTAGAGTCCCTGGGATGTTCCCTAGCTATGGTGCATGTTTTGTATCAATTTGTGTCAGAAGAACATGGATCGTGATCCATGTACCTCAGTGCCAAATTGAACTAAAACTTAACACACAACTTTCCTTTGGCTCCCTGATGTCAGATTTAGGGTTTTTATAGTATTTGGACTTTTTTTAGGTCAACCAAAAGTCAATTATTGGGTCTATTCCAATGGTTTTCCCCTGGATCTGTTTTATGCCCTTTTGGCCCACCTTTTGACCTCTTATGAGTGATAATAGTGGTTTAGGAGAAAGTACTTCAAATCTTATCACTTTTTTACTTGTCAAATATCAGTTCAAATTTTCCAAAAGGTACATGGATCGCTTGGCAAGATTTTGGCATGACCTTTGGTGAGGTTGTGACAGAGGGTGTGGTGATACTCTTCCCAAAATCTTTTTGGATTTGACCTACTGTTTGCAGGCCAAAAGCAAGATGTTGTGTCTGCTTTGAGATTTTTTGCAAACAACTCCTTTTTTGGTATTTTGATCAGGTTTTTTCACTTTTTTTATTGTGGAACCTTTGAGAAAAGTTGTTTCCTTAGTTCTCAAGAGTGCACTGATCAATTTTCTTTTACAATCATCAACCAGGTACATGGATCGCGATCCATGTTTGGCAGCATCTGGCCATGATTTTTTCTCCTACTGGTTCTCTGCTTTTAGTTGAACCCAATTCTCACCCCCTTTTTTAATTTGGACAAATAAAAGTTCAGTCCCTTTTTTTAATTTGGACAAATAAAAGTTCAGTTTTCCCAAATTTTCTCAATTTTCACAGCTTCGCTTTGCTTAACCCAGTTTCTTGATTTGGATGTTCTTTCTACTCTTAGGAGGATATTAAATTCTTTCTACTCTTAGGAGGATATTAAATATAGGAGCTTTTCATTTAGAGTTTTCTTTACAAAGTTAGAGCTTTTTTTGTAGGTAGTAAAAGTAGATGAAACCTTTTGCACATACTAAGGTATATAGCTTTTGAACTAGGATAAAGTACATAGTAAAAAAATTGTGCTCTACATCTTTGTAACACAATTAAGGCCCATAGTAACACAACATGAATTTGTATGGGATAAGTTGAAGTCCACCCTGGCAACAAGTCTTTATCTTGTTTGATCTACAAGCAATTAGAGAGCAATTAGAGAGATTATGTGTGTGTGTGTGTGTGCGTGTGTGAGAGAGAGAGAGAGAGAGAGAGAGAGAGAGAGAGAGAGAGAGGGAGAGGGAGAGAGAGAGTACAAAGTACAATAATTGAATTTTTGGTGTGTCTAGTAACAAGTCTTTACCTTGTTCATTCTATAAGAAATTAGTGAGAATATGAGAGAGAGAGAGAGAGAGAGAGAGAGAGAGAGTACAAAGTGCAATATTTGAATTTTTGGTATGAGATCTAGTAATGAGTCTTTATCTTGTTCATTCTATAAGAAATTAGAGAGAATGTGTGTGTGTGTGTGTGTGTGTGTGTGTGTGTGTGTGTGAGAGAGAGAGAGAGAGAGAGAGAGACACACACACACACACACACACACAGAAAGTCCTTGATGTAAGTCTAGATCGTTTAGATGCCCCGAGAGAGAGAGATGCAAATCTAGAGCATTAAGAGAGACCCCACCCCACACACACACACACACACACACACACACACACATACATGATGATTATTGAGCAGGCATTTGCTTGCATTACCCTAAATCCCAATAAGAACAACAATAACAAGATAATGACATGACAAACACAATATTTTCCCCATAATTGAACAACATATAGATTGATCCTTGATTTGAGATATGAAACATCATCCCAAATCAATGTATCATGATTGTGGGTGAAAAAACCCTTGCGGGGACAAGGGAAAAACCCACAATCTCCATATGTTTCTTCTTGTTGCATTGAAAAAATACTATCTCAAACAATACATAGAGTCAAGTCACAAAAGTAATTGTCCACCTTTGAAAGTAGCTTATCTACTAGTTTTTCTCCTTAAGAGGAGGACCAAAAACTTTCTTCTCTAAACACTCAGAGAAGACAAAGAAATCACCCTCTAGCATTAGACAGTGACGGATCTCCTTTGTGCAAGCAAGCCCCAAGCCACCACAATCAGCAAAGATGTCCATAACATGGTCGTCCTCATATGTGAATGTTTCTAGCAACCAATTTTTCAAACATAATAATCAAAATTTAATGACAAGAGCTTGCATATAACTATCAAGATGAGTGTGCTGATTCACAAAGGTTCATGGCTAGAAAGTTACCTGTAAAAAGTCTCAGTACGCTCTGCTCCCCCTCGAATCATCTTCAACTATCCTTGTATAATTGTTAGATGAACGAGGTGGAGACTCTGTGAGGTAGCTTCTTGAAGCCGAAAAGCACTCAAGAGAAACATCCTCCACATCCTTTCTATCATAATGAGGTGTAATGCTTTGAGCATTCTTATAATAAAACAAACCAAGAGTGAGATCCATCACCTATGTAAGGAGAGAACAAATCACTTAAAGACAAGAATTCTAAATTTCATGCGCAAGCTTCACATAGAGAAGGCAACCTCACTTGCTCACCAGTCTTTGGATGCAAGTATCCCCCATCACACATCGAAGTCCACGAGCGATGGAGCTGCAAACTAACTCTATTAGCTTGCATAGCAAGATCCCCCAAATGTTGCGCAAGAGACAAAGTCACCAAGAAACCCTCATCGGCCAAGTGAACATCGGCAATTTCCATGACACCACTCGCCAAGGCAGTGGAAAAGTGGTTCCACTCAGGAACAACGTTTACATCACCTACACACTGAAGTTAACATGAAAAATTACATCATAACATATATGCATTGTATAACAAACACGAACCCATAAAAAAATCTCACCTATAGTGTGATTGTGAATACCATCAACTAGCATGGATGTAGGGAAGTCTACAAATATCAACCTTGCCACATATTGGGAGATTTATCCCTTCAATGAATACTCACGCCCATCATAGATTGGTGTTTTCTTGAACCACATTTCAATACTAACACAAACCAAAGGATCATGGTAAGAGTAAATTATGACAAGTTAACTTTTTAGAGAAATATGCAAGTCTTACCTATGCCATGCTAGGTCCTCAATTGCTTCCACATCCAACAACAAAGCATCCACACATGTAATAAACTCCTAAACATGAGAATGCAATTCTCAATTTCTTAGAATCTCAAAGAATGCTTAGAAAATCGTAGGAGTATCAACGGTTAATGCAAACAATAATTAGAGTAATAAAAAGCAAATAAACAAGCAAATAAACAAGCAAATAAACAAGCAAAAAACGTCTACCTGTGGTGCGTTTTGATGGCATCCTCTCATGTAGTGAACGACTCATAATAGTCTCAGAGAAGCAAGACTTTGATGCTAGGGTAGATCCTTTTGGTGGAAGAGAAAATGGAAAGCTCTCCTCCTCACCATCACCATCTACAGGTACACATTGGGAGGGTTTTTCTATACTTTTTTTACCTTTCCTTCCATGCGAAGGTGGCTTGGTGGATGGCTCAATGTGTGTAGCTTGGGGTGGGATAACACCGTCATTGGAGATGGGACTCTCTTTCAAAAAACCTTTCCATACAAAAGTTCACAAAAAAAAGATCAACAAAATTCAGATTTAAACAAATTATATTAGTTTATACAAGAGATTGCGCTTCACTTACGAGCATGAATCTCTTGCTCACTCTTTGGGATAACACCTAGGGGATACTCCAACCACCATGGACAGTGAGAGCACTCCCAAGGTGTAATACCCTTTTTCAAGAGTCTTGACGAGAACATAGTATTATCATCCTCTTTATCTAACCATTCTTGTACAGCCTCCGGCATAGACTCTATCATCCTCAGCCGCATACAATTCAATAGCCATCTAAATGAAAAATCAATATAAAGAAGAGACAATAAAATACATCGTGAAACAAAATTAGTATTCAAACAATTCAATACCTATACACAAGACGTTTGCTTGCATGCATCACTTCGGGTAAAGAGGCATAATCTGAAGCACTCTTCATGTTTGCCAAAACATGAGTATAAGCCAATGAAACCTGTGTCTTCCTAGTTGCCTTTAAAAAGACCTCAAATGTTTTAGGCAACATAGGCCCCTCCACCTCAAACTTAGCAATAATAATTGCTGCTTTGCCAAACATTCCTTGCCAATAGGTCTCTTGCCTCATGTAGGCTCTAAGTTTCTTATAGTCTGCAAAATGACCTCCCTTGGAGTCCTTAACTTTGATCAAAATCATCATGTGAAGAAGTTCTTTGCGTCTATTGAACAAATTTATAATTGTCAACCCAAAAAGTTCATGTACTGATTACAATGCACATCAAAATGACAAATCAAAGTTTAAGATGAAATGAAACAAACCTCTCTATTGTGATCTTTATGACGCACAAGCTGTATAATTTATCCCAAGTGATTCCTACCATTGTTTTGTCATGCCAATCCTTGTCAAATAGCATAGTAAAAAACTCTTCACCATGTGCAGGATTTGCAATAGAAAGGTACTTATATCCGCTATCTCTCATTTTTTTCTTCTTCCTTCTTTAAAGCTTCATTCATCTTCTTTTTGAAATCCTCTCCAAGAAGACCTAAAGTTCTAAGTCTTCTCTTCTCATCAGCCAAAAAGGATTCCCATCTCCCCTTCAAAGCACACAATTAGAGGCATTAGCAACACAACGCAAACAAATCCATGACTATATTGGCTTTCCACACGGGAACCAAAAACTTCATCCATAACTTGACACCTCTACAAGGCTTCCCACGTGGGAATTTAGGGCATTATTCAAATCGTAACCCAATCCATTACTTGACACCTTTGAATAGACTTCCCACATAAAAATTGAAGGCATATTTGAAAACATGGACTCATGTGTATCTTGTAACCTTCAACTAAGGCTCCCTCAAGATAGTTGAAGACATACTCATTCTCAAAGTAGCTACAATTTAATTTTTTTAACGTAATTGCTATATTTATTATCCCAAACAAATTGAGCATGGCATACCTTCCAAACAAGTTGAGCAATCAAAATGCATGACGTTGAGTACCATGGCATAATCCCTTGGTTATGTCTAGCCTCCAATTTAAGCTCAACCTCCATCCAACATTTCTTCTCTGGAGTTAGATATTCCATTATGCTTGATTTGTTTGCAATACCAAACTTTTGAAACATAAATAGTTCATGTGCCAAGTTGGGTGGAGCTGTAGCCCTCGAGATTCTAGAAGCAAATGTTGATGGGTAAGCAAATGGAAAAACATATTACAACAAGAGAATTGAACAACACTTAAACAACTAATTCTTACTCGTTTGTTGTATCAAGACTCAAAATCAACTCTACTTCCTTCTTTTTATCTATCTCAATAAATTCACAACGAAATGGCACATGATATTTTTCATCCTTAGAGTGCTCTACAAAAGAAACATCATCCAAATTGAATTTTCAAGTGCAACAATGTATATCTAAACTCAAACACAAAAGAAAAGAAGCACTTGTCTTCTTCAATTCGTCGCATCCAAGTTTTCAACCTGTGGTTACCATCCCACACAAAAAAAGTCCTTGAAGATCTACCCAATCACCCACAAGATTCTTTTAAAATTCTGCATTAAGCCTTTGCCATATTGGATCCCACTTCTCAATCATATCTTCTGTCAGATGTTTTGTTTCTCCATGTCATCCTTTAAGTGAAACAATAAAAGAACCCATTGAAGAGACATAGCCAACCCTATCGAACGTGGATATCAACAAGGTGCATCTGAAATTGCACATCGAACAACATTTGTAGCTATTAATCTACATAAGGGAAGGGGACTTTGACTTCCTTTTGATATGAAATTGACTTATGACTTCATTTATCAGCCCAAGAGACACATTCTCCCCAAAAAACCTGTTATGGTTTGAAAAGTCGTCCTCTTCGTCTTGGTTATTGATCTCTGTGTGGGTAGTTTGTGGGTTGAGAGCAAAAGATGGACCAATAGTATTTGGAGTGATAGCATTGCTATTAGAAGCTCCATCTATAGACCTGTCCAAGGACCACGCTTCATCGTCAACATACACACATTGATTTCTTCTCTTCACAGAATTCTTTGGCAGACTCATTGGTAGAATCCTTGAGGAGCCATCCTCAAGTATAACTTGCCTTCCTTGAACAGTCCCAGACTGTACAGTCATCCCCCCTGAACAGTTCTCTTCTCGTTTTTTCATGGAGCGTTTGGGGGCCATGAGGAAAATCTTAAACCTCTATTAAACAAAAATCAATAGCATAATCAATACTCTGTCTAGAACTATCAACTCTTTTATAAAATACTATAAGTGCAAAAAAGACAGAACAAATGTATAAATGCTATGATTTGAGAGAGAGAGAGAGAGAGAGAGAGAGATATATATATATTTGACCTTCTGCTAAAAACTAAACATAGGATAAATACCTTAGATTTTCGCATAAATCAAGGTGGTTTCAATGCCATAGGGTAAACGTGTCAAAATCTGTCAAAAACCAGTAACATGTCAAAACCTGTAAAAACTTATTTATAGCTGACTCAAGAATTACTCTATGGCAAAGCTGAGAAAATAGAAGCAAAACAGACACATTTAAGATATAACTTGCAAGTGAGTGGCATCTCCAACAATGCTCTCACGTGCACCATAAACAATAGTTTGAGGAAAGCACATTCATTGACAAACATCTCCAAGCATGCTCTACATTTAAGGAAACTTCTGGCTCCTATATCTCAGATGGAATAAAGCAAAAACAGATGCTACAACTGTACATTTGATAGAAATACATGGACTGCTATCACCCACATCTACATTTTGGGTCTTGTGCAGCAAAGTTAGGAGTTCAGGCCATAAATTCCGCATACAAACAGCGGCATACACAAAAATTCCACATACAAACAGCAACATACAAATAGCCTGTCAGCATGTTCCACAATCGATATACAAATAATAGCCATAAATTTGGCATCCAAACAAATCTTGCATAAATGGGGTCCATAAACAGCAGCCAGAATTCGGACAGCTAGAGACTATGTTGAGATTGCATACAGCAATAGCAATGCTGCTCCAAAAATGCGGATGCTCTTCCAAAGGGCACAATTGTAAGTTGAGACACACTTTTCCCAAACTTTGGACTACTATTAATCCACTAAATCCAAATGAGCCGACAGTGCCAACAAACCAAACCAATGCTATTTGTCTTAATCGATCCAAATCCCTTACTTCTGTTCGGCCCCTCACGCAGACATGAGCATAAAAGTAAAGAAAGCTAGAGTAAGAAGAACTTTCATTGCATTAGGATTGTAATAAGCAAGAATGCTTAGGATAGATATTACAATGGAGTGAAAGGAATGGAGACTAGTGATAGAGAGCTCAAGCTTATATGATAATCCAATCCACCATTCCAAAAAGTCCCTCGTCTTAGCTCAAGTGACTTATATAGACATTTGGGAAAATAGACTACACTTGGGCAGTTAGACACTTGAGTTAAAAAGGGACACAAAGCTACTCCATTCATTTTGTTACAATGAAGAAGCTACAAAATATTGGCCCATAGCCTCATTGGGCATACATAACTCTCGTTCCCTATCCTATTTTGACTCAGCTATATTGCAGTCTCAGGTAGGCAACTCAGTTATATTGCAGTCTCAGCCTCGATTGCTATTACAAATGTACTTCGGTTTGCAACAGGTCCATAAACAGCAGCAGAGCGATTCTGCATGTTCAGCAGCAGGGCGATTTTGCATGTTCAACAGTTCCGCAACATGTTCAACAACCTGCCTGTCTGCCCAGTTCCACAGTCGCCACGTCAGCACAATCGCCCAGTCCTATAATCGCCTAATTTCACTGCCCGCATGTGCTGCAGCAAACCCAAAAAACGAGCACGCTATCCGTCCGTGCGCGCACAGACGGACAGCGTGCTTGTATTGCAGCAATACAACATCGTCCCCGAACTGCGTATTGTACCCGAACTGCGTGGAGCTCCACCTTTTGCTTGTCTCAGACAGCGTGCAGACACTTGCTTGTTGAGTTCTTTAAACACTCCAGCGTGTGGACAGCGTGCAGTGGACTAAGCAAAAAGAAAAAAACATACATTCCTCTCCTCCTCCATCTCTTCCTCCACGCCTCCACCCCACTCATTGTCCGTCCGCGCGCGCGGACGGATAGTGTGCTCAATGAGTGGGGTGGAGGCGTGGAGGAAGAGATGGAGGAGGAGAGGTACACAGAGAAAGTTCTACCTGATGAACTCTATCCATGAATTATAGAGCTCCAGTCACCGATTGCAGAACCTCGAAACCTTATCTCTTTCCAAAAACTTAGGTTTTGTGTAAATTGTACCTTTGTGTAACTTAGGTTTTGTGAAAACAAACTTAAGTCACCTTCAAATTTAAGGGATTTTTCTAATAATACCTACAATCTTAAGCAAAAAATATCTATTCTGATGATATGACCACCATTTTGTCTAGACCTAGAGAGAGAATAATGTACATGAAGGAACTCTCTGAACTCCGTAGTCCCCATTCCCTTTTTATGATTTCAAGTTTTTAGAGAAAGAATACCTTTTTTTTTTTAATGATTGTGTGCTTCTTTTACCTCGTAAAATAAAAGTTTCTGCTTTACATTATGAATGAAGAGAGAATATTTAAAGGAGAGAGAATATATAATTATGATTGCATTAATTATAAAAGAACTAGGAGAGGATATTATATTACGCTTGTAGCCGTCAGCATTAATTATAAATCAACAATGAAAAATTATGATTGCAGCCGTCGCATTTATGATGTGGTAGTCATTGATTTGTGCTCTCTAAGTGCGAAAATATTTGCATTCTCTTTTATCATTATTTTTTCTATTTTTGCAAGAAATTTTCATTAGGTTTAGAAAACCAACTGCTCTCTTTGTCTTGCTATGGAGATAAACAAAGTAACTCTCTCTTGGACACTTGGAAAAGAGACACACACTAGGGAAGTAGAGCTTCGACACAACAAACTCTTGCTCAGCAGATATTATCTACAGTGTCTTCTTCCTCCAAACTACAAATTTGCATGTTTGAAAGCAATAGTTTACATCGGGTTGGGAAAAATGTATATTGAAACCCCTTCAGAGTGGGATATTGACGGAAATGAGCACTTTTTACTGGACTCTTCTCTCTCTTCTGAGTATTTCATTGAACATTCTAGTGATATGCTCTATATTACAGATAGTGAGGAGAGTGATTTTGGTGCTAAACCAGGCATAACAAGCATCAACATTCAGTTTCCATGTGCAAAAGAAGATTGTTTTGAGATAAACAATCCATCAATGCAAGAGGAAACAAAGTCGTTTGACAAACAACAAAGATTGGAGTCCAGTGATGATGACGTTCATGATTTTACAAAAAACTCCATAATTCCTTGGATTTTAGGTAGCAAAACATGTTTCAGACTACAACATCTAATAAACAATAGCAAGAAAATCAAACAGGTGACCGGGCTTCCACAAGTTTATGATGGTGACACTGCCTTTGAGCTACCCCCCGTTGAAGAAGGTTGTAAAAGGATGGAAGGGATGGAGCAAAAATTTGATGGTCATTTTTGGACTAGGCCACATAAAACTAACATGTCCATAAATTGTACTATTAGGCTTAGTTATTGCTTGGGGTTATTAGTTTGTCACAGAGTTCTTTGTTCGTGGTATTTGAACAACACCAAGTTCAATGTATCCTTCTTTCATGGTTACCTAGATAAGCAAGTCAACAAAGGGCTTCTATGTGAAGACAAAAACTTGCGTATCACTTGTCATTATTGCAAAAAGGCCGTTTTCTGTGAGAGTACTTGTTCGTGCAAAGTGTACTACATTTTTCCCTTAGATCCGAAGCTTACAAGAATGATGATTCACGTAGGTCATCATTTACATGAAGTTCAAGCAGGTACGTCAAGAGCCACAATAGAGAGAATACGGAAGATGGTTACAAGTGTCTTGAAGGTGGATAGAAGTAGTGGACCAACAAGAGCTCAGACGATTGTCACCAGACAGTTATTGGTTGATGCTATTGTTGGTTCAGATGAACTAAAAATGGGGGAGTCAGAGCTCTCAAATGTATTGGAAGAAATGATTCCACTAGTTCAAAATCAAAGGTAAAACGTTTAAATTAGATTTTTCAATACTATAATGTTATTTTAATTTATGATTTTTTTTTACAGATTTAAGATAATGGTAGATATACTGAGAAAAGACAACAAGACTTGATTGTTGGGGATGGGTTTGACCACATTATGCTTTTGAAGAAAAAATGTCACTTTCCTTACTTTCATGGAAGTCGTTTCCCTGGACAAGGTGGGCCAAATGATAAGTGCTACATCTTTAAGATGTCAACAAAAGGTCCAGGGTCTGGTATAGACCTTGTCAATCGCATGCGTCGGGGCGGAAATGGATATTTGAGTGCTGCTTGGGTACATTTTGATCACACGCACAGAATAGATGGATGGGCAACTATGTCATGCTCTGTCTATGATCCGAGGTAGTCTTTTTGTTTGTTGTAGCATTTTGTTATTGCACATTTGCTAACTTTTTGTAGCTAAGATTTGTCATTTTTTTTAGTTTGAAGGGATTGATGGTTATAGCGGTTTGTGACACCAAAGAGGAGGATACAGACACACAAGTCTTGTTTTGGAGATCTCTTAATAATGTGTTGGCTCAAGAAGGTTATCCATCAGCAGAATTTGCAGGATTTATGGCTGATGAGGCTAGAGAAAATTGCCGTTCGTACAGTTTTCAATGAAGGGCCAAATAACATCATGATTGGAAGGGAAAGGTCATGTCTCTTCCACTGGGAGCAAAGTCTACATAAACATACAAAAAAATATATAGCCAGAGAAAAGTTTGGTTTCCACAAAGACATGTGTGAGACTTGGTGCAATTCAAGGACAATGGGTTTGGCAATGAAGCAATCAGAAGCAATTAGAAGATGGTGGGCAGATAATGTTGCAAGTGAGAATATCAAGTCACTCGAGAATTGGTTCAAGTGGTGGGAGACAAGGATATCTCACTGAGGTAGCTTACACAATGAAGTATGATACAATCATGAGCCTCACCACAACCTTCTCTATTTTTGGGTTTCACTAATTCAAAGTTTTTTATTTGGGTGGAATGAAGATATATATGAGTCCTTGGGAAAAAGCTCAAATTCTTAGTACCAATTTGTCAGAGACCATTCATGCATCTTGGCTTGCTGGAGGAGGTGGTAGCAAAAAAATTTCTTTGTATGATGCATGTGTCACTGATGTCATTAATGCTTACATTCAATGCACAAAGCAACATGGCTATCTAATAGGTAGATACATAGGTCTTGGTCCGGATATGCAAACATATCTAGAGAGATCAAGAAATAAAGCAAAAACTCTTAGCCCACTTGTGTTGACACATGCTCTCCAAGGGGCAGTTGTTGCAGGCGCACCATTTTATGGGCAACCTTTATTGCATGGAGACAGGGAATGGAGACAGGGAAATTGTGCAAAGAAAGAAGGCTAGAGGATTTGCAGAAACAGCTTCTCATAAGCCTGGCTATGTGATGGAGTCTAGACAACGGAAAGAGCACGGACAACCACGAAAAATCTTGTTTGATATGGACATGAAGCAAGAGGGACAAAGATTTGATGTGAATGTAGATTCCATAGATGAGGAGATTCATGCAAATAATGACAAAATAGATGACACCATACCTTCTATTAGTGAATACGTTATTGGTGATTTTGAGATTGTTGTGCCAAGGGGTCATTGGGCAATAAGACGAATGCCTCAAAATGTCTCTCGTAAGTGCTTTGGTGTGCTTGAACGGAGAAGATGTGAGAATGTCATGCAAAGTAGGTCTCCAGGACTTGTGGCCCCATGCTTTTGGGGAGAGAGAACTTACAAAGACCAGAGGCAACACCAATGGATGTGGTTTTGTGGCCATGATGTGCATCACACTGAAGTTGTGGCCAAACAAGTATTGTCACCACCAGAAAGGCCAACAACTTGGCTAGTAGAGAGTGGAACAGGTGTATCAAAGGAGGAGTATGTTGGTTTGCTAGGGGCAGGTTTTGTGGTTAGAGATCCTTCTCCAAAGGCTGTCAAGGAAAGGGAGACAGTGAGAACCTCTAGAAAGAGCAACAAAAAATGGAGGTCTGGTGTCTCTAAGGAGGCAAGTAAACGCATGGAAATAGGAGCACATATGGAAGCTTGTTTTGTGCAAGAGCTAATTTTGGTGCTTGCTCGTCATTCTGTGTTCAAGATATTAACACAAGATGTGTATGATGTGCATGTGGCTATGGAGCCCTACTGTACATGCCCTGATTTTCAAGGACGAGAGAAAGCAACAAAATCTTACTTGGCTTGTAAGCACATATACTTTGTCTACACACAGATTCTTGGGTTGGATGGTAAGTAGCATATGATTATACATCAACCAACACTACGTGAAGGAGATCTCACTTTCATCTTGAATCACCCCCGACGGTTTACGCCTTCAAAGAAGTAGAGAAAAAATAAATGCCTAGTAGTTTGCACAATTTGTTTCGACATTTTGGTGGGTGATTTGTACACTTTGTGAGGCTTTATTTTGGCATTTCCCAGTAAAACAATCTCTTTGATGACATGCTTTTTGCCTTGTACTATTTTGGACCATACATAAAGATTAATGCTTTTGAGGAATCTTTATTTGAAATGATGGTAGTGCTTGTAGCATGTGCGAAATTGTTTTGGATATTTAACTTTGACATGTGCAAAAATAGTACTTTTTTGGTTGAAGGCTTGCTATTTTCTTGACAAGAATGACATACATAGAAGTTTTGGTTGGGTTGCAGTTCTTTTTAATACACTAATGTTGTTGTTGTGAAGGGATTCGAGTACATGCATCAAACTTGCAAAGATAGATAAACTTAGAAACATCTAAGTGAACACTCTAGTGTGAGCATGCACCTTAGAAAGACCTAAAATATGTGAAAAAGCTCCAAATGAAAAGCTTTCAAAAAAATGACACTCCACTCTTAGCACTTTCCTGAAGCTTGCTAAGCGGTCATATTCTTGAAGCATTTCTAAAAATCATCTAGTCTCACTCTTCTATTATACTCAGTACCCGCTCTCCAAGTCGGTGGTCCTCCATGTAAGCCTTCAAACTAGTTGCTCAATAGTGGTGACTTGTTTGGCCCTCTTCTTGCTCTAGTGTCACCTGATCTTCCTCTGCTTGTAGTGGTTTTCATGCCTCTCACCCAATTTTCATCATTGATGTGGGTTCCTTGCTACAATTTCCCGTTTGATTGGCCATGTTACCAAAAGGTCTTTCTATCAGTCCAAATCTTTTATCCATGTGAGGTCCCATTCCCATGATCATTTCCCTTATCAAGTAGCCCTTATTTTTTTTCTCAACCTCTTTTAAGGTCATCATAACAAAGCTATTATTAAAGAAATTCTTAAAGAGGTGTACAGGAAGTTTTCTTGTAGCTTTCTCCTTGATCTTAAAAATATACATACATGAGCTATTTTAAGCCTATGAATCAAGTCAAAACGTAATTTGGCCTATAATATCAAGAAAAAGTAAATAATCTGAGTTTTTACAAACTCTTAAAATTTTTACCTCAATGTTTCCTTGAGCTTACCCACTAGTTCATACAACTTCGAAGCATACTCTCCAGTCGGATTGAGTGGTTTTGAGTCTTTTTGTGCTATTTCTAGCTGTAGACCTGAAATTCTGCAACTTCAAATAACAACTCACAATTGATTCTTTTAGAGAGATCAATGTTCTGAAATCCACCTCGGATCTTACTTACCCTACTCCTAAGTTCTCATGCAATGGGGTTGTGGCTATTTGATCATAACCTTCTGATTCTAACACAGGTTGTCCCTCTTTGGTGGTCATGTGTGGAATCAGTGTATCAACTTCCAGTCCCCCCAGTTATCTCCACATTGTTTGGATTTACAATCTTTATGTATTACACTCTGTTTTGGTCCATGTAGAATGTTTTCTACTTGTTGGCTTTAATCTCTTATTCAAAGTTAACAGTATGGTCATCGACTCTAATCACGTACTCCTCATTATTATAGGATCTAGATAAATCTAAGCCCCATGTTTGTTGGCCTTGTAAAATGTCAATATGTGTTTAAACATGAGCAATGTCCCAGCTCTAGAATGGGTGGAAAAGGAAGACATCTCTAAAGTAGAGTCAGAGTAAATGTCTAACACTTTCAACTATGGTATCCCCCTTGGTTAACACTCTCTTTTGTTGATCTTAAACCAATAACAACCCATTTCAGTTGTTGTGATTCCAAACTGGCTCTTAGTTCAAGCTTGATCTCAACAAGTCCTGTAAAACCAAATAGTCTCGAAGTCACTCTATTAGCTACAAGTTAAATGTCTCTTGTTCAAAAATTTTGAATCCCAATTTTGGAAAAATAGCCAAAGGACCAATCTACAACCTTCAATTTCTAAACACTTAGTTTCACGTCGCAAATAGTGTCCAATTGACTCCAAATTTCTCAAGCAATATGTGTGATAGGTCTTCTACCCATAAATTTTAAAATGACCTCTCTAGCTAGTGGGAGATAATAAGTGCAATTACTATCTATTGGCTTGACAAATCATCATTGTACACTTTTGATAATTCTCACAGGTTAAGGGTGTATTCAAATAGCTTTGAATGAGTTTTTTTTATGAGATTTGGGAAATTTTTTCACAATTTCTCAGCAATTTTAGTGTTTGGTAAATTTTGATGTGATTCAAGTGGTTAACTCAGTCAAAACTTTTGCAAATCACTTGAAATTTGACACATATACTCTATTACTACCAATGATAAAATTCTCTTCAAGAAAATTAAAAAAATTGAATTTATAGGGTAGAAGATGATAAGCACACTTATAATCTCTCAGGTTGAAATGAAGGATTTTTTTTTTCTTTTTGGACGCACATTGGATATGCACACTATAAATAAATAAATTGGAAAGTTTCATGAAGTTTGGATTAGTTTTCAAGTCTTTAAGCTTACATCTGCTGTTGGATTTTATTGAGAATTAGGTCTAACTGACACTTTATAAATCCAAATGACTTCAAACTTGAATCAATGACTCAATGCACTATCTTGTAGACTATGGGATACCCATATAATGGAAATTTTGCACTTCCAAGCTAGAGGATCATAAGCGTGCTTATTATCTTGGGATCTAGAATTGTAATTTTTTAAACTTTTGATGACTGACACAGTTAGTACAAAGTGCTTTAAGACCTATCAAGAGGTTTTATCCAATCTAGAACTGCTTTGGTGTACTTACCTTCACTTAGTTTGTTGATTAGAGGTGGAAGAAGATCTTGCTCAAAATTTGTACACAAATGAATTCAATACTACTAGAGCCTTCACAAAAGTGTTTATACTTTACCTTGCCAAGATACTCCTGAGCTTAAAGTCTAATTTCCAGCCTTTAAAAAAAAAGAAATATTGTAATCTACATACCTGGAATTGCATCTTTTTGAACCTCTGATGCTATTCAGGTTTTATATAGTAGATTACAAGTACTTTTTACCCAAAAAAAGTTCAAATTTGCGTGCATCAATCACAAAATAGATAATAGTCTCTTTTTTAGCAAACTTTGAAATTTTTCTCAAAAGATGGTTTTGACTTACCATAGTGTTTTTAGAGCTTTTTAGAGAAATACTCTTGACTAGACGTGCTATTTGGTGGTCTTTCAAGCTTACCTTAGGAGCTTTGAACCGAAAAACTCTAAAATATACGAAACAACTCACTGATGAAAATTCAAATGGTGAGATAGGTTGGAATTCCACCTTGACATCTCAACCTACTCCTGGTCAAATCCAACACAAAGATAGTGAAAACTGTCCAACCACTTGTTTTTTCTTGTTTTTTTCATGATGGGTATCAACTTTCAGTATCTCACATAGCCAAACTCATCAACCACTCAAAAACAACCTAATTTATGTCTAAGAGGTCCTCGACAAGTACGACTACTCCCAAGACACCTCTACATAGTTGAAGATGACCCTCTTCAACTATGTGGTTTCTACAACATGGTGTTTTTCTCTAGGTGAACCTAGAGGAAGTGTTGGACACTGATATCCAAACACTGAGGTTTTCTCTAGTTTAGGTCACTTGCTCCTCATTAGTGGCACCAAATATAAGTTGGGATACCTCCAAGACTCACTCTACTCTATTTTAGAGATAGCGACAACCACATACATAAATGCCATACCGTAGGATAGAGTCGACATGACTAGCTCATGGAGGCTATAAGAGGTTGTAGAAAATAAATTTAATCCCTATCTACTTGATGCAATACTCAATTGTGTGTAATCATAACATCCCAAGAAAACCTTGACAATTTACCAAGCAAACGAAGTCCAATCATCACCAAACTTATAAGTCGAGTAGACAAAGCCTAAACACAAGTGCCTAAGGTCTCAAATCCACGTTTCAACCACTTGCCACAAAAATGCTTGTTATTTATAGGAATGTTTTCATCTAATCTATTTTGAAACAAAATGTACTTAATAGCTTAGCAATGTTTTCCTAATATCTCTCCTATGCTTAAAATACAATTTGGATGATTAATCTATTTCGGAACAAAATGCACTCAATAGCTTAGCAATGCTTCCCTAATATCTCTCCTATGTTTCCCTAATATCTCTCATATGCTTAAAATGCAATTTGGATGCTTAAATCTTTGGTTATGAACCAATTGAGAAGAGGATTAGCTACAACATGCTCATGGAATAATCATAAGAAACTTACAGTGTCACATGGAACTTCACTTGCAAACATGTTGAAGCAAATGGCACTCCATACTAGCAGAATCCATCTGTAAACACATTGAAGAAAACGACACTCCAAACTGACAATCCACTTATAAACATGTTGAAGCAGACAACACACCAAATTGACAATCCACAAGGAAGCTATGAGCACAAAAAGAAAGAGAAAGAGTACGCAATGCTCAGACACAGAACATATGCTTATTATCCAAAAACTTTATAAGGGTTTTTTACAAAATTTGGCTTTCATACCTTAGGTAAGGTTTTAAAAATGTCAAATAGACTCAAATCAGGGTAGAATGGGACTAGAGATCACATATGGGAAATTACAAGCTGGAAGCTCTTAGCCATGACTACCCTCTTCACAATCTCATAAAATAATAAAAATTAGAAATTTGGAAATGATAGGCTTTTATATAAAAAATGAAGGGAGTTACAAATAATGAGCTTAAAATAAGGTTCCTTTGTTAGCTTGATGCTAATAATAGATATAGGGATTTATGTTGAGCTACGCCAGGATAAGAGGGAGACTACTTAAAGTAAGCTAGGAATGCTAGCCTCATTTTTACACCTTTTTCATTGTTCACACACATTCACACATGTATGGCTATGAAAAAGAGGCCATGTAACATTTCTTGGCATTTCTGTCACTCGAGCATAGGAGATGGCATGAGATGTATCATTCATTCCCAACTCAATGTGCTGACCCATTACATCATCCATCCCTTCACGATCTACATCTTTGGTGCCATGTATGCACACTTAGCTATCAATATCCAAATGCTTATGTAATTATTTGCAGACCCAACACTCAAGTGGTGGAGGGGGTGGATATGGTGGAGGCAATTCCACCAAGAATTTTTACCTTGCCTTGCAGCCACCAAGTGCCTTTATCTACATCCCCTCACACATACCACAACTTTGCCATTTACTTTTTCTTTTACTCAATAGTCAACCACTCCTTGCTTCACACTGTAGGACACACCACTCAACACTCCTTGCTTCAAAGTTACCCCCACCCCTAGATTCACCCATGTTGATATCTCTCTTGTGACCCCTCAATTTTGCCACAATATGCCGGATTGCTTCTCTTACTCCATAAACAGTGCCTTCGGTGTGAAACACATCGATGAGCAAGGTAGAAAAGTAATTATTGTCATGCATAGCTTTGCATATATATTTTTTTTCATCACATTATGAAAACTTAGAAAAAGATACCATATGGCTTTAAGGAGAAGGTCACTAAATCACTTCATGATGCTTTCTAAGTAGTGGATATGAAGGACCATTTGTTCATGAAGTGGATGAACAAATATTGCAAGTATAAGTGCTTGGAAGTATACAAAGCACTCAAGGAGGAGGATCCAAGCCACTTTGTCTCAATAAAAACAATTGAAAAAATGCAAAAAAGAATACTATGAAACACCAACAAGTGGATCCAACAGGAAGGGACCAATAGGGGCTGAATGGAGTCAAAGAGTTCACATCATTTTGGTAGCAACAAATGGAAGAACTTTGAGGGTGGCTTTGTAATGGTTTTTATATTTCTTTTATGGTTAAATTTTTGTCAATTTCTAACTACTTGTTCTAGTTTTTTCTATGTGTTTATTGTTTGTAAGAGTAAACAATGACTAATGGGTATCATCCAACTCGAGCATACTCATGACACACAAAGAAACATCTCAATCTTCTCATTGAAATTTTGATATTTTGATCCAATGAGGTCAGGTATAAAATAATAGGAGTAGTGTACTCATGTGCTTTCATATAGTTTTCTTAATTGCATGCATATATGTACTTGTTGGGGATGACATGGCTTTCCCATTTTGTAATTCAACATTCGGTTTTATATTCATATGTTTTTCAACTTTAGCATTGACAAATTCAACTGAATAACTTTACAACAATGAAATAAAAGTTCTCTCCAAATTTCATGTTGTCTCTTTTTTTCAAGTTGTGTTGATGTTTTTCAATGAAAAGTAATGAGGTAAAGCCTCACTATCCTTTGCTACTATGATTGATTGTCACTACTAGCTACAATGGTTGATTGGGTGGCAAAGTCTTTTGGTCCTGCCACCCCTAATGTTTTTGACCTTCAAGCATCTTTATCAAAGCAATAATTATGGTCATGTAATTTTTATATGTGCATCAATATCACAATTTCTAAATAGCAAGAACTATGATAGTGTTGCACATATAAATGCTCATATTGAATGATATATAGATGTTTCTATTGCAGCATAGTTTAAAAAAAGTTTATCAATGTTGCAGACATTTAAAACCTAGTTTAATGCATCAATATTGGTATCTTATGTGTGAAGAGCCTTCCAAAGAGTCCCTAGTAAGTGAAGGCATAATGAAACATTTTTAAAAGAACAGTGTGGTGGCTAAATGTTGATGTTAAGTATGGAGCCTCATTTAACTTTTCTATTTGTAACGAACATTTGTAAGTCCCCCGGTATCTCTCTCTCTCTCTCTCTCTCTCTCTCTCTCTCTCTCTCTCTCTCTCTCTCTCTCTCTCTCTCTCTCTCTCTCTCTCTCTCTTTCTATTATCACTTTAATGTGTGAATTATCACTCTCCATTAAGTAAATCACTCTAATGTCTATTTATTTACTCATTATTTCTAATAATTGGTATCAGAGTGAGGTTTAGTAGTAACTAAACTATCTAAAGGAAATGATTCCTTGAATTGAGTGGGAGTGATGATGATAGATGAAGGTAATTTCAAGATTAATAAGTTCAATGGTAAGAACTACAAACACTTGAAGGTGTATCCAAATTTGAAAAACTTTCACCAGCATGCTAGAAAGACCCATAGGAACACGTGTGCAAAAGACTGTCCCAAAACCCTTCCCAAGATGGATCGCGATGTGCATGTACCTTTCTACGCAATTAGAGTAAAATTCATATCATTTGGCTCAAAAAATAAAACAAGGTCTATCCATGAGGTATCAATTCATTTGAATTCCAAAATCCCATCAAAATGCCAAATTTCTCTAAGAGTGAGGATAATTTCCAAGAATTGATCTAAGTACCAAACCAAAGATCCAAGTCCCAAAAGTTTTGGACCAAAGCACCACATTGATGAGCTCTACCACAGCTAGTATCACTAGATCTTCAAAAGGTGTCCCAACATGGATCACAATCCATGTACCTTTCAGGCAAATTTCATATGTGACCTCATGCCCTTATAACTGTAGTAATCCTAGATGCGCTGGTGAAATTTGGTCAAATTTGGGGTAGTTTTGTCAAAGTTATGCTCATTTTTCATTTTATGGTCAAGTTTGTGTTTTCATCAACTTTTCGACAGTTTTTAATCATTTGCTAAACCCTGTTTTCAATCTGAAATTGGCCTCAGAATTCCCCGAAGAAAAGAACAAAGGGAGTGGTGAGCAGTTCCATACGAGATCACGAACATATCCTCAAATGAGAAAGCTCGCATCACAGAACAGGTGCTAGAAACAATACCTACCAATATCTTCATTGGAAGGTTTCAAGCAGCAAACGGAGAGATAGTAAAGGCCACAACTTTTCCAAGGGAATCATGGGCATTACACCAGAAGTCCAAAGTGCAAGCAGAGGCTCGATGTCTACAGTTAGATAGTTTCCTACAGCTACCACCATGGAGAGAAAATTTCATAAGAGCACATGAACTTGTCAGCTCTATTTAGTACAATGAAGAAGCCACCCTTATCGACAAGGACGGAGCTACGGTCAAAGTTAAAATCACTGCGGAGATAATGAATGAAGCTCTCCACCTTCAGCAGGGGACATGCAATCTATTGCAAAAGACCAAAGCAATACATAATGACAAATAATTTCTAAAGCAAAGAGGACACAAATTGACCCATCAAGACTTGATCTACTCAGAGACAAAACTGCCGTTGCACCTCATTTTGCAACATTTCAGGTAGAAAAGCCACCGCGATACACTGAACCACTTTTGCACATGGCAGTGGTAATGGCAATGGGGTTAGCAGAAAGAAGAGTAGTCAGCTGTGATTTTGGCAATTACCTACTTGAAAACATAGTGGAAGCAAATATCAAGGGTAGCCAAAGGAGCAAGACTTACATGAATGCTGGACCAATGCTGACTCGAATCGCTCACCAAGAATTAGGAATGATTGAACATCTGTGGAAGCACAACTAGATTTGATCCACAAATCTTAAAGAGCAATAAAGCCACTAGCAGAACCATCAACGAGTCCAAAATCGGAGATCCAACAAACAAGACAGACCTCAACGAGAAATAACACTGATAGCAAGAAGACGGAATCAAATGCACCAAACAACGAAGAAGTTGGATCAAGAGAAAGAGAAACTCCTTCAGAATATCAATCTTCAGATGAGGAACATGGAAGTGAATTTTCACTTAGACACACAAGACTGAAGAAGAGGCCAATTTGAGCGGCGGAAGCAATCCCAATCACCCAAGCCCGAAGGACAATGGAAGAAGCACAGGCGCAAAGAGAAAAACTACACCAACAAAAACACGAGGAAAAGGGAAGTTAGGGAACGGAATTGGATGATGAAAGAGAAGAAGAAGGGGATGTGCCTCTACAACACAAAAAATCAGAAGCTTTAGAAAGGATCAAAAAACACAAAAGAAAGGAAGCAGGGGGAAATATGAACATTGCCAACGAAATGCGGCAATGGATTCAGAATGAGCTCAAGAAAAAGATGGAACAAAGAGAAAGAGAGGATGCAAAACGGCCATGTGTCAATGATCTTGAATAATCCAACAAATCTACCAAGGTAAGGGGCATAGCAAAAAACCAAGAAGAGAAAGGTGATCGGGATACTCTTGACCAACAAGAATATAATTTTGAATCACCAAAAGAAAAAAAGCTACCTTCAGAGGTTGAAACAAAAAGAAGAGAAGAAGCCTTAGATCTTCCAGAAAAAATGGCAGACAAAGTGCTGTCACAAAAGCAAGAAGATCCAGAAAAACAGACAGCACTTCTAGAAATCACTACATCTCCGGCTGCTCGTGAGGTATTGAAAACAAAAGAAAGAACGAAGGATGATGCTTGTACCTCGGACCAGGGCCAAAGAAGCAAGAACCAACCACAATCGCCTCGTTCGCAAGCTATGGTAGAGGAGGGAGTGCAAATGATCCGGTCATTTGACATTGACGCACATTTAGACAAGATCAAGCTCCAGTTTCAATGTCAAAGAGCTCTCTACAACTTGTTGCACTAGAATTGGAGGACACAAGGAAAGAGGCAACAAAAGCAGTCAAAAGCACTCGCAACTGCAAAAAAAATTTGAGGACTTGCAAAAAGTCCAACTGCAACTCCAATCAAAATTACAAAGGGAACAAAAGAACGTTGCATATTACTACAAGGAAGTCCAACAGTTTAATGAAGCCAATACTACTCTGCAGGAGGTTGAGCAACAATGACTAGCGGAGGAGCTAAACAGTGAAAGAGAACAAAATGAGAAGCTGCAAGAGTCTTATGTGGTGGTTAGCAAGACTCTGACCCAACTTTTATCCTTGCAAGAGACGCCGAGCACCAGCAGCATAACAACTAAATCAACCTCGCTGACCAAAGAGGTCCAGGATCTAAAGGAGGCCCTTGCTCAAGAAAAATATGACATGCAAATTATGAAAGTACGGCATAGAGCATTGCAAACAGCTAAAGACAAAGAAATTGAAAATCTAAGAATGCAGTTGGAATAGGCAAAGGAAGAGTTGGATGCTCTAAAAGCAACACAGGTGAAGCCAGTACAAACAGTCCCCGTGGAAGCTGAACAAACAAAAGGACTATAACAATTCACCTTCAAAACTCACCACATGGATATGCCAGGTACAAGCATAGGAAAAACAATGTAGGAATCTGAAGATTAGCCATGACGTCCATCTCGGATACTGCAAAAGAAGAAATTCAGCGGTGGATCTTAGAAGTAAAATGTAAGGTCTCCACCTTTCTAGCTGCAAGGGATGAACTCAAAGTTTCAAAGGAAAGCATTGGACTTACAAACAGGTAAATCACTATTTGAAAAGCAATTCAAATGGGTATTTTTGGAATCTTAAGCACAACAAACCCTGGGCTAGAAATTTTTGGATTTAAAATCGGACAAAAACTGAGCCCGCTAGTCCTTCCGAAAGATTCAATGTAAATTAAATTATTAAGAAAAATTGAATGGTTGCAATAATCATTTAAGCATAGACTTTACTAAAGGCCTCCCAGATATTTACCAATTGAGCAAAAATAGGTCAAAATATAGCAAAATTGATATTTTAAAGTTGACAGGTAATGGGAGGGGTCATCACTGACCTGCCAGGGACACAATTAGCAGTAGGGGACACCATCTTGAGCTGTAGGGATTCTTGAGTTGCAAGAAACTGCCATTTTCAGCTTATGAGAGCTTATGAGTGCCCAGAAACCTATAAATAAGACCCCTTGCTTCACATTTTGAACAGACTCGGAGTCCTGGCCATTTCTCTCTCAACTCTACTAAAAAAATCACTAGAGAGCAAAAAATCTAGTTGATTAATCCATAGTAATTAGTTTAATTCTTTTTAATTAGCAAAATTATGCTAATTTACTTATATTTTCTTAATTAATCCAATTGATTAAGAAGATTAAACTTACTTGCACTTTGAATCAGTCCCCTAATTCTTAATTCTTTGCTGATTATTTAGATTAAGCTTAGGGATATTAATCTAATTAATTAGTAAGCTATATTAGGGCTAAAATTATTTTTTTTAGTCATAAATTAATGGTAAGTATACTAATTAAACTTTGATTAATATAAGATAACTATCAGAGCTATATTAGATTATCAAGATGCTAGAAAAATTATCTCTTAATTTTTCTCATTAATTTTCGTAATTATTTAAGCTGAATTTAGTTATTTTTAGTCATATATTAAAGGGGAAAATTAACAAAACATGTTAGATAATTAAATATTATTTATCAGAGTTAGTTTACATGTTAAATAACGCGTGATAATTATCTTAACCATATATAATTAGTTTAACTAATTATCTTAGTAGAAAAACACTGTTTTTAAGAAAAAAATATCAAATTAAACTAAAAAACTTTGAGATAATCTTCAAAGGTGAAACACATGTTAAAAAACCCATGATAATTATCTTAATCACAAATAACTAGTTTAGCTAATTATGCTAGTAGAAAAACACTATTTTTAAGGAAAAATTAAAGGGGAAAATTAGCAAATTAGACTAAAAATCTTCGAAATAATTTTCAAAGGTAAAAAAAATTTTAAAGAACCTTTGATAAATTACTTAATCATAGATAATTACTTTAGCTAATTATCTTAGTAGAAAAATATTTTTTTAAAGGGGGAAATTAGTAAATCATGTTATATGATTACATGCTATTTATCAAAGTTAGAATACTTGATAAAGAGGCTGTGATAATTATGTCAAGATTAGAAAATTAGTATAGTTATTTATTTGAGTCAAATTATGCTAATTTTATATTAAAAGTAAAGGGGGAAATTAGTAAATCATGCTAGATGATTGCATGCTACTTTTTAGAGCTATATTATATCATGAAAAAGTAGTGATTATATTGTCAAGGTTAGAAACTTAGTATATATATTTATCTAAGTCAAATTACTAATTTTAGCTAAAAATTGAAGATGGAAACTAGATAATTAAGTTGGAAAACTCAAAGATAATTATTGAAGGTCAAAAATATCATTATCTACTTGTGATAATTATAGCATAGTTTATTAGCAAGTTTAGGAAATTATAATTGACCAAAAGTCCTATGTTTAGCAAAAGATTAATTAAAATAAATAGACTTTGCAATCAAAAGTTTTTAGGAAAATTATACTAAGTGTAAACCTATGATATAAAGTTGAGAAAATGAAATCTTTAAGAGAAAATAAATAGAATGAATATTAAGCTCAAAATAAGCAGATTCCAAGCTTAAAATTTGATGGGGAAATTAGGAAAAAGATATACAAAAGTATAAGAAAATTAGGATAACTTAGAAAACCCTTAGAGAAGCTCTGAAAAAGTCATCAGGTGGATAACTGGATCTTTTATAGAATGGATTTGATCCGGTTTTTGAGATGATACAATTGGTTTATAAAGGTTTTTAAGATGAGCTCAACACTAAGAGTTTCTTGGGGAAAACTTGACTAGCAAGTAACTCCAACCAGATTGAGTCCTTGAAACTAGAAAGAATTCTTAGAGTAATTAGGGACACTTGGTAAAGTGGAAATATTATTCCACCAAGGATGCCACTTGGAAAAAATGCCAATTTATACCAAGGAGTCGGAGGTGTCTTGAGACAAGCTGTTTTAAGGATGATCAATCATATCTTTCCTAGTTCAACTAGTTAACCCAAACAATTCTTTCCTACATTATAAACAAATGCACGTTGGAAATTACCTTCCATTTTTGGTCAATTATTCATTTTTTGATTCTTACTCACTCCTTACGTATGCAATGCTAACTTATAAAAGAACTTAAAATATTTAAAGATTGAATTCAATAATGGGAAACCCACCTAGGACTGATCGGCCATTTGCTGCTATGCTAGCGCCTGAACACTCTCCTCTGTAGGCCTACTACTAGGCTGAGCTTCGTCGTCGTGCGACGTTCTAGTTCTTTTTGGAGCTATATCCTTATCATCAGATGTAGGATTTGCTCGGGTCCTTTTAGGTGCCACTGAGTAGGCGTACAGAGGAGAGTCTTCAGGCGCCAGCACAGCAACAAATGGCCGATCAGTCCCAGGTGGGTTTCCCATTATTCAATTAAGTCTTTAAATAGTTTAAGTTCTTTTATAAGTTAGCATTGCATACGTAAGGAGTGAGTAATAATCAGAAAAGGAATAATTGACAAAAAATGGAAGGTAACTTCCAACGTGCATTTGTTTATAATGTAGGAAAGAATTGTTTGGGTTAAAACTGGTTGAATTAGGAAAGATATGATTGCTCATCCTTAAGACAGCTTGTCTCAAAACACCTCCGACTCCTTCGTATAAATTGATGATAATGATGGATTTCTAGCGACTGATAAGTCGCTTACCCCCATGAACGATGAGTTTCTACTCCGTGTCATGTCTTGATGTTTCTACATAAGTTAGAATACCGTTTTTATCCTAGGGAAGCCGCCCAATTGTATGGGCAACTGGTCTGGTGTATGGGCACCTGTAACCTTGGGTGGGAGTTTTATCCACTCCGGATTGTGAATAAGGAATGGGTGCCATTTTTCACCCTTAGGTGGTCTTGAGACAAGAAGAGTACTGGTCATGGTTATTATGGACAATGTTTTGATTGACAGTACCCTGACTTAAGTTTAAAGATGTCTGTTTGTTAAAAGAATGCTTTTCAATACTATCTTTATACTTGATTGAAGGAATTACTATGACATAACATTAAAAGAAACCATTATTTTAAATGTTGAAACAATGTGGTAGTAATTAGAAACACAAAAGAATCACGTGTGAGTGTGGGGTGGTAAGTGGGGATTGACTAAGGTTG
The DNA here is from genome assembly GCF_014529385.1 of Adiantum capillus-veneris. NCBI lineage: Eukaryota > Viridiplantae > Streptophyta > Polypodiopsida > Polypodiales > Pteridaceae > Adiantum > Adiantum capillus-veneris. The sequence goes on along the minus strand of NC_140956.1, from coordinate 28,605,348 downwards.
TCAATCATGGACGGGTGGACCTGATTAGTCAGGTAACTATCCATCCCTACGCACTAAAACGTTTAGAAAACTTCTTCACTTGGAAGAGGAGTCCACCAGCGGTGGCTATGCCCTCATATCTGTTAGGGGGGGAAAAGCGTTGGTTGAAGATACCTTATCCCAATTTGTGGCAGTTATAGTGCCGAAATAGTTCTTTTGGGATTTTAATACGTTGTCCCGTTTCAGAACTAGGTCTTCTTCTAAGGCTATAGACCCAAGCCATTGTCAATTGTAAAGGTCTATTCCTTGGATTTTTCTTGTTTAGAGACTCTAAATTTTATTAGGCCTAGAGACCTGTCAAGGACCCCATTCCGATCTTGGTATAGGCGGGTTGGGGATCTCACATAAAAGACCCTTCACACAAGGAGTATCTACAATATGAGCTCAAGGTGTTGGAGTCAGTGGCCCTTCTCATGATCACTCCCAACAAAGTGGTTAAAATCCTCGGCCATGAGATGATCGCACTACCAGTGATGTTGCAGGAGGATCTATTATCGAAACGAAAATTTCTACCCTTGAGCCAAACCAAAGAGGAGATTACAGGGGTGTTCCTGTCACTGCCGTACAAATTCAAACTTTTATCGACAATCAACCACTCTAGTAAAATAAATGGTTTGAGCAATGCCCAACTAATGAAACATATTATAGAAATGCTCCATAGCATCTCAGGATCGACCCACATTATTGTCCCATCAACAGACGACAATCCTGGGAAAGCTTTTATTTATGGCAAAGCAAAAGACGAATAGTTCTAAACTACCCAATTATAACGAAGCCACCCATAACAATCCCCAATCATAAAGTATATGGTTCAGACACTCAAAGGAGTCATCAACATGATGAAGGAAATATCGGATCTTGCATGCTAGATGCTAGTGAAGATTTCAAAGATGCTAATCACCTGTATTATGGAATTCAATGATATAGAAGCATCGAAGCATCCGTGGCAAGTTTTTGTGGAAGGCACCAGAGGGCTGTGTTGGAATATGGAAACAAAAATTCCTGGCAAAAACGTCATCATGGGATTGTATGCGAGGGTCGTGTTTTTGCCTTCCCACTACATGCAAACTTTTGAGGAAGCATTCATGACAGGATTTCTTGAAGTTGACTCCTCCATATTTAATCCCCTCACGAAAGATATACCAGCTTGACATATAGCATATTAGAGCACTATGAGCAATAAACCTTTCAGAGAGATGGCAACCAAGATGGGGATTGAGGCAAGGGCACAAAAATTCAAGCAACTCCTTGGGACACTAGAAAAACGACTGATCAACTACTAAGGTGACAGTCAAAGACAGATTGCACGAGGATTTGCAATGAATAAGAAGGGGGGAATGTTTGCTGGACACAATGGAATGTCACTTAAAAGGCAGATATACACCAAACTTTGTTGTACTCAATCATTTCTTTAAAAGAAGTGGTGTAATTTTACTAATGAGGATTATCAAATTGTAATATAATTTATCATTCCTTCTTAGCCTCTCTGAGCCTACAAACCATGTAGGTGGCTGAATGGCCGTGGGAAAGAGTCCCTAGCTCTTAAGTCAAAACCCTTAGTTTTGTAAAACACACGATCATTATCTTTGCAAGTAATTGGACGTCGACTAAGAGCTTCTTTGCTGGTACAAACTGAAATCAATCTTTCTTCTTGTCTGGTTATCAGAATTCAATTACGAATAGCACATTGTGCTCCTTGTCTCTTGCTCTTCAATCTAAGTGTAATCATTCTCAATTCTGATGTGGTTTGTGGCATCTTGTTTGGCAACTAAATGCATTGATTTGAGGTGGTTGTTTTTTGATGTTTTGACCTTGGAAGAGTGTTTTTATGCTTAAGGAAGACCTTTCTATGTAGTTCTATGTCGGTTTTCTCTACATTTTTGGGGATGGATTGTGATTTATGTACCTTCCAAGATGGATGCAGAACTTGGTAGGAATACGCCCTTAGGCGTTGTAATACCTCTCCTTGAATTTCCTTGCATTCCACATTTATTTGGATGCTGAAAAGGCATGATGACCTAGAGTGGTAAGATCATACATAGACTGAGTTTTATAATAGGAAGTGGTTAATTTGATTTTGTACAAGTAGGAACAATTCTTTAGGTTCACTTTGGTGAGATTGACAATCTCATTAAGTCTTCGTGCCCCATCCCAAGTCACTTTCTTGCATATTGACATTATGTTATTAATAAAAAGCTATGCTGCAAATGTCTGTCGCGACGACCCGTTAACAAAAACCAACAAAAAGAAACTAAAAAAATATCAAAGGAAACATTGCAAGTGCATTCCAAGCCAAAATAAACTAGGCCAAAAATATCAAAGGAAACATTGCAAGCTATTGAGTGCATTCCAAGCCAAAATAAACTAGGCCAAAACAGCCTTGTAGATATTAAGCTACTAACTGCATTCCGTGCCAAAATGGAGTATGTCAAAATAGCCCTGTAGATAATAAGACTTTTTTTAGCAAGTGGTTGAATTGTGGATTTGAGACCCTAGGCAATTTTTTTTAGGCTAGCTGACATATAAGTTTGGTGAGGATTGGACTTCGTTTGGTTGGTGAATCATCAAGGTTTTCATGCAAATGTTACAATTAGTTTTTACTATATGACATAAGTTAGTGTTGCATCAAGTAGATAGTGGGTTGAGTGTGTTTTACAAGAGATTGACAATGTCTTATAGCCTCCATGTACTAATTGTGTAGATTCTATCCCACAATATGACATTTATGTATGTGGTTCTTGCTATCTCTAAGATAGAGTGAGCCTTGGCAAGCCTTGAAATTACATATATGAAGAGCTCTCTCCCTACAATGAAATCCTCACAATCATTGAAGAGGTCCTTTATGATTTTCTCAACATTCACTGCTTCTAGTGTGTTTTCTAACTCTTTCATTGCTACCTCTAGTCTTTCTCTATGGTCTCTGCTGCATTTTATCTCTGCGTTTTTTGTAGTTGGGAGATTGTAGCCTTCATGAACTCATGTAATTCATGAGGCTACCTCAATGACATATGACCACCTTGGTTACAAATAATTGGAATAGAAAACCATCTAAAAAGAGAAACGACCTTGCATGAGATGTTGTATGTGTATAAAAAATCCACAAGTACTTGCAAAAATGTACTTGTTAGTAATGCTTGGGTAAGACAAATGTATCTTGATGATTGTTCCAAATCTTTTGTTGAGTCCACCTCAAGAAATCCTGACTCTCCTCTATGTATAGTAGTAGCATGACCCGCCATGTTTTTTTAATAGTAGTGGACATCAAACATCTCCACTTCAAACCCCACCCTCAAAATTTTCTATAGCGTTATTAAATACATGATTTTTCCCACAATTAGCATCTAATGGTAGTTGTCATTTAGATTTATTGGGTTTTTCTATGACCTCACAATCAAATGTGTATGGATTTGTGTCAATCCTTTCTATTTCAAAGTGAAGGCCTTTATATCATGCTATTCTAGACAATTTGTACTACAACAAAAAATACATTTGAATATTAACAATAAAACCACACTACACATACATACAAATCAAAGATTAGAGATTTGTGATAGAGTGACAGGCACTTTCTTTGAGGCAGTGGGACCTTAGCATTCGCATGCCAAGGTCAGTCAGTTGACGAGGCCCGATGGGTCAGTTGCTTCAGAGCCAAAGGACATGCATACAGTTGCCACTGATTTCTATAGTGATCTACTGTCTATAGAGCCCCAGTCAGAGTGTTAGGATGCATGTAGAGAGTAGGTGTGGGCACAGATGCCTTGTCTTGTGACTAAGGATCCAGAGGCTTGAGCTGCCTCTGCAGCTAGAGGAGCTACACACAGCTCTTAGCGCACTCCCTTGTGGTAGTTGTCCAGGTGAGGATGGCTTGACTCGTAGTTTTTTCTTTGAGTACTGGGACTTGCTTGGCCCATATATTTGGAGTTCTTTTCAGTACATCCTATACACAGGAGAGATGCCTCACATCATGATCGAGGGCCTGATCTACCTCATTCCCAAGGAGGGTGGCTCCTTGGATGAGCTTCGATAGTGGAGTCCCATCACCATCCTCAACTCAGCCTACAAAATTCTTGCCAAGGCTCTGAGTTTGAGGATTTAGCCACTTCTAAAGAGCATCATACATGGGACTCAGACATGTTTTATCAAGGAGAGTAGTATCCTTGACAACATCTTTACTTTTTGGGAGGCTTCTACCCTAGCTTCACTGGCATGTTGTCACGAGTTTTTTGGATCAAGGGATTGCACATATGTATATACACATGCATGGTGCATCGAATAAAGGATTGCCCATTTTCCATAGCCAGGTGGTTACGTGGGGCTTTTCACTATCACCAGTACCAATGTGTTTTTTCTATAATAATGAGGAGTTGGTAACACGTAAAAATTCTCGAGGAAGCTATCCGCGGGCCGACGGCATGAGGTAAGCAGGTGCGTCAGATGGCATCTAGTGGTGTCAGCAGGTCGAATGGGGTCAATACTTGCACGTGGATAAGTACGAACACAACGTGGGTGTTTTCTTGTGATGAATTATGTAAAAGGTCATCATGAGGACCATATTTTGGGGCCACTTCACGTGGTTGCGGAATGCATTATTGGAAAAAATTGAGTGCCAGGTGTGCGGATGGATGCAACTATGCACTGCGAGGCCACTTTTTGGCCTGTTCGGGGTCCGTTTGAGATCAACTAAAAGGCCAAAGGTGCCCAAGTATTAAACCTAAGTGTGGGAACTGAAAAACCTGAGAGAAGACAAAAAAAACGTGGAGAGAAGAGGAGGAACAGCCGCAATTGTGTTTTTGTTGTTTTTGGGGCCTGTTTTGGCCGTAAACTACTCATACGAGGTCGGCTTTGAGCACTTTGACATTGTAGATTCGGGTTTTGGGCCGTTCTGGACGCGATGATGCTGTTCATTTTGCCAAATTTCTCACTGTTTTTCTGCTATTTTGGCTGTGTAGGTTTCTCCTATGAGCGAAGCTTCTGCTCCAATTTGTGATTGTATCTGGCATATTTTACCCATATTGTGTGAGCTATTTGCCCCATTGGTGTTCGCCCAAGCTCAATTGTATCTAAACATCAGAAATTCTCCTCTTTTGAGCTGAGGTTTTTGGGTGTGTGTGTGTGTCTCTCTCTCTGTGTGGAGTGGGTAAATGAGTAGTCTCTCTCCTCTCACTCCGTAGGTGTGTTCCGTGTCTCGGCCAGGTGGGTTGTGTAAGCCAAGTGGTGCCCCATAGTGTGTGTGTCTATCATCCCAAGAGTGTGTGTTGGGTCATTATAGAGGCGTTCTGTGTGTTTCCATCCCGCTCACATTCTTTTGACACCCCCACGAAGGATCTTCTTCGAGTACCTTCTGCTTCGAGCTTCGAGATTCGAGATTCAGGATAACAGGTTGCAGATTACAGGTTACAGGTTACAGGGACAGGTATAGGTACAAGTGATTCACATAGGTATAGGTAGTTGGAGTAGAGTGATACACTGACAGTGGGAGTCACTTGCAGTTGCCATGGGTATGCATCATTTGGCGACTGTTTGAGCGCATTGTCTGCTGCTATTGTACGTTACTTGTGGAAACTGTCATTGTACGCCTTTGTGGAGCCATACTTGGTTTTATTTGGCAGTCCTAGCTATTTCTGAGACTTGGTCTGGAAGATAGTCATTTTTGAGACTTGACTATACGAGATTTGCATAAGCCTTCGTGAGAGGTCGATAGCGTGAGGTTTTATTGAGCTGGGGGATTCTCAAATGTGCGATCCTTTCGGTGATACAGGTAGCTGGAGCACCCTTTTTGTGACCTCGCCATAGGCTATGTACTAGTTATTCCTACTTGATTCTCGGGTTCTATTGGTGGCACTTTATGCATACATATACAGTCTATATTTTGGGTTCTCACTGCTCTACTTTTGGGGAAACTCTGTCAAAATTTTTCCAAGTTATGATGGCTGGTCTTTTGGTCTTTTAAGCCATTTATGTTGTTATGCTGCTGAAATTTTGGCAAAATCAGAGGATAAGACAGGTGTGCTTTCTTGGGAGCTACATGGTTGACGTTAATGGATGATCAAAATCATCCATTATGCTGCTGAAATTTTGGCAAAATCAGAGGATAAGACAGGTGTGCTTTCTTGGGAGCTACATGGTTGAAGTTAATGGATGATCAAAATGGCCCTCAATTCACTCCTTTTCATTTAACTCAGAGAATCCAGATAAATGTTCATGTGTCCAGGAAGATTTTTTTCCAACAGCGCATAGTCTTTATGTTCGGGCCAAGAAGATTACGAGAGATCCTGGAATGTCCTTTGCCTATTGTAATTCTGATGATTAACTATGAAAACTCATTTGATGTGCATGTGTTTGTCTTTATCTAAAGTTGAGCTCCATTGAAGTTTCTAGGAATTGAGTCAGTAAAAAGTTTGGGTTCTTGTACGTGTGTTTAATAGAGTTCTCAAAGCATCGTAACTTGGGTAGCCATGGCTTTCTCTTATCGGGAGTTTCATGGAAGAAGTGATGAAGATGTGGAAGAATTTTTGGAAAAGATGGAGGTTGCCTGCATTAGCAACCAGATTCATGACCCGACCCAGATGTTACGTCCTCTCCAGATTTGTTTGAACAGTGATGCATGAGTTTGGTCCAAAGCGTTTGAAGAGGAGTTGCGTGTGGCTGATCCACCTGTAAGATTGAGTTGGGACAATCTAAGGCATGGATTGGAAGTGAAATTTGTGAAGATAGAAGATCCTGACAAGGTTTGGTGCAAAAGGAAGGTGAGCCAGTAGATGCGTACATACATAAGTTTTCATTGGCATGGGAGAGGATGTGCAAGGCCTTAGCACCACAAGTACCCCCACCTAACATGATGAAGAAAGACAGGTTCTTGGCTAGTCTTTGGGAGAATATACGTTGGAAAGTGGAGCTAAAGAATCCTAGGACATATGAAGATCCACTAGAGGTAGCAAGGAACAAAGAGTGGAAGCTAAGGAAAATGAGCCAGTTAGGGGTGGAGTGTTTGCCCATGAGGTCTGAGTTTCAGCCTATGGACTCTTTGCAAGGTCACATGCCAGGGGTTCATCATGAACCAGTGGTTTCTGTCACTACAATAGTGCAAGATGATGGGCTAAGGCAAGACATGAGGGAAGTGATAGATTTAATGAAGAATATCAGCCTAAACATGCTAAGTCAAGTGGGAAATAATTGAGGTCGAGGGAGGTTTGCACATTAGTCAGGAGGTGAAGAAAGGCCTAGGAATGGTGTTGGACAAAGCAATGGTAGGTTCTGGAGGCAGACGCCCACATGTTATAATTGTGGAGAGTTGGGCCACATCAGCCCGCAATGTGTAAGCCACCAAGGATAGGGGGAGACATATATCCATTGCCAAGACAGGTTTTAACTAGGTCAAATGATTATGGCATTGAAATTAAACGAGAATAAGGAACCAGTGGATTAACCCAGGAGGAAAAGGGAAAGACAAAAGTGATAAGTGTAGTCACCTTGGAGAAGGCATCAAAGCTAGAGGATACATTAGTGATGCCTATTGGGAAGAGGACCAGAGAGGACAAGGAAGGAAGAAGTGCCCCAGGTCCTAGTAAGAAGAAGGGAAAGAGCCATGAAGGTGAGGATGTCAAGACCAAGAGAAAAAGGAGGGCTCGTCGCAAGTTTCATGTTTCAAATTTTCCACTAGGGGATGGTCAATTAAGCTATGACTTGAAGGAGGATCTGACAAGCAAGAAGGCAGATGTTACTTTTGGGCAGCTTATAGAGATGGTGCCTAAGCTAAAGCAACAGTGGAAGAGGATGGTTAACCCAATGGAGAAAGAGCCAGAGAGAGGTTCAGTAAAGGTGTTGGCAATGGATGAGCTACCAGACATTTGCCCAATAGTAGATGTGTGGCACAAAAGAAAAAATATGGGACAAGGTTATGTGGATGGTGGAGCCCAAATATGTGTCATAACACACTCATGCATTGAGAAGATGGGTCTTACAGTGACTGGGGTGTCAGGTTTTTGGGTTAGATTGGCAAACCATCAAAAAGTAAAATGTTTGGGTGTTGTAAAGAGCTTAGAAGTAGAGGCGTATGATGCAAAGGTAGTGGTTGATTTGCATGTGATGCCAATGGGGTTGGGAGCATATCCTATTATATTGGGCAGACCATGGTTACGTGCAGTGGGAGCTATTCAAGATTGGTGTGGTACTATTAGCCTCTATGGAAAGACTGGTGCCAAGAAGCTATATAATATGGACACAAGGAAACGATTGGAGGAGCTTTATGAAGATGAGGATGAGTCTAGTGATGAAGACTATTCCACAGTATCTGATGAGGACAGTGATAGTACTACCAGCAGTGAGATGATGATGTTGATGTTGCATTTCTTTTGATGGACAAAGAAATCCAGGAGTCTGGTTTAGTCGCATTTGCAACTGAGGTTGAAGATGAAAGTGAAGGGCCTTATGAAGTGATTGAAGGGCTGATGCAAACCAAGGTTGAATTGTCAAAGAAGCAAGAATTGATGACACAAAGGATCAGTGGAGACCTCTCAACTATGGAGAAGGAGATATATTTGCACATGCTGGCTAGTTTTCCGGATTTGTTCATTACTTCATATGAAGAGATTAGAGGGTTCAAAGGAGAAGAGATGCATATAGAGCTGAAAGAAGGTGCTAAGCCAGTGGGGCAAAGGCTAAGAGGGATGGGTCAAGAGCAAACGGAAGCCTTGCGGGAAGAGGTGGACAAGTTATTGAAGGCAGGGTTCATAGTCCTTGTGGAAACCACAGAATGGGTGAGTCCAGTAGTAGTCAATCCAAAGAAGGATGGGAAGTGGAGGATTTGTGTAGATTTTAAACCCTTAAATGCAACCACTAAGAAGAACCCATATCCTCTTCCATTCATCGATCAGATCTTGGATTCAATGCAGGTTATGAGAGGTACAGTGTGTGTGATGGTTTTTCAGGCTATTTTCAATTGAAGATTTCTCTTAAAGACCGCACAAAGACAACTTTTATTACGTCATGGGGCTGCTATTGCTACACGGTATTTCCATTTGGGTTGTTCAATGGACCATCTTTCTATCAAGAGAGAGAAAATTGGGTATTGGAACCATTCATTGGTAGTTGTGTTAAAGCTTTTATGGATGACTTCTGTGTCTATAGCAGTAGGGTTGAACACCATGAGAAGTTGCAGATGGTATTGGCTCGATATGATGAATGTGGAGGACAACTAAATCTAAAGAAATGTCATCTAGCACAGCCAAGGGTGAAGTTATTGGGCCACATGGTGTCAGAAAATGGCATTGAGACTGATCCAAACAAGGTTAAGTCTATTATTCTTCTTCCATCACCTATGAGTACAAAGCAATTGACAACCTTTATACACAAAGTGAAGTACATGGCGCGGTTTATTCCATTGTCTTCACAGCTCCTTTATCCATTACAACAAGTGGCAAAGCATGATCCATTGCAATGGGATGACAAGTGTGAAGAAGTGTTTCAAGAGGTAAAAGAGGTGTTAGGGGGGTTGTCAGCCATGCAGGCTCCTGATTGGGAGAAAGTTTTTTATGTAAATCCATCAGTAGGGGATGATTCCATTGGAGCCATGCTATTGCAAAAGGGGAAGGGCAGCCATTATATGAGGCCAGTGTATTGTGCAAGTTGAGTGAAGTTGGTAGCAGAGAAAAAATTCTCGGAAGTAGAGCTAGTGATTGCCAGTGTAATATTTGCTTGTCGACGATTTCGTCAATACTTGCTACCACGACCTTTTGTTTTCTTGACGAGTTATGCCAAATGTGGTCAAGAAATGGGTAATTGAGCTGCAAGAGTTTGAGTTCTCTTTTCTAGTGGAAGACAGTACAAGGGCCACCCTAGCTTATTTGTTGACCTACAAGGAGAATCCCCTTATTGTTAAAGAAGAGGTGGTGAGAAAGGTGGTTGAAGAAGTGCCACAGCTCAGCAATGCACATGTGTTGTTGTTTGATGGCTCATACAGGAAGAGCCATGATGCAGCTTCAGGGGGTATAGCACTTTATGATCCGGAAGGGAAGCTAGTATGTAAGAGAGGGTTCAAATTGGATGCACATAGTAACAATGAGGCTGAATACGCTACTTTGGAAGCCAGATTACACATTTGTTTGAAGGATGGGATTAGAAGGTTGAGCATAAAAGGTGATGCCTTGTTAGTTGTGAAGCAAGTGTTGGATGTGTGGAAAAGCAAGAACACCTCATTGAAGGAAATGTGTTTCAGAATTAAAGGCATGTTAAAAAAGTTTGAAGCATGGAGCATTAGACACATTGAATGTTCTCTAAATGGAGAGGCACATGAAGCAGCTCAAAGCATGATTGGGGAGTTATTTGTGTTGAGGACCAACTTACCTCTTTATCATGGTCAGGAAATTTTAGCTCAAGAAGAGGAGTTTTTTCTAACAGGAATCATTCCAAAAGACATTCAAAAGTTTAAGAAGTATGGTTTTGTGCGTAGAGCATCCAGGTACAAATTGATTGGTGATGTCTTGTACATGAAAGGGGCTGATCTCGTGTTGAGACATGTACCTTGGCGGGAGGAGCTGTACAGAGTGTTGGAAGAGAATCATGAAGGCGCATGTGGCGGTCATTTTTCTTTAAAGATCACCTTGCATAAGATCTTGCAAGAGGGGTATGTATGGCTTAGTTTGCACAAGGATGTTCACCATTGGTGTAGGTCTTGCAATAGGTGTCAAGCATTTGGGAAGAGAGTGTTGAAGCCAGAGCTACGAAAAACCCATTATGGCATTTGATGTGTTTGAAAAGTGGGGGATTGATGCAATAGGCTCGTTACCTATCACAAGCAGGGGAAAAAGCTACATTTTGACTGCAGTGGACTATCTCTGTAGATGGGCATAGGCTAAAGCAGTAAAGCAGATCACTGCAAAGGATGTAGCAAAATTTTTGTACAATGAAATATGTTGCAAGTTTACGGTGCCACTAGAGCTACTTTCAGATAAAGGGCCAGGATTTAGAGCTAAACTGTTAGACTTCTTATGCGTGAAGATGAAGATTAGGCATCAGCATACCACTCCTTACTACCCGCAGTGTAATGGCTTAAATGAAAGATTCAATGGTGAGTTGGTGCAGATTCTTTCAAAAGTGACAGAGCACCAAGGAAAGAATTGGGATTTGGAATTGCCTAGTGCATTATGGGCTTACTGTACTTCGGTGAAGACAGGTACGGGGTTTACTCCATTTCATTTGGTATATGGAAAGGAAGCCCTATTGCCTATGGAGGTAGAGTTGCCTGTAGTAAAGATGCTAGAGAAGTTGCTTGGGCCACCTAGTGATGCATTCAAAGAGAGGCTCTTACAGTTACAAGAAGTTCAGCTGGATAGGATGAGTGCATTGGAACATTATGGGCAGATGCAGGATAAGGCTTTAGCAAAGATAAATGAAAAGGTCAAAAGTAAGGGTATCAAGAAACATGACTTGGTTTTGCGCTACAACAGTAAGATGGACAACACCTTCCAAAAGAAGTTTCAAATTAAGTGGGAAGGCCCTTTCAAGGTAGTGGAGTGTTTTCCGAATGGTACATATCAGCTGGCTAACTTGGATGGGATTTTACATAAGTCAAGGGTAAATGGATTGCATCTTAAATTTTATCCTGCCAGGTTAATGATGGTGGAGCAAGATGAGATGTGTCTGGAGCAAGTAATGTTGGTGAGGGATGAGGAGACCTGTGACGCGGCGAGTCTCATATCTCTTTTTGCTGTTGCTGATCATGAATGAACTAGAAGGCTAGGGGATGGGCAAATTATGTCAGGAGTTTTTTGGAGCAAGGGATTGTTCATATGTATATACACATGCATGGTGCATCGAATGAAGGATTGCCCATTTTCCATAGCAAGGTGGTTACGTGGGGCCCACATGTGTACAGGTAGGACAGCATGTACATAGTGCATCGAGAGAGAGAGACACACACACACCCAAAAAACTCAGCTCAAAAGAGAGAATTTTTTATTTTTAGATACAATTGAGCTTGGGCCAACACCAATGGGGCAAATAGCTCACATAATATGGGTAAAATATGCCAGATACAATCACAAATTGGAGCAGAGGCTTCGCTCAAGAGAGAAACTTACACAGCCAAAATAGAAATAAAACAGTGAGGAATTTGGTAAAATGGACAGCACCATCACGTTCGGAATGGCCCAAAATCCCAGTCTACAATGTCAAAGTGCTCAAATCCGACCCTCGGATGAACAGTTTACGGCCAAAACAGGCCCAAAAACAGCAAAAAAATAGTTCCAGTTGTTCCTCCTCTTCTCTCCATGTTTTTTCTGGTCTTCTCTTAGGTTTTTCATTTCCTACACTTAGCTTTATTACTGGGGCACCTTTGGCCTTTTAGTTGACCTCAAACGGACCCCGAACAGGTCAAAAAGTGGCCTCACAATGCATAGTTGTTACCCTGCTGCATCCATCCACACACCTGGCACTCAACTTTTTCCAATAATGCATTCCACAACCACATGAAGTGGCCCCAAAATATGGTCCTCATGATGACCTTTTACATAATTCATCACAAGAAAACACCCACGTTGTGTCCGTACTTATCCACGTGCAAGTATTGACCCCATTCGACCTCCTGACGCCACTAGATGCCATCTGACGCACCTACTTACCTCATGTCATCGGCCCGTGGATAGCTTCCTTGAGAAGTTTTACACGCTACCAACTCCTCATTATTATAGAAAAAAACACACTAGTACTGGTGATAGTGAAAAAGTGTGGAGTGAATAAATGGGTAGTCTCTCTCCTCTCACTCCATAGGTGTGTGCCATGTCTCGGCCAGGTGGGTTGTGTAAGCCGAGTGGTGCCCCATAGTGCGTGTGTCTATCATCCCAAGAGTGTGTGTCGGGTCATTATAGAGGCGTTCTGTGTGTTTCCATCCCGCGCACAACGTGTACAGTGGGATCCTGGAGAGTGGCTTTAGAGGGACCGTTTCTTCTCTGCAGACCACCCAGGTGTCCCTTTCTTTCAATACATTGTTCGACTGGGATGTCACATACTAGCAACATAGAGAGAGGCTCGTCCTGTTGCAACACCTCATTGGCAGGAGGAGGGTCTCACGGCTGAGTTCTTGGCAGCTTTTGGGAGAGGTTGTGGGACTCTAGACAGCCGAGATGAGTCACTCTATTCCAGTGGTGGCTGGTTGCACATAGAGCTACAACACTTGGGAGCTGGCTGGTACATAGTGGTCTCTCGGAAGCATGTGCAGCTTGTGGCCATATTGTGGAGAGTCAGTGCCACTGTCTTTGGGACTGTCCTTTAGCACAACAGGTGTGGCTTTGGGTTCTTCGGCTGATGCCGGCTCTCTCCAAAGCTCGATAGTACACTTGGGGGGCAGCTTCTTGGTCCACTCTCACGGCCCTAGCACTTCAGTTTGAGCTATCTTCTACCAGTAGGATGATAGAGATGCAAGGGGGTTGACCTATACCCCAGCCTGCCATAGAGCTTACTCCACAAGAGTGGTGCACTGAGAGAGAGGAGTGCTGGGAGTGTCAGTGGAGTGTCAGTGGCCTGACACTTTGGTTCATCTGGCGGGCCCGCTGCTTCCGCATCTTCGAGGCTCGTCGTGTACCACCGGTAGAGACTTTTTGTCATCTTTGGCTAGAGCTGATCCATACTCTCAGAGGACAGTAGCTCGAGAGACTCCAGGGCAGCTTCGATCGCATTCGGGAGCGTAGAGAGGCTTTCCTTCAACTCTGGCGTCCTGGGCCTTTTTTCACCATTGTCTAGGGTGTACTCAGATGGCATTATCGTCCACCTATGTGGCTTTTTTTTCTCCCATTTCTTGATTTAGGCTCATTGTACATATGCTATTTTTTCATTGGGAGAGTCTCCCCATCATGATTGTTGTAGCCCTCTCTTGTAGAGGTGGTTGTAGCCCTAAGGGCAGTTTCATTAACTAATAGAAGGATCTTTTTCTTGGAAAAAAAAAAGATTAGAGATTTGTTTTAAGGCTACAACCCTGTGAATACTCCCAATCCTCTTCTATCACGTGTTCACCTTATTGTTGGGCTCATTCCATAGTACTGTGTAGCTATCTTAGACTCATGAACGATGGCAAGATCCAAGAATTTTAGGATAATGCATTGATGGTCGTTTTCCCCCTTTTAAATTCATGTCATGTAGCATGTCTCTCTTGCTTTGTATCATCGTATTGGGCAAACCACCTTTGCATGATTGGATTGTGAAGCATGGAAAATCGATTGGTCTTTTCATCTAGGTCTATGATCATTTCTATTTCCATTCTTGGATCCACCATCATAGTTCTAGTAAGGAACTCATATCAAATGTTTGCCAAAGCATGTCATCTTCATGATCGATCCCAGAGAATCATTCTCCAACTTACTCTACCGGCCTCAAACTAGACAACCCTCCATCATTCTTGCCTTCAAGCAAGCCCTTTGTCACATAAGTCCCTTAAGCGTCTTCATGAAATGCTTGAGGAAGAATATTAATTTAGAATACACAACGCTATTTCCACCTCATCAACTATGTGCACAAGGAAATGCATTCAAATGTTAAGCATGGTGGTGGAGAAGTATGTTCAAATATACAAAATAAGTTCACAATGTTTTGCTTTCCCGAGGGTGTGGAGTTAGTGTCAATGTTATTTTTGAGAAGCTAATGAACCAATGTAGCAAGTTTGTAAATAGTGGTACAGATGCTAAAGGACCAAGAATCCTCAATAGCCAACAGGATAAACTACAAAACAAGTCCAATGTCTTACGGTGAGTTTATATGTACCTTGCTATGGTATGCACGATTTAATTTGAGGCATACTAACATGTATTATGCCAGTCATGTGATTTCAGAGACTAGTCAACTTCCCTTCCCTCATGAACATTGTCCTGAGTGAGTGTATTACACATGTGGACATTTTCACGGATTATATGATCTCTTTTATCTTTCATTCATGTTTTGTTGTTGAAATCCACGGGCCTTTTGTAAGTATTGACCCATCATTTTTTGTTTGTTGCCAATACCCCTCCATAAAACCAATATCCCTCAACTCAACCTTAGCACCAAAAGTATCTTTCTTTCCATTGAAATGGTCCCATAATAAGCTGCTTACATTCTTGAATATGCGCATTAGATCTATCAATTAAGTGATTGATTCTTAATCTTTTCCACAATAAGGCATCTCAAAGCATATTAAAAATCTCTTTATCTTTGGTGGAAATAAGTCTTTATACATCTCATTTTTCTCTAACGACTCTTGAGCATACAACCTTACTAGTAGCCTTGCACAAAAAACCCTCTTGTAGCTCATGGTTCTTTGAAAGATATTCTCAAAGAATTTTATAAATATTTTTTCTTAGCATTGGCAATCGATGTGCATAAGCCTTGAGCCACATATAACACATTCAATGTAACTACTAGCTTTAACTCTTGCACACACTAGAAATTACTTTACTTCCTTCACACATCATAAACTAGCATGAGAACCATAATTCATCATTCTAGAATTTATTATGTATTTGATGCTTACACGAGCATTCTCCAAAGCCAAAATAGTCATGCATCATCCACACTAGAATGCCTTTAATGAAGGAATTATGTCAACCTTCATGTCCACTCATGTCCACTACTTCTATGCATATGCACACTTGTAACTGTTCAAGTAGGGTACATGGATACATATACATATTCTTCCCTTTACCAACCTAGCACAATCAAGCTTAAGAGTAAGTGTCCTTTCTTAGTTTCTAGCCATGATGGAAGATTGTAGTTGACGAAGACAACTGGCCATACATTGTAAGATGTGGATCATTGTCCAAATAGATTTACACCATCCATAGCAAAGCCCAGGCACAAAATTTGTTGGATTTTGTGCAAAATCTTAACTCATGTCATCGATGTGCTTTGAAGCCACACTATCCATGTGAATCATTAGCACACCATATTTGGAAATTGATTCTTCTTGTGCCATGATGTTAGAGCGTTCATTGACTTGCATGGAAGAAGTGCTTGATGTAAGATAGAAGAGGAGAATATATAAGCACATTCTGTGGCCGAGTCTATGATACTTTTTGTCCTTGAAGATCTTTTTGGTATCTATTTGCTTCAAACTTAATACACTTCTCCATATCTACATACTCTTCTCTAAACAAAATGCAACAACTTTTTTAGGACAAGCATGAATGAAATTATAATCCATTCCTAAATTTCATAGGACCTTTGCATCATCTCTCAAGGCCAACATCATGTTATTAGCTAGCAATAAGTACTCCAAGTTAATAAACCTACATAGAAAAAAGTAATAATGCAACTTCAAAAAATATTTATTGCATAAATTGAAATAAACACAACATAAATAGTCAAGTAAATTTTTTTGTGATGCTAGTGTCACTCCATCCATACTTTTCTTGCATATTGAAAAGGATTAAGAGCATCTTTTATTTAAATGCTCTGGCTCTCTTATACAATGGTGTATCGGTCTTATGTTTCATGCCATTATAAACAAGACTCTCTGAGTGCATGATTGTCTCAATCATATTGTCAATCTCATAGATCTCTAGCTCAAATATATCTTGGTTGAGGTGGTACCTAGAATCGTCACCATCCGAGCTTGAAGGTGCTTCACACATAGCCGCCATGTTTTGTGATTGAGAAGATCGCTTATGAATGTGCTTTGTGACGTTGAAAACCTAATGTATTGAGCATTGGCAATTTTCAATACAAAGTGCGTCCATTAATTAAGAAAAACGTGCTACTATTGTTGTTCACTTGTACCAAAGAATTGTAATTGGTAAAAATTCGATATACAATTGAGGGTCTAACTTGCCATATTCATGGACATGATGCTATGCCATATACCATTGTTGATGAATGTATCATTTGCATTGATTATAAGGACATGAAACACTTGCCAAAAGGTAGGCATTTTTATCAAACGAATCCACTTTTTGTCACTACTTGTAATGCTTCTACACACACATCTAAACATAAACTTAATTCAAACTTTGTAGTAAAACCCAAATTTCAACTTAAAATCGATTGTTAATAAATAAACTTAAATTGACACCAATAATGCAAACCTAAATCTACAACAAAAAACACAAACTTAAAATTCCAACCTATATGCAAGCCTAAATTCATTTATTAAAAGCTAATACTTAATGTTTAAAACCATTTACTAAACTTAAACTTAAATTTAAACTTAAAACCATTTATTGGAACTTAAAACCTAAACCTTTAAACTGCATATGCATTTGAAAACTTAAAATCTCAATTTCAACCTAAACCATGTAAGCATACACATATGGTTTAGGCTAAACCTAAATCTTAAAAATTAGCCTACAACCTAACTGAAAGTGCAAATTGAAAACCTAACTTACTTACGTAGTTGGAAAAACAAGAGCAACGGGCACCTCTATAGCAAGTCTCCCAAAAGTGCTAAAGACACAAGATCAACACCACACATGGCATCAAATGAACCCCAAAAAACCCACAACTCAGATACAAGTGATCCCCTAGGAATTTACAAGCACAATGCCCAACCCAAACACCACCATGGAAACTAGGAAGCACCCGCCTTGGCATGGATTTGCAGCACATGTTGACCAATTCACTTGAGGAAAAGAGCTCTCCCCTTCACCAAATGATTCTTCAAAACCACAATTTTATACACACCAAAAAACCCACAACTCACTCTAAACCAAACTACCTGCAGGCTACCATATCTTGTACCCTACAAGAAAAGACTACATCTCCCAAACCAGAACTCCAAAAGGGATGCTTTCAAGCCTCAAACTTTTTTGCATCTTTTACAAAAAAAAAAAAAACCACAAACTTCCAGTCTATGCACAAAATTGGTGCGAATAGCAAGCTGCCATAGCACAACTGCACATAGCCAAGGCTAGTTGAGGGCCAAAAACTCTATCAAAATGCATGGAGGAGGCACAACGACCCAAGAACTATAAATTTCTGATATTTGGCTGAACGTTTTTATGTTTGTACATGAGTTTAAGCTATGCACAAGTCATGCTTCAAAAAAATCACTTATGTGCACCCAAGGCAACCTAACAATCGGTGCTACACTATCAACTTTCACTGCATGCTAAGCAAGATAAAAAGACCACAAAAGGAAATCCACACACCCTTTTGACACATGACATCATGTCCATATGTAAAAATTTACCAAAAAATGGGGTGCTCAAAATGTGTGCTACATAGTTTTTCAAACCCCTAGTTTGCTAGAGCATTCATGCTCAAAAATAGCATAAACATTATGTCCACTTGGATCAAAAGGCCATAAACCATAAGCACAAAACTCATGAAAAAACACCAAACATACCAATTCCCTCGTATCAAGGCATAAACCATATGTAGAATCCAAATCCTTCGAATAAAGGACTTTCGACAAATACCACACAAAGAGACCCTTTCATTAGTATAGCATGCAAGAAAGTGGTTAATATCTTGTCCAAAAGGTATTCAAATTTTACTTTAGTCATGTTCATATCCTCATGCATATCCATCTTATTCTCCTTACTCTCCATTAAGCATCCATCCAATTCGACCACAACATGCTTGATATGAAAACCATCTTTCATACATACCTTAGGCTCCTTAACAAGAGGATCATGCAAGGTAGCATGAACCATATTTACATGAGGCATAGAAAGAACCTCTCCATCATTATCTATATCTTCTAAAACATCAATAATTTCTTATCAGTTAAGGGATGGTCACATACATCAGTACAAATGCAATCACAAGATTCCTCATGGACAATCTCCCCATTAACTAAGGTCCACAACATGCTCAATAGCATCACATTTACTGGAAAAGCCTCAACAATAGCACTCATTTGAGAGAGCTATTCATTCACATCATTCACTTCCATATAAGTATCCTCATTGACTTTCAAATCATTCTCAAATACTTCACATAAAGGAGAGGGATACTCAACATCTACCTTAGCCTCACACACATAATCACCTTTCATTGTTTATACATTGGACACATCAAAAATAGCATATTGATTATCACCATTATCATTCTTTAAGAATTTACTAATTGTATCCTTTTCCTTCTAATTAACTTTCACATTGGTAGAAACATCACCTTTGGCATGTAAAGCACCTTGAGTGGCATAAATAACAAGGATGGAGTATTGAGAGCATTCTTCTAAGCCTCTTTCTCCTTAGTACATGCTCGATACTCTTTTTGAAGAGAACCATCATGATATAATACTTCACTAGAGGCACTCTTAAATCCTACATCAATGCATAGAGAAACCTTTGGCTCCACATCACCTTGCAATCCAAGCTCTCTCAATCCTCTAGCTTCCATTCCTTAGGCTTTGCGACCTTAACTGCATCCTCAAATGTATTTGTTCTTTTAAGCTCAAACTTCAACCTCAAATAATCTCTTAAATTTTGTATAAACATACACTTCTTAAAGCATAAGATGAGGAGCATCACTACCCAAAGCAGCACACCACCTCTTCCACAAATCATTAAACTACTTTACAAAGGCATCTACACTCTGGTTGTCATCCTTCACAAGCCCTTCAATGGAGTGCCATACATCGGTTTGGTTCTCTATCTTCTTATCTTCTCAAGAAAATCCTTCTTTATTGCTGCATGAAAATTCATCATTTGTGAATTTTTGGATGATTTCAGGAAAGAATCATACCATGTCCTTGCATCCTCTTTCAAGCAAAAAAACAATATTTTCAACATAAGCATTGGATCTTCTTTATTTGTAATCAAACGAGTAAACTCCATCTTTTCAATGAGTTCATCAGCATCCTCATCTACATGAACATAAAAATTTGGACACTCTGCCATCACATCAATCAAACATGTAAACTAAAGGTAACTTGAAGCAACTCCTTGGTGGCAGACATCAAAACACTATTGGGAAAACAAGAGCAATGGGCACCTCTATAGAAATGTCTCCCAATAGTGCTCAAGACACAAGATCAACACCACATATGGTATCAAAAGAGACAAAACAAAACCACAAATTAAAGACAAGTGATCCCGTGGGAATATACAAGCACACGCCCTCCCGAAACACCACCATGGAAACTAGGAAGCACCTACCCTGGCATGGATTTACAGCACATGTTGACAAATGTACTCGAGGAAAAGAGCTCCCTCCTTCATCAAATGATTATTCAAAACCACAACTTTGAGGTGTATACACACCACAAAACAAGCGATCTTCCACAACTCCCTCTACACCCAACTGCCTATAGGCTGCCATATCTTGTACCCTGTAGAAAAAAGAGACTGTATCTCCCAAACCACAACTTCAAAAAGGATGCTTTCAAACCTCGAAAAGTTTCTTAATTTTTTGCAACAAAAGTTTTGAATACCACAAATTTATGACCCAATAAATGCACACTTGCAAGGGTATGCAATAGTTTGCATGCTGCTTTCAAATGCTTGAAATGTATTCTTGATTCACCATGATTGGAATATTGTTTTCTAGTATCATAGTACTACCTTGGAAACTTGCATTTATCAAACGTTTGGTGGGAGGGTGGATTCCGGAAGGTTAACTTGTTGGTTGGAAAGATGAACCCAATTTTATGTTGTACATTAAGTTAAATCAAGAATGGGGAAAGGGATTCTGATCTACAAACTGGAGTTCAAACTTGGAAATGAGGGATTTGTGTAGACTGTGTTTCAAATAATCTTAACCTCGCAGTGGTGAGGGAAAAAATGAAACTAAGTCCCAAGCTCTATTGTATTGTTAGTTCTCATGACCTAGCCTATGAAAGCAAGCTTCTTCCATTAATAAGGATTCTTTTCCATGATAAGATGTTTATCTACCCATAGACAATAGTGCTTAATGGACCATTTACACAAGGATTCCATGATAAGATGTTTATCTACCCATAGACAATAGTGCTTAATGGACCATTTACACATAATCTTTGGAAACAAGTTGGTGAGGCTATATGTGCTCATAAGTCACTTTCCTCCCAAATCTATAGAATTGTATTTTAAGGAACCTTAGGGATTTAAAGGCATTACTATCAAAACAAGAGATGGAAGAACTTGATGTTTAGTAAACACTAAAGAAGTACAATACTATATTGATAATTATTCCCTCAAGATGTAAAATATTTTGACATAATTGAAAAGAAGTTTTGAAAAGAATTAACATAGAGTTTTCCTTTTGAAAGGTCTATCTTTAAGAGAATCTAACTCTAATATTTTATATCTATAGGATTTTTGACTCAATCGCTAAAAGAAATGGTTTTACTTTTGTGTTGACGCTACGTCAACAACATGACATAACTCAACAAAGACTTACTTTCTGAGAGTTACGAACTGTTGTGGATTATGGTTAGAAACATCAATTATAATAAGTAGGTAGTTTAGTTGCAGAAGCCAGGTGCAATGGTACTTCCAGATTGTACATACCAAGCTATTTGACCCCTCAAACTCTATTTTGGTTAACCTAAGGTAACCTTAGTATATAAGGTATCTAGGTCACTTTTGTAAGGAAATTTTTTTCATAATCATAAGTTTTAAGTTGCCGTCGGCTGTGTGTGAGAGAGGAGGAGAGAGAGCATGAGCTTCATCTTGTCGCTACTCCCCGCTCATTCATCACATTGTACATCCAACTACACCATTGCGCTAGCCTCGACAAGAGCTACGCTACAACGCCAAGCATTCCTTGCAGAACAGAGCGAACGTGCTAACACATATTACGAGCGTTTCATGGTCATAAGTGCATCAAATGATGGTTGTTTTCTGCTTGCAAGTAGTAATTAGAATCGTGGCCACATACGCTACTCATAGGTACTCATAGATTTCAAGTTTGGGACTTCTAAAATCCGGCTCTATCTTTATACCAGTTTTTTGCAGATGGGTTTAGAGATAGGATTTTAGTTGTAGAGGCTTAGGGATAGGTGTACCTAGTGAGGGGATGGTGTTCCTTAAGTTTCATACGATTCTGACATGATTTGATGGATGTGTGTATGTGGATAGGTGGTGCAGTTGAGAGTAGTGAGATTCTAGATTGTGGTTTAGTTGGCCTTCTAGAGTGTTGTACGTGTAGGATGGTCTCAGCCTGACAAGCTAAAGAGATTTCCTTTGTGTGCCTATCGTGTCATCTGTGTCCTCAATTGACATTATGTTGATCTAGGTTCTGTTGCATGCACTTTATGCTCCCGCAACATTGGTGCCATTGTCGGGGATACAAGGACTTAGGTAGATATTCCTACTAACACTCGTGTGATGGTTGCTTGCTTTAGTTTTGGCTAAAGAAATCATTTTTCTTAAGTCGATCCGGAAGAGGGTATTCCACAATCAAGTGGATAGCTAGGAAGCATGTGTCTTGCCGAGGGTTTGTGACTAGGTAGAATTAGTTAGGATTTGTAGAATAGATTAGTTGTTGGCGATTGAGTGGTTTGTGAGGTGATAAAAGCATTTGCTAGTCCATGTGTGGCATTGAAGTGTTTTTCTACTCATAGATGCAAAACCCCATATGATTTGTAGGAGAAGCTTTAGGTAAGTGATCTGATTTTGATCTAGAGCTATTCATCATTGATTTATTTGTTGAAGTGCTTGTTTGCATTTAGAATATCTGAAAGTATGCTTTTGAGGAAAAAATACAATAAACAGCTTTATGTTCACATTTGTGCATGGCTAATTAATGATGAGCATATAAGAGGGCATCTGCAAGGGTTCTGCGTACAGAAATTGCAATTTTGTAAACTTGAACATTATACACGTATAATTTCTCAAGAGACATCTAGAGATCAAATTTGAAAAATTTGACTACACCAGTGTGTTCAAAAGGGGGGTTTTACCCCAAGTATACATTAAGACAAGTTTTGACCAACTCTTGACATCAAAAATACAAAAGATGGAGTGTCTAAAATGGGAAAATGGAGAAACTTGAGATTTTGAGCACATTTTTGCATGAAAATTGGTAGAAGTAATTGAAAACCAGTGCTAGACACTTGGGGATGCTTGTGAATGAATTTTGTCCAAAAAAATTATGAGCGACATCATACATGTATGATGTCTCAAGGTGATTCTCGCAATAATTTTGAACTTTTGACATTATACCCATCTTCTGCATGTTGTGTTGAGTACATACACCAAGTTTCATGTCATTTGGACATATAGATTGAGGGTTAAGGGGATTTTACTCTTTCAAAGGGTCTCCTTGTGAAAACTTATGATTTTGTGCAGTTTTGACATCCAAAATTTGTTGTGAGCACATATTCTTGTTCTACACACTAAGGGGCACCTCTAGTAGAAACAGAACTAAAATCTGAGCAAAAATACTTTATACGCGTAAAATGTCTCAAGGCCAGATATGAGGTCAAAAGTAACATATGATTATACCCTTGTGATATACAGCATTTAGGAAGCATCTAAGCCAAATTTTATCAAAGTTGGATCACTTTTGGGCTTGCAAAGACCAAAAGACACATCAAGGAAAGTGAAAGCCTGTATTGGCCATAACTTGCTCAAAAAGAGTCAAAATTCAATTTTGAAACTTGCTATGAGTTGCCAGTGTAGTGAGGAGCCTTTGGAGTAAAACTCGCTTCATTTTGACGAGCTAGACATCATACGTGTATGATGTCTAAAGGACACTTTTAGAGAACAAAATTGAGATATGGGCTTACCAGGGTGTTAAACACCACAAGACAAGCTCACATACCATATTTTGTCAAAATCTGAGCACATAGACATTTTATGCGTATGATGTCTCAAGGCCAGATCTGAAAGTCAAATTTCACTTTTGACCACATAGGGGGTTGGAAAATGATGTGTTAAGCTTGCTTCCAAAATTTCAAAATCATTTGGACACATATTTTTGCACTTAAAGAGAATTTTACAGATACAAGAAGGTAAAAGTGAAAAATTGATGATTTTGTGCAATTTTGACATCCAATATTTGTTGTAATCACATATTATTGTTGTATGCATCAAGGAGTACATTGGGTAGAAATCTAAATGAATTCAGAGCCAAAAGACATCATACGTGTATGATGTCTCATAGACCAAATCTGGGTCAAAACAGACATTTGAGTATACCTAGTGTCCTAGAGCATAAAAGAAGTCTCCAGCCAAAATTTCATTGAATTTGGAGCTTATTTGAGCTTGTAAAGGCTAGAAGACATATCTAGACATAGTCATGCTTCAACTGATCATAACTTGCACAAAATTGGTTCAAATTCAATTTTGAAAGTTGTTGAGAGTTTCCCAAGTGATAAAGATCCTCTTGAGTAAAAATCACTTCATTTGGTCACAGTAGACATCATACGTGTATGATGTCTCTAGCCCTAATTTGGAGGAAAACTCACATTGAGCTTCTAGATGTGTTAAGTACTGCAAAGTAAGCCTAGCGACCAAGTTTCGACAAATTTGGGTCACATTTGGTCAATAAACAAGCAAAAATCCTTGATCCTGAAACTGTTTTGAGTGTTGTTTCAAGTGCAGTTCACCAAAACTGCTCTAAATTTTGATAGACAACTGCAAATTGAGTCAAGTATAGCCAAGAGAAAAGCTTGTGAGCAATAGGTTTTGGTTTTAGAGCTAAATTTTTGCAGGTTTCCTAAATCCAAACTTTTAGGGTACCCAGAACTAGTTTCTAGAAACCAAATAGTCACAAATTCTTGACTTCTGAGAGACCTAATCAAGGGCAAAAAGGGATAAGTTGCACTAAACCAAGGTGGGTGTGTTAAAGACTATCTTGAGAGTATTGAGTGGGCTTGACATTGAGAAAGCTAAGATCATCAGGATGGAAAGCCAATCTACCAATCTTTTGGTAGATATGACTAGAGGTATGGCTAGCCAAGATAGAAGTACTAAAATGCCAATTTATCCACATTTTGACATTAGCTGTAATAGCAGAGACAGTCTCAACATGTGGGAATCATCTCCACGAAGCCAAACAGAGGACCAGCCAGTAATTACCATAGCGGTTACCACAGTAACCTCAAGAAGCTATATATAGGACCCATTACATTGTAATCGAGCTGATTGTACTTTGGGTTGTTTGCACTCTTTGACTTCTTACTTCTAGTCTTTTGGTTCTAGTCTTCAAAGCTGTTCTGAGTGACAATCTCTTCACTTGTAACTCTAGTCTGTAATCATTAGTACAGTGGTCCATTAAGGTTCAGCCTATAATACCTCGGTATCCTTAAACTTTGAATCTGAATCTGAAACACTTTTCCAGTCATTCAGTCTGTTCCTAATTCCAGTAAAGTATTTCAGTTCAGTTCTATGCTCCATTTCAATCTCATTAACTGAATTGACAACTTCCAATACTGCAAATTCTAACACTGGAATCAGCTATCTAAAGAGATCAAGCTGTTTGCTCATTGACCAGACCGCTTCTCCCAGTTTGAATTTTCAGCTGAAGATATGGCACCCAAAACCAGCCGTGGTCGAAAACCATCCTACCGCATTGACCCTATCCCTGGGGAGTCAAAAAGAGATTCTGATCCTAAGACTGAACCGGGGTCTAAGACTAAGGCTCCGGAGAAGCGCAGTCAAGCTGATGAGGTTAAGGGCTCTCAGCACTCCAGTCAGTCTAGACGAAGGAGGGTTGAAAGGGAAGAACGCAAGGCTAGGAGTTCTTGGACCACACATGGGGAGGAAGGATCCAAAGGCAATAAAGGTAGTTGGCACAGTTCCAGCAGAAAAGCCAAGGAAGAGACAGAAACTAAGACTGCAGAAGAAATTGACTAGGATGCAGATACAGATCATTGCAAGAAATCTTCAAAAAGGAGTCAGGTTCCTAAGATGAGAAGAGGCCGAAATGATGCTGACCGACATGATTACACCTCTTCATTAAAATTTCTTTTCCAGTATTTAAGGTGGGAAGAGTGATGACCAGGATATTCATATCCAAGCCTTCAAACAGCATGCTGAGTTGAAAAACATTGATGAAGATGACTGAGGAGAATAATTTCCTCAAACATTGAAGGAGGCAGCCAGGAAATGGTATTACCATTACCCAGCTTGCCAACTCATATCGTATAACAAACTACTCAAAGCTTTCCGACTGCAATATTCAGATAACATAGGAGACAAGGATATCCTCTGTGAACTGGATAAGATAAAGCAAAGGAAATTATTAGTCAGAAGCTATGTGGAGAAAATCAAGGAACTAACTAGGCAGCCTACAGGAACCACCATCAGAAAAACGGTTGCGGGCATGGTTTTTAAATGGTTTTCATAGTAAGAAGCTTAGGGAACAGGAGGTGCATGTACCAACAAATAAATTTAATGATCTGGTGCAGCGAGCCCTGAAGCTCGAACAATAGGCTAAGAAGAAAAGAAGTCTTAAGAAGAAGAGGTCCAGTGATAGCAGTACTTCTACTGAGAACTCTGATTTCAATAAGACATCCAGTAGTTCTGAAAGCAGCTCAGATGAGAGGAGCAAAGACAAGACTAAGGGGTCTTAGTCTAGGAAGATTGATGAGATGGCCCAACAGATTGCTGAAATTAGCCAGACCAGACAACCAGTAAGAAGAGATAAAACCTAGTGTTCAAAGTGTAAATCCAAAGACCATGTTTCCAATGATTTTCCACAGTGTACTTACTGCAAAGCTTACGGCCATCTATGGAACAATTGTGGCATTCACATTCAAAATTTTTTGAAGGGAAAAAATCTATCGATGGTGGCATTTAGTAATGCCGAACAAGTAAAAGTAGAAACTGCCAATGTACCCCAAGAAGAGAAATTAGGTATCATCGGTGCTGGTACATGGCGCAATAGATACCAAGGGGTACTGGCCGGGGCCGGGGTCGTGGTAATTTCCAGAGTCGAAGTCTGAATTGCTATACTTATGGCAAGTATGGGCATTTTGTGGATCAGTGTCTAGAAACACCTGTTACTGCAGCTAGTGAGGCGAAAGCCCTAGAACCAGTTCATGTACGAGCGGTTACACGCAGCAAAGGGGTAGTGATTGAAGAAATCCCATAAATTTGAGCAAAACCAGTTAATCCTGAAAGTAGAAAATGGGCTCAACAGAGAGAGGTGTGGAAAGCCAAGGGTAAAGAAAAGGTGGTTGATGAATGGTAGGACTAGAGAGAATTTGCGACGAAAATCACAGAGGATTTAGCCAAGAAGCTGCCAGAGCAGCCAGAGAATTCTGATGCTTGGGTCATTCAGAAGATACCAGCAAAGTCTTCTGAGAAAGCACAACCAGATCAGTCGAGGTCTAGAACACATGAGACCATGTTGGCTGCAGTTCAGGGATTAATGGAAGAATTAGGGACTGACAAGGGAATTGAAAGTAATAGAACAAAGGAATGGTATTGTGCATATACTACCAACTCTTCAAGTTCTGAGAGTAACTCCGGTCATGAGAAGGAGGAAATTCATGTCAAATTTGTGACAGGATTAAGAAATTCACGATGGAGTTAGAGGACATTAGAAAAACTTTGCCTGAAGCCGCAATTTCATCAGACAACGAAGTGATCCAGGTAGATTATGAAGTTAGGAAACAGTGGGAGCCACTATCTAGTGTCATACTAGATGGCGGAGCAGGGGTAAACATCCTGGGGCACATCTTCAGCAAAGGATGGGAATTACAAATCTGAAACCTACACCAAAGTTCGAATGGCGAACCATCAGGTAGTGCAAGCAACCAGTATGATAGAAGGCATGTAGATAAGAGTGGGCAAGAAAAAGTTCAAAACTAGCTTCCTAGTATTAGATGTGCAAGGCGTATATGGAATGCTATTAGGACACCCATGGTTGCGAATGGCATAGGCTATTCACGACTATGCTAATCAGACGCTGACAATACAAGGTGCCAGCAGCACAATCCAGATTCGGACGAACAACACTAGGAGCTAGAAAAAGGAGCTTAGACCTGAAGAGCTTTTCCAGAAGTATAAGGTGAAGAAAATTGAGAGAATACTTCCATTATCCGAGATAGATCTCAACGCAGTGTTACTGGACAAAGATCAGGCCGAAAAGCAAAAGCCCATACCAGTTCACTGATCAGAACTTTGGAGAAAGGCTAGTTCAGCTAACTGGAAGACAAGAAGAATCAATTAATTCCAGTATACCAGTGGATTCTGAACACTTGGAAGAAGTTACTGAGAATCAGAATGGCAGTTCAGAACAGAATGGCAGTTCAAAAATCAGAGGACCATCCTGGGATTACACTGAGGAATCAACCAAGAGAAAAGGCGGAGGGCCTAGCTGGTTACTTCAAGATGACCAAGAAATAGAGGAATGGAATTTAGATTCTGAGGAAAATCCTCGATTGATTAAAGTCAACAAGTATCTGAATTCTAAGATGAAAGAGAAGGCCCAACATATGTTCCAGCAGTACAAGGATGTGTTCACATGGGAACATACTGAGCTTAAAGGAGTAGATCCAGAGGTATGTCAACATCAAATACCACTGAAACCAGATGCTAGACTAGTACGGCTGCAGCAATACAGAATGAATCCAAATTACACTAAGAAGGTCAAGGAAGAGATTGATAACCTTCTAAAAGCTGGGTTCATTACTGAAGTAGCTGGTAGTGACTGGTTATTCCCTATTGTGGTGGTACCCAAGAAAAATGGAAAGCTCAGAGTGTGTGTGGATTATAGGAAGCTGAATGCTCAAACAATTAAGGATCCATTTTCATTACCATTTACGGATATGTTGCTTGATGAAATTGCGGGATATGAGATGTATAGCTTTATGGATGGTTACTAGTGGCTATAACCAATTACAGATTCCTCCTAAAGACCGGAGTAAAACCTCTTTCATTACTGAGTGGGGAGCATTCATGTATCTGGTAATGCCATTTGGTCTTTGCAATGCACCAGCCATTTTTCAATGATTTATGATGGAAATATTCAGTGAATTCCTTCACAGATTCCTTGCTATATTTATGGATGATTTTACTATATATTCAACGGAGGAGAAGAATTTACTTTTTCTTGAAATGGTTTTCCAGTGCTGTCAGGAAAAGAGGATTTGTCTGAATCCATTCAAATCTGTTTTCTTAGTCTAGAAAGGGCAGCTACTGGGACATGTATTGTCCAGGAATGGTATAGAAATGGCCAATGACAAGATCCAGTGTGTTCAACAGGCCAAGGTGCCTCGGAATGTGTCAAAGTTAAGCTCTTTTCTGGGATATATCAATTTTTATCGACAATTTGTGCACAAGTTTGCTTCCCAGGCATTACCTTTGTATGAACTTACAAAGAAGACCAACAAGTTAAGTTGGACAGATGAATGTGAGGAGAGTTTTTGGAGTTTGAAGAATGCTATTATCAGTAAGCCAGCTCTTTGACAACCAAATTGGGACTTCTTTTTTCATGTACATGTCGATGCCTCAGGACTGGCGATGGGAGCAATACTCGCTCAGCCAAAAGGTAGAACTGATTATCCAATATACTTTGCCAGTCTCGCAAGTTCAGTCAAGCTGAACAAGGGTGTACAACTACTAAAAGAGAAGACTTAGGGATGGTTTTCAATGCTACTAAACTCAAGCATTATTTTTTGGGCAAGCTATTTCATTTTTATGTGGATCATCAGGCCTTATTATTTCTTATCAATAAAGTCATCATTCAAGGCAGACTGATACGCTGGATGATGTTCTTGATGGAATTTGAATTTCATATCTTCCATAAGCTTGTCAAAAACCATTGTGGTGCTGATTTCTTGTCCAGGAGTACGGATGGATACTCTGAGGTGTCTTTTAAGAGACAAGCCAATAGATGCAGAACTATTCCAGGTTAATAGCGGCAGAATCACTGATCTAGAACTGTATGAGGTATAGCAGTTTCTGTCTACAGGAGGATTCCCAGATAACTGGAATCAGAATCAGAAGAAGTCTCTGATTATTAAGAGTCTGAAGTTCACCATCATTGGAGGATCACTTTAAAGATTGGGAGTTGATGGGGTTCTTCGCAGAGGTGTACCTATGGAGGGACGAATGCAAGTCATTTTGGAGGCACATAACGGGGATTCTGGAGGACATTTTTCTAATGATATCACTTCCAAAAAGATTTTGCAGGCTGGTGTATGGAGGAAAACCTTAATATCTGATGTCAAAAGATTTTGTAAAACTTGTGATATATGCCAAAGAATGGGCAGACCCACGGCAGCAAATATGACTCCTCTCACACCAGTTTAGCCACTGGGTGTTTTTATGAAATGGGGTCTAGATTTTATGGGTCCCTTCAAGAAAATTACTCCAAGGAAGAATAGGTATATATTGATGGCCACCTGCTATGTGACCAAATGGGTAGAATCTAAAGCTCTTCCCAACAACACGGCAAAATCTACTGCTATGTTTCTATTTGAAAATATTGTTTGTCGATACAGATGTCCTGTGGGGATTGTGTCAGATCAGGGTACGCATTTTATCAGTGACACTATGGATATTCTCATGGATATGCTTTCAGTCAAGCATTGGAAAGCAGTAACAAGACTATCAAGACTATTCTCACTAAGATTGTGCAGAAAGAGCCACATCAGTGAGACTTGAAACTTCAAACAGCTCTATGGGCATATCGGACAGTTGATTGGGTGTTCTCTAATGGCACAGTTAGATTGAAAGATTTATCTCGATTACTATTGCCAGGAGTATATAATGGGGCCAAAATCAAGATTTATTATTCAGAAGACAGAGAGAATTCCAAAAATGAGGCTACTAGTAATCTGGGAACTGAGGACCAGGAACTTCCAGAATCAAGTATTTTAAGCCTTTTCCATGTACAACCAATTCCAGAACCAATCAAAAGGTCAAAAAAGTCTCAGTATGATAACACCATGGCAATATCAGAATCAGTAAAGTGTCAAAATCAATATCAGCCTTTATAGGGAAAAGGGTCAGTTGGGCTATTAGTGGTAATCATTTCAAAGAAGATGGAGAGAATTAGCCAATGCATGTGTGCCACATCATTTGCGGTGCACAGGACTCTAGGAACGATAACTAGTGGAGCTTTTATAGCGCAGACGTGTATAATAGTAAAGTGCATGCGTTTTTTTCCTCGTAAATCTCCTTCACGACGTCTGCCTACTGTTATCCATTTGCCATTGCCAAGCTCTGAAGTTTCATCACTACAACCACAAACTTATCCATTTGAGGAAACTGCTGATTACTGTCCATCTTTAACAGCTACAACAGAATACGGATTTGAAGCTTCAAGTCTTCTTCTTCTTCCTCTACCGAGTCATCGTCTTCACAGTGTATGGGTAGGAAGAAAATGTCAAAAAGAATGCAAGAAACTATAGAGGAAACCCAAGCACTTATTGCAAAAGCTTCTCTTCCACTTATTCCTCACAGTAAGATACAACGGTATGTGTTCACTAAGCAAGCCAAGGCGTTACTCAGACTGTTGGACTTGCATGTGGTTGTGCAAGCCACAAGAATTGAGTTTGACATAGCTATCATTAGACAAGTTCTTGATACTTTCGATGTGGAGGATGGAAGTGCTTTGGTCTATGGTAGAAAGCTGTCGGTAACACCTGAGAATATTGCTTTTGCATTCAAAATGCCAAATGAGCCAAAGCCAACTGTAGCAACAGTAGAACGAAGATGAGGCTGCTAAGAAGAAACACAAAGCCAACATGCAAGGGGTTCTACTAGCAGTTGTGGACATTCCTGCTGCTTACCACTTTGTAGCTGAAGCTGTGAGTCTCAAAAACAACCCAACTTATGTGTCAAAAAATTTGTTTTCTATGTTATTAGCAAAAGATTGGACACCACAGTTCCAATCAATCTATGTCATATTTTGTCACATAATGTGCTTCAGTAGACTGCTAAATTGAAGTCCCAAAATGTCTTCAAATCCTGGTATGTTTGACCGTTTCTTTACTGGGCGACTTCTCCGAATGCTCATGACCAGGTAAGGATGGCTTGGAGCCAGAAGCCCTTTCCAGTAGCTAACAATGTGGAATTGTCATCAGATGAAAAAGCACCAGATAACCAGTTATCCATCACTGTACAAAAGAGGAAATCCACGTAAGAGGAGGCTGGCAGTTCCAAAAGGCCAAAAACTACATTGGCAAAAGCAGTGCTTTCCTCAGGCAGTTGGAAAGTCAAGTCAAACAGTGTCTGCTAAAAAGACTCCAGCAGACCAAAATTCAGCTGGTCAGTCAGAACGATCCCTTGTCCATACCACTGGTGGAACCAGCCAGACAACAGGGCAAGTTTCAGCAACCACCAGTGCAGGAAAAGACCAATCAGATAGGACCAGTGCTGAGCAGCCAGCAGGTTAGAGACTGATAAGAAAAAAGGACGAGAGGTACCTTCGAGCCCACTGGGTAAGGTTTCCATTCCTTACAGTGAGGCGGCTCTGCATTTAACCAAGAAGGACCGATTACAACAGCTGCAGACTCATCCTCTCAAAGGACATCTACTCCTGCACAAATCTAATTACACTATACTACCATATATGGCTCCTGTTACGAGCCAGTTGCTAGTGAACAAGCCACAGTGAATGATGGATGGTATGTACTTATTCAGTCATCCTGGAACACTATTGTGAATGCCATAGGACAAATGTTGGATGCCTCAGTGTCAAATGATGAATTGATCAAGTTGAAAGCTAAACTGAGGGAGACTGAGCAGCAAGTTGAAAAGTTGGAGCAGGAGAGAGCAGCTCAGTCCCTGCGGCACAGTGTCAACACTTAGAAGACGAGTTGTCTAAGATGGATTCTAAGGTGCGGACGCTTTGAGAAGAAAAGGCAGAGGCTGAAAGAGCTACTAACAGATTTGAAACTATGCTGAGAATGAAGAAGTTGATTTCAACTCATTGCTGACTAGTCACACTGCCTTGAAAGCCACGTTAACTGAGAGATATATCTATAATAATTTGGCTGAGATAATGAATCCAGAGGGGAATTCTGTTTTCAATATAGATAATCTAAGAGCACTCATAGAAACGGTGCAGAGTGATTTGCAGGATAAACTCTCTGAATACAATAGTGCTTTGGCAAATTAAGCTATCTTGGATTATATTGAGCAGCAGAACAGCCTTGATGAGGATGGTGATAAGGCAGAGAAAGAGGACGAGAAGGAGGATGAACCAAAAGAAAGACATGATGATGATGACTCTCCTCCATCTCCACCTTCAGGATCTGGTGCTGGTGGAGCAGGGGCCACAGGAGGAAATCAGTCCAACACAGACAAGCCAGACCAGTATGAAGGTCAGGAGTCGGGTAATCGGCAAGCTGGAGATCAGCAACCTAGCAACACTGGGAATTCACCAATGCACCAGACCCAGCACAGTACGGATGAGAAAGGGAAAGGAAGGGAAAGGCAAAGCTATGACTGAGGTCCTAAAAGGTGATGAGCAACATTCACTGTAGCTCATCACACTGAATAGGAGACTAAGACATCAGCAAGCTCCTTTAACTAGGAGGTGTCTGGAGGATGACGATATTTTGTCTGATCTATAACGGTTTCAGTGACTGTATGTTGGCGCCAGAGAAATGGTCCAACATTGGAAATCAGCATCTTTCCATGACAATGAGGTGTGTCAACTACCTGAGCATCCTAGCAGAATTCAATTGCTAGAAAAAATACCTAAATGGGTACTGAATTCTGGTGACAAAATAGTTAATCCACATTGGCAGCGGTAGTCTACTGCAGATTGTCATTCCCTAGCCATTGAATTAGAGCTCCTGTTGGGGAACAAGCCAACCTATAAATGTATGAAGGATGTCAGAGGTCAATTAAAAGAGGTTTTACTACAAATGCAAATTGCCATGAGTGTTCTGGATCAGAGGGTACAAGTTATTCTTGAAGAACAGGCTACCACCATTAAAGGACCTTCAACTCAAATGACAGTAGGAGCACAAGCAACTGCTCTCCGAAGACTGATTCAGCTGGTCAGATAACTAGAAAGATGATGCAACAAGAGAATCAGACTGTCCTTAATTTTTTGGAATTTGTACCCAATTCTCTAGTCCTCCTGTATGCTTTACCAGCCATAGAAGCTGAGCTGCCTAGGTTTTCCCAGCACTGTATCCTCAACATCCAGAACCAGTAGATTGGCTCACATACTACAATATTAGTAATGATCTTTGGGATTGGTATGAGTGATCTACTGTTGAATGGAAAACCTGGTGACAGATGCAAAGCGAACCCCGAACCCCGAAGGCCTCTAAAACGCAAGGGTCCGAATGGCCCGCCTTGAGCCTCCCACGGTAAACCGAACAGGGGGAACCACCTAGCTTTGAGCGGCTAGGACGCAAAACCCGCGATGATATGAACACCGCAAGTCTACACATCGAGAGAGAGAGAGAGAGAGAGAGAGAGAGAGAGAGAGAGAGAGAGAGAGAGAGAGAGAGAGAGAGAGAGAGAGAAAGAGAGAGAGAGAGAGAGAGAGAGAGAGAATACTTGCAAATGATGAAAACTCTCGGGGGTGTGAGGGCGAATTATTTTTGCAATATTTACAAGGCGGCATGCCGTGGTGGTAGAGGTAGGGGAGGAGGTGGTGCAACCTACTTGGTGCGTTCTCTAAGGCAGCTCAATGATTGTGAATACTCACCACCAAGAGCGTGCATACGTGTGTGCATCGACCATTGGAGTCGAGAGATGGATGTGGTTCCCTTCGCATGGTGCAATTCCCAAGGAAAACCCGACACACAAGCCCCCTCCCCGTGATGGTGATAGTGTCAATCCTTCCTACTACACTCTACCAAATGCTTGGTTCCTCATGAATTGTCCCCCCCCCCCCGATAGTGACCTCTCAGTGCCAATTTATAGGTGTTGGCTACTTGGATTATGGTAATCCCAGTGTGTTTAGGGTAATCTTAATCGGGGAGACAAACCAAGTGGTGGGCCCGCTGTGGTTGACCCTTGCTTTGTTTTGGGGAGGTTATTAAAAGAGGGGAATCTCTAGGTGGGCCTTTGTGACCATCACCTAGAGAGAGGATATTTACAAAAAATGGAAATTTACAATGGCTCGGGTGAAAACTGCAGATAATGATGAAAATAACCTATAAATTAGTGGGATGGCATCGTGGTTGCATGTTTCCGGCGAATGGCGTGTTACCGATGCGTCGGTGTCGAGAGTACTTCATTTCGAAGTCGGCTGGGGCATGCCTTTGGCGCATTTTCTCTTTTTGTTGCTGGCGGCACGTGCTTTGGATCCTTCTTGTTTTGTTTGTTGATGTCGTACCCGTTTTCTTCGTATTTGCGGTGCGGTGTGTATATGCGTGTGTGTGTGTGTGTGTGTATATATTCGTGCATGAGGGCGGGTGTGTGTGTTTTGTATAGGCATGTGTGTGCGAAAACGTGTGTGGGAAGGGGGGCTATATATAGATATATATATATAATGTATATATAGTTTTTGTTTTTTGTTTTTTTGCTTCTAGCGGATGGCCGGCGGCCTGTTTTTTTGCACAAGGCGGATTGGGGGGGTAAATAGAGGTAGAGAGTGTGTGTGTGTGTGGTGTGTGTGTGTGTGTGTGTATGTGTGTGTGTGTGTGTGTGTGTGTGTGTGTGTGTGTGTGTGTGTGTGTGTGTGTGTAGGTAGGGTGTGTGTGTTTGTGTGTGTGTGTGTATTTGTGTATTGCAGATTGCGCTGCCCATGAGGGCGTGTGTGTGTGTGTGCATGGACTGCGGACGGCTGCGCACAGTGAATGGGTGATTGTGGGTGTGTGGGTATGGTGTGTGAGGCGCTGCCCGTGAGAGGGAGAGGGAGAGTGGATTCCTTGCTTGCGTGGCCTGAGCGCCGGATGAGAGAGAGAGAGAGAGAGAGAGAGAGAGAGAGAGAGAGAGAGAGAGAGAGAGAGAGAGAGAGAGAGAGAGAGAGAGAGAGAGAGAGAGAGAGAGAGAGAGAGAGAGAGAGAGAGAGAGTCCCGCGCGGAGCTTTGAGAGGGAGAGTGTGAGGAGAGTGGGAGGGGTGAGGATTTGGGATGAGAGAGAGAGAGAGAGAGAGAGAGAGAGAGAGAGAGAGAGACGGAGAGAGAGAGAGAAGAGAGAGAGAGAGAGAGAGAGAGAGAGAGAGAGAGAGAGAGAGAGAGGTGAAAGGGGGGGGGGGGGGGGGGGGGGGGGGGGGGGGGGGGGGGGGGGGGTTGGGGGGGGGGGGGGGGGGGGGGGGGGGGGGGGGGGGGGGGGGGGGGGGGGGGGGGGGGGGGGGGGGGGGGGGGGGGGGGGGGGGGGGGGGGGGGGGGGGGGGGGTTGTGGGTATGGGAAATGTGTGGGTGAGAGGGAGGGGAGGGGGTTGTCTTGCATGGGAGCTTGAGGACGAGGGGGGGGGAAGAGATAAGTCAATGGGGGGGGGGGGGGGGGGGGGGGGGGGGGGGGGGGGGAGTAGGAATATATCCGCGGGCCAAGGGGGGGGGGGATGAGGCCGAGGGGAGGGGAATGGGGATGAGGCAAGCGGGTGGGGAGAGGGAGGAGGGGTCGGGAAGGAATATTAGCGGGCCAAAGGGAGGTGGGGAAAAGTGGTAAGGGGGGGGGTTATGTGAGGGGGAATGTAAGGGTGAGGGTGTGAGTGTCAGAATATGGAGAGCGAAACGGGGGGGGGGGTTTCCATGCGGCTCACACAGAGGGAGCACGAGAGAGGGGTCGGGGAATTTTTTCAGAGCCTCTGCCTGGCCGGGGAGGGTAAATTGGGAGAGAGAGATATTAGGGAAGGGGTATGTAGGGAAAATGGGAGAGAGAGAGAGAGGAGAGAGAGAGAGAGAGAGAGAGAGAGAGAGAGAGAGAGAGGGTTTTATCCGATGCCCGTAGGCGGGGGGGGGGGGGGGGGGGGGTGGGGGGGGGGGGGGGGGAAGCTACGGTGGGGGTACTGAGAGTGGAGGGGTGTGAAATGAGTTTTTTTTTTTTTTTTTTTTCTTGATTTCTGAAAGTCGGCTATCATTAGCCCTCTCCCTTTTGGCTAGAGGCATTCATGCTTCTAGCCCTTCTTCTGCTTCTTCAGCTGTAGAGTTAGAGGGTTCTCCCTCTTTTGGAATGTCTAGCACAAATTCTGGGTCAAACCTAAGAAAATACCTTTTCAGTCTCCATCCATTGACTCTAGTCTTGTGAATTCTACCATTTGCTTCCATCACCTTATAGCTGCCGTTGTCATAGCGCTTCTTGATGATGAATGGCCCTTCCCATCTGGGTTGAAATTTCTTGTCCTTCCTAGTGTCAAATCTGTTATCATATCGTAGTACTAACATGTCTTTTTCCAGTCCTTTCTCTTTAAGCCCTTGATTGAAAGTGAGTCGGCGTCATTCTACCTGTGCTGCATAGTGATTGATTGCTTCTTCCCTATCCAGTTGGAGTCCCTCTAGATCCAAGATGTGGTTTCGAAGGTTTACAATTGGACGGTGTGTCTGGCTAGCCAAGACTCGTAAGCTAGCTACTTGTACCTCAATGGGTAGAATTTCCTCCTTCCCATAAACTAGATGGAAAGGAGTGAAACCTAGTGATGTTCGGAACGTTGTTCTGTAGGCCCAAAGAGCTGCCATGAGATGTTTATCCCAGTCTCCTGTGTGGTTGTTCACCTGTTTTGTGATGATTTTGCAAATCATTCCATTTACCTCTCTCTACGATACAATTGCATTGGGGGTGGGTAGTATGGTGTGGAATGCCGGCGTGTGATGCCTAACTTCTTCATCATCTCCGTTCTCCGCCAAATCACCTCTGAATCCTGGTCCTCTGTCTGATATTATCTCAAGAGGAGTGCCAAAACGGCAAACGATATGCTTTGGTAAGGGACCGATTGCATCTATCCCCATTTCTCAAAAGGACCATATGAAATGATAGGGGTTTGTCGCTCCTAGGTTAACGTGCGATCACTGGCCACTTGACAAGCCTTACATGTTTTACACCAATGGTGTACATCTCTGTTCAAACTAGGCCAAAAGTATCTTGCCTGTAGAATCTTCCTACTGGTGATATCTAGAGCAAAATGACCGCCGCAGACGTCGTCATGGCAACTTGAAATTACCTCTGTGATTTCATTGGAGGTTGGCACCTGCCTGAGAATTTGATTTTGCCCTTAAATACAAGTGGTCGTCTATAAGGCGGTACCTAGTATCCTTCCTTACCAGCCATTGTTTTTGGCCTTTGGTGTGTCTGCTGGAATTTCCTCTATCTAGAAAGCTGATGATATCAGGCATAGCATCACACCTTGAAAATTTGATTGCTCCTACGGGAACATCTTGTATTATTTCTTTAGCTAGTGCATCTGCCTCTTGATTTTTTACTCTGGGGACATGGAAGAGCTTCACTGCTTCAAACTTCTTCAGAAGGTCCTTAACTTGGCGAAGTTGACCAAGTAAAACCTGATTTTTGCATTCATAGGTGCCATTTATCTGCCTTATCAAAAGCAAAGCGTCGCCGAACACATTCAAGCACTGAATTCTTTGTGAAATACATTGTTCCAACCCAAGGATTAGGGCTGCATATTCTGCTTCATTGTTGGAGTGGGAGTGTAATAACTGCCCCATGGAGAATACTCTTTCTTGTTGTTCATTGAAAATGACCATGCCTACTGCTGCAGACTGATCCATTGTTCTCTTGTATGCTCCTTCAAAGAAAAGAGAGTGAGCTCTCTCTAGCTTAGGACTTTCTTTATCTGGTGTTCCTTCCTTTGCTTCCGTGTTGACCTTCAGCTTCTTCTCATAATGGGGATGAGTGAGACTTCTCGCTAAACTAGCCCTGGTGGAGTTTTCTACTTGCATGGTGTAGTCAAACTCTTGTAGTCTAATTAGCCACTTTGAGATCCTAGAACCTCTTCCATTGTCAAGATTACAAATGGTCTAGGCAGGAGATAGGAGCGGAACTTTGTGGTAGCAAACATAAGTGCCAGAACCATGTGTTCTACTTCGGTGAATCCTTTTTCTGATGGGGTCATGACTCGACTAGAGAAGTAAATAGGGAGCATGAAAGAAGTTTTGGGATCCTTTTGCATTAGCACTGCTCCCATTGTATCATTTCCCACACTAGGGTTCACATAAAATGGCTCGTCCCACTTAGGAGGTGAAATAGTGGGAAGCTTAGCTAGGACTTGCTTCACTTCAGTAAACTGTTGCTCATTCTCTTCACTCCATGAGAAAACATCCCTTTGGGTGAGTTGTTGTAGGGGAAGGACCACTTGAGATAGCAGGTGAATGAACCTGCTTAAGTATCTTACCTTCTGAAGGAAAGAAACCAACTGCTTGGTGGTGGTGGGTGATGATAAAGATACCAGAGCGTGAATCTTGCTAGGGTCAGCCTTGATCTCTTTTGCTGAAATTACATGACCAAGGAGAGTGACTTTGCTCTCACCAATGTGACACTTGTCCACGTGGAGTTGGCCTCCCAAGGTTTGCAACCTGGTTAATCCATCATAGACTTTGCTTAAATGAAGGGCTCGTGAGCTATAGATGCAAAAATCATCTATGAAAACCCGTATTGATGCTCCAAAGTAAGTCTGGAAAACAAAAGTCACATAGCGTTGAAATGTGGCTGGGGCGTTAGTGAGGCCAAACGGCATCACTCTGTAGGCAAAACATCCCCAAGGGGTGATGAAGGTTGTCTTCTTCTGATCCTCCTCCGCATTGCTAATCTGGAAGTATCCTGAGTAGCCATCGCATACTGTGTAGCGTTCGTGACATGCCACTTCATTGAGTATTTCATCCTGGAATGGGAGGGGAAAGTGGTCTCTCTTCATAGCTACATTGAGAGGTTTGTAATCCACACAGACTCTCCACTTACCTTTTTTTTCTTGTGACTACTACTGGGTAGACCCATTCTGAGTCTTTGACAGGGTAGATGAAACCTACTTGTAGCAAACTTCTTACTTCTTTAAGCAATGCCTCTTGTTGGATTACTCCAAGTCTTCTGAGCTTTTGTACTACGGGTTTACTACCTTCCTTGAGCTTTATGTGGTGTTGCACTACTGTAATTCCTGTGATCTTATCATAGCCATCAATGAACAAAGTAGTGAAGTTACCTAACATGGAGACGTACTCCTTCCTTTCTTCATTGGTTAACTCATTTGAGAGCATTTTTTGTAGCTTACCTGCATTCTCCAATGACTGCATACCTGGTGATTCCTCTTGGTTTGCCGAGGTTGCTTCAGATTGTGCTAATCTTTCTGGGTTTTTAAGAATGACTCCCATTACTTCGATGCTACTATCACTCCCGTCGGTGGTGGTTGTATCTTCTCCTGAGGTAGACGAGTAGTCGTTGGTGGACTCGTCTTCTGAAGCTTCCAAGATCATATTGCACTGCTTTCCAGTCCTCATGTTGTAAAATATGGACTTCCCTTTGGCATCCTTCATTTGGATCATCCCGGTGCTCCAGTCTTGTTTAGCTTCCACAGCCATAAGCCAAGGCCTTCCAAGAATGATGGAGTAGCCCTCCCCTTTGTGTGGCATGACAAAGATGTTTTCCTCATTTGTATTGAATGCTTTTACCTGCATCATCTTTTCACTCATGACGCATATTTGTGCACCACCATCTATGTAGACGTTTGAAATCCGCTGCCCTTTGATGTGAGCATCCATGGTTGGCAGGATTTCGTCGAGATCCTCCCAGAGATAGCCCCAGCTATCCGTGGTCTTGATTTCCTGGTACTTACCATTTTCGTCCATTGCCTCCTCATTCTGGGTGCAAGGTGGAGTAATTGGGACCAAGTTATCTTCGGGCCCTGCATTAACACATCCTGAACTAAGTCATAGGGTTGTGCATCCTCACCTAGTGAGAAGTCCACGATGTCTATCTTCCGTCGCGGTTTAGCTGCTTGCTTGCTAGACTCGGCCTTCCATTTCATCTTCTCTTCTTTTTGAGATGCCTCCTCGTGCCTTGCACGCTTCACTCCCATAGCATCCACTTCTTCTACCTTCGCTTTTCCTTTGTGCTTCTCTCCAGCTGACTCTTCTACCTTCGCCTTCCCTTTAGCCTCTAAGCTAATAACACTCACCGCTTGGTTCACAGCAGGTGGTGGGGGTAGTGGTGGAATGAGAGGTTGGGGTGGTGGTTGATGTTGTACATGTGGTCACAGGATTTGGACCAGTGGAATTGGTCCCGGCTGCCTAGGTGGTGGTGGTCTTGCTCTTGGCGGAGAGATCTGATTTTGTCTCCCCCCTCTATTGAAATTCTGCCTCCTCGGGTGTGGGCAGTAGTACATTCCATGGCCGTCTTCCCCGCAGTTGTAATAGTGGTACTATGGGTTCTGCCTTCGTTGTCCCCTTCCTTGTTGTAGGTTTCTGCCAGATGCATGCCCTTGCTGCACCAGATGCACAGATAAACTCTCTAGTTGGGTGGTGATGCGACTCAGCAGGTCTTGTTGTTCTTCTGATGCCTCTTGTGGTCAGACTCTATGATTGGCTGTTGCAGCCATTGGGGTTGGTCGGGCCGAGCTTGTTTCCTCTGACTCGTTTACTCTTGCTTGCATGCGCGGCTTCTTGTCTTTAAGGCGGGCTACTTCGACTGCTAACTCATATGTTGCAGGAAACCTTATCTTCACCTTCTCTCTAAGCGGTGACCATAGACCAGCGATGAAACGGTCCTTCTTTAGGAAATTAGGCGCTCCTTCGCCTTCCTCCAGTGTGGCAACCCATCTCTCCCATAAGTCCACAAACTTTGACTCATAGGTGGCATGCTCCAGCGGGCCTCCCTGCTTTAATTCTGTCAGTAGCTGCCATAGCTTCTCCGGGGTTGTGCTTCCACCAAACCTCTTTACAAAAGCAGCCCTTAACACATCCCATGCATTTTTGGTAGCCTAGGGCAATGCATTATACCAGGACTTGGCCTCTACTTTCATCAGTAGAGGAAAAATTCTAAGTCGTGAAGCGTCGTCATCTTTGTTGAAGACAACACAAGCAATGTCAAAATCATCCAAAAAGTCGATGGTGAGATCCTCTCCCTTCTTTCCACTGAACGTGGGGAAAGAAACACTTGCCATGGTGGTGACTCGGGAAATTACAAACCTTTTTCTTTTTCTCTTTTTTTTTTACATCAACAGCAGCGGCTCATAGCGGCTTTTTACAGGGGTGGATGGATAAGTTAAAACAGGATAAAAATAGAGACATTAAAGGAATGATGGTAATCTAATATGGGGAGAATGATAGGGTTCGGGGAATTGAGGATTTCTCCTAGTACCGCCGCACCGAATAGGTAAACGATCTTCTGTTGGTAGAAGACTTTCCTATCTACATAGATATTCACATGCATATGCTGCAGGAATCTGAACGGGAATGCTGTCGGCCCGTTTTCCATCATGCACAGAGGGTGGGATACTTACTTATACTCTTACCGTGCCAGCGTTGATGAGTCAGCACATCCACAAGAGGTCGTCGCCTTTCATGGGCTCTACCTTTCCTTCGTTGCTCAGCACGTACGGGGTGATGGTGACGCGTCTGACCACTCCCAGCCTTTTGGCCAACAGCAATTGTAGGTAATTTCTGTAATCGGCGTGTTGCATGAATTCTACTCCATTCAGTTGCAGCTCGTCTCCAGCCCACTGGGTCTCTCCCGTGGTAGAGAGCTTCTTCAGGATAAGTTGTACAGGGAGAGGAGGAAGGTCCTCCACTGGCTTCCCAAATCAGTGAGAGCAGTAGCCGAACCACTCTTCCCTAGGACATGGGAATCTTCTCACCACTTCTTCTTCTGGATTGTCAAAGTGGATTGGTAGCACTCGCATGCGTCGTGCAAATCGGTAGGTGACCTTCTGCAGCTTCGGATGACTTCCTCTTTCACAAAGTGGGTACAACCCGGCTCTTTGAGCTTGAAGCACTTTCTTGGCCAGATGCCTCTCCCTTCGGAGTCATGTGTTTCCAGGCTAGCCTATCTTCTCCTTGCCCTTGGCTCGAGCCGCCCCTTTTTGTCTGTAGTTTCTTTAGGGAAAAGAGGCCTCACCGTTTTCTTACCTTTCTTGACGTGAATGACTTCTTTGCGATGAATGTCGATGTAGATGACTTCAACCCTTCCGCTGCCTTTGTTTTGCTGGCACTCATCGACCGTGTGCCTTGGTTGACAATAGTGATGGCACTTGACCAATCTCCCACCTGATGCTTTCGATTTATAGTTAGAACGAGCGACACGAGATGTAGAATTTACCTCTTGAATGCTGATGACACTGCAGCCGAGCAGTAGCACCTCAATGAAGGTGGCTAGTGCTTCCTTCAACCACTCGTCCATGATTGATAGTGGGCGTCACTTTCAGCATTGTAAACTGAAGGGTCTTAGAAAATCCCTCCTCAGTGGGGGCACCAAATGACAGACGCAAAGCGGACCCCGAACCCCGACGGCCTCTAAAACTCCAGGGGCCGAATGGCGCGCCTCGAGCCTGCCACGGTAAAGCGAACAGGGGCACCACCTAGCTTTGAGCGGCTAGGACGCAAAACCCGCGATGATATGAACACCGCAATCCTACACACCGAGAGAGAGAGAGAGAGAGAGAGAGAGAGAGAGAGAGAGAGAGAGAGAGAGA
Source organism: Adiantum capillus-veneris (assembly GCF_014529385.1). Classification (NCBI taxonomy): domain Eukaryota; kingdom Viridiplantae; phylum Streptophyta; class Polypodiopsida; order Polypodiales; family Pteridaceae; genus Adiantum; species Adiantum capillus-veneris. The sequence continues at coordinate 28,561,980 of NC_140956.1, read as the reverse complement.
GAGAGAGAGAGATAGAGAGAGAGAGAGAGAGAATACTTGCAAATGATGAAAACCCTCGGGGGTGTGAGGGCAAATTATTTCTGCAATATTTACAAGGCGGCATGCCGTGGTGGTAGAGAGGTAGGGGAGGAGATGGTGCAACCTACTTGGTGCATTCTCTAAGGCGGCTCAATGATTGTGAATACTCACCACCAAGAGCGTGCATACGTGTGTGCATCGACCAATGGAGTCGAGAGATGGATGTGGTTCCCTTGGCAGGGTGCAATTCCCAAGGCAAACCCAACACACAAGCCACCTCCCCGTGATGGTGATAGTGTCAATCCTTCCTACTACACTCTACCAAATTCTTGGTTCCTCATGAATTGTCCCCCCCCCCCCCCCGATAGTAACCTCTCAGTGCCAATTTATAGGTGTTGACTGCTTGGATTATGGTAATCCTAGTGTGGTTAGGGTAATTTTAATCGGGGAGACAAAGCAGGTGGTGGCCCGGTGTGGTTGACCCTTGCTTTGTTTTGGGGAGGTTATTAAAAGAGGGGAATCTCTAGGTGGGCCTTTGTGACCATCACCTAGAGAGAGGATATTTACAGAGAATGGAAATTTACAATGGCTCGGGTGAAAACTACAGATAATGATGAAAATAACCTATAAATTATTGGGATGGCATCGTGGTTGCGTGTTGCCGGCGAATGGCATGTTGCTGGTGCGTCGGTGTCGAGCGTACTTCTTTTCGAAGTCGGTCGGGGCATGCCTTCGGCGCATTTTCTCTTTTTGTTGTTGGTGGCGCATGCTTTGGATCCTTCTTCTTTTGTTTGTTGATGTCGTAGCCGTTTTCTTCGTATTTGCGGTGCGGTGCGTATATGCATGTGTGTGTGTGTGTGTATATATTCGTGCATGAGGGCGGGTGTGTGTGTTTTGTATAGACATGTGTGTGCGAAAACGTGCGTGGGAAGGGGGGCTATATATATATATATATATATATATATATAATGTATATATAGTTTTTGTTCTTTTTTTCTTTTTTTCTTCTGGCGGATGGCTGGCGGCCTGTTTTTCTGCGCAAGGCGGATTGGGGGGGGGGTAGATTAGAGGTAGAGAGTTTGTGTGTGGTGTGTGTGTGTGTGTGTGTGTGTGTGTATGTGCATGTAGGTAGGGTGTGTGTGTTTGTGTATTGCGGATGTTTGTGTGTGTGTGTATTGTGTATTGTGGATTGTGCTGCCCATGAGGGCGTGTGTATGTGTGGTGTGTGTGTGTGTGTGTGTGTGTGTGTGTGTGTGTGTGTGTGTGTGTGTGTGTGTGTGTGTGTGTGCGTGGACTGCGGACGGCTGCGCAGAGTGAATGGGTGAAATGGGTGGGTGTGTGTGTGATACTGCTGCGGACTACTGCGCCCAGCGCGATGGGAGAGAGGGGAGAGGGGGGGTGATTGTGGGTATGTGGGTATGGTGTGTGAGGCGCTGCCCGTGAGAGGGAGAGGGAGAGTGGATTCCTTGCTTGCATGTCCTGAGCGCCCAGATGAGAGAGAGAGAGAGAGAGAGAGAGAGAGAGAGAGAGAGAGAGAGAGAGAGAGAGAGAGAGAGAGAGAGTCCGCGCGGAGCTTTGAGAGGGAGAGTGTGAGGGAGCGGGAGGGGTGAGGATTTGGGATATGAGAGAGAGAGAGAGAGAGAGAGAGAGAGAGAGAGGAGAGAGAGAGAGAGAGGGGGGTGAGGGGGGGGGGGGGGGGGGGCTTGAGGACGAAGGGGGGGGAAGAGATAAGTCAATGGGGGGGGGGAGTAGGAATATATCTGTAGGCCAAAGGGGGGGGGGTTTATGTAAGGGTGAGGGTGTGAGTGTAAGAATATGGAGAGCGGAAGGGGGGGAGTTTCCATGCGTCTCACACAGAGGGAGCACGCGAGAGGGGTCGGGAATTTTTTCAGAGCCTCTGCCTAGCCGGGGAGGTTAAATTGGGAGAGAGAGATATTAGGCAAGGGGTATGTAGGGAAAATGTGTGTGTGTGTGTGTGTGTGTGTGTTGTGTGTGTGTGTGTGTGTGTGTGTGTGTGTGTGTGTGTGTGTGTGTGTGTGTGTGAGAGAGAGAGAGAGACAGAGAGAGAGAGAGAGAGAGAGAGAGAGAGAGAGAGGGTTTTATCCGATGCCCGTAGGGCGGGGGGGGGGGGAAGCTACGGTGGGGGGGTACTGAGAGTGGGAGGGGGGGTGAAATGAGTTTTTTTCTTTTTTTTCCTTTGATTTTTGAAAGTCAGCTATCACTGGAAAACACTGATCAATGATGCTCTTCAATCAAATGATCCTGGGGAATTCAAAGAGGAGATACAGAGAATTAAGCTGTGTATGGGGCAATGGAAAATCCAGCTTAGAGGTCTCACCAAGATCACGAACCAGCTGATGCAACTTACTATGGAGTCCTCTAAAATCCCTGAAAAGGATGTTACGGCCAAACCAGGCCTGGGACCACAATACAGAGAGATGGTTGAGATTCTCTTTGAAGCTAGGATTAAAACAAATCAGCCTCTCCCAGAAGGATGGATCCATACAGCTTTGCATTGTCACAAATTGGTCATAACTCGTCTAACAAAAGGCAAACGCACGCTCTATGATCCCGACACCAAAACCTACCATCCTCTCACGCCTTATGAAGTAGAAATGACCACAGAAAGGCGGGATCAGCTTGAGCAGGAGGCCATTTACAGACTTATCCAGAAGGACAATGCTGGGACTGGGACTTCTGAAACACCAACACGATCGAAGGGCAAGAGGAAGCGGGTTCGGTGGAAGGATACTGGGTTCTTCCATCTCAGAATCCGATGGTGGATTTTTCAGCTGTTCTCAAAATCAGGCGATGCATTTCTCCAACCAATTTTAGAATCCGATAGTGGATTTTTTAGCCGTTCTCAAAATTAGACAGTGGATTTTTCCAGCCAATTTCAGAACCAGACAGTGGATTTTTCGATATGGTGTTGGAGTTTCTTTGGCTGGACACCCATGGAATTACAACTATAGGGGTGTCGAGCACTCAACAAGGATGAAGTATGGTAAAGCTAACAATACTAGAAGAACTAGCCACTTCAAAAAACACTATCATGAGGAACATAGGCCGACTCATGAGGAACATCGGCCAACTCAGCAAGCAAGCAAAGAGGTTCCTCAACACCTCAGAAGGATCAGACGGTGGAGTTTTTCAAAAATTTGGAGTCTTACCAAAATTCAAGAAAGGAGGGAAGGATGTAGACGACGGAGACAGTCTCAATAGGTGGGAATCATCTCTAGGAAGCCGGACAGCGAACTAGCCAGTAATTACCATAGTGGTTACCACAGTAACCTCAAGAAGCTATAAATAGGACCCATTACATTGTGATCGGATTGATTGTACTTTGGGCTATTTGCACTCTTTGACTTCTTACTTCTAGTCTTTTGGTTCTAGTCTTTGAAGCAGTTCTGAGTGACAATCTCTTCACTTGTAACTCTAGTCTGTAATCATTAACACAGTGGTCCATTAAGCTTCACGCTGTAATACCTCTTATCCTTAAACTCTGAATCTGAATCTAAAACATTTTTCCAGTCATTCAGTCTGTTCCTAATTCCAGTAAAGTATTTCAGTTCAGTAACTATTCCAGCTCAGTTTCTACACTCCATTTCAATCTCATTAACTGAACTCACGATTTCCAATAGCTGTAAATTCTAACACTGGAATCAGCTATCTGAAGAGATTAGCTCCAATTCCACTAGCCCAGCTACATTGCCACCATGGTTGTACCCAGATGCAATCATAGAACATGACTGTTATAGAGGTGGATATTTGGTCAATGAAGGACCACAAATACCTCCACCAAAGATGACAATTTCAAAAAGGGAGCCACGTGGATTCCCTTCTAGAGCGATAACGAGAGATGAAATTATCACAGAGATGGCAGACATGCCTCCTCAAGTGAAATCTGCCTACTGAACCATAATTGTACCCAGATGCAACCATAGAAGGTGACTTTTATAGAGGTGGAATTATGGTTGCAACAGGACCATATGTACCATCACCACCCCCTATAAATTACTCCTATCCAAATCAGAGCAGAACCTTGAGAAGATATGATACTGAGAGTGAGAGTGACACATCTTCTCAGAGAGTGATTCACCAAGAACCCAACCCACAATAAAGCCAGAGGTATCTAGTGAGAAAATGAAACTTATAGAAGGATTATCTTAGAGACTTGCTCCTCTAGTCAAATCTGACCTACAAGAACCGCTATGGTGTGAAATTGAGAGAAAATGGACAAATCATGCGAGAGAAGAGTGCTACTATGACATGGAATATGCTAGAGAGAGGTATGTACAACCTATTCCAGTAGCACCTCCTCCACATAAATACGCTATTGGGAATGCACGGAGACCAGTAGCGGTTTCAAGGCCACATCTAACAACCTCTACGGCCAGTGCTAGATTGCCTATAGACATGAGATATATGCAGATGATGGAACCTCTAACAAACAAGTGATAGTGGCAGCTACAATGTATTATAACAACCAAAGTGGGTACTGCCCTTCGGAGAGATTGAAGATGAGAGAAACACATGGATTGATGAGGCCGATACAACCTCCACCTCCTGCATTTTGACCTAAAGAAAGAAGGTACAAGATGGACAAAAGAACATTAGCTTGTTTATAGCCAAGAGGAATTGCAAGAAGAAGCTCGTCAACCGGAGATAGATTGTCACAAAAGCCGTGACAACCACTTGGTCAAACAATGTCCTCAAACAAAAATCACCCAAGTGAATGCCTAGTGTCTTGACTAAAATGTCATTAACTTGATCCTCAACTATCCAAAAAATCCAAACCGAGTCAGAAAGATCACGACAATTGTCTCAGGCTATCCAAGCTAGAAGTGTTGAAATGCCAATTTATCCACATTTTGACACTAGCCCAACTACATTGCCACCATGGTTGTACCTAGATGCAACCATAGAACATGACTATTATAGAGGTGGATATTTGGTCAATGAAGGACCACAGATACCTCCACCAAACATGAGAATTTCAAAAAGGGAGCCACCTGAATTCCCGTCTAGAGCGATAACGAGAGATGAAATGATCACAAAGATGGCATACATGCCTCCTCAAGTGAATTTTCCTACTGACCATGGCTGTACCCAGATGCAACCATAGAACATGACTTTTATAGAGGTGGAATTACGGCCATAACAGGACCATATATACCATCACCACCCCCTATAACTTACTCCTATCCAAATCAGTGCAGAACCTTGAGAAGATATGATACTGAGAGTGAGAGTGACACATCTTCTCAGAGGAGTGATTCACCAAGAACCCAACTCACAATAAAGCCAGAGGTATCTAGTGAGCAAATGAAACTATAGAAGGATTATCTTAGAGACTTCCTCCTCTAGTCAAATCTGACCTCCAAGAACCTCTATGGTGTGCAATTGAGAGAAAATGGACAAACCATGCGAGAGAAGAGTGCTACTATGACATGGAATATACTAGGGAGAGGTATGTACAACCTATTCCAATAGCACCTCCTGCACATAAATATGCTATGGGGAATGCACCGAGACCAGTAAGAGTTTCAAGGCTGTGCACATCTAACATCCTCTATGGCCAGGTGCTAGATTTCCTATAGACATGAGATATATGCAGATGATGGAACCTCTAACAAACAAGCGATAGTACCAGCTATAATGTATTATAACAACCAAAGTGGGTATTGCCCTTCGAAGAGATTGAAGATGAGAGAAACACATGGAATGATGAGGCTAATACAACCTCCAACCTTCTGCGTTTTGACCTAAATAAAGAACATACAAGATGGACAAAAGGACATTAGCCTGTTTATAACCAAGACGAATTGCAAGAAGAAGCTCGTCAACTGGAGATAGATTGTCACAAAAGCCGTGACAACCACTTGGTCAAACAATGTTCTCAAACAAAGATCACCCAAGTGAATGCCTATTGTCTTGACTAAGGTGTCATTTACTTGATCCTCAACTGTCCAAAAAATCCAAACCGAGTCAGAAAGATCACGGCAATTGTCTCAAGGATTGTTCAGATACCCAGTAGCTCGAAAAATGAAAACGTCATACCAATTCAGGTAGTTACAAGAGTGCAAGCTCAAAAGGAAGCTGCTAAGAACCCAGAGATAGACAAAACAGAAACTGAGGTGAGTCTAGAGACGGGTGAACCAAAGACCGATGCACCTACTCAAAAAACCAAGAGCAAATGAAATAGCTAGAAAGCTAGAAAGGCTAGGATGAAAGCACGTAGGGAACGAGAGCAAAAATACCTGGCTGAGAAGCTTACCCAAGTTGAAGAGAAGATAAGACAACATGACAAAGGGGTCGTACCTTCTGTTATGGAGGCGTCTCAACCTCCAAAAGAACCATCAATGGAAAGTGAGCCAAGAAGTGCTAGTTCAAGAGGATTACTGTTGGCTGAGAAGGTTAATGAGCCATTAGAAGCCGTCCTAAAAGCCTATGAAACACGACTAAAAAACAACCAAACCCAAGAACAAAGATGGATGGCATATCCATATGAAGAACTAGAAAAGGACAAGCTTGAAATGTGAAAGAAAATGATTTGAACAGCTCAAGCTTTACTAGAACCACAAGTTGGAAAACCTGAGGGTGTGATCCCAGTCCCACCTACACTAGTAATCCCACCAAACTAGGAAAGAACAGGGCCAAATTCCAATCACGAGCACGAACAAAAGCTCAAGGACCCAACGTTAGAGCCAAGGATAGTGTTGAATACCACAAATAACTCTATCAAGGGATTTCACATAGCTATACCTGGCAGCTGTAAAGAATAGATGGTTTTGATGAATTGTGGAAATAAGTCAGAGAGGCCAATGAAGCAAGTGAGATAAGTAGACGAGTAAACCAAATGAGTGATGGAAGAGGAGTGTCTCTTCCACCAATAGAGGAAATTAAGACTGGATCTCAAATGAATCTAGAATTGGAATCGTATTGAGGAGACAAAGGATTTGTATAGTCTATGGACAGTCAATCCCATTCGTTAAGAACACTACCATCTTATACGAGACAGCACGAGGCCAATTCAAAGGTAGTTGCAGTCCCATTACAGAGACTGTCTCCCAACAAGGTCATCGATTTGAAAGGGCTAATCAACATTTTGTCAACACAGTCAACTGTACGATAACGTTAGCCGAGTTGCTCAAAATACGACCAAACATATGGGCTACTGAGGGAAAATGCTTAGAGAAATTTGGTGTAAAAAAACCAATGACTCAAATCAAGGAAGGGATCAAAGAGCTTGAAATACCTCAGCTAAACACTTGGCCAGTGCCACTAAACAAGGTAGGTGAGTACTATGAGGGAGAAGATAGGAACATCACACTTCCTGTGGAATTTCAAGGTGTAAAAACCATGGCAATCCTTGATAGCGGAGCCGTTGTTTCCATCGCAACAAAAGAGGTCTAGAAAACATGGAGAAAGCTAGCAGTGAGAGATACGAGGATGAAACTGCAGCTTATAGACGGACACATGGAAAGGCCCATAGGACTGCTAGAAAAAGTAATTGTTACTTCTTGTGGCATTGAATATGAGAAAACCTTTGCTATTGTTGACTTTGGCAAGAAGAACAACTATGGTATCATTCTAGGAAGACCATTCATGCGACATTTGAAAATGGTCCAAGACTGGGGATATGACCATAATTACCTGAGACATATGGAAACCACAACAAGGATAAATGTGAAGGACCATAGTCATAGGAATGTGACAAGAACACCTATGGAGGAGTTTAATTCCGCTGCTGTAGCAGGATTAGAACTTCTAGCATGGTTGGGTAAGCCTAAAGAACTATGGATGTGTGGAGCTTTGCAATACGGAAGTTTAAAGCAAGAGGAAGGCATCCTAGAAAGGGAAATTGAAGATGAGGATTATATCTCAGAACCCTTTCCTAAGGAACAATTAGAGCCACTTCAATGGGAACACATCTCGGCTACTCTTGATGTGTGTGCTATTCAAGACAATCCAACAACAAAGTTTGTGATGATAGGGCTTTGATGTTGTTCCTTACTTTGCAGAACACTTGGAGCTTCAAGAAGATTCCAACAACAGAATCCAAACGACCCAATAGGTGATATGAACAACACTTTAACAAATGCACGGTTTTATGATTGTCTAGATCAAAGACCCAGAAAACAATGTCACCACTACAACAGCAAAGTGCATCAAAAGTGGATTCTAAAATCCATGGTGGAAACGCAACTGCAAAAAGCATCCTCATACGTGGCTCCCATCCATGAAGAAAAGACTCAGCCAAGAAGAACACAGCTATGTCAACGAGCTACCAATGCTCTTATCAAGTGGATATCAAAGTTATCCCAGAAACAACAATCCAAGAGCAAACAGACAGAAACTTTCCATACCCAGCCAAACCACAAAGGGAAAGTGCTAGAATTCAACCTTCTTGAGGATAGCAGTGATGATTCTTATGGCATTCCCTACCAACAACGTAGATCATCACGACCACTAGCAACTTTTGTAACAACCAAAGAAGGCCAAAAGAAAAGAACAACGAGTCAGAACCAAAAAGTTTGACAAATCTGGATCCCAAAGAGCCACATTGGTCAAAAACAGGTATGGATCAAGAAAATAAAAACCTTTGATGAAAAATCACAAGATCCAATGCCAACAGAAAAATAGTTGAAGCCTGCAAGATCATCTAGGAAAAACACAAAGTCACAACATTCTACAACTCAGATGTGGATTCGAAAGGAGTTGACTCAAGCACAAAGAGGTCAAGAGTTCATCTATATTTTGAAACGGTTAAATTGTCAACTCCCAAAGTTTGAATCTCGTCCCCTTAACCAAGAGTACAAGAGCTGAAGCAAAAATCGTTGAAGACTCAAACAGAGACAAGGTGGATCCCAAAGAAGTCTCTTCAAACACAAAGAAAGCAAGGACAAGTATGAATTTCGTTCCCTCAACCAAGAGTACGAGTATGAATCTCGTTCCCTCAACCAAGAGTACAAGAGCTGAAGCAAAAACCATTGAAGACTCAAACAGAGACAAGGTGGATCCCAAAGAAGTCTCTTCAAACACAAATGAAGAAGGGACAAGTATGGGTTTTCAAATGAGGAGCATCAACAAAACAACCAATAAGCACAAAGAAGTGGGTCCCAAAGGAAACCAGTAACACTACTATGAATGCACCACCGCTTGGATTCTTTCAATTCCTCCTACAGTTACAATACAATTAGAAGAGAACCCACTATGAGGAACAATGCGAAATATGACAACCAACCACAAGGTTAAAATGGATCCCAAACAAGCATCAAACAGATAAGTAAGCCTTCGAACAAGCTCTACAACCTTCAGTCAAGCAATTGACACACGAGCTTCAAAATTTAAGAAATATATAATAATAAAAAAATCGGATCACATTGCTTAGAATAGGAAGCTTCGTGAGCAAATGCCAGTAAGCAAATTGCTTATACCCACATCTTGCACATCATAAATCTTTTCCATGCATTAATTGTGTATGCATAAAAGGGCTACATTACAAGGCGTGCATAGGCACAATTTTTTATTTCCCAAGCACAACACATACCCTTGGTGATAACCTCTCGTCAAGGAGGGCTCCCAATAGGAGGGGGGAGGCATTCTAAATGCGGACCTAGTATTATGAACTTTAGAGGGAAATGTTTTGTGAATTGTATTGAATTTTTGCATTTGATTAGGATGAGTTTTTGACAAAATTGAGAGTATATTCCCTCATAATAGCGTTACAAGAGGAGTACATTGACAAAAGCCATATATGAGCCCCTAGGAGCATGTGTACAGTGTACATAGCGTTTAAAATTCTATTAAAATATTTTTCTTTTTGGGATTGAGTTGATTTTCTGTTTTATTTTGTTATTTTTGAGATTTTAATAAAAAAGGCAGGAAAAATCCATAATCCAAATGAAGAAAATACTGAAGAGATATGGATCAATACAAAGCAAAGAAGGTCCAAGAAATGACGATACTTCACAAAGTATGTCTCAAAATTCATAGGCACAATGGGTCTTCAACAACAACATGAGGCCCAAAATGACTGAGAATGGTCATCAAACTCTGGGATGGACTACAAGGACAAAGAAAGTTGGTGATGTGTCTAAATGAAATCACCCATCAAGTGTAAAGTTGCTCATTAGACACTTCATGCGATGACAAGGCCATATACAAGAAGTAGATCATAATCTGAACAAAGAAGTCGCCAACAACAAGAGCAAACACAAGTGATAGACAAAGCAACCTTCATATGGTTACATATCTTGTCCTTGCTGAGGCAGATTGAATGCTAAACATGGGTTTGGAACCTCAAATCAAAAAAAACTATCTCTCAGATTTAGCTTGACAGACACACTTTGTATTGAATAGCAACTTGACCTAAAGAAGTTGAAGGTTTAGCCAGACAATTTCTACAGAATCCTTACACAGTTGTCATTCGTTCACAAGACCCAAAAGCCAATCATTCAATTCTACAGATTGTAGAAGTTGTTTATGAAAATGAGAAAGACACAAAATTATCAAACCTTCGTCACCAATTATAATTTTCCTAAATCATGTGAAGACTATGTACATCGTTGGATGACAGGCCAAGCTCGTGCAAAGGCTATAGCATATACTTTCTTTACATCAGCAAAGCAACAACAAAGACCGCACCGACATCAAAAACAAGGTCATGTCAGGTATGACATGAATGAGGAAGGGGGGAATGTTGACACAGGGTCTACAACATGACATAACTCAAAAAAGTCTTACTTTCTGAGAGTTATGAAATGTTGTGGATTGTGGTTAGAAACATCAATTGTAATAGTAGGTAGTTTAGTTGCAGAAGCCGGGTGCAATGACACTTCAAGATTGTACATACCAAGCTATTTGACCCCTCAAACTCTATTTTGGTTAACCTAAGGTAACCTTAGTATATAAGGTACTTAGGTTACTTGTAAGGAAATTTTTTTCATAATCATAAGTTTTAAGCTGACATTGACTGTGTGAGAGAGAGGAAGAGAGAGAGCGTGAGCTTCATCCTCTCGCTACTCCCTACTCGTTCATCACATTGTAGATCCAACTACACCATTGTGCTAGCCTCGGTGTCATAATAACTAATATCTAATTCTCCTAAATGATTTTCTCATTTTAAACTGATCATTAAATATGGGGAAGTGTCAGGGGAGAAAAAGCTAGAATATTGGTTAAGCTAGGAGATGGACCACATTAGGGATCCAAAGGAGGGAAAATAGGGATCCAAATGGGGGGGCATCTGCAAAAGAGCAATGTGCAACAATGGGCTTTAAAGACCCTAAGGTTCAGCCCATTAAGACTTCCAAAATGCTAAGGTTCCAAAATTCAAAGGTTGTGTCCAAAGGTCATCACTAGGGAAATTGGATGCTTTGTGTGTGTACCAAAAAATCTTCACAAATCCTACAAAGGAGGGGGTGAGGCTTGGAAGTAGGGGATGAGAGAGAAACACACACACACACACACACACACACACTCACACAAAGGGAATGAGGGACACATGTCAGCCCCCTAGCCCAGATGCCCACAAGGTGTACTCAAATCCTATTGGATGGCCATGGAGTTGGACCAATGAGAATTAGGCTAGAGTAAATCTAGTTTAATTAATTTAAAAACACTTAATAAAAGAACCAATAAGAATTAAGCTCTCTAGAAGACTACTGGACAGTCTCCAAAGGGGTCCAATGAGCATTCAACAGCTCAATGGCTTGCCTGATTCCTATTGGCCAAGAGACAAAGGGGTCCAATGAGAGTTTAGTTGCATTAATTAATTACCTAAAGCTCTCATAAAAGGGGAAAGGGGGACACATGTCAAAAGGCTATCACTTATGCTCCTCAAATCCTATTGGCCAAGCCTGGAGAGGTCCAATGGGGTGCTAGCATGAGCAAATAGCAAAAGAGGTCGACCAAGAGAGAGAGGGGGCTGAATTTTCAAAGGCATTATTGCACACACTCTCACACAAGCTCATGTGTGAAGCAAGAAGTCTCTCTCTCTCTCTCTCTCTCTCTCTCTCTCTCTCTCTCTCTCTCTCTCTCTCTCTCTCTCTCTCTCTCTCTCTCTCTCTCTCTCTCCTTTTCAAGCTTTAATGGAAAGCTTATCACCTACTCCAAGCTTGTGAGAAGGGAGGCCTACACCAACGACTCTTGGCTTTGTGATTGAAATCCAACCAAGAGCCAAGCTTCAATGCATGCTCATCTCCTCTACCATGCTAATTACTAAAGTAAGCTATGCTAGTATGAGTGATTATGTGAGGAGATGTACATCTTTCTTGTATGACTACTCCTTCTTCCTCTCAATCTACTCTCATACCCTGCTAGCTCTCACCATCTTCGAAGGTGTGTGACGTCTTGGGGTTTGAGACCGTGAGGGAATTGATGTTGTGTTTTATAAGTGCTTTGCTCAGTGCTTGAAGCTTCCATCTTCATTGCACTAGCTAGTATTGAAGGAACACAAAGAATTGTATTGTAAAATGCCTCTCTTGATGGGAAAAACCTATAATACAAAGCCTTTTGGAGGGGGGACTGGCTCCATGAGAATCGGGTCCTCAACTGTTGTCAATAGCTTAATTTCTCTCTCTTTTGAAGTATTGTTCATGCTATCTAACTGGGTGTTATGCTTTCTATTGCCCTCTCTTCACCCAAGCACTCTTGCTAAGCTCATTAGGAATCTATTCTAATGAAATGCTCAGTATGTTCATGCTATTTTCCGATACACACAAGTTACTAGGCCATTAAATGTTAAATTGGTATCAGAGCACAAGGTTTCTATTTTCTTGCTCAAAAAGGGAGTTCCTCAAGCTAGCTATAAATGGTTGGTATTATTAATTGCAATTGAGTAAGTAGAATAGGGATTTTTCAGTCTTGCAGTGGGCCTGCCTTCATGCAGATAACGGGGCATCACCGTCGAGATCTATGGTCTTGATAGTGGAGTCCTACGTGGCTTGCCTACGGCTTAACAACTATTGAGCTATTAGAAGCTTGACAAGATCCGGTGTTGTTTTGGTGTTGAATGACCCTCTCTTATATTCCTTGCAATTAATGGTATTCGAGCCATGTTTACAGTAGCTTGAGTGCTTTTCTAAAGGGGTAAAGAGGAGTAGCAACTAGGGCTTGAAGTCCCAAAGTACACCTAAAAATTTTACACCTAGAAGTTGTTAGAATGGCTGACAATAGTAAACATAGTGAAATTAATGTTGATAACTTTGATTTTGCTAATGAGCAGGCTACTAATGATGCCCCTATGCTTGTTAACTACCTTGTTTCTAGGCTTCAACAAGCCATGGGCCATCCATCCCTCCAAATTGAAGTGCAACGGCAGCTTCGTGCTCATGGGATTCTCCAAACTCCCCACCAGGACAAGAGAGTACCTAGCCTCCTTACGAGACTCCCAAAATAGGCCTCTCTCCCGATTCAGGAAGAAGAAGAGGATCAATACGAAGGGCTAAAAAATTTGCTTCTTGAAGATGCATCTCCTTCTCAAAGGAGAACTCTAGAGCCCCCACCAAAGGAATGAGAAAGAAGTGAGTCTCTTGCCACCTCGACGGAGATGGCTCCACAAAAACAGCGGGCTAAACACTCTCCATCACCTCCTAAGCAGAGAAGACATTCTCAACACCATATTCAAGAGGGATGAGAAAAGAAGAGAATAAAAAGGCGAGAAAGAGGATTTCTCCATCTTCTTCATCCTCTTCCTCTTATGAAGGAAGTGATGGTGCGGACAAAGAGAACCAAGGCAAGAAAAAGGCAAGAAAGAGGTCACCCTCTTCTCCATCTTCCTCAAATTATTCATCTTCTGAAGAAAGTGATGGTGCAACCTTTGAACCATCAAAAAGAAGAGGCCATAGGAAATCCTATGCCACGTGGAAGAGGCCGTCCAAGCTCAAAACAAGTTCAAAGAGGGAGCAAAGAGCATCTCTTTCCTTACCTACGATGGCACCTTTGGTGCTACGAACAAAGTCTTGGCCTTTATCCAAAAATTCGATGCGGAGTTTGGAGATGAGGGCTTCATAGAGTCCTCTAAGCTACGCCATTTAGCTATGCACTTTCAAAAGTCCACCAAGAAATGGTGGTCTAGCCTACAGGCCAACGATGAAGCTCCACAAACATGGAAATCTTTAAGAGCTTCCATTATGAAGTACTTTTTGGCCATCGATGCCAAAGACAAAGTCCTCACCGAATGGCGAAGCTTGAAGCTCTCTCCCTCTACGAATCCATTCATAAATATGTGTTGGGGTATAAATCCCAATGTGGTCGCCCAGGTAAGTGGGCGGGCCGCCAGGTATGTACACATATTCTTTTGTAAAAACCTAATAAGAACTCACTATGCTCTACACATTACAGTAGAGCGAGTTCACCATATCGTCGTGCTCTTCTTCTAGCACTCTCTCTCGCGTCGCACTTCCGCTCGTACTCCTTCAACTGGTATCAGAGCTCAGATCGAGGCTCGGGGCAGCACTGCAGGAGGCTAGAGTCACCATCTCAAATTGGAGTGAAATTCGACAGGCGAAGACACGGCCCCAAATCTCGTGGGACAGCCCGAAGGGCTTGGTGTTGTCAGAATTTCATTCTGAGGTCATCTCGGCCACCGTTCGGCTTCGACAAAGGTCTTGGCAGACCATTTTCGACTACGTGGTCTCGACGGGTGTAGATCCGACTCTGCAAATTTTGGGTTTTCGGCCTACGACTGCAAGTGTTAAGGATATCGACACTCCCAGAGTGCTGATTTGTGGTTGTCTACACATCGAAGGACGGCTCACAGTTCTTGGAGGCGTGTCACATACGACACGGGCGCATCTACACACAAACTATAGGCGACATCCACTAGTTCATCAGGTAGCTTTTGTTTGCTGCTTGATATTCCAGATTTCTTCCTGACATTGCAGGTACTTCCACATGGGATGTATTGTCAGAGATGATGTATGTCTGTTGAGGGTTTGCTGGCTGTGAGTCACGCAGCAAACAACCGCCGCAGCGGTTACAGCATATAGTGAGAAATTTGTGGATGTATGACTTTGTGGGAAGTCTATGTACTGTCAGATTTACTGCAGCCTTTGTTGAGGGTCGAGTGAGGTTTTATTGAGCTGGGGGATTCTCGCATGTTGAGATCCTTTCGGTGATACAGGTCTTGGAGCGATCCCTCGAGCACCCGTAGATAGGCAGCTAGGATGTATTGACTGTGAGTTAGATAGTTGGGATTGGATCTTTGCTTTACTGCCATTGAGGCATTGTCACAGTCTATGCTTACAGGACAGTGAGAGACAGTACAGGTGCAGGACAGGTTTACCCGCAGCTTACAGTGTCAGAGAGACAGTGTTTTTTGAGCTGTTTTTTGGTCTGTTTTTTGAGTACACCAGAGCCATTTTACAAAAGAGACTCTGCCAAAATTTATGCAGAATCTAAAGCTTTCTTGGTTCATTTGACAGGTTGATATTCGTTCAGAGGTCAGTTTACACGGGAAACTCTGCCGAATTTTTCCCAGGAAAGTAAACCACTGTGAAGCGTAGCTATGGCTGGATCACAGGACACTGCTCTTTACAATATCAAGAAGTTGGATGGAACCAATTTTCCATTGTGGAAGAAGCAGATTTGGCACGTGTTGGTACAAAAGAAGCAGATAAAACCTATAAAGCTCAAGGGGATAAAACCAGAAGATATGGACGAAGATGAATGGAGCGAAATGGATGAATTGGCACTTTCTACCATTATGCTGACTTTGGCAGAAAGCATTTACTTCAATGTAGCAGACGAGATGACGGCTTATCAAGCATGGATAAAGTTGAGTGATCTTTATGAGAAGCAGAGTGCAGCTTCACAGGTATACTGGCTTAAGAAGCTTGTTGACTTGAAGATGAAAGAAGGGACACCTATGTCCAATGATCTGAATGAATTCAACACAATCTACAGTCAGTTGTCAGCTCAAGGTGTCAAGTTTGATGAACCTGTTAGAGCTATGTTCCTGTTGATCACATTGCCGGAAAGTTGGGACACTTTTCGCACAGCTTTGAGTAATTATGCACCTCCAGATGGTTTGAACATAGCAAGTGTAGAAGGAAGTCTGCTTACTGAAGAAACCAATAGAAAGACAATGGACAAAGGCAAAGGAACAGCCTTAGTTGTCTGGGGAAGGACCAAAGAAAAGTACAAAGGTGGAAAGAGGAATCAGTCTCGTAGCAAGTCCCGCAGTGCTAAAGGCAAGAGTGACATAGAATGCTACCATTGTGGCAAGAAGGGTCACATGAAAAGAGACTGCAAAGAATGGAAAGCAGAAAAAGGCAAAGAGAAAGCTGAAGACCATGGTGAGAAGAACAAGTCCTCAGTTAAGATTCAAGAAATAAATGTGACAAACACTGTTGCAGAGGATGACAGTCCAGTGTCAGGAGACATCTACTTCTTGAAGAATACAATGGACTCAGCTCTTCTTACAGCATCTGATGGAAATGCACTGAGTGACTGGATTATAGACTCAGGGGCATCACTTCATGTGTCTCCAAACAAGGAGTGGTTTACCTCTTATGTGCCCACTAAAGATCATGTTCGGCTAGGCAATGGGCAGACATGTGAGATCTTAGGTGTTGGAGATGTTCAATTGAAGTTTCAGAATGGCTCTTCTTTCACGCTGAAGAATGTGAGACATGTTCCCGCAATTACAAAGAGCTTGATCAGCAAAGGTTTACTTGATGATGCTGGCTACGTCACCACTTTTGGACAGAACATGTGGAAGATATCCAAGGGTTCTATGACAGTAGCACATGGAGTAAAGTCTGGAGGACTTTACATGATTTATGTATCAAATTTCTCTAAAAATGTAATCAATGTAACCGAGCAGCCGAACGTTTCTTTGTGGCATAGCCGGTTAGGACATATGTCCAAGAAGGGAATGGAAATCTTGTCTCGTTCTGGTTATTTGCCTGGCTTTTCATTTAATGACTTTGAATTCTGTGACCATTGTCTGTATGGTAAGCAAACATAGCAGCCACATAAGCATAGAAGCAATAGAAGAGATACACAGTTGGCACTGTTCATAGTGATTTGTGTGGACCTCAAGGATGAAGCGTTGAGTGTTTTCAAAACGTTTGTGACACTTGTGGAGAATCAGAGTGGCAAGAAGCTTAAATGCTTACGCACTGACAATGGTGGAGAGTATGTTTCAAAGGCCTTTCAGGACTTTTGTGAGTCAAAAGGTATAAAACATGAACTTACTGCTCCTTACAATCCTCCTCAAAATGGTGTTGCTGAGAGGATGAATAGGACCATACAAGAGAAGGTCAGAAGTATGTTATCTAATGCACAGCTTCCAAATGGGTTTTGGGCTGAAGCTGTATCAACAGCTGTTCATCTTGTAAATAGATCTCCTAGCAAGGTTTTGCAGAAGGATTCAGTGCCAGAGATGGTATGGTCAGGCAAAATGCCCTCATACAAGCATCTCAGAGTCTTTGGTTGTGAGGCATATACTCACGTTCCAAAGGAATTTTGGAACAAACTTGAGCCAAAAAGTAGAAAGTGCATCTTTCTAGGCTATGGTAATTTTTGTGAGATGGGGTACAGACTTTGGGATCCCAAATCTAGAAAGGTTGTCCGCAGCAATGATGTTCACTTTAATGAATTCAAATATTATCCTAAACCAGAGAGGGTTGAGGAGATTAGAAGAGTTGTCTTCCAAGAAGATGGACCTGCACGTGCAAGACAAAATGTCAGGGCTCAAGAGGAGCAAGGACAGGATAGAGTGGAACCACAGGTTGTGGCTGAGACTGAGCCACCTATTGTGCGTAGATCTGGACGTGTCACGCGACCTCCTGATAGGTTTGTTCCATCTATGAACTATGTCATGTTGACTGATTGCAATGAGCCTTCATGTTACAAAGAAGCTGTGCAAATGAAGGACTCCGGGAATTGGCAATTGGCCATGCAGTCAGAGATGACAGCTCTGCATAAAAACAAGAAATGGAAGCTAGTTAAATTACCACAGGGCCAAAAGGCTTCTACCTTGTAAATGGGTTACAATAGTCAGCCAAAGTACAAAGCAAGGCTTGTTGCCAAGGGCTTTAAGCAAGAACAAGGCATTGACTTTGATGAAGTCTTCTCTCCGGTGGTCAAGATGACTACATTGAGATGCTTTCTTGCATTGTTTGCCATATTAGATTTGGTGTTGCACCAAATGGATGTCAAGACAGCGTTCTTGCATGGTGATTTAGATGTGGAAATTTACATGCAGCAGCCAGAAGGGTTTGTTGAGAAAGGCAAGGAAGATTGGGTATGCCAGTTGTTAAAGAGTCTTTATGCCTTAAAACAATCACCGAGGGCATGGTACCATAAATTCCACAAGTTTATGCTTTCTCAAGGCTACAAACGTAGTGAGTTCGATCACTGTCTATATACAAAGAAGGCTAAGGATGGTAGTTGGTGATCCTTATTTTGTATGTGGATGACATGTTGATTGTTGGCAAGCACTTGGAAGAAATTTCAGCTTTGAAGTCAAAGATGGCAAAATCGTTTGACATGAAAGACATGGGTGAGGCAAGTCATATACTTGGTATGCGCATTGAGAGAGACAGATCAAAGAAGTTGATTTGGTTATCTCAAACAGAGTATATTGACAAGGTTTTGCAACGTTTCAATATGGAGAAGGGAAAGGCATTGAGTGTTCCATTGCCACCATATGTGAAACTTAGCAAAAAGATTTTCCTGTGTCTGAGGAAGAACAGGCTGAAATGGATAAGATTCCATATGCGTCTGCAGTGGGTAGTTTGATGTATGCAATGATTGCTACTCGCCCAGACATTGCATTTGCAGTGGGAGTAGTAAGTCGATACATGTCAAACCCAGGCAAGAAACATTGGGAGGCAGTGAAAGGAATATTGAGATACCTGAAAGCTACAAAGAGTATGCGTATATGCTATGGGAGTCAGGAGCTAAGTGTAAATGGTTTTACAGACTCAGATTATGCAGGTGACTTAGACAACCGAAGGTCTACGTCAGGGTATGTCTTTACATTGGCTGGTGGAGCAGTATCATGGCGTTCTAGATTACAAGATTGTGTTACTCAGTCTACTACAGAGGCTGAATATGTTGCAGCATCACAGGCATGCAAAGAATCAATTTGGCTTAATCGACTAGTAACAGATTTGGGAATCAAAGAAGAGATGCCTGTGTTATATTGTGATAGTCAAAGTGCTATACAACTGGCTCGCAATCCAGTTTATCACTCAAAGACAAAGCATGTGGATGTGAAGTATCATTTCATCAAGGAAATGCTCGAGGATAAGCAACTTCAGCTTGTCAAAGTTCACACCACAGAAAATGCTGCTGATCTACTTACAAAAGGACTTCCCTCAGAGAGCTTTGCGCATTTTCGCAAGCAATTAGGTGTAGGGTAGTACATCACTTCTCTACATCTCTTGTATATTAGCTTGTATAGTAGCTTCTCTCACACTTAAAGTACCACATTGGACTTTAAGTGGGAGGTTGTTGGGGTATAAAGCCCAATGTGGTCGCCCAGGTAAGTGGGCGGGCCGCCAGGTATGTACACATATTCTTTTGTAAAAACCTAATAAGAACTCACTATGCTCTACACATTACAGTAGAGCGAGTTCACCATATCCTCATGCTCTTATTCTCGCACTCTCTCTCGCGTCGCACTTCCGCTCGTACTCCTTCAATATGTAGATAAGTTTTGGGACCTACATCTCAAAGCCACTATCTTGAAGAAGATGGATTTTGAAGAGCAAAAGCAACAATTTTGTGCGGGATTATCTGAAGAAATGGCGGAGAATGTCAACTCCTAAAGGCCACACACCATATCGGCGGTTATACACCATACTATGGTGGCTTCTCGAATCAATTTCCAAACAGAGGCTAAGAGAAATTTTAAGCCCACGGAAAGCATGGGTTCCAATGAGCCTAAGGGGAAGGAAAATGTCCAAAAGTCTCCTAAGGGCAATTCCAAAAAAGCTAAGGAGAAGGGAGTTTACAAAGGCAAAAACAAAGTCTCTCCTGAAGAGCTTGAGCGTTATGGCAAGGATAACCGTTGTTTCAAGTGCGGCGAGCAAGGGCATGTGTACCGTGCTTGTCCCCAAAAGAACACCCGCCATGAGCCTCCTAGAGCTGCCTTGGTCGAAATCCAAGAAGAGGAAGCTCACCACAAAGGATCTCGTCTATGCCATGCTTGGGGAAAGGTGAGAGAACATGATGCTTTTATTCTCTTTGACCCTGGTTCTACTCATAATTTTATATCCACATAGTTGGCCACCAAGCTAGGCATCCAAGCCTATGAGATGGGAGATGTCTCAAGGGGCAACAAGCTTCAGTCACTCCCTTAATCGAGAAATTGAGGCTCCATATCCAAAGCTATGTGGACAAAGAGGACTTCTTTATCTCTCCTCTCAAGCACGAGGATGTAATCCTAGGGGCAACATGGTTTGATTGCATGGCTGCCAATGTTAAATTCCCTGAAAGGAAACTCTACTTTAGGTTCAGCGAAAAAGATATGTACATAGATGCTAAGCAAATGGGTAACACCATACCCATTGTACATACGCAAGCTTTCAACAAGTCAATAAAGAGCTCTATTTCCGTGTACATGATTTTTGTTAAAGATTATCAAAATGAACCTAATGCTTTAACAAAAGAAAATATAAACAATCACAAAGAATTAGAGTTATCCAATTTTCACAAGGGGTTTCAAGATGTCTTTATTGACAGCATCCCTTGTGAACTACCTCCTAAATGAGGCAATGATGACCATGCAAATGAACTTCTTTCAGGAAGTTCACCGCTTAATAAACCTCCTTATAGAGTTTCCCAAGCTCAACAAGAGGAGATTATGCAGCTGCATGAGTTAGTTGAGAAGGGCATGGTTAGGCCTAGCTCATCTCCATTTTGTTCACTCGTGCTATTAGTGCAAAAGAAATACAACACATAATGCATGTGTGTCGACTATAGAGCACTAAATAGGATCACTATGAAGAATAGGTTTCCTATTCCACGGGTAGAAGACCTATTTGATAAGCTACAAGGATCGACCTACTTTAGTAGGATTGACCTACTAAAAAGTGGCTATCATCAAATAAGGATAGTTGATCAAGACATTCTAAAGACCACATTTTGCATTACGTTTGGTCTTTAGGAATACATTGTCATGCGTTTTGGCTTGACCAATGCACTAGCCACATTCAACCGCTTGATGGAGAAGCTATTCAAGCCTCACCGAACCTTTACTGGAGTGTTATTTGATGATATTATCATCTACTCTAATTCATTAGACAAACACAAGCAACACCTCCAGGTAATATTTCAAGTTCTAAGAGAGAATAAACTTTATTTTAATTGAAAGAAAAGTGAGTTTTTCTTACAAGAGATTCAGTATTTAGGTCACATTATCTCTCAAGATGGCATCCAAATGGATCCATAAAAGTTAGAGGTAATAAAAGGATGACCTAAACCAAGGAATCTTCATAAACTAAGAAGCTTTATAGGTATGTGTGCATATTATAGATGCTTCATAGAAAAGTTCTCATTAATAGAAGGACCATTACATGACCTAACAAAGAAAAACGTTAGGTATACATGGTATGCCAAGGAGAACAATAATTTTGAAAAGCTTAAAGAAAATCTTATCTCTCAACCTGTGCTTACACTACCAGATCTCTCAAAGCCATTTGAGGTCCAATGTGACGCTTGTGGTGATTGCCTTGGAGTTGTTTTGCTCCAAGAAGGGCACGCCATAGCCTATGAAATTCGAAGGCTCGACTTGCTGAGCAAGCTCTAGGCATATATGAAAAGGAACTCCTTACAGTTCTACATGCCCTAGACTCATAGAAGAACTACTTATTGCGGACTCCTTTCATTCTGCGGACAGATCACCAAAGCCTTAAGTACTTCATGATGCAGACCAAGCTCTTCAGCAAACAAATGAGGTGGGAAAATTTTCTTTCACAGTTTCATTTTCATATTGCTCACATTGCTTGGCAAGCATAATCAAGTAGCCGATGCACTCTCAAGACGGCCGAGAGTGAATGCAGTTTCCATAGCAACTCAGAATGATCTATCTTCTATGATAGATGAGTATGCTATTGATCCCAATTTAGAGATGTGATTTCAGCCCTTTCACTAGGGAAGAAAGAGGAACCATTTACTTTACAATATGGTTATCTTCTCTATGGAAATAGACTATGCATTACTAACTAAGTACGTGAGAAAGTAATGTATGAATCTCATGCTCCTCCTTATGCGGGGCATAGAGGGATTCAGTCTACCCTAAAGGGGATTGAAATGTATTTCTATTGGCCTACCATGAAAGCAAACAAACAAGTGTATGTTTCTAAATGTGTGGTATGCCAAAAGACAAAGTTTGATAGAGGGAAGCAACCTGGATTGCTTCAACCTTTGCCAATCCCTAATTCACCATGGGAGAGCATATCCATGGATTTTATCTTTGGATTGCCTAAGTCTATCCATGGGAATACAAGAATATGGACGATAGTAGATAGGTTCGGTAAACAAGCTCATTTTATACCTGTCAAAAAGACTATCAAAGCCCATCAAATGTCAACCCTCTTCATTTCACAAATTTTCAAGTACCATGGCTTGCCAATGTCCATAGTGTCGGATAGAGATCTTAGAATGACCAGTAATTTTTGGAATGGTCTCTTTGAGAGATTAGGGACAAGACTAATCTTCTCTTCGACCTATCACCCGCAAACGGATGGCCAAAGTGAAATAGCTAACCTAAAAATTCTTGATCTACTAAAAGCCTATGTAACAGAAGTAGATCAAAGATCCCAATGGGAATAGTACTTACCCTTAGTGGAGTATGCCTACAATAACACTGTACATACTTCCACGGGAAAATCACCTTTCGAGGTAATTGAGGGAAGATCAAAAAGTCCCCTGCTACTTAAGGTACACGGAAAGATCTTCGTTGCAGATGAGTATAGCCGAGACCTACAAGAATCTTTCCAAAAGATTAAGGATGCTATCTTTACCTCACAACAAAGGAAAAAGGCTGCTGCTGATAAGCACGAGAGCAAGCCTTTAAAGGAAATGATTGGGTCTTACTTAAATTTCCCAAGGCTCGATTAAGGCACACGACAAGCAAGAATCCTATGGGACACCAAAAGTACTATGCTAAGTTAGCAAAAAGGTACTATGGTCCCTTCCAGATTCTTAGGCCAATCAATGAGATGGCCTATCAACTCAAGTTGCCCAACCATTGGCTCCTACACAATGCTTTCCATGTGAGCCTACTAAAGACGTACAAAGCAGAGCCACCTCAAGAACCAACCGTTGAAGACCCAACAGAGATCGAGGACCAAGACGAGGTGTTGCAGCCCGAGTCCATTCTCCGACATGAACAGAAGGTACTAAGAGGCGGTAAGACTATCCGATGATATCTTATTAATTTTAAGAATTATCCTTTTGAAGATGCTAGATGGATGCAAGGCATACAATTAAAGGATAACCTAAACCTTGTCAATGCTTACAATGCTTCCCTAGAGTAAGCAAAGTACAAATGTTTAAAATGAACAAAGTTTCTGTCTTATAAGACTCTCTTTTTCTTTATTGTGCACAAAAATAAAGTAGTATGCATGCTTAGATCAAGTTCACTCTACTATGGAAGATTGATAGGACTAATGTGCAAACATGCTTGCGGTAGCCTTAGGCTCTCAAGCGCCAAATGGATTAGTCATCTATTCTTGAACGATGTCTTAGGGTAACATAGGGATCCTCTACCCTCTAGGAAAAGGACTAATGAATAGGCTTTATCTTCTCTACCCCATAGTCGAGGATGACTATGATTTTAAGAGAGAAGTAATGTCATAATAACTAATATCTAATTCTCCTAAATGATTTTCTCATGTTAAACTGATCATTTAATATGGGGAAGTGCCAGGGGAGAAAAAGCTAGAATATTCGTTAAGATGGTAGACCGACCACATTAGGGATCCAAAGGAGGGAAAATAGGGATCCAAAGGGAGGGCCATCTGCAAAAGAGCAATGTGCAACAATGGGCTTTAAAGACCCTAAGGTTCAGCCCATTAAGACTTCCAAAATGCTAAGGTTCCAAAATTCAAAGGTTGTGTCCAAAGGTCATCACTAAGAAAATTGGATGCTTTGTGTGTGTACCAAAAAAGTCTTCACAAATCCTACAAAGGAAGGGCGAGCCATGGAAGTAGGGGATGTCAGAGAAACACACACACACACACACACACTCACAATTACACAAAGGGAATGACGGAGACATGTCAGCTCCCTTGCCCAGATGCCTACAAGGTGTACTCGAATCCTATTGGATGGTCATGGAGGTGGACCAATGAGAATTAGGCTAGAGTAAATCTATTTTAATTAATTTAAAAACACTTAATAAAAGAACCAGTAAAAATTAAGCTCTCTAGAAGACTATTGGACAGTCTCCCAAGAGGTCCAATAAGCATTCAACAGTCCAATGGCTTGCCTAATTCCTATTGTCCAGGAGACAAAGGGGTCCAATGAGATTTAGTTGCATTAATTAATTACCTAAAGCTCTCACAAAAGGGGAAAGGGGGACACATGTCAAAAGGCTATCACTTATGCTCCTCAAATCCTATTGGCCAAGCCTGGAGAGGTCCAATGGGGTGGCAGCATGAGCAAATAGCAATAGAGGTCGACCAAGAGAGAGAGGGGGCTGAATTTTCAAAGGCATTATTGCACACACTCTCACACAAGCTCATGTGTGAAGCAAGAAGACTCTCTCTCTCCTTCTCAAGATTTAATGGAATGCTTATCACCTACTCCAAGCTTGTGAGAAGGGAGGCCTACACCAATAACTCTTGGCTTTGTGATGCAAATCCAACCAAGAGCCAAGCTTCAATGCATGCTCATCTCCTCTACCATGCTAATTACTAAGCTAAGCTATGCTAATATGAGTGATTATGTGAGGAGATGTACATCTTTCTCGTAAGATTACTCCTTCTTCCTCTCAATCTACTCTCATACCCCGCTAGCTCTCACCATCTTCGAAGGTGTGTGACGTCTTGGGGTTTGAGACTGTGAGGGAATTGATGTTGTGTTTTATAAGTGTTTTGCTCAGTGCTTGAAGCTTCCATCTTCATTGCACTAGCTAGTATTGAAGGAACACAAAGAATTGTATGTCTCTCTTGATGGGAGAAACCTATAATACAAAGCCTTTTGTAGGGGGGACCGGCTCCATGAAAATCCGGTCCTCAACTATTGTCAATAGATTAATTTCTCTCTCTTTTGAAGTATTGTTCATGCTATCTAACTAGGTGGTATGCTTTTTGGTTCCCTCTCTTCACCCAAGCACTCTTGCTAAGCTCATTAGGAATCTATTCTAATGAAATTCTCACTATGTTCATGCTATTTTCCTCTACACACTAGTTACTAGGCCATTAAATGTTACACTCGACAAGAGCTACTCCACAAAGCCAAGCATTCCTTGCAGAACGGAGCATCAAACAATGTCTGTTTTTCTGCTTGGTATGCTTTTTGGTTCCCTCTCTTCACCCAAGCACTCTTGCTAAGCTCATTAGGAATCTATTCTAATGAAATTCTCACTATGTTCATGCTATTTTCCTCTACACACTAGTTACTAGGCCATTAAATGTTACACTCGACAAGAGCTACTCCACAAAGCCAAGCATTCCTTGCAGAACGGAGCATCAAACAATGTCTGTTTTCTGCTTGCAAGTAGTCATTAGAATCGTGGCGACATAAGCTATGCATAGGCACTCATAGATTTAAGTTTTGGGACTTCTGAAATCTGGCTCTGTCTTTATACACATTTTTTGAAGATGGGTTTAGAGCTAGGATTTTGGTTGTAGAGGCTTAGGGACACGTGTATCCTAGTGAGGGGTTGGTGTTCCTTAAGTTTCATACGATTTTGACATGATTTGATGGGTTTCCTTCCGTTGTGTATATGTGGTGTAGTTGAGAATCCTACCAAGCACCGAGTAAAATTTATCGAGCGAAAAACGGAGCAAAATCGAGGTAAAATAGATATATAGAGAGATAGAGAGAGAGAGAGAGAGAGAGAGAGAGAGAGAGAGAGAGAGAGAGAGAGAGAGAGAGAGAGAATGCTCTATACAAAAACTAAAATGAGATTAGTAAACCTTTGTGAGTATAGTAAACCATATTTTTATTGACACACTTGTCCGTCCTGTCAAGGCTCCTTGTCAATCTTGTGGTCCTTCCCTTTATATTTGGTTAGGGAAGCTATCATGAAATGTTCCCAACCATATGGATAAGTGAGGCATAGCATATATAACAATAACAACAAGAAAATAAAAAATTAGAATAGCAATACTCAATAAAATTTCAACTAAATATACACAATTCACCCAATAATGACTGCAATCAAATGTACATTGGAATAAAATATTGAAGAATAAATGCATAATATATTCTCAAATTTCAACATGGAAATGTCAATGTCTCCTTGAGGTCCACTCATGCCAACCTTATGGCTTAACCATGCTACCCACCTGGACATTGCCCTTATTTGTCTCTCGCCCATGTGGGTAGGGTAGTGTCGAGGAAGACCTTGCAATAGGATAATGATAGGAAGGATAGGCCTTTGTTGATGGTACAATCAATTAAGGTATAGCAAAAAGAGGATGATCACATTAATTAAAGCTTAGCCAACACGTAATTTGTATATCCTAGAGTAAAATTAAAGATTGTGATGCCATTAGAGTGTACACCTAGACATCACCCTTAAGCATCATGCATAGACGCGAAAGCGTTTAGGAGGATGTTTTGATCATTAAGTGTTTTTTATCTCAACAAAAGCCCTTAAATTGGCCACAAACGAAGTGCACGCTGAGCAGCTCAAGAACATAGCAATAGAGTGGGGCAATGCACTATCCTATCCTATGCATACATGCTACTCATAACAACCATGCCCAAAAATTGAAATGGAAATCTTTTTTTTCTTTCCAAGCTCTATAGAAAACCTGTTTCGTTCTATTTACTCTCCCACACCGACACACGATACCTAATGGGTGCATGTCCCATGTGATCATGGTTTGCTTTGCAAGCTCTGACATCAGCGTGTTTTTGCTCCTTAAACATCCCACGTCGAGGGAGTATTGACTAGGGCAATGTCCAATTTGAGGAATAGTTTGCTTTATAAGATACGTAGACGGGATATTTTTTGTATACAAGTCACATATATTTCACACACGTAGGCAAGAACTTCCCAGTTTAGGACCCCCGTTTTTTGCTCTTAATACTCCCACACTGACTCTGTATTACCTTGGACAATGTCCCATTTGAAGGGCAAAATAGCTTCAACATCTACATACATTGGACGTTGGCTGCAGGATCTCCTTCTATGCCAATGTCGTAACACCTATGGCAATGCCCCATAAAGATATTGTTGCCATAAAGAAGCTAGTGCCTGTAGGATTATAAGAAAACAAATAATTTCCAGCAGAAATGGAAACCTTAGGCAAGGTTAAGGACAAGAACTTGGTTCCACTTTTGCGTTATTGCTAATGTGGTGATGAGAATCTTCTTGTGTTTGACTACATGGCTCATGGAGGGGTAGATGTCGTAGAGGTCTTGGATTGGGGCAAAACTTTGAAATTGCAATCGGTACAGCTCCTAGTCTTGGCCACGGGTTTATACCACACACATCATCCACAGAGACATGAGTGCAAGACATTGACTTTGAACCAAAGGTAAGGATCGTGATTATTGCACGTTATGTTGCAGAGGCTTGCACAAGAAGTTTTGGACAAATCTATATGTATTCTATAACGGCAGTGAGAGTGTCCTTTACACGTGTCGAGAGCTACAAGCTGAAGGCTACAATCCAAAAGTCCTCTGCACGCACGATAAAGAGCGAGAGAGAAAGAAAGAGAGAGAGGCCGCCGAAGGCGGCTGGCCGTACTAGTTCTCACAATAATTCCCACATTGTGACTTTACCTCAACATCATGAGCTTCAGTGAGGGAGGCACCGCATATCTAGCTAGGTACGATTGGGGGCAGGGGATCGCCGGCCCGGAGGGGGGTCCAACGTCCCCTGCCCCCAATCGTACCTAGCTAGTTATGCGGTGCCTCTCGAGCAGAAGCTCATGATGTTGTGCATTAAACATTGTAGCAGACTCTGTTTTCCTACATGAGAAAATTTCTAAATCTTCTTGTGAATTGGCTTGGGAGCAGGCGAGTTGGGACGAGGAAGCTAAAGCTTGCCCCCATGATGCAGTGGCCACGAGGGAGCTCCTCTTTTCACTCTCCCGTGCCGATGCGGGATGCTTTCAAGTAGTGTCCAAGGATGTGGGTAATGTTAAACTTTATGCTTAGCGTGGTAGAGAACATGTCATGCCCAGTGGGGAATGCTCTGGGGAACGCTCACAAGCGTGGCATCTGGCGAGCCCAATCGCTATTCCTTAGCCGTTGTACATCGCATGGTGTACCTGTCTCAAGGCTCCTATCCTGGTCGTCATGTCGTGAAAATCTCTCACAGCCACATGGTAGTCCTTAGTTAGGTCTGTACATTATTGATAGGTACTAAGCCCAGTTGTTGGGGAAAAATGTGGCTCAACATAATATCATGCGGTTTTCAATTTCAAAAATGCCGATTGAGAGCAAGCAAAAAGGAGAAACTCCGTCCCCAAACAGAGAAAAATAGTGTAAAAACCTAGAAAATAAATCTAATTTTCTAAAATTTCATCTTTGAGAATATTTCAAGAAAAAGAATTTTGTATGTCTAGAAAAATGATTTTTCCCCAGCACTGGCCTCAAGCCTTTGACGAGCCTTGTCGTCTTGCCAAAAGGTGTTGCAACTGAGCTCGCTGCCAATCTATACATTATTGAAGACGTTAGTTAAAGAGAAAATTACCAAAATACTTATGAAATTTGGGAAAATTCTCAAAATATCCATCTTTCAAAAACATCCGTCATATATTAGCGAAATTCCCTTTATATTTTTCAAAATTTTCAAATCTCCCTTTGTATTATCTCAAACATCTCCACCTCATCATAGGAATGTTAGTTCTCCAAGCAATCTATGATGTTAGTATTATCTACTAGGTTTCATCCTTTCCATTGTAGTACAGAGGACACACACTCCAAGCGAGGCTTCCTAAAAACATATTCCCTAATAGAAGAAACAAAGAAACAATAATGCTTGTGGAAAACTTTAACTTTAGTACAACCGGTTTGTGAGCTCGTGATGCTATTAGTGATAAGGACGAGCTCTGATTTGCGAGCTCTATACTTAAGGGTTTTACGAGCTGAATTTTAGTGTAAATATAGACAAACATTAGAAGCATCTAAATTTTATGAAGCCAGTGATTTATTGTAAATACTCGCAAATGCTTCAAATAATTTTTTTATGTAAACGCCATTTTGTAGGAACCTACTCTTCTAGAGGTCTAGCCTTTGCTTTATTTCATGCAAGGACTTCCATTTCCATTGTCGAGGAGTGAACATGGTTGATAAAAGGGGCAAACATACAAAGCTCTTGGGCTAGCAGGTGTGGATCTGTAGCTTTGGCCAGCACATGTGGACCAACATCACAATAACAACACTCATGCTTGAAAATATTGATGAGATGATTATTGGACTTCTTGGGCCTACCCGAGGATGTGGGTTGTGGAAGAGGGATCTCGTCTACTATCATGGGAGGTTGAATGGATTCATGTTGCAAGGTAAGAATGCGGCAGCACATGCAGACACCCATCCTACTCCCTAGTGGGAAACGTGAAACACGTCCTAGTTATTTTTTTGCAGAATCCAAAGATGGAAAGCCTGTTAGATGGAGGTCAAAATCAACCAACTACTTCAATAAGAGGATATCATTGGCTAGTAGCACATAAGCAAAGCTAGTGAGAAAATCTATATTGGTGTTCGCATGTTTTCCATGTTAGCACTCGTGGTTTAGTTCAAAAGTGGGTGACTTATGTCATGACATTGTAGAATTCACTCGATATACTTATGAGGATTCCTAAAAAGAGACAACTGGTGTCTCGTGTATGTACCATGAAAACACATGTATTATGTGTATTTTTGTGTCCTCGAGTTGGAATTTGTATCTCATCATTTGTGCATTAGGTTGCACTAGTCAAAGCACAGTCGTTCCAAGGATTAGGTGGGGCTAGAATTTCAACATAGGATCGGCTTCATGAGCTAACATTTTCAATCCTCAATGGGTTGATATTTTTTGAATTGCCAACAATCGCCATCACACTAGGGCCTTTTCTTATACTAGCTTCATTTTGCTAACTTACATAATTTAATGAAGTAAGCATTTTTAGTGCAACATCAGTTGCACAATTTGAAGTTTTTAGATTGACCGTTCAAGTTGACCGCCTACAATAGCCATTACACTAGGGCTACCTTTTATACTTGCTTCATTTTGTCAGCTTATGTAGCTTAATCAAGTAAGCATTTTGTGTTACGATTCTCATAACTTTCACTCGAAAAAATATCATGCTCGGTTTTTTCGCTTGGCATATAAATTTCCTTTGTAGTTGAGAGTAGTGAGATTCTAGATTGTGGTTTAGTTGGATTTCCAGAGTGTTGTATGTGTAGGATGGTCTCAGCCTGACAAGCTAAAGAGATTTCCTCCGTGTGCCTATCGTGTCATCTGTGTCCTTGATTGACATTATCTTGATCTAGGTTGTGTTGCATGCACTTTATGGGTGGTTTG
Organism: Adiantum capillus-veneris; assembly: GCF_014529385.1. NCBI lineage: Eukaryota > Viridiplantae > Streptophyta > Polypodiopsida > Polypodiales > Pteridaceae > Adiantum > Adiantum capillus-veneris. The sequence goes on along the minus strand of NC_140956.1, from coordinate 28,531,304 downwards.
ATTCACTCGCACAACATTTTTCCACATCCATAAAATATGCCACATAAGCTCACAAAGAGATGAGGTTTCTCGGGATATGTCAGTAGCTAATGCTTCACATCCTACACCTCTTGATTCACAAGCACCACCAAAACCTCAATTCCTCCCTGTGCCACGTCCAAACCAAACGTCGCTTGTTGCAGCCCTTATAGTGGATTTTAGGCAAGACAAGGATCTCAAGGCCCTTGTCAAATCTTTGTAAGCACATCCATTTCTAGGAACGGGTCATGAGGTGCCTACTCAAACAGAAGATAGATGGAAGACTACTTTGCTCTTATTGGTTGCAATTTAATAGCTCAAGGGCTCAAGTGCCAATCTGGCCAAGTAGCACAGGTGACCTAGAGTTGGGATAAGTTAAAGCATCATCTCAAGGAGTGATATCTTCCCCTAGACTACTCCATCACTAAGATGAATTCATTTTTGTTGGTTACAGTACTGAAAGCAAAGGTTACAGGTTGTACCATCTGCAAACAAAGTGTATCTTGGTTTCAAGGGATGTTGTGTTTTTTGTTCAACCCTTGCTGTCATGTACTAAAGATAGTAATGTAAGCTCACCAAACATTTATGATAGTTTGTTGCCTCTTTTCAGTGGTGGAAATTTGAATGTAAATTCAAATGAGGAAAATGTACAACCTATGGGGGTTTCAAAAAATGCTACGGATCAGCCTATTACTAATGCAAATATATATAATGTACTTGATGTGGAGATGGAATGAGATGGATGTGTTTAGAAAGCTATTCCAAGTTGGTGGTTAGAGTTAGTTTATATCATACTTAAGAATTCATACCAAGCTTGAAAGTACTGAAAGAGAGAACTAGAACTAGAAATGAAACAACAATAGAAACAATTACTGGAACTAGAACTCCATTACTTAGAAGCCGAACAGAGTACAATTGGAAGCAACACTAAAAGAGCCTCAGCTTAATGAGATTACAAAGTACATCAACCCATGGCTCAAGATACAACTACAAGGCCTGGGGGAGTCAGATCTAGATTACAGAATATCAGGGTTACATCAGATCTAGAGATCGAGAGGGTCTAGTCAGAGAGAGTTAAAAATGAAATAGTGGGTCCTATTTATAGTCACTTGGACCGGTGTTTGACTGATTGTGTACTACCTGTTATCATGGTAACTCTCTGGTTACTTCTTCTAGAAGCCTCTGGTACCCGCTAGCCACCAGGTGCTAAGGGCTGCTCCCACCTCCTCCCCTTTCTTGAATTTTGGTATAAGTGGCATTCTAGTTTCACCCAGTTTCTATACATCTGACTTTCTTCCTGTCAAGTGCCTTCTTTCTAGGAGGTTTGAAGCACTTTGAAGGGTTCATGAGCACTTGAATTTGCATTGTCCTTCTGGATCAGCCTCGATAGGGAATCTTGCTCCAACTGCTCTTTCCGTGTTGTCTTCATTTCCACTTCATAGGGCATTAGTGGATTCCATGTCTTGGTATCACGGTTGTACATGTGTGTTTGCCTCTTGTTAGCTTGGCCCTTATCAGCTTATGGCAGTATGATGTAGTGCACATACACCCCTTGGGCAATGGATGGTTGCATTGATGTGATCCTTAAACATAATCTCAACCATTTCTCTGAATTGTGGTTCAAAGCTTGCCTTGTTAGCTAGTTCTTTTTTTGGAGTCATAGAGGCTTTGACTGTTTTTTGAAGAGGTTGGTTCGTGATCTTAATGAGCCTTCTGATTTGTATTCTCCATTGCCCCATTGAGAGTTGAAACTTTTGTAAGTTGGTAATAAGCTCACTAACCACTCTCTTCTTCAGCACCTCCTGCATCACTTGATTCCATGCCAGCGACTCTGTGGCAGCTTCCTCATATCACACCTTGAGCCCATCTACTATCTCAACATATCATTGTTGATCTATTGGCTCAATGTGAGGCGGGTAGAGTGTTGGAAAGAGCAAGGTAAATTAGCTTCTTTGCCTAGAATGGCATATAGAAGCATTGGAGAATCAAGTACAAACTCTAAAATATTCATGATCATCTGATTCTCCTCCTAGATGATCTTTTTGCAGATCCAAATCAGATGAATGAGCTTTTCAAATGCTTCTCTTTCTCACTAAGAGTCATTTTGGTCTTGGGTCCTCGATTGCTAATCGCATTGTTTTCCAATGTGGTTTTGACTCTTAGATCTAGAACTCCACGTTTATATGAGCATATCTTTGATTTACAAACGAATATCTTTTATACACTAGTAAGTCAGTTTGGTGCCCAATAATAGATTACGTGTATCCTCAAAGATTGGAGATCCGCAATGGCTAAGTCCTTTACAATTGGGTTTATAGCTTTATCATCATTCGTCATGCACCATTTTGGGACCCTGTCCAGTACTTGGACGCAACTCGAAGTGGTGAAAGCTGGTAGATTGTTTGATTATGAAAACTTGCCAATTTATAGTCTAACACCATCCGTTTGGCCCCCACATACAACATTTGAAACCTCTCCAGATCTAAGTAAACTGAGTCATCGAGTCTAGCTACTTATGTATTTGGGGGTGTTTCTGCATTTGTAGGCTCGTGTTCAATGTCAATAGCTCATTAGAAAGATTGTGATCAGTGTCATAGTTAGGTTCCAATAGAATGGCCTTGCCATTACATTGGTTATGATATGCCTATCCACCAGCCTGCTCTACTGCTTAGGTGGATTCTGTTGAGCTTCATTATTTGGTGGTGTTTGATCATTGTGATGCCCCTCCCTGGTCTAATTTGAGGATGGAGCTCCAATTGGTGATGTGCCACCTATGACTGACCCTATGTTATGTTCATCTTGATTGTCATCATCATCATCACCGTCCTTCCGGTCTGTTGGTCCTAGTTCTGATCATCCTCATCCCTGTCCTCATCCTCATACTCTTTATCTTTATTCTTATGATTCTCTATATAATATGTTAATGCCTCGTTCGCTAGTGCCATGGTGTACACATCAGCCTTCTCTTAGAGGTCTAACTGAATGGACTTGATGACATTCTCCAAATCAGTCACATTCAACAACAAATTGCCATCTTTATTCACAATCTGTACCAAAGAGCCGTAAATGTATTTTTCCAATATTGCCTCTTTGGTCATGTGGTGTTTCTGGTACAGCTTCTTATAATCTACTCTTTTTGCTTCTAGCAGCATTTAAAATCAGTTAGCATCTTGTTGAACACGTTTAGTGTCTCATTGTGTGCAGCTTCCTTCTCCTCTTGCCACACCCTTCCGTGATGGTACTGGGATCGTTCTGGTCAATTTTGTAAACTGCCATAAAATACGCATAAGGCAATTCAACGTGATCCGGTTTCTTCATGACCAATCATCCAAGTGGCTTCTTCTACAAACGCTGCAACCTATCCAGTTTTATTATGGTCATCTGGCCTTGATTGGGCTTTGAGCCACTGCCCAAGGTCTAATGTCTTTCTTCAGGTCTGGTGCTAGATGGGTTGGTTTGGTAGTTTTAACTTTGTCAATGGTTTGTGCCCCAGGTTGCTTGCCTACTTGACTTTGGGTTGTATCTACTAGAGGTTTCTCAACGGGCTTCCTACTGCCTACTAGCTTATCAATTAATGTTGGCTTTTTTACTCTGGCTTTAAATCCTTTCAAGATTCCCCTAGTTTTGTGCTTCTTGCTAGACGCCCCTATCTCTGTCTAGGTTGAAGGCCTTTTTGCTCCAATTTTCACCTTCTCTTTTCCTTCGCCTTCCACTTGCTTTGTTGCAGTGTCCGTTGTTTGTGATGTGCTGGTCTTGTCGTTGTTTGTGATGTGCTGGTCTTGTCAGCCCCTCCGGTTTTGATTTCTTTACAAGATACTATTGTGATCTTAGGCGCTCATTCTTTAGTTACCCTTTGCATAAGTATATGCACCCGTGCCATGAATGCATCACTCCTTGGTAAGTTATGCGCACCATTTGTGATGTGTCATTTATGCAGTGGTTCATCATAATTGTTATTATTGATAAAAAAGAATTATGATTGTGGCATTTATTTTTGCTGATGACCGTAAGGTGATGTAACTAAATTGTCCCACTGGTTTTGATATGCTTGTTCATAGCTGGTATGTGATTGAGTCTATACTGGTTCTAATCTGATATGAAACGAATCCAAGGGCTCATCTTCAGACTCATGATGTACCTTTGGTACTGACTCTACTAGGATTTCCTTTGTCCATGCATAATATAACTTGATCTTGTCCCCATTGCATACCCCTGGTAACAATAATCCTGAACAATCTATGAGCCTTACTATACCATTGGACAATACCCAGTCTACTTCATAAGGTCTTAACCAAGCAATTTTCAGATTTGGTTTCTGTGATCCTAGCTTGGACTGATATAATAGTACCAGATCACCAAATTTGAAATTCTCTTACCTTTATCCTATTGCCATGCCATTGTTTCCTTCTTTGCTAAACATTTTCTTGTTCAAGCATGGCCCTTTATCTGATTTCATCGAACCATAAAAACTCGTACAATCTTTGTTTTGGATTTTGATTAAAGTCCATTCCATATTCATCAACTACCATTCGTAGATTGGGAATAACAAATTCCATTGGTACTATTGCCTCTGTGCCATACACCATCCTGAAAGGTGTCATGCCAATAGTGACATTGTATGCAGTTCTATAAACCCATAACATTGACTGAAGCTTAGTGTCCCACTTATGTGGCTCCTTTTGAACTATCTTAGTGAGAATTGTCTTTATGATTTTTCTATTACTCTCTCCCTAGCTATTGCACGTGGATAATACAGTGCACACTTTTGATGCTTTACGGAAAAAATCTCAATCAATATTTGAATAGTTTCATTAATGAAGTGCGTTTCCTGATCTGAAACTATTTCCACCTAGACATTTGTATCTACAGATAATGTTTTCATATAAAAATGTTGTTGTCTATTTAGCAGTATTATCTTGCAAAGCCTTATCCTTGACCCACTTGCTAACATAAAATGTGGCCATGATGATATATTTGTTCTTTCGTGGAGTGAGTTCTTGAATGGCCCAATAGAATCTAGATCCCATTTCATGAAATTCTCCATGGATATACTAGAGTCAATGGTGCCATATCAACTGCCAATGTCCTTCCCATTCTCTGACAAATATCACATGTTTTAGAGAAGGCTCTGACATCAACCATCATGGTTTTCCACCATAATCCTGCTTGGAGGATCTTCTTATATGCAATATCAATTGAAAATTGTCCTCCAACGTCCCCATTGTGAGCTTCAATGATCACTTGCATTCGTCCTCTCATTGGCACACATCTGCAAAGCACACCATCAATGCCTAGTCTATAAAGTTCTCCAACAATGATGGTAAATTTTAGACTTTTAATGATGAGTTCTTTTTTCTTGTTTTGCGACCATTCATCTGGAAATCTTCCCAGCTAAAGGAAATCATAAACCTCTTGCCACTCTACTATGAAATAGCTGAGCATCTACTAGCTCATCTCTCAATGATGTTTTTGAACAACCCTTTTGTGATTTTGGAAAGGAAATGAGCTCCACAATGTGTTTTCCTTGGCTTCTCAAAAATTTTCAATTCAAATTCCATTAGAAGCATCATCTATGTGGGATCCATTGTGACTTCATCCATTGAGACTATGTGGCCAAGAAATTGGATCTCTTCCAAGAAGACTTCACTTTTCTTAGGATTGACAAGTAGCATGTGAGACTGCGCAACTCTTTGAACACAACGGTCAAGTGACACCTATGCTCCTCTTCATTCTTTCAATAGACTATCATGTCATCGAAGAACGTCCCAACAAACTGTTGATGCGAACGAAAAATCTGGTCCATTATTCTGTTGAATGTGGCAGGAGCATTTGTTAGCCCAAACGGTATCACCACAAACTCATAAAGACCAAATGTCGTTCTGAACATGGTCTTGTGCACATCCTCTAACCTTATACGAACTTGATGGTACCCACTCTTAAGGTTTATCCTGCTGAAAATTGCAGCACGCTCTAAACGATCGAGAATATCATCAATTCTAGGAATAGGAAAGCTATTCTTGATGGTATTTTTATTCAACGCACGGTAATCAATACACATGCGCCATGAGCCATACTTTTTTTCCACTAGGAGCACTAGGGAGAAAAAAGGTGAAGAACTAGGCTGAATCAATTATCCCTTCTCTAATAACTCTTCAACTTGGCCCATAATCTGTTTCTGTTGCGCCGAGCTAACCTTGTAGGAAGGTCTATTTGGTGATCACTTTGACTAGAAATACAAACATTTACAAATCTAGTTGACTTCTACATTATGGACCTGGGAGGATGTGATGTTCTACTAGGCATGCCTTGGTTCTACAAGTACCTTGCTCGTTTTGACGCAAGAGAACGAACCATCCAATTGAAGCATAAAAACAAAGAATTGGTGTTGAGCTTTAGTAATCAACTTACTCAAGGAGCGACGGTAGACTAAGAATCATGAATGGAAGAAAACAAACTATGAATCAAGATAGATGATGAACTGGGAATTCTTTTGTACAAATTTATGATTAATAAAGATTAAGATTATGATCTTGGGTGTGTGCATGCACCACAAGCAGGATTCAATGACCTTTTATAGGCATTGTGTGATCGACATCCAAGCAAGGTCCAATGACCTTCTACAGGTGTTGGCTAAGATACCGGTCATAAGACATAGTTTCGGACGCACCCAAGGTATAGGCAGCTAGCTTTTATGTGTGTGGGGCCTTCATGACACAAGAATGCATGACTAAATGATCAAATGTGAGATTTTAAGTTGTATCAATGATAGAAGCGTGACCATTTTATTACATCTGCAATCGAGGACGATTGCTTTGATTCTAAAAGGCGGTGTGTGACTGGTTTTAGGGTTATGGTTTGTGCGTCGAGGTCATAGACGCATTTGATCCATGCGTTCGTGTGGTTAGACACGAGCTGAATTTCCCTACAAAGGTGGTGCTTACCAAATTCTTGGTCAAAGATAGAAACCTCTTTGGCATGAGCAGTTCTTTCTATGTAGTGTTTTCATCTGTGATCCTCTGCATGGCACCAAGACATCTGTGTGACCTTCGGGTCTTGGACTAACTTAATTGAGTTTTGCAAGAACTAGCTGAGAGGCGTAAAACCTAGAAGAAAGAAAAGGAAGCAGAAGGGATTCCAACTTATGGATTTTGCCGAGGGGCCTAAGTTCACCAAACTTATAAAGTTCTGCCAAGGGGGCCTAAATATTAAAGGGACCCCGGAGAAGGCAAAATAATAAAAACCCTGCGTAAAGGCTGCAACGTGGCACTGTACGGATTTTCGTAAATCGTGTTGGCAGCTTTTTGCGTTTGCAATGCATGCTTTTAGGAGCAGAGCTTTTGGATAACTGCTTTTAGGACTTCAGGTTTTGGGGCTCTGCTTTTGGCATCCCTTGTAGTCTTTATAAGTGCCTAGAAGGCCACTTCTCAGAGGGCATTTGGACAGAGGTCTCGGAGAGAGTCGGACCCTCGGGAGTTGTACCTTGTCAAATCAATAATAAAGAAATACTAAAAGGGGCACCAATCTTTGGGACCATTACGTCTTGGCACGGAACTCCGCCGCCCCGTGTCATCTACTCTCTCTTTTATTCAAGTGTTTGGAAGTGCTAAAGTATTGTTAAGTGTAAAGTTTCCCGTTATCTCTGTGTTTCTGTCCGATCACTCCTCGGAAGTGATTACAATAAATGGTAAAAGATCTATAAAAGAGTCACTTGGCCTTCAATTTAAGGACAGTAGAAAAAATACCTGCATCACAAGCACCTACCAGTGTTTCCATCGCCAACATCTTTAGCGTCGTTAGTACCCTCAGCACCAACCGTTCAGCATCATCATTTTCAGCCTCGGCATTAGATCAGTCCTAGCGTTTTTGCATCAGTTTAGCCTAGCGTTTTGCATAAGATCAGCATGAGCATGCACATTGCAATACTCAATACTCAACATTTAGCCATTGTATCAACATTTGTGAAAGTAATTAATGCAAATACTTGTTTTGGCAATAGAGTAAGGGGGCCCTTTGAGGGTGGTGTGTGACTTGACATGTGGTGTCATCTCTCTCTCTCTCTCTCTCTCTCTCTCTCTCTCTCTCTCTCTCTCTCTCTCTCTCTCTCTCTCTCTCTCTCTCTCTCTCTCTCTCTCTCTCTCTCTCTCTCTCTCTCTCTCACTCAAGTCTTTAACATATCCATTACCTAGATGTGGTAGATAAGCTCGTTCCTTTTCAGTCCCCTGTGTTAGAGACATGCACACATGGACTGTAGGGATAGGTTTTTGTTTATAGATTAGTGTTTGCATCCGAGATCATGTGTTTGCATCCGAGATCATGTGTCTCCTTTCATGTGCTCATTGTTACATATTTGGGGCTCCTTTAGAGAGTGCTTGGTCAGATGTACTCCTCACTCGAGAGAGGAGATTGAGTGACAACCTCTTATATGGAATTCTTTGGTCACCATCCCTATCCATCGAGAGACCTCAGCAGCTAGGGCAGCGATTACACATTGAATTGTCTATTTGGGATGCTGGTTCAGCGAGCTCGATGAGCACTTGGTGTTGTGATATATTGTTGCCGACTAACATCTTGGTAGAGAGGTATCATATCTTCACAAGGATTCGGCCCAACATTCTTGAGATTGACTTTGCTATTCTAGACGTGTGGAACTAGGTTATGAGTGGTGATATTACGGTTATACAACATCAAGGTTGGTGGGGTCACTTTGATGGGTCTGGCACAACCCTTCTTGTCAAGTATCATTTCTTTTCGTTCCTTATTGCTAGAGAGGACTCCTTTGCACACATACGGATCCATTTTTACTTTGAGAAAAGGCTTGTTCTTTCTAGCCTTGCTTGGTAGCCGATCAGAGTCGTGGGTTCCTGTGGCAGAAAGGGATGCATGGATCCTCATCTCTTTGTGGAGGAGTTTGTCTCTTGGAGGCTTTGGATTTGAGATGGTCGTCCTTTATCTCAACTATATTGGGATCCTGGTGACTGGAAGTGGCCGTCGAATGTATACGGACATGCTCCAGTCACATTTTTTTAGTATTCTGTTAGGAGAGATGTCAATGCATGTCCAACTAGAAGAGAGCTGAGTGGACAAGAGGAACTAAACCTAGAAGATGGGCCGTGGGCCTATGAAGCTTGAACTTTGGGCGTTGACATGTTGACGTGGCATGCTTTACGGATTTTCGCGATTTGCACTGGGCTGGTGATGTGGCAGCTTTAGTGCTAGCTTTTGGGATCATATGCTTTTGGGGCTCTGTTTTTGGGCATCCCTTGTAAGAATAAAAGATGCCCAAGGGCCTCTCACTCTATAGAGCATATAGACGAAGAGTCTAAGAGAAGCGGACCCTCGGGAGTTGTACCTTGATGTGATCAATAATAAAGAAATACCGAAAGGGGTACCAGTCTTTGAGGCCAATGCTTCTAGGTGCAGAACTCCGCCCCGCTTTATCGACTCTCTTTCTCTCTCTAGGTAAAGTTAAGTGATTTTGAAGTTTTTGTTCATGTGTTGCTATTGATTTCTCGCTTGGAGTGTCCAAGCCTGTAGTAGCAAGAGATCGTACTTTACTTGTGCGTAAGAAGTCTCAGATGCCCAACCATCAAAGAGAGTGGTTACATGCAGGTTTATCACATGCCTTTATATATCACTTTTGGTTCACGTGGTGGGCTCTATGAGTGGCATGGAGGATTCCTTATTTCCATTGGTTGCTTACTCATGGTGGTCTTCTAGTGCGCTCTTGGACTGCTCAATTGGGCTTCGATCCTCTATATATACGCTATATAGGTGGGATTGTGGAGACTTCCAATCGCTGCTTTTGGGGATGCTTCACATCACTCCTTGTTTGGAGAGCCTTTGCATTACTTCTTTCCAAAACACGGGTCCAGTTTGGCCTTCTTACCTTGGGAGTCGTCTCTTCCATGACTCGTTCGAGGGTCCCTTGGAGTTGTCCAATGTGGTCGAGCTTGCTTGGGGCTGCCAAGATAGCGGCAAAGCTCGGTCGGGTTCTCACGGGGGTCTTCAGGGACTTGTTCTTCTCAATGGTTGCCATGCCTATGATGGCAATGAGCTGTAAATGACCAGACCCCAGTGCCCTAGGTGGGAACAAGGGCCCAAATTTTATGAAAAGTTCTGGAGAGAACTTTGCACAGGGCTCTTAGCTCAACACTAGTTCAGCTTGAACAATTGCAGATATCTGAGCTCTGGCTTTCGAGCTTGGGCAGGGATGAAGACCAATGGTTTCCAGATTAGAGCTGCGAGTAGAAGTGGCCTCCACAGTTAGCGAGCTGCTGGCAGAACTGAGCCATAATTTTTGTTTGTTGGGATTCTGAGCTGGCGTAGGCCGAGAGCACTTTGTTCTTGTCGAGGCACAATCGAGGCTAATGTCACCCACATGGCGGCCCCTCGCTGTTGGGGGAGGCCAACGATGGTGGTGGGGAGAAAGCTCGTAACTGGGGCGGGAGAGAGAGAGAGAGAGAGAGAGATGAAATGAAATGATATAGTCACATCTACAAAAGGTCAAAATGACCTATGAGACCAACAGGTTACAAACTAGTGAATCTTATACAAGGTTTGTGTGCTGAAAGAAAGACTAACATCTTAAACAAAATGTTGTAGTGAAAGTGAAAGTGGGGGAAAGGCTAGAGACTCTCTAGTCGATACAAAGTTACAAAATAATGAGGAAATCCGATGTTGGATTTCCTCAATGTCATCTATGCTCAAAAACCTGACTGGGTATCATGCGTGGCGCGCCAAAATAATCTGAATCCTCTTCTATAATCTTCATCTATGCTGGGATGCCCTCCTCTATAATCGTGGACGCCTGGATCTCCCGAAAAAGTATTTTTCTTCTATTACTTCCGCCAAATCGAACCCGCTTCACCTCCTTGGCAAGGAGAAATTGTACCACTCAACTATATCAGCGCAATCCGTCATATTATTTTACGCACCAAATTCCGTCTTTTGCCAATATGTCCATCGCACGGTCAATCAATGTGCCTCTAGTGGAGGTAGGATCCGAACTCTGCTGCAAAACCTATCTGTCTAGTTGTCTATAGGTAATGGCTGGCCTGAAATAGTCCGTAACCTGCCACTGATTCTATCTCCCTGGTTTCCTCAACAAGCAAGAACATACCCAAGCATCTTTGATCCTGGTATCCCATAACTCTGGAAGGTGGTCCAAACCCTCCCTGAATAAGCAATGGAATCATCTGCGAATCTCATAGTATGCGGAGCAATGACATATGTAATGCAGCTCTATCTCTAGCTCCCTATGGCATACACGACATACCCTGGCCTCAGCCAGAACTCCTCTATAACTATCAGTCTCAATCTCAAGCTGGTGTGAGGATGTGTGTATCTAGCCAATAGCACACTGCACCCCATATGATAAATGTGTCTCCATATAGCTGGGCCTGACTACAAAGCCATCTATCGTGAGTTGGAAATGTTCTCTGTAAAATGCCATCTTCGTGCCCAACTCCTGAGTAGGCTCTATCCAGCCCTCCTGGTGTCCACTTAAATCAATTCCTAGCGGATAAGTCTACTAATCTCTGTCTGTGTCATAGTGAGAGAGGGGGCCTCCAAAGAGTACTGGAAGGGAGACAGTCTTTCCATGCTAAAACCATACATCTCGAACCAAGAAGTCATCTATCCATACTAGCAAGCCGTGTCTCCGGTAAGGCCACCAACTGTCGGGAAGACTCAAGAGCAAGCCGGGCATAATTGTTTCTAGGAAGGTCCCACAAGCTGTGTATGAGAGAGACTGATCTAGTAAGTGCCTCAATCACCACTGCAGCGTTAGCTAGCTCTGCTCTAATAATCTCATGAGGTATTGAGGCCTTGGCTCTAATCATCCGAGAAATCATAGATACCAAGGGCCTTTCCATCCATTAGTATTGCCAGCTCTACCATGACAACCAACTGAGGGGCCCCAAATTTGCACCCCATACATGATAATTGAGGTCACAAAAGTATTGAAAAGCTTAAATTTTATTTGAGGTTCCTGAAACTGAACCTGCGAACACATCCTCTCAAGTCTCTATCGAAGGCTGCATAGGCTTTGGTCAATCTAGTCCCTACTGCTCTTCTCAACAAAAAAACCGGCCCACTAAAAACTACCCCCATATAAATATATGCATCTGTATACTTCACAATCTCTTGCCCATAGGTAAATGTGAGAGCTGACCTCCTGACCCACTGTGGTGTGGTGTTAAACACCATAATCTTGGTTTTACCAAGGTTGATAGACAATCCACTATCCTCCGCAAACACATGTAAGGCATCCAAATGGTGTTGCATTTCCTTTGGGGAGTCAGAAATCAGCACTATATCATCAGCATATAACAAAAGTGGGATCCATGTCCCTGCTAGCTATGCTCCTCTGTTCCCTCGTCTCGTAATGTAATCAGAGGCCTCAACGACATACATACCAAACAAAGTAGGAGATAGCGGGCATCCCTGTTTGACTTTAATAGTCGAGTGAACCTGGGTAGAAATCCCCTCTAGAGTGCGTACCAGCCCTGCAAGTGATATGTATGAAGCCATAATCCCCCAAATGAGCTTTTTGGGTACCCCCATGACCTGCAGTCGCCGCATCAATCTAGTTTTGGGTATTGTATCAAAAGCTTTGCGAAAGTCCACAAAGCTACTGTTTTCCATGTGACTTCCCCTCCTCAATAATGGCTGGTGGAGTCAGGATGTGGTCAAGAGTAGAGAAATCCCTCTTGAAACTTGCGTGTCTTGTTTCCTGTATACCATCTCTCTCTTCCCATCTGCTCAACTGTTACTCGAGAATGGATGCGTATAAACGTGCTAATGTGTGATCAAATATACTAGTACAGTAGTTCCCAGGCTCCATAGGGTCTCTTGCCTTTAGGATAGGCACGATAGTAGACAAACACCATGTCTCAGGCAAGCCCTCACACATAGCACGGTTGAACAACATAGCTAGAAACATATTTCCGGCTTGAATAAAATGCTCGGCCATTAATCCCTCATGATCATAAGCTCTCTCATTCTTCACCATGTCAATGGCTTTCCTTACCATCTCCATTGTAAAGAAGACATATGCATGTGGACATGGCTCTGGTTGGATTCAATAGAGGTGGCTGCCCCAACACTATATATAGGGATGTTCCATACCTGCCCCACACCTTCGGAGAAGCTAGAGTGCGAGAAGATTCATGAAAAAGTCGGCAAGCCTCAGCCAAATCTTGAGTCAAAAATAGCTGCACAAGGCTAGCCAGAAAGGCCCTCTTCTTCTAACATACTTAATGCCGGAAGGCAATACACGAGTGTCTATGAGTGATGACTCCCAAAGAAACCTCTCTTTGTAATCGAGTGTCTATGAGTGAAGGCAATACACGAGTGTCTATGAGTGATGACTCCCAAAGAAACCTCTCTTTGTAATCGAGCTTTGCACTCCTTATCATAGCAACTGTTATGGGGCATAGTCCCAGAATTGCATCTCTGATGGGTCTGTGTATGTGGATAAGCCTTCCTAGCTGCATCCCGTAGAGTCTCTGTCAAAATATGGGTGAGCTCCTCCAAAGGTCCCCCTCGATCCTCTGTGCTTAGGCGTCTATAAATCCCATCCATGTAAAGAGAGTCTGTGTCCGAAGTGAAAGTATATCTTGTAGGACCTCCTGCTCGTGTCCTCTGAGTTGTGGTGAACTAGAAGGAGATGTCCAGTGTCAAAAGGTTATGGTCGACTGCTACCTCCGTGGGCTAGGGTCCAACTGTGAATCCACTGTGCTAGCCCCGTGACGATGTGGGAAGCAAGTAAACCCAACGGCTGCTCGAAATCTGCATAAGCCAGTAAGTACGGCTAACCCATGTTCGTTGCCCATATCTAGCAAGTATCTCCCATACTTTGTACATTTTGAGTCCTGTGAGCATCTGTCCAGCCCCATGTCTATGGTGTCCAGCTCTCTCAACATCTCCTCGGAGGTATCATAGAAGAGTGTATGATGGTTTCTCGTTCGAGCATTGAAGTCCTTCAGGAGAATGATGTCCCCATCCCTAGAGAACTCCCATATGTCATCATCAAGCATAGAGAAAGGAGACTCTCCTCTAGGTGACACATAGGTTGATGTACTTGGAGCAAAGTAGCATATGGCAATATAGAGAAATCTACATGTGTCAACCTTCAATCTCACCCACATGTACCTAGGGGGATTTAACATTTGCGAGTTTTTCATTTCAAGTTTTTTTGACAATTTTAGCAATCTTTAGAGTTTTTTTAACCAAATATGTTTCATAGCATAAAGTATCTATTTAATGTAATTTTCAATCGTCATAAGACTCCATATATGTGTGGTTGACGGAGAGAGAAAGTATAAATTCTAGAGAGATAGTATTTATGCGAGTTACCATTGGAAGAAGAGATCATAAATCCTTGAGAGAGAGAGAGAGAGAGAGTGACTTATCTTCTAGAGAGAGAAAGTAAAATCATAGAGTTGTATATCACTACGCAGAGAAAGAGAGAGAGAGAGAGAGAGACCGAGAGGGCATAACGACGGAAAAAATGTAAACAAATAAAATCACCATTTCACAACTCATTCCATTAGAGTCAAATATGCTCGCAACGCATGTGATCAGAGTCAAATAATCCACAGCATATAAACATGCGATAAAGTAAAAAATCATGCAGAATAGAGACAACACTAATTTCAGAGTTAAATATAATCCACAACATATATAAATGTGATGAAGTCAAAAATAATGCCAGATAGAGACAATACTATTTTTCCCAAGCAATTGCTTTTTGAAACAACATAAGTTTGAGGATGTAAGTACATTCGCAAAACTACCGCAAGATAAGATCAAAATTAGAGTGCAAAAAAGGATAGTCACCATAAATGTAATGGTCACTCTAAAAGGCAAGTAATTTGCTCCCAAATAGCTTGCAAGATGCTTCATATCTTTTGCTTAAAATTTGAAATCCTTTGCTGCATAAACAATGTTTTTTCAAGATAAATAATCACAAGTATAATAAACCAAAATAAATACAGAAAAACACTTTCATATCATAGATCAATATTCTAGTTGAGTGAAAGAAGCATACCAAACCAGTTGTAATTAAATGGAGGGAGAAATCATCCTTGGTTGTCCAAGAATAAAAGCGATGTCCATTGGTGAGAGGGTTGGCTGATGAATAATCATGTGCTCCTTAGCTTCAAGTCCGAGCACTTTTGTGTACACATAGTACATATGTTTGCATGCCAAAAAGGATTTGTTGGTATTCTCTCGCTTCTGAAAATCCGGACACGTGCATGCTGGACTCTGTTTTATATGAATCTCATAACTATTTTCAGTGAGAACTCGGAAAATTACATGCTCTTGAGACCTTTTCACTTCCTCCAAAAATATAATTGTCATACTATTACATGCTTCCAATTTCTTCATGGCCTCTTTAGAGATTCCATGCCTCCACTTTTTCTTCCTCGAGCTGCCACCACCTTCTTTGCAGTCGCTAGCAAGAGGTTGTGGATTTACCATTGAATTCTCTGTCCGAAATCCACTCTGATGCAGCGCGGCAAGTTCCTGTGTGGAGATATCTGTCCCTCTTGCTACTGGCCAAACATTTGGAGCAGGAGGTAAATCTTTGACTTGTCTTTTGATTGATTGGGTATGCAAAATATCATGATTACAAAACCATAACCATTGCTCGATTGTTTTACCCTTGAACATTCTTTCGGACCATATACATGGAGCAACAAGACCAATTGAGCGACTATGCAAGATATTGTCACATTTTTTTCTCCCTACTGTTCCAAAACATTTTCTTTGACTTTGAATGGGCATTCTCCTAAGGGCCCACTGAGTGCGTGGCACATCACTCTCAAACACATTGTTTGTTTTAGATGACAAAGGTGTGGTTGTTTCTTTTTGAGATCCAATATCATCATCACTGTCACTAATTTGTAGCGGAATGTTAGAAATACCTGGTCCTTGGGTATCAAACTTGATTTTTTTTGGTCGATCGCGATGGTTTCGTTGCTTAGATTCCATGACATATTCCGACCGATGGGAGCTACTTGTTCCTGTTCTGCCCCTCTTTTTGCGTTGTATTGTTTCTTTGTCTCCATGCAAAATTGGCTACGCATACATGGGAGTCCCTGCAACAGCCTTGGTAATAGATGGGCCACGTTGGTTGGAGTTGGAGTTTGCTGAGATTCAACTCGAGAAAGCAAGGTCTCCATTGTGGGACCCGTTCCTATATAACACCCAGTAGTATATCCCAAACGCTTTGCACATTGAATATATGAGTTTATAACATCTGTTACACATGCATCATACAAGGATATTTTTCCCTTTCCACCTTCACCTGCTAACCAACTGGCATGTACACTTTCTAATAAATTAACTCTTGGAATTAGGTATGCAGAGAAACACACACAGCTTGGAGAAGACGAAGGAAGCTCAAGGCACACAATAGAGAGTGTGTTACTTAGTGTGCAATGGAAAGATAGATAGCCCTAGAGTGATGGGCGTATATACAATGCACGGGGGGAAAAACCTCCTAAAGAGGGGAAAAATGCCCCGGCGGTCCTAGTGTGTTCACGCACATCACTACCACATGTATATGGTAACAAATCCCCCCTGGAGTGATGCGGTGAACGAGAGCTGGCACATGAGTAAAGGGAAGTGCCATGCCCTGAGGACAGGATCAGTCCACAAAGGGGAGTAAGCCCAAAGCTTTGCGGAAAGCTTCAAGCTTCTCACGAGACAATGCCTTTGTGAAAAGATCTGCAAGGTTGTCCTGTGTTGGCACATAAGCCAAGCTGATCTCTCCTGCTGAGAGCCTCTCCCTGACATAGTGGTAATGCACCTCAATGTGCTTTGTGAGAGCATGAAAAACTGGGTTCCTCGCAACTGCCAATGCGCTCTGACTGTCAGTGTAGATAGTGTTGGCAGTGTCCTGTCCAACACCCAAGTCAGCCATAAGGCGTCTGAGCCATACACACTCAACCGTAGCTGTGAAGAATGCCCTGTACTCAGCCTCACAACTCGAAGTGGCCACAGTAGGTTGCTTCTTGCTCAACCATGATATACATGAACTGCCAAGCATGAAACAAAAACCACTTGTGGACACTCGCGTGTCAAAACAACCAGCCCAATCTGAGTCTGAAAAAGCATGTAAGTCTGGCGGCAATGATCCCCCCTTGGGATAAAACAAGCCAAGATGTAAAGTGCCACTAAGGTAGCGGAAAATCCTCTTGACAGCCTGCCAATGCTTAGACCCTGGGCTATGCATAAATCTGCTGACCTGCGAGACTGCAAACTGAATATCTGGCCTCGTGTTGCATACATAAATGAGGCAGCCAACAGCAGTTTGGTAAAGAGTGACATCAGCAGGATCGCCATCATCATGTAGACTCAACTTCAAACCTGTTTCCATGGGAGTGGCAATAGGTTTGCAATCCTCAAGTCCAAACTTACATAGAAAGTGTGCACCAGCCATTTTGGCATACTTCTAGCCTGCTCATTTTCAACCCTTTCCTCATCAAGTACATCATGTACATCTGCATCAGTAATAGGCTGTTCTAAAACATTTTCAGAAACCCCCATAGGCTGTACATTTGCCTCATTGGAACTTACATTCGTATTTCCACCACTGAAAAGAGGCAACAAAGTGTCATAAATGTCCTGTGAGCTTACATTACTGTCTCTAGTACATGACAGCAAGGGCTGAACAGAGTCTTCCACAAACACTACATCCCGTGAAACCAGAATACGTTTTGTTTGCGGATGATACAACCTGTAACCTTTTGCTTTCAGCACTAAAACCAACAAAAATACATTTGACAGCCTTATCATCCAATTTTGTGCGCTGCACTTGTGGCACCAAAGCATATGCCAAACAGCCAAAAACATGCATGTGCTCAATAGAAGGTTTTCTATCATGCCATGCTTCATATGGAGTAATAGACTGCAAAGCTTTCGTAGGACACCTATTAAGTACATAAGTGGCACACATGATGGCCTCAAGCCAAAAAGAATGCGGCAAAGCTTGACTTTTGACCATACATCGTGCCATTTCCGTTAGTGACCTGTTTTTCCTCTCAGCAACACCATTTTGCTGAGGTGTATAAGGCACTGTACATTGGTGTTTTATCACGACTAGCCAGAAATGCATTAAATTCATGAGACATATACTCCCCCCCTCAATCGGAACGGAGGGTGCCCATAGTACATTTTGAGACATTTTCAGCCATAGCCAAAAATTGTTTGAAGCACATAAAAACTTCGGACTTCGCTTTAAGCGGAAATACCCATGCATGCCTGGAGTAATCATCAATGAAAGTCACGAAGTACAGGTAATTGCCCAAGGACGGAGTTTGCATGGGCCCACAAACATCACTATGCACAAGCTGCAACCTGCATGTGGCCCGAACTGAACCATCCTTTGGAAACTTAGAACACTGTATCTTACCTAAAATACAGCCTTCACAAACATGTTTGACAGGTGCTTCAAGAGGCGTCAAAGAAGCAACCATATCAGATTTCTGCAAACGCAGCAAACTGGCAAAATTCAGATGACCAAAACGTCCATGCCAAAGTTTTGCATCTGAAATAGCCCTTGAATCTGCAACAGCATTTGCAAAATTTTGCCCACACTTGTCATACAAAGTGAGCTTATACAGCCCATGGCACAAAAGGCCAGATGCAACAATTTTATCACCAAAACTGAGATCATGAACTGTACATCTATCATCCACAAATTTGACTACAAGTCCAAGTCTAGCAAGTGCGGATACAGACAAGAGATTCTTCTTGATCCCAGGTACATAAAGTGCATCAACAAGTGTGAAGGAACTGCCATTAGCAGCAGTGAGCACAATCTTTCCAACTCCCTGAACTGGATAAGAGGTGTTGTTGGCACAAGTGACTGAATTCCCATGAGGGACAGACTCGAGAGAGGTAAACAATTCACGATGTGAGGTAATGTGCTTTGTAGCACCACTGTCGAAATACCACACATGTGAATCTGCAGCAACTGACAAGCATGCATCATGGACAGCAGGATTGTAAGTGCACTCTGCGCTAAAAGCCCATTCTGCATCAACATCAGCATCACAATCTCCTTTCACAGAAGACTCAACAATGGCTGCATTTGTAGTGGAACCAGCATTTGCAGTGGAACCACCCTCTTTCTTCTTAGCCTCTTTGGCCTTCAACTTAGGACACGACTTGATCAAGTGATCATTGGCTTTACAATAATGGCAACGCATCTTCTTTTTGCCCTTATCACCAGAATTGCCAGACGAAGTGCTGCCACCAGAAGCATTAGGAACAGAATTTTTGCCACTCGCAGCAGAACCATAAGAAGTGGCTGCATTACTGTTACCACCCTTTCTTTGAGAAGCAATAAAAGCCTGTTCAACTACACGCTGCCTAGTCCTGTTTTTTCTAGAAAGTGACTCTTGCAACAGCAATATGCATAATGCATCAAACTTGACAACTTCAGGATTTCCTTGGGTCATCAGTCTCCAAGTACTAGCAAAAGTCTGGTAGGAATCTGGTAAGGCATCAAGAACAGTCTGCACAAGGGAACTGTCCGAAATGACTTCACCTGCAGAAATGAGTTGCTCATTGATATCCTTGACACTAGCAAGGAAAGTATCCATATCATCTTCCTCATGCATAATCTTCGACTCTAGCTCTTTACGCAGCAAAGCAATTTTAGCCTCATTGCGGCTTGCATAAAGACCTGCTAGAATATCCCAAGCCTGTTTTGCAGATTTTGCTGAACGAATGTGAGGAATAATGGTGTGCTTCACAGAAAACGCAATCAATGCATGAGCCTGCGCATCCTTAACATCCCAACGAGCTTGTTCTGCCGTAGGCAAAACAACTCTAACAGCTGCAATCCTTGCAGCAAGACCTGCAACATTCTCAACATCGCCTACATCTTCAGAACCAGGACGTACATCAATGCCCTGCACAATGTTCCAGACACCTTTTGACACAAGAACATGTTGCATCATATAAGCCCACATAGGGTAGTTGTCCCCATCCAACCTGTCCTCAGCAGCAAACATCTTGAACACATCTGTGTTGTTGTTGTCAGCCATGGTAAATGCTGCACCTGATGTGAAAATTGCCCGAAAATAGGAGAAATGGAGCGGGAACAACTTGTGCTATATAGCACAAACCGTAGAAGACTATAAGGCACCTGTTATGCAGAAAACGGCACTGACAGAAAATCCGCACAAAATGACGAAATAGCCTGTGCAGTACTGCCTGTAGTGGAAACGGAGGCCGAAATGAGCCCAAATCAAAATTCTCAGTAGACCGAGCTCTTCGAGCGGCCCAAAATATTTGTCGACCTGTGAACGCTCGCCAAAGCTCACTGAAATCGGAGAAAGTGAGCAGGCCTGTGCTGGAGCAGCTGGCGACTAAGCCCGGGAGGACGTGACCTGCTCTGATACCAATTGTTGGAATTAGGGTTGCAGAGAAACACACACAGCTTGGAGAAGACGAAGGAAGCTCAAGGCACACAATAGAGAGTGTGTTACTTAGTGTGCAATGGAAAGATACATAGCCCTAGAGTGATGGGCGTATATACAATGCACAGGGGAAAAAACCTCCTAAAGAGAGAAAAAATGCCCCGGCGGTCCTAGTG